>NC_073380.1:47997715-49197715 GCF_028641065.1 Leucoraja erinaceus | reverse complement strand
CGTGAGCGGCATGGTGGTGCAGTGGTAGAGTAGCTGCCTTACAGCACCAGAGACCCGGGTTCGATCCTGACTGCGGGTGCTTGTTTGTATGGAGTTTGTACGTTCTCCCCGTGGCCTGCGTGAGTTTTCTCCGGGATCTTCGGTTTCCTCCCATACTCCAAAAACGTACGGGTTTGTAGGTTAATTGGCTTGGTATAGTTGTAAATTGTCCCCAGTGTGTGTAGGATAGTGTAAGTATGCAGGGATTGCTGGTTGGCGTGGAAGGACTACGGTATCCCCACGGTATCTCTAAACTAAACTAAATTAAATTAAACTACCAAGGTACAATGAATTATTTTTTTTTGCATCCAGATCAGTAAGATTATTGCCATACATAAGCACAATCCCTGGTTAAGTACAGAACGTTTAACAACAACCCACTGAGTCCAGATTCAAGGGTCGCCAGGTTTTGGTGCTGTTTTCGAAGCCCCAGCTGAAGCTGACCGTGAAGGCCCATTGCAGCTGTCAAATCCATCTGGAGTGCCAGCGAACTGTCATCCCTCTTCTCGTCCAGCCACCTTCAGCCTTTATGCCCCGGGAACGCCACCCAAACCCCCCCCCCCCCCCCCCCCCCCCCATCTCCCCCCGGACACTCCCTGTTTGAGTTGCCGTCTTCCACAAGGACAAGGACAAATAGACCATTTTTACCCCACTGCTATAAAAGTGTCCGCCACGGACTCCGATACAGACTAAGGGACAACGGTGAAATCGACTCCTCTCTGTGATATTTATATTTGTCCTCAGAAATGTTTGAATGCTGCGGGGCTGACGAAATTTCGTTGTACATGATGAGACAATAAAGAAACCACATTCCATACAGGCATTCACCCCTCCTCTCTTGTCCTCAGGGAATGAGTGGGAGACGAGCTTCTGATGAGACTCCCACACCATACAGGCATTGATCTTGTGAGTGCTTGGAGCAAGTAGCATGAGTGAACAATATCCAAAACTGACCACATGAGAGGAAATCAGCCAATGTTGAATAAGTGGAGGGATAGACACTAAAAGCTGGAGTAACTCAGCGGGACAGGCAGCATCTCTGGAGAGAAGGAATGGGTGACGTTTCGGTTTGAGCCCCTTGTTCAGACTAGTTAGGGAAAAGGGAAATGAGAGATATTGACGATGATGTAGAGAGATCAGGAACAATGAATGAAAGATATGCCAAACAGTAACGATGATAAAGGAAACAGGCCATTATTAGCTAGGATTGATGGTTCTGCTCTGTGAGATGGCATACCCTAAATGGGTAAATGGCCTTCTTTTTCATTAAAAAAAGGACTAGTGCGGCCATGCCCAGGAATAACGTAATGAACCAACAAAAAAAATCAATAAACACAATTTCAAGGATAAATTCTGGTTTAAGAGCCTGAGAACATCGGTTTAAGGTGAGAGGGGAAAGATTTCTTAGCAACTTGAGGGGTAACTTTTTCAACAGAAGGGGTGGTGAGTGTATGGAACGAGCTGCCGGAGGAGGTAGTTGAGGCAGGTACTATCGCTACATTTAAGAAACATTTAGACAGCTACATGGATAGGACAGGTATAGAGGGATATGTGCCAAATGCATTCAGGTGGGATTAGTATAGATGGGACATATTGGTCAGTGTGGGAAAGTTGGGCCGATGGGCCTGTTTCCACCTTGTATGTATGATTGTAAATCTAATATGGGATAAATTGTCAAGGTGAGCACATTTATTCTCCAAACTGTCCCACTAACATCATGCCTAAGTATATTCACTGCTGAGTTCTGGACACCATCATTGCTCATCTGTCAACAATCTCTATTAATCATCTGCTCATCCCTTCCCCTTACATTTATCAAGGCAGTAAACCAACAGCTCACAGATCAAAGTTAAGCAGCCATTTAACCACAACAAGCAAATTTCCTTACCATATCCATGTCAGCCACTGAAATATGCCCTGCCTTTTTTTTGCAGAAGATAATGTCCAACTATACATGAGAGTTGGAGAAAGAGAAGCATGTTTGTAAAGTCTTAACAACCTGCAACGAGCCATCTGCCGTTACCTAGGTTTCAGGACACAGACACATAGAAAATAAGTGCAGGAATAGGCCATTCAGCCCTTTGAACCAGCACTGCTATCTAATATGATCATGGCTGATCATCCAAAATCAGTACCCCATTTCTGCTTTATCCACATAGCCATTGATTCCGTTAGCCCTAAGAGATATATCTAACTCTCTCTTGAAAGCATTCAGTGAATTGGCCTCCACTGCCTTCTGTGGCAGAGAATTCCACAGATTCACAACTCTCTGGGTGAAAACGTTTTTCCGCATCTCAGTCCTAAATGGCCTACCCTTATTCTTAAACTGTGACCCTAGGTTCTGGACTCCCCCAACATCGGGAACAATTTTCCTGCATCTAGCCTGTCCAATCCCTTAAGAATGTTATTATGTTTCTATAAGATCCCCTCTCATACTTCTAAATTCCAGTGAATATCAGCCCAGTCGATCCATTCTTTCATCATATGTCAGTCCCGTCATCCCGGGAATTAACCTGGTGAATCTACACTGCACACCCTCAATAGCAATAATGTCCTTCCTCAAATTAGGAGAACAAAACTGCACACAATACTCCAGGTGTGGTCACACCAGTGCCCTGTACAACAGCCGTAGGGCTTCCTTGGTCCGATAGTCAGATAGGTGGACATCCCAGCTGAAATGCGTAACCTTCTTTCCATCCACAAATCTCATGAAATTGTAATTGTAATTGTAATTGTAATTGTAAATCTTTATTGTCGTGATTATTTTACTTCAAATGACGTGATTATGTGAACGTGGCCCGGCTGAGGTGGACCAGGCCACGTCGCTGGGAAACAAAGGAGGACCTGGCGTGGGGGGCTCGCTGAGAACAAAGAGGAAGCAAGTGTGGGGAGAACCACTGAGAACAAAAAAGGACCCGGCATGTGGAGAGGGGGGAACACAACGAAGGGATGAGTATTTCTTGTAACTTTGTCGGCACCTTTGTAGCAACTCTTTTGTGCACTTTATGTGCAAAAACAATTAATTTCATTGTACACATAGCTAGTACGTGACAATAAAGTGGCATCATCAAAGGGCACAATAACTCATTGCTGATCTCTGCCAATAAATAACGTTTAATAACAACATTTACGAAAGGCTCTTTGGTGATAAAAATCAAAAGGACACCAATTACTTCAAAAGCCATGTGAACCAGCACACCTCATTTGCAATTTAGTTTAAGTTTATTGTTTAAGGTCACATTCTTTAGTTTAATTTAAAGATACAGCATGAAAACAGGCTGTTTGGCCCACTGAGTCCACGCCAACCGTAGCTTATCTGTTCATGCTGGTTCTATGTTATACCATTTTCTCATCCACTCCCAACACATTAGCAGCAAATTTTACTGAGGCCAATTAACATACAAACCTGGGGTAGACACAAAATGTCCCGCTGAGTTACTCCAGCATTTGGTGTCTACCTTCGATTTATACCAATCTGCAGTATTTTCCTACACAATATAAAACCCTGCATGTCTTCGGGATGTGGGGGGAAACCAGCATATCTGGAGGAAACCCACGCGGTCACAGAGAAAACGTGCAAATTCCACACAGGGAGCATGGGAGTTCAGGATCGAACCCAGGTCTCTAGCCCTGCAAGGTGGCATCTCTACCATTGCGCCACTGTGCCGCCCTCTGTATCATTACCTCCTACCATTTTGATCTCATCTATACTATTACTAAAAGTCACCTCGACCACTTCCTGTCTACGTTGTAAATACATTTTAGAAAAAATGCTACCGTATATCGCTATGATTATTTTGATATCTTATTCAACGTCCTCCTCTCCTCCAACAGCCCCAAGGTTTTTTTCAATTGGTGAAATAATAAAAAAGTTATGAATGTTTAAAGAATTGTGAGATCAGCAGATTGGTCTTCTCGCCCGTCAATCACCATGATGAAGGTAACGCTCCTTCCGGGGGGCCAGGAGAATAAAGCCCCAGAGGCCGGACATGAGCCAGTCACTCCGGAAGATCGTGAGTGAGAGTTGAGTCCAGAACTGTGAGTCTACGCCATGAGTGAATTGAACTGTGAGTCTGCACTGTGCATGAAGTGAATTGTTGGTCTGCCTTGTGCTGCTTGAATTCAATTGAAGGGTTGGCCTGCCCGGTGCTGTTTGAACTCAATGTTGCATTGATTCCGGAAGTCCCACTCAGGGGAGAGCCCGTGCTCAACCACATGAGAAGATTCAAGAGAGTTTTACTGTCATATATATGTTGTGTGGGAGTGTGAGAGAGTGTGTGATGTGTGTGATGGAGGGTGTGAGTGTGTGTGAGAGATGGAGGGTGTGTGTGTGAGATGGAGTGTGTGTGTGTGTGATGAAAGGTGTGTGTGATGGAGGGTGTGTGTGTGTGTGTGAGCCCACCAGCTGTGAGTGAGTCAACTGCCAGCCCACCAGCCATGGAGAGGTGGAATATTGCATTGTGGGACCAGCCTTCCCGTGTGAACATGGGACCCAAAGGGTCCCACTTAGTCTAATAGCTGTTTAAATGTTACGATGCTCCTAATCACCAGCATGTCTGGGCCATGTTTATTGCACAGTAACAGGACTTTACAGCAGCACTCCAGGGTCCCCGCCTCAGAGATGGCCAGAAGCAGTGGTGCACTCAAGGATGCCACTTCTAAGGATGCAGTATCAATTCGAATTTCATCAAGACCAAATTGGGGAGACAGAATCTCAGTGTTCACTCATATTGCTGTGACACAGGTTGTGCGCTCCTGCTCAAACATATTCATCACTGGGATTTGGAGGACGTTTTAATATCAGGGCAGACAAATAGCAGACATCAGCTACACTTGGAGGAATGCCTTCAACCTATTTTTGTGAAATAAAACCAATCATAAAATGTGGATTTCCGTTTTCAACTGCAATTTTTTTTAATGTTCTTAACTGCAAACAATGGCAACACATTGAAACAACTGTAACCCAGCAAAGCAAATTATTGCGAAAATATATTAACACTGACAAACTATTTCTGAGTATCTGATTTTCGAATTGCAGGAACAATGCCGATAAATTGAACCCACAGAGGTCTCAGATGAAAGCACTTTCCTGCTCATTAGATTGTTCCATGATCTTTTCTAAATCGTTTAACAATCATGAGGAAACTAACCCCTGTACACAAATCCCAGTCCCCAATGACAATAACCAGTTAATGATCGTGTAGATAATCGTAGGTTCTCGGGTGATGTTGATTAATTGATAGGTTAGGCCCCTGCCAAAGCCGGTTGTTTTTGTAGAGATACAGCATGGAAATGGGCCCTTCAGCCCACCGAGTCCGCATCAACCAGCGATCACCCGTACATTAATTCTACACACTAGAGACAATTTACTGAAGCCAATTAACTGCCAAATCTGCATGCTTTTGGAATGTGGGAGGAAACCGGAGAGCTCGGAGAAAACCCACGCATTCACAGGGTGAAACTCCATAGAGACAACACCCGTGGTCAAGATCGAACCCTGGTCTCTGACGCTGTAGGGCAGGAACTCTACTGCTGCATCACCATGGATGGATGTAATCCTCATAAATCAAGGTGATGGATTTTTGGAGTACCTGTACTAAGAAGAGTATAATGAATCGCAGGGGCTTAAGGAGTGTTGCGAACAGTAGCAATCCTGCTGTACATGTCCAAAGGTCTCTGAATATTGCAGCTCAGGTGGATAAGGTGGTAGGATGACCCACCGGATACCTGCCTTCATTAACAACATCATAAAATGTACAATGAAGAGGTTGTAGTGCCACTATGTGTTGGCTCAGGTCTAGATTATGTGTTGTTCTGGTCTCCACACTCAAAGAAGGATATTATTTCCCTGTGGAGAGGTGCAGAGGAAATTCACTAGGATGTTTCCTGTATTAGGATGTTTCCGTTACAACAAAAGATTAGGTAGCCTTGGCTCGTATATCTTGGAAGGAGACACATCGTGGTGCACAAAATTATAAGGGGCATTAATACAGTAAACATTCTGAGACTTGTCATTAAAAGTCATTAAATCATTGGCATTAAAACTATAGAACATAGGTTTAAGGTAAGTAGGAAGAGATTTAGAAGGGGATAGGAGGAAGCCAGACAGTTGTTGGAATATGTAATGCACTGACTGAGGCAAGTCCTCACACATCGCAGATGTATCTGGATGAGAGTTTTCTTTGCCAAGGCATAGGAGACCATGGACCAAGTGTTGGGAAATGGAATTGTAGAGATTGGTACTTGATGGTATACATGAACATGGTGGGCCGAGGGGTACGTTTCTGTCGATGTCATGATGTACAGCCCACCAAAATAAGGTGAACTCCGTTTTTCTAAGCACACATATGTATAAGTAGGTGACATTTAGGGCTGAGAGCTTTCTTCAAATTGAGAGTCAGGGGAGAGGGAAACTGAAGATGTGGATGGCTACAATTAGAATGTAAGTTGTGAAAACAACAAATCAAAGCAGACGATGATCAAGGAAATGTAGAATGGTTCATTGTTGGCTGAGGGGGTGGTGACAACCAGGCATACAAACAGTAACATTAATCAGAAACTCAGATAAACTATTCAGAGAAATAGGGTGGGGCAGGGATGGAGAGAGAGGGAAAGTAAGGATTACTTGAAGTTAAATAAATCAATATTCATACCACTGGGTTGTAAGCTGCCCAAGCAAAATATGAGGTTCTGTTTCTCCAAATTGCATTTGGCCTCAGTCTGACAGTGGAAGAGAGTTACTCCATTCCCTTGTTACTCCAGGATTGTGTGTATATCTTCAGTGTCAACCAGCATCTGGAGTTGCTTCCTATAAATATATTTAAAGTAGGTGTTCCTAAAATCACATTAAATTATTATTTATTTTATCTTGAACTTTTCCTTCTTACTACAAGACCACTAGATAGTTTCTGGGTAAATTAATAACAGGAATCAATAAAATTGCAGATAAGTTGTCAATGTTTTGCACCAGCCTGAACAGCAGAGGACATTATGAATAGCACAAAGATTTCCGATAGGTTCCTTTCAAACAGCAGAGTGAAAACATGTAACAATCACTATCACAAGGGACAAAATATTGGAAATATTTATAAGATTAAAGGTAGCCAAGTCCCAATGGCTCGCACATCAAAGGTTGTAAAGGAAGTGGCTGCAAAACTCACTGATCCTGGACAGCTTAGTTTAGCTAAGCTTAGTTTAGAGATCCAGCGTGGAAACAGGCCCTTTGGCTCACCGAGTCCGTGCTGACTAGCACTATCCTACACACACTAGGGACAATTCACAATTTTAATGAAGCTAATTAACCTACAAACCCGTACATAATTGTAGTGTAGGAAGAAACCAAGATGGCCGTAGAAAACCCACATGGTCACGGGGAGAACATAAAACTCCATACAGATGCAACCTGTGGTCAGGATCAAACCCGGATCTCTGGCACTGTAAAGCAGCAACTCAAATAAAATCTTAATGTGGCAGGAAATGGCAAAACAAGATTTTCATTAGGACTGCTGAGAAATTTAAAAAATAATGGTGACTAATTCATGATTAAGAAATTAATTGTGGGTTAAACCAGGTTTTAATTGCACTGCTAAGCAATAGTGGGAAACCTATACATTTGAATGATTCAAAGGGAAATTGTTTTTAATTTGCATGGCCACATAAAAATTGCATTATTTTAATAAAGCCAAATCAATCCAAACTCAAGCACAATGGTTTGAACGAAGGGAAAGATACAGAGTACAGAATATTAAATTATACCACAACTGTCTTTGTAAACTAAATGTAGCCCTATGTAACTTCATATCCATGACTATTTCATTAGTTTTTCTTATTAAGAGATTTATATAAGTTTTGCTGTGAATATGTGTTTTGATGTCATTAGCTGGTTCACATTGATATGCACTACTGCCCCTTTAAATAGTTTTCTGCAGTGTACTTGGTGAACATGTGTGGTAAACAGCATACAACCTATGTGGATGGATTTAAATGCATTTGATTTGTTGTTAATGAGTTAGATCATTTTTCCTGTGTGGTGATTGGTTTGGGGGCGGGAGCTGGGGATTGTGGGTAATCGGTGAACAGAAGAAGTCCAGAAGAAGTCCCGGGGGGAGCAGAGAGAAATACGAAGAACAGAGACTGAGAAAAATAAGTTTTGACTGTCCTACTCGGTCAGTAAATATCTTTCCTCGCGGTGAGGTAAGATAAAGACTTTTACAGAGAACGTGGTAATTGGACTGTGAGCTCCAGCGGCTTGCTGAGCTCAAAGACTTTTCCTCTGCCGCTGCCTTCCGTCATTAGCGTAGTTAGCCGTAGCCTAGCTGCTACCCCTTCAGCTCGTAGGTGTGGATTAAAGACTGTCGCTGTTTGGACTTCGTGATTACGGGGAGAGTGAGAGCAGCGGTTAGCTGAGCCCTGGAGACAACGAGGGAGAAGGAAGATTTCTGCCACATGGGGTCCTCTTTGGTCAGCCAACTCGCCAGCAGCTCGCCCTTCGCCCGCCAGCCGTCATCACCAGCAACGTGCCTTTCGCCCGCCATCTTGTGAGCTTCTGCACTGTGCACTTGTCGGCTTCAACTGTTTTTGGCCGCGACGCTCTCCAGCTTCGACCAGGCCTGCAACGTGGGGTTATTCTTGTTTTGTTTTTCATGTTGCCGGCTTGTGTGAGTCAGTGTGTGGGCCCACATAGTAATTAATACTTAAAGGTACTATAAAAGATTGATTTATTGAGTGGTGTTGTTTGAATATCAGCGTGAGAAACACCCGTAAAACACCATATTTTTGATTATTGATATTTTATTTTGTATTTCCCTGACCAACATATTTTTTATTTTAATTAATAGAATAAATGTGAAGGTAATTCATTGGAACATAGTTGTCAGTTGATTTATTTTAACTGTTTCTACAGTAAGGTATACCATTTAATATTGAAATTAAAGGTGCCCTATTGTCCAAATTAAAAGAGTGCATAAATACTTAAATTAAGGGTTAACAAACACCTATAAGGGAATTAAAGTTTACGAACCTGGGGCGCAGCTCATGTAGAGGGCAAAGAAGCACTACATAAAGATAGACACAAATTGGCGGAGTAATTCAGAGAGTCAGGCAGCATCTCTGGAAAAAGGGAATAGTTGATGTTTCGGGTCAAGACCCTTCCCCAGACTGAGAGTCAGGGGAGAGGAAAACCAGAGGTGGGAAAAGATACCTCTAGTTTCCCTCTGAACTGATTCACAGTCTGAAGAAGGGTGTCGACCCAAAACATCACCCATCCTTTTTCTCGTGAAATGTTGCCTGACCCGCCGAGTAACTCCAGCATTTTGCGTGGTCATTAAGGCAAGCTACCTTATGTTTCTTTGGTACCAGAATGAGAGTAGTCATCATATGTCCACCCTTCTTCCCACATTACACCGAACTGCTTATTACCCTGTCTCCTTTACTCCTTCTCCAACAATCCTCCCACCAGATTCTCTCCCCTCCTCCACCTTGCCCCTCTCTTCATTCTCTTGCTCCTATATGCCTCCACCCATCCTTATTCACATCCATTCTTCACCTTCTTTTCCTATCAGATTCGGAATTTGTATTCTCCACATCATTTTCCAGCCTCTATTCTTGATTTTGCTTTATCAAATCTCATTTAAAATTTTAGCAGTTCATAAGCATACAAGGGTGGTATGGTGGCGCAGCGGTAGAGTTGCTGCCTTACAGGGCCAAAGACTTGGGTTCAATCCTGCCTACGGGTGCTGTCTGTACGAAGTTTGTACGTTCTCCCTGTGACAGCGTGAGTTTTCTCTCCCACACTGCAAAGAGGTGCAGCTTTGCACGTTAATTGGCTTCTGTAAAATCATCAATTGTTCCTAGTGTATAGAATAGAACCAGTGTATGGATGATCACTGGTTGGCACAAACTCATTTGGCTAAAGGGCCTGTTTAAGTGCTGTATCTCAAAAAAAACAAGGGAAGGCAACCACAGAGAGATAAAGAGAGAAAGTAGAGACAAAATAAAGAGTAGGGGTGTGAGGGGTGAAAAGGTGAAAGATGAAAGAGAATGTATTGCTCAAACAAAATATATTGCTATACCTTCAAACCCAGATTTATTTTAACGTTTAATGTATCTTTACTTAATTTGTTCCTTTGAACTGTGCTCGATAGGTATTTGATTGATCACTGCAGAATTGCAATTGATTTGCATAGCTTTACTGTCAGATAATATATACAAAATATATTTTTCAATAGAAATAATGAATTTAAATTCCGTGTTTCATCCCTTATACCACATTGGAGTTCAAGAAGGTTGTGGACCAATGAGCAAGATAAATGTGATGACTGCTATCTTACTGTTTTGAGAATAAATTTCCAAACTTTGATTTTTGTATCATTTGTAGAATAAGATAATTTCAAATAACTACAAATAATGTACATTTACTTAAACAAGAACCGTGGGTGTAAAGTACCAAGTACCTCAGACAGACTGGAGGCTTGTAACAAGAAGGCAGTGGAGGCCAAGTCAATTGATATTTATAAGGCAGAGATAGATAGATTCTTGATTAATACGGATGTCGGGGTTATGGGGAGAAGGCAGAAGAATGGGGTTAGGAGGGAGAGATAGATCAGCCATGATTGAATGATGGAGTAGACTTGATGGGCCAAATGGCCTAATTCTGATCCTATTAGAATAGAATAGAATGCCTTTTATTGTCATTCAAACAAACAAAAGTTTGAACAAAATGTCGTTCTGTGCAATCATAACAGCAAAAAAAAACCACTCAATGAACACAGTTTCACACAAAATTCCATCACAGTGAATTTCCAAACACCTCCTCACTGTGATGGAAAGCAAAAGTCTTATCTCTTCCCTGTTCTTCTCCCGCAGTCAGGCAGTCAAACTGCCAGCATCGAGGTGATCGAGGCTCTTGATGTTAAAGCCCCCGGCGGGCGATGGTAAGTCCCGCGGCCGATTAAGCCGCACTGGGCGATGAAAAGCCCTGCGACGGGCCGATTCAGACCCCACGAATCAGGGCGGGTGAAGTTGCCATTGCGGGAGCTCCCGAAAATCGGTCTCCTACCAGGGACCTGCGAGCTCCCGATGTTAATGTCCACAGGGCCTGAGGCCAAAGCCTCCGAAGCTCCGAAGTCGGGTCGCAGCTGCAGTGCCACCACAGCCTCCGAAATCAGCCAGCTCCGTGATGGTAAGTCCACAGGCTCTGCGACCGGAGCCATCAGATCGATTCCAGTTGGAGGCCGCCAGCTCCACGATGTAAAGCCCCAGCGAAACGGAGACACGACAACGAAAAGGTTGCCTCCCTGTTCAAGGAAGAGATTAAGAAAGTTTCCCCCACCTCTCCCCCCACCCCCGACATATACACAACTAAAAGTAAACATACCCCTAACAAGACAAAAAAAAAGACAAAAAGAAAAAAGACAAACGGACTGCAGGCGAGCCGCAACTGCTTAGGTAGCACCGCCACTTCTGGATTATTACTAATGATAACAAGTGATGTGGTTGCTGGGTTGTTTTTGTTTGTTATTTATATTATCGGTTTGATGTAGGGGGCATCGTTAGTATGTTAGCGGATGACACAAAAATTGGCGGCATAGTAGACAGTGATGAATGTTATCTAAGATTACAATGGGACTTTGATCAAGGAGACCAAGGGGGCAGAGATGTGTAGGAAGGAACTGTAGATGCTGGTTGACACTGAAGATAGACACAAAATGCTGGAGTAACTTAATGAGGCAGGCAGCATCTCTGGATGACATATGAGAATTCAAGGGGCAGTGGAGTGGCAGATGGAGTTTGTGTGAAAATTCAGTGCCTCATTTAGGAATGACAAACCAGGGCAGGACTCAAGGGCCAAGGGAGATTTTGTGTTACAGGGAGACCTAGAATGCAGGTACATCGCTCCATGAAAGTGACAACACAGGTGGACAGGGTGGTGAAGAAAGCATTTGGCATGCTTACCTTCATCAGTCATCATTGTGGACAGGAATTGGGACGTGATGCTACAGCTTTTAAAGACCTTGGTAAGGCAACCTTTGTGGTACTGTTACATACATGACAGGATGAGAGGGGATCTTATTGAAACATATAAGATTATAAAAGGCTTGGACACTCTAGAGGCAGCAAACATATTCCCAATGTTGGGGGAGTCCAGAACCAGGGGCCGCAGTTTAAGAATAAGGGGTCTTATTCTTAAGAATAAGGGGCATTTAGAACGGAGATAAGGAAACACTTTTTCACACAGGGAGTTGTGAGTGTGGAATTCTCTGCCTCAGAAGGCGGTGGAGGCTGGTTCTCTGGATACTTTCAAGAGAGAGCTTGATTGGGCTCTTAAAGATAACGGAGTCAGGTTATATGTGGAGAAAACATGAATGGGGAACTGATTGTGGATGATCAGCCATGATCACATTGAATGGCGTCGCTGGCTCAAAAGGCCAAATGGCCTACTCCTGCACCTATTGTCTATTTTCTATTGTCTATTGCAATGACATCAATACCTGGTGTTAGCAGTGAAAGAATTAGAAGATGTTGATTTCACTGGTTGCATTGATATAAATCCATACAACAACAATTATCCAAATTTGCCAAGAATGAGATTGCAGAGTGTTGTCTTAACCCCGGTCCTCCGAGTTGTCTTTGTATAAAGAGATGAGTTTGAACTGCTTGCAATTTTTGCTGCTGTTAGCAATCTTGCAATAAGTATTCAAATTAGCACGCATATGGTAGAGGTCACAAAGTCATGTGTGAAAATGAGTATTATTTTGCTTTTGAGCAGGGAATCAATTCTTCCCGGGCACGTTCAAGACAAGGGTTACATACAGCAGATTATTATTCATGTAAAATAAGACAACAATCAAACTTTCCCTCAAAAACACTGGGACATCCGCACTACATGGCCAAAATTACCTCCATAACTGTGAGGAAGTTAGGGATTCGCACTTTGCCGTGTGTGAACACAGAGGTCCGTCTCTCAATGAATGGTTCCCATTAACATACCAGCTATACCGCAGCAGATGCCAGCTTCTGCCAGTCTCCTGCAGTTATACTGATATCTGCCATTCAAAGCTGTGCCAGAATAGACAGGAACTGGGCAGTTCTTTCACATTAAAGGTGAGGGATGACTTCTGAGGAAAGAGATGAGATTTAACTGAGTTAATTAAAAAAAAAATTTTTGTTTCAAAATATAGCATGGAAACAGGCCGATTCTGCGCCAACCAGTGATCCCAGCACACCAATACTATGCGACACACTAGGGACAATTATTATTATTTTTTTACCAAAGCCAATTATCTTAAAAGCCTGCATGTCTTTGGAGTGTGGGGAGAAACCAAAGCACCCGCAGAAAACCCACACAGTTCACAGGGAGAACGTACAAACTTCGTACAGATAGAACCCGTAGTCAGGATCAAACCCAAGTCTTTGTCACCCCCCTAAAGCAACTCTACCTCTGTGCCACTGTGCTGCTCTTGTATGCTAATGAACTGTTAAAATTTTTAATGGAGCAAACACGGCGGCACAGTGGTGCAGAGGTAGAGTTACTGCGTTACAGCACTTGCAGCACCGGAGACCAGGGTTCAATCCGGACTACAGATGCTGTCTGTACGGAGTTTGTACGTTCTCCCGTGACCACGTGGGTTTTCTCCGAGATCTTTGGTTTCCTCCCACACTCCAAAGACGTACAGGTTTGTAGGTTAATAGTAAGATTAAACGAGTACTTACCAGTATGAAGTTTGATCTGTATTTTATGAGGAGTTACGGTGAGGTATTACGTGAAGATCCCAGCCCAGTGCGCAGGTGCAGCATACTTCGAAGCAGCGGTGTGAAATCACAGGATAGACACAATATTTGAAGTAAGATAGTAAAGATCATGAGACATCAGTTTATTAGTTTGATCTATATATTGAGGGTGGGAGCGGAGGGCACGTAATACCTCACCGTAACTCCTCATAAAATACAGATCAAACTTCATACTGGTAAGTACTCGTTTAATCTTACTATTTTACTTCGGAGTCACGTGAGTGATTCCGTGAAGACTTCAAAGGTCTGTGATTTCAAACCGTGTAACAGTTTTTATTTCACTCACTGCCGAAGTTTTTGAGGGAGGAAGTGTTATCGTAATCAACCAGTGGATCTGCTTTCACAAGAAACAGAAAGGTATTTGTTAACAATAACAACATAAAGAGCTCCCCTGAGCTTAAATTAATATTGCAGTTTGTAATATTCTTTCTGCAATTAAATCAGGTTTATCAATGGTTTATAATAAAAAATGTTCTGAACGTCGTTCCCTTGACCATTCTGCCGTATTGAGAATGTGGTCAATCGAGATGTCCATTCGTTCAGCCGCTGATATCAATGCTGCCCTAGTGGAATGGGATTAAAATGTATTATTATCTATTCCGGCAGCTTTCCGCAAGGGTCGGTGCTGGGACCCCAGTTGTTCACAATTTATATAAATGATTTGGAGGAGGGAACCAAGTGTAATATATCAAAATTTGCGGACGATACAAAAATGGGAGGAAAAGTAGGGGATGAGGAGGATAGGAAGAGTCTGCAAAAGGATATAGATAAGCTAGGTGAGTGGGCAACAACTTGGCAGATGAAATTTAATACTAATAAATGTGAAGTCATTCACTTTGGGAAAAAAAATGATAGAGCAAGTTAATGATAAAAAAAATGATAGGGCAAGTTATTTTCTAAATGAGGAGGAGCTGCGTTGTAATGCAACGCAAAGGGATCTAGGGGTATTAGTACATGAATCACTGAAAGTTAGTATGCAGGTGCAGCAAGCAATCAGGAAGGCCAATGGAGTTTTGGCCTTTATTGCTAGGGGGATTGAGTATAAAAACACGGAGGTCTTGCTGCAGCTGTACACAGTATTAGTGAGACCACATTTGGAATACTGTGTACAGTTCTGGGGTCCATACTTAAGAAAGGATGTACTAGCCCTGGAGGCAGTGCAGCGAAGGTTTACAAGATTAATTCCTGCAATGAGGGGATTGACATATGAGGAAAGGTTAAGTAGGCTGGAACTCTACTCTTTGGAGTTTAGAAGAATGAGAGGCGATCTCATTGAAACATATAAGATCGTGAGGGGCCTTGATCGGGTGGATGCACCGAGGATGTTCCCAATGATCGGGGAAACTATAACTAGGGGACATAGTTGCAGAATAAGGGGGGGCTCTTTTAGAACTGAGATGAGGAAGAACTTCTTCACCCAGAGGGTGGTTAATTTATGGAATTCACTGCCCCAGGGAGCAGTGGAAGCAGAAACTTTAAATATATTTAAGACTAAAATAGATGGTTTTTTAGCTGCCAAGGGGATAAGGGGCTACGGGGAGAGGGCAGGGATAGGGACCTAGGTATGGTTAGTATAGTAAGACCTGAGTGATCTCCTGGACAAGTGTCGATCGCCTGGATTGGGGTCGGAGAGGAATTTCCCGGATTTTTTTTTCCCGAATTGGACCTGGGTTGTTATCCGGTTTTTTGCCTCCCCCAGGAGATCACGAGGTTCTTGGGGTGGAGAGGGGTGATAGCGGTATAAAGGGGAGGGTAGTGTCTTGTGTTCTGTGTCTTGTGTCTACTGTTTGTGGGTAAGTGTGTCTGTTTAGTGTTCAGCCATGAGCGAATGGCGGTGCGGGCTCGACGGACCTGGTGGTCTACTCTCGCACCTACTTTCTATGTTTCTATGTTTCTATGTTTCAGTACCTGTTTGAGCCACCTTGGAGTGGTTTGGCTCGTACCCCGTCTTGGGGTTTCTGTGGTTGACCCATAGGCTTTCCTCTCCCTCTAAGATTGTGGGTTGTGTCTATATATTGTAGTAGATGGGTCACCACACTCAACCTGGACTCTGGTGGGTAGGCCCGGAATTCCACCAGTGAATTGGGCGTTCCTGGTCCATATAACCATATAACGATTACAGCACGGAAACACAGGCCATCTCGACGCTACTAGTCCGTGCCGAACTCATAATCTCGTCTAGTCCCATATACCTGCGAGTTAGGTTTTTACCAGACCTAGAATATGAACGTGATGCGTCTGGGGTAATCACCATGTTATCCAGTCTAGTTTTATGGAGTGACTGGACTCTGTGAGCGTATACGAGAGCCATAAGCATGAGCGTTTTTAACATAGATTGAGCAAGCTGAGGGATCTGGCTGGTGCCATTCTCTGAGATATGTCAATATCACACCGATATCCCATACATGGGTATACCTCCATGCTCTGCTGTCCTGCTGTTTTAGGTAAGCAGAAAAGGTGCTCCATGCTGTATTTACGGCACTGTAACTCACCTTTTAGTCATGGTGTAGATGTTCCAGGAACTCCAATACATCAGTGGTTGAATAGTTTGGTATGTTGTCCCTGCGTCGTGGCAGTATTTACCCATGTTAGCTCTTGGTGACTGTTCGCAGGGATGCCGACATGGTGGTAATGGTTCCTTTGGATAATCCCAGTCCCTGGTAAGGTCTATTCTAACCCTGCACCCAGGAGTTTGATGTTTTTCTGGCATGGGTGGCTTATGCCTGATACTGGGTTGAGTCAGCAACCATGGTCCACTAGGGAAATCCATAGGTGACTCGCCCACCATGTCGTGATGAACTGGGAACCATGGCTGTGTAGGCCGGTCGGGCACGTTCAATATCTCGGAGACAGATTCCATCTGTATTGCGAAGTGCCCGACTGATGAGGCAGAAGGGAGGAAGGCAAAGCAGAAATTCCCCCTTCCAGCGTGTAGGCATCTATCGCTGCTGCCTCTGATCTGGTTCCTAAGTCACATACATAGGTTACTGGTGATTCCGTCTTGTGCAACCAAATTGATATCTGGCTTTCAAACTGCTTAATACCTTTAGCAGATATCTTGGGTTTGACATCTATTCAATGTCATCATAATTTTTTACCCGTGACGTGGTGTCTCCCACTGTGTTCTAGCTTCCTAGGACATAGGCAGCTGATAGTTAAAATGTCTTTTGACACACCATTGCCAGATCTGTTTGACCAATTTGTTGCACAATAATGATTTTTATGCTCCCCATATGGTTGATATAAGCCACCACCATAGTATTATCAATCCGTAACCACATATGTACGTGCTGCATTTGAAAAGCATATGCTTTTTAGCCCAATAGGCGATCACCAATCCCAAGTAGTTGATGCCCGGTGTGTGTAGTAACGATGTTTGTGAATTGGTCCATCTGTTACCTGTGCTGGATATGGAGTTTAGTTGCTCCCCAGCCTAAAGTACTGGCATCGGTTTTTAATAACCAAGTTGGGATTGGTGATGATAATAGGGCTGAAAACTATGCCAAATATATGTCTGCCCACCACCGTAATTGTGATATAGCTTCAGTGGGTACATTCATGATTTGATTATAGTGACCCAAGTACCTTGGCAAGTAACAGTCATATGGATGGAATTGTTATTGAAGCCCAGATAATCTATGGTAGTTAACGGCTTCAATTCTGGTTTATCTGGGCGTGGGATAAACCTCAGAGCTTTAGGGAGCTGTTTCGTAGCTCGAACTGCTGCCACAGCTAATTCCTTTGTTTCCCCTAATATGAGGATATCATCCAATATATGCCATGATTATGCTTGTTTTCTTAATATTTTCATGGCCATTTTTAATATTTATAATAGTTTAGGGCTGAGGTTAGACCATTGGGAATGCTCTATGCTCCCATAGTTGCCCTAACCGGGATATCCATATCCAGGTAAAAATTTTTAGGTATCTATAATGATCCTAGTGTATGGGTATAAGATAGTTAGCATCTTCCATATCAATGCTCCCCATAGGTATCCTTTGGAGATCAGATGTCTGGCAGTGACAAAAACCCGTCTCCATCTTAAAGTGTATATACTCAACAGATTTATTTAGTGATATTAGATCAATGATGATGCTACATTCACCATCTTTTGTAGTTTTGGTGAATATATTTGATACATATTCCAATGGTTCATGTTTACTCCCATGATCCGTTTAGTAATGAGCCTTTCTAGTTCAGCTTGACCTTCTCACTTCTCTTTCTTAGAGGGAGAAAATGCCCTTTGGGCGCATTGCTGAACTGGCGGTAATATGCCCAATTTGAATTCGTTTTTATCCACTAATGCTGTTGAGTATATTTTAGTTATTTGTGACAGCATCCCATGCTTTATCAACAAGTGTAAATGCCCCCCCCCCCCCCCCCCCCCCGCAGTTAGTAGAACACCCTTATTTAGTGTAAACTGGGAGGAACCAGACTACCTACCTCCATGTTTATTGTTTTTTCATGAAGGCCTAGTTTGCTGGTATGCTGGTGCTGTCGGTGGGGCGGCGCATTTTCCCACAGCTCCGCTCTGGGCCCCTGTCTAAAAAGAACTTTGGGGGTAATGTGAAGCGATCGCCAGGCTTTCACCAGTCCTTGTTCGATATTGCTGGTGGATGCCGAGGGGTGCTGCCAGCTGGGTGTTGGATGCGATGTCCTGCTCGTTCCATGGCCTGCCCTCATGAGGCACACAGGTTCTCTCTTCCCGCAGCAGCGGTTTGCATAGCCCCGTATATATTTGGGGTTGCGGGCAGGTCTTATATGCACAAATGTCAGTCGAGTATCCCAAATTTGGGAACATCTTAGGCGTCAGCACACTCGTAGTGCAACGGAATAGTCTCATCCTGGGAGAACCACCTTGGTGATCATGGTGTCTCGCCTGCTAGGTGAGTATGATCCGTGGAAAACGAGCAAAGGCGGTGACATCTTGACCCTTCTGTTAGGAGCTTCAGAATTCGCTGCTTTTAGCTCTTGTCTGCGAGTCTGCTGACCCAGCTGCCTGCGGATTTGCCTCTAGAAAGGCCTGCTCCTGCAGGGCTTTGTTTGGGAAGATGTTCGCGTGGAGGAGCCATGTAGTGGCCCACGACACCCAGTAGCTCTTCCTGATCCTGCTCCCCTGGCATACTGCTGTTCTCGTCCGCCTGCCCAGCGTTTAAGCCAGCCCAGCCCTGGCCTCCTTAGCTAGCCTCAAAAGAGGGAGCAAAAGGGTGTGCTATAAATTGGAGGAGGCATAGCTCAAACTCCGCTGTTGCATCAATCCCTCGACAAGGGAGATGGCTAGTGCAATAGCACTGGGGTAGGAGTGTCAGCTCCCTTGGCATTCAGCCAGTGCCCCTTTTTTCCTGGAGGTTTTGAACTCCATGACCTCCTCTGGCTTGGGGAGACAGACATACTTATTTTTGCTGTCTCCACCTGTTCCAGTGTTGGAGGAAGTTGATTCCTGTAGAACCTGTAATTTTGGTAAGATTTTTGTCTTACCTGTATTTAGAGGCTGCCTGCCGTTTTTCAGGCGGCATTGTAGCGGTTCCCGGGCGGCGATTCTCCTTGTCAGGAGTCTGCAGGGCTGCCGGTCGGGTTTTTAAATTTCCCGCCGGTCCGCTGCTGTTAACCAAACAGCTGTTCAGCGGACCGGCATCAGCGCAGCTCCCTGTCAGCGGTCCGCAGCGTGTGCGGTCCCGTTAGCGCCTATCCCCCTCCACTGTCGGCTCCTTCGCTGGAGTCGAACGGGGGCCGCTTCCTCTGCTGCTTTGCTCCCCCTGGAGCAAAAACCACAAGGCCCGATAAAGGTAAGTACTTACCTCACGTCCTTGGTTTGCGGGAGCGCCCGACTCCCGCTGGCCGCATTCTGCACAGCTGTGCGATAATGCCGCACCTGCGCACTGGGCTGGGATCTTCACGGAATCACTCACGTGACTCCGAAGTAAAATTGGTTTGATATAGTGTAAATTGTCCCTAATGTGTGTAGGACAGTTAGTGTGTGGGGATCGCTGGTCGGTGCAGACTCGGTGGGCCAAAGGGACTGTTTCCGCACAATCTCAAAACTAAAACTAAACTAAAGACAGAAAATGCTGGAGTAACTCAGTAAGTCAAGCAGCATTTCTGGAAAACATGAATTAATGACGTTTCAGATCAGGACCCTTCTGCAGATGTTTGATGGGTTTGTTATACTTATTATGCACCACATAAAATATAATCTGTGCAATTATTAACTGAGCCAGGACCATGAGCTATCAAGTGTCATATGTGTCACATGCAGTCGGTGTGGGCAAGTTGGGCCAAAGGGCCTGTTTCCACACTATACTGCCACTGCCTAATATAGGACGTTGGACTCTATGTTCTATAGAATATTCTCAAGAGGAGAAGAAGAAGCTTTGCAGATTTATCTCCAACAAAGTTATTGGGTTGGGTAGAGACAGTGGGGATGTCTCTTTATTTCTGCTCAAATGAATGCCAAATCTCAGCTCGCCACTCCATCTGCCATTGGAATTGGTTAACGCTCCTGCTGTTAATACAACAACAATCGTGCAAGGTTCTCTATCGAAAGAAAACACCCTTGACTGACTATTTTTTTCTTCTTTTGTTTACTTTGTTTGTTCTTTAGTTAAGTAATGACTCATTTATATAGCAGTGAAAAATCTGTGTGCAACCAGGAACACGATTAATATGTCAAATACTTAGAATATATAAAGGGTTTGAAGTTCCTGTGGAGAGAATGGAAATCTTAATATGCTGGAGGTTCCAGGAATATGCGTCAATCCTATTCCCTGTCTCTGTCCTGACATGAAGTAGGTTTGACTCAGGAGTTCCAGAAGTTCTTGAGAAACCTGCCCATTACGCTTTCAATAACTTTCCATTTGGCGGCCAACATAAGATGTGCTAATGTCTTTTAATGACACAATATGATATGATACAACTTTATTTATCCCAGGGGGGAAATTGATTTTCCAACAGTCCTAAAGAGTTAGATAGACGTCTAGGGGCTAGCGGAATCAAGGGATATGGGGAGAAGGGAGGCATGCATGGTTTACTGATTGTGGATGATCAGCCATAATCACAATGAATGGCGGTGCTGGCTCGAAGGGCCGAATGGCCTCCTCCTGCACCTAATTTCTATGTTAGAAATTCTACCTTAGAAATTAACTGTTTCAGAACTGGGTGAGGGGTGGTAAAGATGCGAAGTAGGTATATCCCTTTCAATTTCTCTTTTTTTTCTCTTTTTTTCTTCTTTATTCTCTTTTTTTAAAATCTTATTTCACCTCACTTTTTTGTTTTCTCTTTCGGGCTATACAGCCTTATGGGCTCTTTTTTTCTATTTTACTTCGGAGTCACGTGAGTGACAACGTGAAGAACCCCGCCAGGATGCATGCGTGTCATATCGCTACACGCATTGCAACGAGTCACAACAGGGGGAACGACGTTCCCTTAGCAGCAGAATTTGAAAGTCGGGAACAGCAGGTAAGGAGACTCTGCGTTCCTTCCACTTACCTTACAGGTGGAGACATGGACCAGATCCACGAAGGCTGTGAGAAAGCTGGCGGGGGAGAACCACGGAGTTGCGGGCAGCCGGCAGCAGCAGCCAACGGCACGCCAATCTCCCGTAATGGGAACAGCTGTGCCCAACTTCGCTCCCGCATGGCCACGGCCGGTCGGTAGAGCGAAGCAAAAAACAAACAGAGTCGTTGACTCTGATGAGTCTGACTCTGAATAGCCATGAGCGGCCAGTGTCCTTGAGCATTGGGGCCGGTTGGAGCGGCTTCAGGAGCAGCCGCGAGCGGCCAGTGCCCATGCGCATTACAGTCGGTTGGAGCAGCTGGGAGCGGGGAACAAAAGCAGCCGCGAGTGGCCAGTGCCCGTGAGCATTGGAGCCGGTTCGAGCGGCTGGGGGAAACAGGAGCAGCCGCGAGCGGCCAGTGCCCGTGAGCATTGGAGCCGGTTCGAGCGGCTGCTGGAGGAAATACTCCAAGTGGCAGGCTCCGGGAGATGGAGGCTAGCCACAGTGGGCAGTTAGTAAGCCCCACAGCAGTACCTCTTGTGGGGCTGCACAGTTTTTCACCCTCATCAGAGGGGAGCACGGAGGGTCAATTCTGGGCTGACCCTGAAGAGGCGAGTGATCAACATACCCCTAGTATGCCTGGGGTGAAGGAAAACATGTTGGATATGGTGTCCCAGTTTATCCAACCCGACCAAACTGGCCTAAACCTGGAGCCGAAAATAGCGGCAAGCATTGGCTACATGTCTTTTAACCAACTACAGGGACAGGCATTATCGGACACCACGGCACGACACTTACAAACCAGGGAACTGCAAGTCGCGAAATGTTCCCAGTGTCAACCAGTGCATCTGGAAACATGTCGGGGCATCAATTAGAACCAGGGACTTAAAAATACAGAAAGTCCTAAAAGTCCTAACAGCAGGAATTACGGCTTTTGCCCGCACATTGAATGAGCAAAATATGACCCTAGACCACCAAGATGCACTGGCTTTACTCTGCAACTCACAATACGAGTTAAACAATATTAGGAAAAGTGTTATCCAACCAGCTTTAGACCTCAAATTTGCAGGCCTCTGCAAACCTGGAACCTCCAAACCATCAATACTAATATTTGGAGTGGATTTATCAAAACAAGTCAAAGAACTTGACGAAGAGGCAAAAACCCTGGGGCTCATAAAAGCAGCATCCAAAAACTACTACGGCCATAAACATCACCCCTACGCACCCACCAGTCGGCCAAGACAAACTGGAGAAAGCGCAAAACCAGGAACACCCAACATCAGTCTTTTTAGGCCATGGCCTAGACCAACCTTCCTGGAAAATGCGCAAGCCCTCAACACCAACCCAACTACAGACCCAGACAACGGCGCCTCAACGTCCACGGAGGATGCCGAAGAAGTAACATACCTACCACTGGTAACCATGGAGGTAGGTGGGTCTGGCTCCTAAAGAATTAAAGGGAGCATGGAAGTTGGTGGGAGATTACGATATTATTTGGATGCATGGAATAAGTTAACTACCGACACATATTCTAAGCAGTATCCAGGGTTATACCATAGAATTTATACAAAACATAACCCTCCAGTTCAGCATGTACCGAACCGAATGTTCGTGCTCACAGGCATAGAAAAATCTAAAGCACATGCTGAATTACAGCGGCTATGTAAAAAAGGCGTAATTGAGAAAACCCAACACGAATCACAGGAATTCGTGTCCAACATCTTTATAAAAAACAAGAAAAATGGTGGTTGCCGCATCATAATCGATTTAACTACTTTGAATAACTTTGTACAACATATTCATTTCAAGATGGAAACCTTTGTTACTGCTAAGCAATTGATTTCCGAAGGCTACTACATGGCAAGCATCGATTTAAAAGATGCTTACTATACAGTACCCACAAGAGGTGACCACAGGTGTTATTTAAAATTCAACTGGATGGGTCAGCTCTGGCAATACAGGGCACTACCTAATGGTCTAACGTCAGCCCCAGGCTGTTCACAAAAATTTGAAACCAGCCCTAGCGTTACTGCGGAAACAAAAACACATGGTAATGGCATATCTAGATTACATACTTATTGTTGGCAAAACTTTGGAATTGGCTAAACAAGTGGTAACAGCCACAAAACAATTGTTTAGAAAACTGGGGTTTATCATCCATCCAGTTCAGTCTAAATTAACGTCTTCAACAAAAATGGATTATGTGGGGTTCACCATTAACTCAGTTCTTATGTCAGTGACTTTGCCGAAAGAAAAGGTTACAGCCTTAATAGAGGCTTGTAGCGAAATCATTGACATCACCAAACCATCCATTAGACTGGTAGCTAGAATAATTGGGACGATAGTGGCTGCATTTCCAGCCACACAATTCAGACCTTTACACTATCGGAATTTACAGAGAGCAAAAATAAGAGCACTCAAACTTAATGGTGGCCATTTTGACAGACCAATGAAGCTACCAACAGAGGCCATAATGGAACTAAAATGGTGGGAACAGAACATCAGGTATTGTTCCAATCCAATAATTATCAGCAACCCGTCTATGGTACTACAAACTGATGCCAGTGCACTTAGTTGGCGTCCTATCAATTCCATCTCCAGCTGTGGAGGGAGATGGAATGCACAGGAGGCATCATCATTACAAACACTGGGCATAAACTACCTGGAAATGTTAAGTGCATTCCATTGCCTTAAATCATATTGTTCTGGGTTAAATCACCAGCATGTTAGACTACAAATTGACAACACCACCATGGTAGCATATATCAATCATATGGGTGGAAACAAATCGACATTATGTGACAATCTGACCAACACAATTTGGCAATGGTGTATCCAGAGAGATATTTGGATATCAGGTACCTACCTACAAGGTAAACTAAATTTAGTGGCAGACACCAGGTCACCCAAATTTAATGAAAACACTGCATGGATGTTGGATAAAAATGTATTTGCTGAAATTACAGCATGGTATGGAACACCAGATATCGATCTTTTCACATCCAGGCTCAATCACCAGTTATCAAATTATGTTTCATGGGACCCAAACCTGGGGCAGCGGCAACAGACGCATTTTTTCGCTGCATTGGGGGAAATTGTTTATTTATGCATTCCCTCCTTTCTGCCTCATCAGTCGGGTATTAAGGAAAATACAGCAAGACTCTGCGTCTGGTATTTTGATAGTACCCGATTGGCCTACTCAACCATGCTTCCCGGTGATACTAGACATGGTATTAGAACCATGCATCACCATCCATCATAGACCTAATTTACTGGTCCATCCGGTAACAAAGGGAAAATCACCCACAGATCTATGAACATCCCGTCTGTTCTGGAATTCCTGGCAAGCCTCCATTACGATGAGAGGCTCAGTCATAGTGCCATCAACTGCGCCAGAAGTGCTCTGTCCACATACCTGTGGCAAGGAACAGAGCGGCATTCTGTTGGGACACACCCTGGTAACCAAACTCATGAGGGGCATTTTAATGTTAATCCCCCAAGAACCAGGTACTCCCAAATATGGGATGTGAGCATTGTACTGACCATGTTAAGAAACTGGTCTCCAGCTACAGCTCTGTCCCTACAGAAACTGACTATGAAAACAGTCATGCTGATGGCCTTGGTCACGGCACAAAGGGTCCAGTCACTACAGAAACTAAGGTTGGACAACATGCCTATTTCATCTGGAAATTTAACTTTCACATCAATGAATTAGTCAAACAGAACTGACAGGGGTCAGCAGGCCTAAAAACAGAATTCAGGGCATACCCGACAGATGATCGTCTCTGTATTGTAACACACTTACTACTATATATGGAGTATACTAAGATCATCAGAGGGAAAGAAATGTCACTTTTAATCAGCTACAAACAGCCACTCAAAACAGTGACAGTCCAGACCATCTCTAGATGGCTAAAACAGGTCCTAATAAGGCTGGAGTATACAATAGCATTTTAAATCTCACTCCACCAGGGCTGCCGCTACATCGGCAGCTATGAAGTTGGATGTTCCTATGGACCAAATCCTCAAGACAGCAGGATGGTCAACGGAGAAAACTTTCCAATGATTTTATAACAAACCAATCATTAAACCTGGAATGTTTGCAGAAACAATTTTAAGTTCAGTAATATAATTTACCCCATAAATAGGGGCTATAATTTGGTGTTAATATATTTATCGTTGGGTTTTCAATATCGTATTGATGTCTAATGATGTTAACACTATTCTCCCCATAATCAAGGCAGATGTGATGCATGGACTCGTTTCCACGGCATGAAATCACAGAGCTTTAAAATCTTCACGTAGTCACTCACGTGATTCCGAAGTAAAATAGTAAGATTAAACAAAAACTTACCAGTTTGAAGTTTGATCGCTATTTTATGAGGAGTAACGTTGAGGGATTACGTGCCCTCCGCTCCCACCCTTGATCATATACTCAACTGGTATCTCTTCTCTAATCTTACTATGTTTAGTCATTACAGTTATCTGTGATTTCACACCGCTGCTTTGAAGAATGACACGCATGCGTCCTGGCGGGGTTCTTCACGTAATCCCTCAACGTAACTCCTCATAAAATAACGATCAAACTTCAAACTGGTAAGTTCTCGTTTAATCTTACGGACTTACGTTTAATATGTTTAATACGTTTAATCTTCATGAACTAACAATATCACTACTTTATATAATATTCTCTTTCTCTCTATTTCTTGCTTTTCTTACTCTTTTTTTTACTATTAAATTTAAAATAAAAAGTTGTACATGAAATGTAATATGTTATTCATGTCTTATATTATTGTACAATACATCTAATAAAAATATTTTTTAAAAAACAATATGATATGATACAACTTTATTTAGCCCAGGAGGGAAATTAATCTGCCAAGTCCTAAAGGGTTTGATAGAGCTTTAGGGGCTAGCGGAATGAAGGGATATGGGGAGAAGGGATACTGATTGTGGATGATCAGCCATAATCACAATGAATGTTGGTGCTGGCTCGAAGGGCCAAATGGCCTCCTCCTGCACCTAATTTCTATGTTTCTATGTTTCTATAAAAACACAAAATACACTTCTTCTTACTGCAGACGTTGAAGGAGTGGAGGCTTCTTAAAAAGAATTGCCGGCTCTGTCCCTTCTTGCTGTTTGAGCTCCTATGCAGCAGGAGATCTATTCACTGGTATTTTCTGCAGCCTCGGAACGAGTCTGGTGGACAGATGGGGGGTTTTCACTTCTTTGAAGATCTGCCCATGTAGCAGTCCCAAGGAATTTGGTAGTGTTTAGCTTCCATGTTTTCCTCACGTATCCATTTATCTCGGTGTTTATTGTCTGAGGCAATAAGTCACTTCTTTGAAGTCAAGAATCTGCATCTATTTTGCTGTGCCTTAAAGTGAGAAAGTAAGAAATTGCGACACTTCTTTGACCTTAACTGGACTTTTTGGAGACTAGGAAGTTGTGAAGGTGCTGGAATGTGGCGACTCACTGCCTGTTGTTCCAGAAGAGGATCTATTGTACCCATGTATGGTGTGACAGTCTGACCAAGGGCCTCAACCCAAAACTATACCTTTTCTCCAGAGATGTTGCCTGACCCACTGAGATACTCCAGTATTTTGTGTCTATCTATGGTATGAATTCACTGGATAGCATAAAGAATAAGCGTTCACTGCATATCTGTACACTTGACAATAAAAATTGAACCACCATTGAACCTATTGAACCACCATTGAACCATTTAAAAATATTAATTTTACTTCGGAGTCACTTGAGTGACCACGTGAAGAACCCGTCCAGCACGCATTCGCGACATAGCGTTCACGCAGATGCAACAGCGACGAACGTGAGTACAGGCTCTCCCGCTACAAGCCTGAAGGAACGGACCGTTAGGTAAGTACCTACCCACAGGTTCGAATTCACTACTTTGCTCCTCTTTGTTGCTCCAGGTGAACTGGAGACAGCAAAGCAGAACAGAGGGAAGCGGCCCCCGTTCGACTCCAGGGAAGGAATGTTCCGTCAGTGGAGGGGGGAGAGGCTGCACCTGGATCGCACACGCTGCGGTCCACAGTCAGGGTACTGAGCCGATGCCCAGTCTGCTAACAGCTGTCTGACCAACAGCAGCGGACTGGAGGGAAACTAAAAAACCTGCCGGTAATCCCTGCATATTCCCGACAAGGAGACTCACTGCCTGAGAACCGCAGAAATGCTGCCCAAAAATGGCAGGCAGCCTCTAGCAGCAAAGTCAGAACCAAACCTCGGGCTGGAGACAGACACGGAAGATGGAATCGGCACTTCAAACTACCGCCCGAGAGCAAGTAAGTGTCTGTTCTCCATGCTTAGAGTAAGGTCATAGAGCCAAAAACTCCAGCGAGACTTGCCTCAGGAGCAGGGGCAAGCTCGCCAAGGGAGCATAACACTCCCACTCCAGTGCACTACAGCACTGGCCATCTCCCTTATCGAGGGATCGATGGCGACTAGGGCTGGGCTGGTCAAGAAGAGGGGTCACTGGCTGAACAACATCGGGAGTATGCTTGAGGTACAGGATCAGGAAGAGCTGCTGGGTGTGGCCGCTATGTGGCTCCACCACTAGCGAGATGGCTTTTCAGTCTCAACTGACGGCCAGCTTACTACCTGTTCTTTTCAAAAAACCTCTCCAAGACAGGTAGTCATGAGGCATTGGATTTCATCACGCCTCCCCTAAATTGCATTTACTCAAAGTGCCCACCATTATTGGGGGGTACATTAAGCACAGCTTTTTAAAACCCAAATATCTTAAATTGCATTTGATACCCCTGACGTCGGCGATCATTTTTGCATGCTCATTCCAGAGGGGCAGGGTAGTATGGCAAAACACCTGACCCTAGTGTTCACAGTATGCTCCGCAACTTCTCGAAGGAAGTTATAAAACCTGCCCTCAAGCTAAAAAATTCACAGGACTGTGAGAACGCCGACCTCACATCCACAGATCCTGCTATCTGGCTAAGTTACCAAACCAAGCCTAAGAAACTGGACGAAGCATCCAAAATATTTGGCATCAAGATGGCAGGCCTGGAATGAGCACCACACAAAAACCAGACAGCAGTACCTCCACGCATCCACCAGTAAGCGTCTAATTAATAGTACTGGTGAAAGCTCGGGGCTCGCATGCCTAACCCCGCAAGCCCTTTCAGGCCAGGGTCCAGAGCGAGCCCCATGGAAAATGCTCCACCCCCCAACAACACCATCCCTACAGACAAGCAACCACCAATGAAACCGAAGAAAAAAATGAACACACCACTAAAGCAACAGTGAAGACAGATAACAGAGTAGCTGGTTCCTACCATCACATAAAAAGGTGAAGGGTTTGTACTAAAACGGGGGGGGGGCTAATCACACATAGGTTGGGACATGAACAACTATCACACTTGGTAGTTATATACCAAAAGTATTCATGGATAAAAATTGAATTAAGATACCCATCACTTTTGGCTGAGATCAAGTGTAGTATCTGTTCTTATCAGTTTAATATCTGATACGTCCCTTAACTAAGGACCATATATTACCAGTTCAGCATGCACCCCAAAGGGGTCTACCCTCCCATTAAAAAAGAGCATGAGGGACGAGCTAACTGGAGAAGATATACTAGGGGTCATAAGGAAGCCTTATATGAACCTTTAGTACCAACAAATCCAAGATGGTGAATGTCGCACCATCATTGATGTACAATGGGTCATAAGAAGCCTAATATGAACCTTTGGTACCAAAAAACCCTAAGATGGTGAATGTCACACCATCATTGACTTTACCACTTGAGTATTTTCACCAGGTTACACACTTATGGAAAAACGTAACTGCTAGCCATGGATTTCCTAGGATACTTTATGGTAGACATCAACTTAAAAGATGCATATTATTCAGTATCCATTCATAAAATTTCAGATATACCACAATTTACCTGGAATGGGGTAACTATGGCAGTATAAATTATTGACAATGGCTAATATGAGCCAAAAACCCAGATATTCAAACCAGCCCTGACACTATCAAGGAACATATCATCATGGCATGTCTCTATGATATTAACGACAGACTAATCCATGGGAATAGCTAATCAACAGCATTAGCTACTAAAACTTATTTAGCTTGAACTTGTCATACAATCCAGATAGATCTACGTTGACACCATCCACAACTATTGACAATCTGGTATTCATTTAACTCTCTCCACTCATCTATAACATTGCCATAAGGAGAATCAGCATATGACACAACCTGTAACAATTAATGGTATCAATCAACCAACCATTCAACAAGTGGCTAGAGTAATTGGGAGTTAGTAGAACATACCCAGAACATGGTGGCAAATGGACTAATCTGGAGTCGTCATAACTATAGACACTGGGCGTAAAACCTAGTTGGAAATATTGAGAACGTTCTATTAGTAAAAGCATATTATTCAGTAGTGCACCATTTTGCATGTTAGTTTATAAATTAACAACATCACATGGGTGGCATACACCAACCACTTGGGCAGAATAAATCGATATCATGTGACAATTTATTTAACAATTGGTAACTGTATGTCGTCAAACATATTCAACCATCAGCAAACTTACCTACCAGGTGAGCTAAATACTGTAAACAAGACATATTAAACCAAAGTATTTGCTGAAATTACAAAGCACCAGATATCGATTTCCCTGTATTTCAATTGAATCACCACGTAGCGATGTATGTCGCATGAAACCAAACTTTGAGGCAGGGTGGGGGGGGAATCTAATCTATATGTTCTCCCCCTTTTTTTCCTACCTCATCAGTCAGGTACTACAGCATCATCAGTCTGGTACTACACAAACCCACAGTCATGGTTCCCAGTGGTCCTCGACATGGTCATCAAAACCCTAATGATTTCCCAATAGCCCAGACTTATCAACTCACCCAGTTTCAGACATAAGCCACCCATGCCACGATAAATTAAACTACTGGGTTGCAGATTTGAAAAGACCATTACTGGGCCTGGGTTCCAGAATTGGGAAGACCACTGCTGGGCCTGGATTGTCAAATAGCACTATCGACACAATGATAGCATCCCATCGCATATCCACTAGGGAACATACTTGGCGAACATCAAGAAGTGGGAAGATACTATTCAAATACAGGAACTACATATTCAACTACAACAATACCTGTACTGGAGTTCCTGGCAGGTCTTCATCACAATGAAGGACTCAGCTACTGTGCCATCAACACCTCTGCAGAGAGTGAGATTCTCTCTGTCAGCCTACTTTTTAACTTTCGGGCACCAGGACTTCCCCAACAGGGAAACAATAGGATAGCCACCCCTTAAGAATGTAAGTGATCCCCTCTCAATCTCCTAAACTCTAGAGAGTATATATTATCCAGTCTCTAATAAGACCCTGACATCAGACCTAGGTACACCCAAATCTGGGATGTCAGTGTGGACCTGACATACCTTAGGGGATGGTCACCAGCCAGGCCCCTCAACCTGGAACAGCCTACCCTGAAGATGGACATGCTGATGGCCTTGTCTCAGCACAAAGTGTTCAGTTCCTCCATCTACTACGATTGGACAATATGGTTTACTAGACTGTGTCACATTTACCATTCAGGGGCTGGTCAAACAGAGCAGACCAGGACGATCAGGTCTAGTCATGGAATTCCGGGCATACCTACCTGAACCACGGTTATGTGTCATGACCTATTTATTGAACTACATCGACACAATAAGTAATCCTCGAGGGAGAGAAAAAGCCTTATGGGTCAGCCACAAGAAACCTTATGGTCGGTTGACGAGCCAAACTATCTCAAGTGGCTCAAGCAGGTACTGGGAGTTGCTGGAGTACATACTAACATGTATAAATCTTACTCCACCAGGGCAGCATCCACATCAGTGACTAAGAGGATGGACGTGCCTATGGACCACATCCTGGCTACAGCGGGGTGGTCTAGGGCGTATACGTTCCAAACTTTTATAACAAGCCGTTGGCAGAACCTGTATCGTTTGCAGAAAAAGTCTTAGAATCTGCAAAAAATATATAATTTAAGCCCGGGGGAGCATTTTGGTCTTGTTATTGTTAATAACACCATTATTGTTTTACAAACAGATTCATGGTTGATTACGATAACATACTTCCTCCCTCGAATGACTTCGGCAGCGTGTGAAGTATGAACTGTTACACGGTTTGAAATCACAGAGCTTTAAAATCTTCACGTAGTCACTCACGTGACTCCGAAGTAAAATAGTAAGATTAAATGAGAACTTACCAGTTTGAAGTTTGATCTGTATTTTATGAGGAGTTACGATGAGGGAATACGTGCCCTCCGCACCCACCCTCAATAATAGAGATCAAACTGGTATCTAAGCTCTCCTTTTCTTTACTATATTTATTTCAATTACTGTGTCTTTCTGTGATTCCACACCGCTGCTTTGAAGTATGTCGCGCATGCGTTCTGGACGGGTTCTTCACGTAATCCCTCATCGTAACTCCTCATAAAATACAGATCAAACTTCAAACTGGTAAGTTCTCGTTTAATCTTACTATTTTGTGTGGAAATATTTCTGCAAGTTATCGCGAAGTGTTGATTTCAATCAGGATATGATACGATACGATAGAAGTTTCTTTATCCCAGGAGGGAAAAATTTGTCTGCCAACAGTCATAAAACACAATCAAATACATGAAATTAAAGTGACGAGCAGAAAGTCCAGGATTGGGAATGTGCAAAGATTGTGATGGGGAGAGGGGATGGGGAATCAGTCTACCCCATGTCAGAAGGGGGAGAATTTATACTGTTTGATAGCCGAAGGAAAAATGGTCCTCCTGTGGCATTCTGTGCTGCATCTTAGTGGATCCAGTTTGTTGCTGAAGGCACTGGCCACCACTGATTAATAGAACATTCTCAGCATTTTACTGCAGTGGTTGAAAGAGCAGAGCCTCCTCAGAAAGTACAGATGGTTCTGTCTCTCCTTATACAGTGCCTCAGCATTCCTGGACCAGTCCAAGGAATTATATCAACAATCATGTTCAGGGGGTTCTGACATTGACTGTGAGAAACTGGCCTTGCTCAAGATCCAGATTGTTCATTGGAAAGTAATCCTTCCCCCTACAATCATCTATCCTCTGAGATAGTTTGAAATTTCTCCTCAATGCAAATTCACCTTACTGTTTAGTCTAGTTTGGTTTATTGTCACGTGTACCGAGGCACAGTGAAAAGCTTTTGTGGTGTGCTAACCGGTCAGCTGAAAGACAATACCTGAATACAACATTAACAGTGTATACTGTTGGTACATGATAAGGGATTAACGTTTAATGCAAGATAAAGCCAGAAAATTCCGATCAGGATAGTCCGATGTCACCAAAGAGGTAGATAGCAGTTCAGGACTGCTCTCTAGTTGTGGTAGGATGATTCAGTTGCCTGATAACAGTGTGAAGAAACTGTCCTTGTTCTTTATCTCTCTACATCATCCCTAACTAGTCTGAAGAATGGTCTCAACCCAAAACGTCACCCATTCATTTTCTTCAGAGATGTTGCTTGCCTGCTGAGTTACTCCAGCTTTTTGTGTCTATCTTGAATCTGGAGGTGTGGGTTTTCACAATTCTATACCTTTTGCACAATGGGAGAGGGGAGAAGAGGGAGTGGCCAGGGTGCAACTCGTCCTTGATTATGCTGGTGACCTTGCCGAGGCAGCGTAAACTGTAAACCTTGGTTAATTCTGGGGGTTCATCTTTACTGCTTTTATTTGAAAAATATTAACCCAGAATGTAAATAATATAAAGTGTTTCTACCAGGTGGATAGGATAACCGTACGATTAGCTGAGGAGGCTTTCATCACATTGTTGATTAAGTGTACAACAGTTTGTTAGGTTTATAATTACTTCTAGATATTGACAGTGACAAATTCATTATTACTCCCTGGTTTCTTTCTGAATCACCCTGCACTAATTATTTTGGTTTGTTTTGCATTTACAGTAAGTCCCAGATTTTATCAACCAATATGCAACATTTTCAAAGGTTCAAAAGTCATTTATTGTCACATGTACCAATTAAGGTATAGTGATATGCGAATTACCATGCTGCCACACCTGGGTTGGAAGCATGAAGATCTATCACACTTGGTAGTTATATACCAAAAGTATTCAAGGATAAAAATTGAATTAAGAAACTTGCCACCAGTTCAGCATGCACCCCAAAGGGGTCTACCCTCCCACTAAAAAGAACATGAGGGACTAGCTAACTGGAGAAGATATACAAAGGGGTCATAAAGAAGTCTAATATGAACCTTTGGTACCAAAAACCCCAAAGATGGTGAATGTCGCACCATCATTGACTTAACCACTTGAGTATTTTCATCAGGTATACACACTTTATGGAAACTTGTAACTGCTAACCGTGGATTTCCTAGGATACTTTATGGTAGACATCGACTTAAAAGATGCATACTATTCAGTACCCATTCATAAAAGATTTTCGGAGATACCACAATTTACCTGGATGGGGTAACTATGGCAGTATAAATTATTGACAATGGCTAATATGAGCCAAAACTGTTCCCAGATATTCAAACCAGCCCTGACACTATTAAGGAACATATCGTCATGGCATGTCTCTATGATATTAACGACAAACAAATCCATGGAAATAGCTATATCAGCAGCATTAGCTACTAAAACATATTTAGCCTGGGATCTGTCATAGAATCCAGATAAATCTACGTTGAAACCATCCACAACTATTGCCTGTCTGGTATTCAATTAACTCTATCCACTCATCTATAACATTGCCATAAAGAGAGTCAGCGTATGGCACAACCTGTAACAATTAATGGTAACAATCAACCAACCATTCAACAAAGTTGCAAGAGTAATTGGGAATTAGTAGCAGCATTACCAGTTACTTAACTTGAACCTTTCCATTAGAGCTAAGGTGCTAGTGTTTAAACAAAATAACCCATACCCAGAACATGGTGGCAAATGGACTAATCTGGAGTCGTCATCACTATAAACACTGGGCATAAAACCTAGTTGGAAATATTGAGTATGTTCTATGGGTAAAAGCATATTGTTCAGTGGTGCACCATTTTGCATGTTCATTTATAAATTAACAACATCACGTGGTGGCATATACCAAACCACTTGGGCGGAATAAAATCGATATCACGTGACAATTTATTTAACAATTGGTAACCGTATGTCGTCAAACATATTTGACCATCAGCAACTTACCTACCAGGTGAGCTAAATACTGTAAACAGACATATTAAACCAAAGTATTTGCTGAAATTACAAAGCAATATGGAACACCAGATATTGATTTCCTTGTATTACAATTGAATCACCACATACCGATGTATGTCGCATGAAACCAGACTTTGAGGCAGCGGCAATGGATACATTCCCGCTGAACTGGGGAGGTGGGGGGGGGGAATCTAATCTCTATGTTCTCCCCTTTTCTACCTCATCAGTCAGGTACTACGGCCTCATCAGTCGGGTACTACGCAAAATACAGATGGACTCTGCTTCAGGTATTTTGATAGTAACCGACTAAACCCACAGTCATGGTTCCCAGTGGTCCTCGACATGGTCATTAAAACCCTAATGATTTTCCCAGTAGCCCAGACTTATCAACTCATCCAGTTTCAGGCAAAAGCCACCCATGCCACGATAAATTAAAGTACTGGGTTGCAGATTTGAAAAGACTACTGCTGGGCGTGGGTTGCAGAATTGGGAAGACCATTGCTGGGTCTGGACTGTCAAACAGCAATATCGACACAATGACAGCATTCCATCGCTTATCCACAAGGGAACATACCTGGCGAACATCAAGAAGTGGGAAGATACTGTTCAAATACAGGAACTACATATTCAACTACAACAAAACCTGTACTGGAGTTCCTGGCAGGTCTTCACCACAATGAAGGACTCAGCTACTGTGCCATTAATACAGCCAGAAGTGCTCTGTCACCCTACTTAACTCAGGCACCAGGACAACAGGTCATAGGGTACCACCCACTGGTGATCAAATTCAGGAGAGGCATATTCAACTCTAATCCCCAGACCTAGGTAAACCCAAATCTGGGATGTCAGTGTGGTTCTGACGTACCTTAGGGGATGGTCACCAGCCAGGTCCGTCAACCTGGAACAGCCCACCCTGAAGACGGTCATGCTGATGGCCTTGTCTCAGCACAAAGAGTCCATGTCCTCCATCTACTACGATTGGACAATATGGTTACAACACCAGACCGTGTCACATTTACCATTCAGGGGCTGGTCAAACAGAGCAGACCAGGACAATCAGGTCCAGTCATGGAATTCCGGGCATACCCACCTGAACCACGGTTATATGTTGAATTACATCAACACAATAAGAAATCCCAGAGGGAGAGAAAAAGCCTTATGGGTCAGCCACAAGAAACCTCATGGTCGGGTGATGAGCCAAACTATCCCAAGTGACTCAAGCAGGTACTGGGAGTTGCTGGAGTAAATACTAACGTGTATAAATCTTACTCCACCAGGGCAGCATCCACATCGGTGACTAAGAGGATGGACGTGCCTATGGACCACATCCTGGCTACAGTAGGGTGGTCTAGGGAGTAAACGTTCCAAACTTTTATAACAAGCCGCTGGCAGAACCTGTATCGTTTGCAGAAAAAGTATTAGAATCTGCAAATATATATAATTTAAGCCCAGGGGAGCATTTTGGTCTTGTCATTGTTAATAACACCATTATTGTTTTACAAACAGATTCATGGTTGATTACAATAACATACTTCCTCCCTCGAATGACTTCAGCAGCAAGTGAAGTATGAACTGTTACACGGTTTGAAATCACAGAGCTTTAAAATCTTCACGTAGTCACTCACGTGACTCTGAAGTAAAATAATAAGATTAAACGAGAACTTACCGGTTTGAAGTTTGATCTGTATTTTATGAGGAGTTACGAAGAGTGATTACGTGCCCTCTGCTCCCACCCTCAATTATAGAGATCAAACTGGTATTTTAGTTCTCCTTTTCTTTACTATGTTTATTTCAATTATTTTGTTTCCTGTGATTCCACACCGCTGCTTTGAAGTATGTCGCGCATGCGTGCTAGACGGGTTCTTCACGTAATCCCTCATCGTAACTCCTCATAAAATACAGATCAAACTTCAAACTGGTACATTCTCGTTTAATCTTACTATTATATACTAAGAAGGGTAAACTAAAAAATGTCTTCATGAAGCAAGCGAGTGTTCTCTTAACTGAGATTCACTAGTCTAAGCTTCTTGTCCAAAGTCTTTAGAGTTTTTTGCAGCATGGAAACAAGTCCTGGGGCCCAACTCAACGATGCCAACTAAGATAACTATCTGAGCCAGTCTCATTTGCCTGCATTTGGCCCACATCCCTCTAAATCGTAATGATCCATTGAGGAATATAAATCAAGGAGGAAAAAGCTCAAGCGGGCGATTAGACAGCCAAAATGAGCAGCAAAATGGCTTTGGCGAGTTGGATCAAAGAAAATCCCCAGGCATTTTAAACCTGCGTTAAAAATAAGCAAATAACCAGGGAGAGGGTAGGACTGCTCAAATTTCAAGGAGGGAATTTGTGCTTGGGGTCAGGAGATGTAGGCGAGTTGTGATATTGATGAGGTACTAAATGAATACTTTGCATCTGATTTCACCATGAAGCCAGACATGGAGGACAGTGCGATCAGTGTGGAGAATACCAATATGCAAGAACAATTTGAGATTGAGGAGCAGGTGTTAGGTCTCCTGTAGTATATTAAGGTGGATGCTGCTGTAAATCCCCAGGGCTTATTGGGATCTAGCCCAGGTTATTGAGAGAGTCAAGTGAGGAGATTGCAGGAACCTTGACAAAGATCTTTGCACCTTCTCCAGCCCAAGGCAAGATGATATATATAATTGACTTGAATGTAAACTGACCACCTTTGTGCCTCGAGCCTCCTCCCGCATCCGACCTTGAGGGCGGGGAAGGTAAGACCCCGGTTATTTCTCTTACCGGCCCTTGCATTTGTGTCTGCCATCGCCGACTCCCTCAATCCCTCTCACCGGTTCTTCAGTCCTCGGGGGACAAGCAGAAGCTGGCTTGGCGGCTCCCCCTACAGGCAGCAGCCTGCCAGGTCCTTCCTTCAGGTCATGCGGCCTGCTCTGCTTCTAACCCAACTCTTGATAGAGTGGAAGTTGAAGTGCAATATGCAGCAATGCCTGTGAAAAGAAAAATAAACATTTTCAGGCAACTGATTGCAGTTCACGTATGGATTAAATACAATTTTGATTATAGCAGGGGCAATTATCAGCATTACCCATCACAAAGTATCGCCGCAATTTTCATGCTACTATGCATGCTGAAAGGTTCCAACTCTGTTGGCGGCATGGTGGCGCAGCAGTAGAGTTGCTGCCTTACAGTGCCAGAGACCCGGGTTTGATCCTGACTAAGGGTTTTTTTTATTTTTATTTATTTTTATTTTTTTATTAGAAGTACGGTAAATTACAATACTACACAACACATATATCTTAATACATTTTTTGTACCGCTTCATTTTTTTTGAGCTTTAAGAAAAAGATAGAAGTAAGGCAAGTAAAGAAAGTGCGCAAGAGTCGTGAAGTGCAAGAGTGTTGAGAAAAGAAAGCCCTTAGAAAAGAAGTTAGAGAAGGAAGTAAAGTGAGAAAATAGACCCTAGAAAAGAAAGAAAAAGAAAATAGGAACAATCGCTCTATTATAACATTAAACTCCGCAGAAAGGGGACTACCAACCAAGTCTGTTTTTGTTGTTTTACCTCCCGTTACCAGGTCCTGATACCATTTATTTATTTATTTATTTATTTAAATTACTATTGCACCTCATACTTGTAATAGGTCCAGAAACATAGACCACGTCTTTTGGATTGACTAAGGGTTCTGTCTGTATGGAGTTTGTGTGTTCTGCATGTGACCTGCGTGGGTTTTCTCCAAAGTGGTTCTTGAGTTTCACAATGACTGTCCTGCTTGTCAGGTCATACAGTCTGTCTATTTCCCAGAAATTAGATAGATAGTCAACTGTGATAAAATAATGCTTTCCCGCAAGTTCGAACAGATCGGTTCCCACTTTCTCCCATGGGCGATCTGGGAGGTCATGGGGTATCAGAGTTTCTTTCATGATTCTGTTGTTCATATGTCCTGCAGGCTTCACAGTTTGAAATGAACTGCTTCACATCGGAGATCATTCCGGGCCAGAAAATGCATTCTCTAGCATGTCTGAGGGTTCCTTCTACTCCGAGGTGAGAGGTGTGGAGTGTCTCCTTCATATCTCTATGTAGTGGCAGGAATTACAACTCTCTCTCCTCTGAATACTAGGCCGTCTTACACACTCAACTCATCTCTGACGTTTAAATATGGTTGTGCTGCCTCTGGGACTTCTGCTTTGTGATCTGGCCATCCATTTTGGATTACTCTCTTAACTGTTTGTAGTGTTTCATCTTCCCTGGTACGGGCTTGGATGCGTTTGACCTTGTTCTCTCCCATGCTCAAGGACTCAACTACGTTGACAGTGAATCTGGTCGATCCTGTGGTGTCCGGGAGGTATGCTCGGGAGAGCATATCTGCTAGATGGCTGTCTTTTCCTTTTACCCATTTGATCTCGATGTCATAGTGTAGCATTCTCGTCATCATGCCCCGACAACGTCTTGGTGCTCTATGCAGAGGCTTTTTGACAATGACTTCCAATGGCTTGTGGTCACTCTCAGCGATCACTCTCTGTCCGTAGGTGTACTGATGGAAGCGCTCGAGGGCAAACACTATTGCTAGTGCCTCCTTTTCAATCTGAGCATATCTCTGCTCGATTGGCATCAATGCTCGACTCACATAGGAAATTGGTTGTCCTTTCTGCATCAGTGTTGCACCTAGACCTGCCTTGCTTGCATCACATTGTATGGTCAGCTGTTCGTCTGGTGTGTAGTACACCATGATAGGTGCCGTTGTCAACAGCTCCTTGATCTTTGACATTGCCATGTCATGTTCTGATGTCCATCCCCACTCTGCATCCTTGTGGGTCAATCTCCTCAAAGGCTCAAATGTGTCTGACAACATTGCCAGGAATCTTGCCAAGTAGTTTACACTGCCTTGTAATCTTTGGATTTCTGTTGGATTGGTTGGGTTGGGCATCGCTAGGATAGACTGGATCTTCTTCGGATCCGGTTTCAGGCCACGATCTGTAATTATATGTCCTAGAAATGTGATACACATAGTTTTCACTGCCGACTTCTTCCAGTTCAGCTTGATGCCTCTGTCTCTGCATCGCTGAAGATTTTGCAGTCTTGCATCATGATTCCTTTCTGCATCTTCTCAGGTGTCCCCTACTCCAAATAGGATGATGTCATTTGCAACACATTCCACTCCCTTTAATCCTCCTCGGGCTTGTTGCAGCCTCTTCTGGAAGATCTCTGCACTTACTTTCAGTCCAAATGGTAACCTCTTCCAGCGATATCTCCCAAAAGGGGTGTTCATGGTTGTTAGGAAACTGCTCTCCTTATAATAATATATCTTTTATTATCATTGCACATCAGTGCAACGAGATTTAGTATGCAGCTTCCAACCGATGTAAAAGAAAAGTAAAATAAATAAATAAGCTGTATGACGTGACCATCCGAGGGAGACAGTTCAGGGGGGATGGGGGGCACTCAGCAGGGCCGGTTCAGAGCCGCTATAGCTCTGGGAATAAAGCTGTTTCTGAGTCTGGAGGTTCGGGCGTAGAAGGCCTTGTAACGTTTGCCGGAGGGAAGTAGTTCGAACAGTCCGTTACAAGGGTGTGAGGAGTCTTTATGGATGCTGACGGCCTTCCTGAGGCACCATGTGTGGTAGATGCCCTCCAAGGCTGGTAGCTGTGTCCCAATAATCCTCTCATTAGTTTGCAGTGATCAATAATCATCTAGTTCGCAGTGGAGGTATCCTGACTTCAGATTGACTTTCAGAAAATCTTTGCCTTCGACAGCTCAGGGAGTACGTCCTCTATGACTGGTAGTCTGTGGATCTCCCTTTTCAGGACTATGTTGATGGATCTAGGGTCTATGCAGAACCTCAACTCTGTGCTGTCCTTTTTCTCCGTAATGACCAGCCTGCTACACTTGGTTCTTGGTTCTTCGACTTTAGTCAAGATGTCCTGCTCGACCAGCTTCATGAGACCATTAATGACCTTCTCTTTCATGGCTACAGGTGCCGGCTTTGCAAAACACTGTGATGGTGTCACACCCTCTGTCTCCGTTACCAATTTGACCTTGCCAGGTAGTCTCCCCGGTCTTTCATCATCAAAGACATCATTGTAGCTCTTGAGTAATGAGCCAGCCTCGCTAACAGCATTCAGGCTCTTGAAGTTCTCGTAGTGAACCGTCATGAGTTTCATCTGTTGTGCAGCTTTGCCGCTCAGGAGCCATGTGAGCCAGCCTTCCTCTACCACTATGAAGTGAACACAGGCTTTAGACATCTAACAAAGTCTAATCTCCCTAAGGGTAGATGACAGTTTACCATATGCAACATCTGATTGAACAAGGCAGCAAACATTGGACAGATAATAAACTTATTACGCCCAGTTTCTTGGTGGAGTTCCCAGCAAGATTATCATTATCAAGAGGAATGAATTGCTGTAAAAGAAGGAAATTCTGCCAACACTTTAACATCAGAAGAGGCAACAAACACGCATCCAAATGTTTAGTTTTAGTTTAGAGATACCACAGGAAAGCAGGCCCTTCGGCCCACCGAGTTCGCACCGGCCAGCGATTCCAGCACATTAACACTATCCTACACACACTAGGGACAATTTACACTTGTATACCAAGCCAATTAACCTACAAACCTGTCCGTCTTTGGAGTGTGGGAGGATACCAAAGATCTCGGAGAAATCCTACACGGTCACGGGGAGATGTACAAACTCTGTACTGACAGCACCCGTAGTCGGGATCGAACCCGGGTCTCCGGCGCTGCATCACCACTTAAGTTAAGTTTAAGCTTATTGCAACTGCTGCGCCACCATGCCGCACACGGGCTGGAAGAAAAAAAACAAAGAATGGTAAATTTCCACCATCTGCTTTTAGTTTGGGTTTGCGGCACCACTCAGTCCTAGTTCAGCAGTCTCATGGCCTGGGGAAAGAAATTCCCTGGGGAAAGAAACTCCTCCTCATTCTCTCCGTGTTGGCCCTGAGCAGCCGGTACTGTTTCCGTGAGGGCAGCAGGGAAAACAGTCTGTTGTTGGGGTGAGTGTGGCCCTGGATAATCCTCCTGGCTCTTGACCTGCAGCACTTGGTGTAGATGTCCTGCAGGTTGGGAAGGGTGGTTTTGATGGTCCGCTCAGCTGAGCGAACCACCCTCCTCAGAGCCAGTTGGTCCCTCTTGGTGGTGTTCCCCCGCCAGGTGATGATGCTCCCACTCAGGGCCACTCAATTGTTAGTAACCTTATAATAACCTTTAAAGGTCTGCTATGAAATTCTGTGCAGTGGTCCCCAAAATCAGTAGCAACTGAAAAAGACACTAGAAAAATTCACTATGGTGCTGGTTGCTATATCCTCCAAATTCCCACTGTACACCATTGGTCATATGTACCAACAATGGCTTTGCCACCAGGGGAGATGCATGCTGTTGTCACTATCTATATTTCCATTTTACTTCGGAGTCACGTGAATGACTACGTGAAGAACCCACTCAGCACGCATGCGCGGCATTACGCCAGCAGTGCAACAGCGGCTGCAGCGGGAGACAGGTGCTCCCACTGCAATTTAAAGGACGGACCGTCAGGTAAGTTAAACTGAGTTTGGCTTTACTTGCGAAAGGAGAGGCGTCTGATTTCTGCTTTCAGAATGAGTACAACGAAGAAAAGGCTCTCAAAGAAATCTGTTCCCCGTTCGACTCCACCGGAAGAGCGTTCCATCAGGCGGGGGGGGGCAGCAACAGGCGGTAGCTTACCGGGCGCTGCGACATCCCCGACACCGTGCCAAGCCCAGTCCCGCTAGCGCCTGAGCAGCGGACTGGATGTAAAGCTATCCGTAAAAGCGTCCAGCCGGTGGTTTCCGACTTGTCGGACGGGGACGTCGCTCCACCCGTACGGGGGAGAGACAGCCGCCTGAGTCGCATAGAGCGGCTCATGCAGCAGGTGCTCCAGCAAGACGCGCCGCGTGAGGGGCGCTCTCGCAGGGGGAGTTCAGGCACTCCCTCCACAGTGCCTTGTGCACTGCCCATTGCTTCCTCCTTACCCGAGGGTAGCTTTGGTGACCAGGACTGGGCTGGTCAAGAAGAGGGGATGCTGGCTGAAGATGTCGGGAGTATGCAAGGGGTGCAGGAACAGGAAGAGCTGCTGGTGTGGTGGACCGCTACGTGGCAGCTCCACGTGCAGGAAGACCGTTAGAGGCCAAACTAGCGGCCAGCATTCAACCACCTCTCCAACAGGCCCCTACAGGAGCAGGTGGTCAATGAGGCCTTAGAAACATATACAGCTCCAGAGAACTGTGAGTCCCTCAAAGTGCCGGCTGTAAACAGCCAAATCTGGGAGCACGTTGGGGCAAATATTCGTAACCAGGAGCTAAAACTGCAGCGGATCCTCAGGCTCCTGACGTCAGCCATCACATCGTTTGCTCCTTCCGTGGACAACACCGAGATGACCACTAATCAACAAGATACTCTCGCTCTGTTGTGCAATACGCAATTTGAGATCAACAACCTGTGTAAACAAATCATAAGACCTGCCATCAATCCTAAATTTGCGGGGTTGTGCAAAACCCCAGCCACTGAGCCAGACACACTGCTCTTTGGCAAAGACCTCACAAAGCAAATGAAGGATATGGAAGAGGCCTCAAAAACTTTCGGTCTCATGAGGGCAGGCCCCGGGATTGGCAAACCAAAAACAATACTTCCCAAGCAGCAGCACCCCATCGCATCCACCAGTCGACGTCTACCATATGGGACTGGTGAAAGCTCGGGGTCCGCATTCAATCACCGGAAGTCTTTTTTAGACCAGGGCCCAGAGCGGACCCCATGGAAAATGCGCCACCCCCCAACTTCACCGCCACGTCAGACAACGCGCAAGACTCGTTGGACCGGCAGGAAACAGAAGAAATACCCATAACCATAGAGGTAGGTTGGTCTGGTTCCTACCAGCATATAGAAAGTAGGGGCTTAATACTAACAGGGGGGAGATTACACCTGTTTAAAGAAGCATGGGAGTCTATCATGAGTGATCAGTATACTCAATGGCATTAGTGGATACAAAATACAATTCATACTAGAAAAATTGCCACCAGTTCAACATTCACCCCAGAGGGTATTTTCCCTCTCAGTGAAGGAAAAACGAGAGGGACAAGCTGAATGGTGAGACTAATTACAAAGGGTATCATTGAAAAAACAAAACCTGAACCCTTGGAATTTGTATCAAATATATTCACTAAAACCAAAAAAGATGGTGGATGTCGCATCATCATTGACTTAACTTCATTAAATATGTTTGTTAAGTATATACATTTCAAAATGGAAACGTTTGTTACTGCCAAACAACTAATTTCCAAAGGATACTTCATGGCAAGCATTGATCTTAAAGATGCTTACTATTCAGTACCCATTCACAAGGATCATCGCAGATACCTGAAATTTACCTGGATGGGGTAGCTATGGCAGTTTAAAGCGTTACCCAATGAGTTAACATCAGCCCCAAGATTATTCACCAAGATACTAAAACCAGCTTTGGCAATATTAAGAAGACAAAAACATATTTTCATGGCATATCTTGATGATGATATCTTAATAGTAGGCAAGACCATGGAATTGACTATGTCAGCTGTAACAATCATTACAATACAATACAATCAGTTTTATTCATCACATTGCACATAAAGTGCAAGTGAAATGAATTTGCCAGCAGCGGTACAATGAGAAAGAACACACAAAAACACAATAAATGTTTTAACACAAACATCCACCACAGCATTCATCACTGTGGTGGAAGGCACAACATTTGGCCAGTCCTCCTCCATTTTCCCCCGTGATCGGGCATCCAGATGATAAAAGTTAAGGTAAGTCCTGAATCAGTGCCTCCCCCACCAGAGAACGCGGCTTCAGATTGGTGTAGGCCGCAGGCCAGCGGTCAGTGATTTAGAGTTCGCACCGCAGCCAGAAGCACCGCAGACTGCAGGGCCGACAGTCGAAGTCGAAGCTCCCCTCCAGGGATCCCCAGCGAGGAACCCCGCTCCCGATGGTAAGTCCATGCCGCGCCCGCGGTAAAAGTAGTCCGTGGGCCGGCAGTCGGAGTGGAAGCTTCTTCCTCTCCTGGGTCCCAAACGTGAGATCCCGGGCTGTAGACGCCACGCCACGCCAGCTGGAGCTGTGCAGACCACGGCTTCAGGCTGCCGGCTGCCCCGGTCCAGCGAAACGGAGCGCTCCCCTCCAGCGAGCCCAAGCGAGGGCTCGCCCGCTCCATGCCGAGAGTCCACGCTGCACCCGCCACTGAAGCCCCAGGTGCATCTCCAGGAAAGGCCGCACCGATCCTCGTTGTTAGGCCACGGGGGAGGCGACCTGGAAAAAGTCGCCTCTTCATGGAGGAGGCGACCAAAGAGCTTCCCCCTCATCCCCCCACACCACCCCCCACACAAAACACACAAAGAAACAGCTGTTCGAAACCCTGGGATTTGTCTTACATCCAGATAAATCTAAGTTGAAGCCATCCCCAACCATGGACTACTTGGGCTTCACAATTAATTCAGTCCACATGACTGTAACTTTGCCAAGAGACAAAACAGTTTCATTGGCACGATCGTGCAACAATTTAATGGTCAACGAACGACCAACTATTCGACAAGTAGCAAGAGTAATTGGGAAAATGGTAGCAGCATTTCCGGCTACACAATTCGGACCTTTGCACTATCAAAACTTACAAAGAGCAAAGGTACAGGCACTAAAACGACATATAGGTCATTATGATCGTGTCATGAAGTTACCCACTGAAGCAATATCAGAACTACCGTGGTGGGCAAAAAATGTTTGGAATAGTTTCAGCCCTATTATCATCACTAACCCTACATTAGTTATCCAAACAGATGCCAGTGCTCAAGGCTGGGGAGAAACTAACTATATATCCAGCACAGGTGATAGATGGACTAACCCAGAGTCATCATTACTACTTACACTGGGCATTAATTATCTAGAGATGTTGGGTGCCTTTTATGGTTTAAAAGCATATACATCAAATATGCATCAGTTGCATGTACAGTTACAAATAGACAATACTACGGTGGTGACCTACATTAACCATATGGGCGGCATAAAATCATTATCATGCGTCAATTTGGTCAACACAATTTGGCAATGGTGTGTCGAAAGACATATTTGGCTATCAGCAACTTTTCTGCCCGGTAAGCTAAATACAGTGGCAGACACCAGGTCGCGTAAATTTAATGGCAACATCGAATGGATGTTAAACCCCAAAATATTTTCAAAAGTTATCAAGCAATATGGCACGCCAGATATCGATTTATTCTCATCAAGGCTAAATCACCAGGTACCTATGTATGTCGCTTGGGAACCAGATCCTGAGGCAGCAGCGGTAGATGTGTTCGCGCTGGATTGGGGACATTTCTTCTTCTATGCATTTCCTCCCTTCTGCCTCATCAGTCGGGTACTACGCAAAATACAAATGGACTCTGCTTCAGGTATTTTTATAGTACCCGACTGGCCAACGCAGCCATGGTTCCCGATACTCCATGACATGGTTGTTGAAACTCCAATGGTATTTCCCAGTGACCCAGAGTTATTAACACACCCAGTGTCAGGCATAAGCCACCCGTGCCATGAAAAAATCAAACTCCTCAGTTGCAGATTCTGACCAGACCACTTCTGGGACTGGGTTTATCAGAACAAACCATCAACACCATGTCAGCATCCCTCCGAACATCCACTAAAAAACAGTACTTGACCAGTATTAAAAAATGGGAAAAGTACTGCCTGGATACAGGGACCACCTACTCAACTGCATCAATCACCAACATACTGGAATTCCTGGCCAAACTTCACTACGAATAAGGACTCAGCTACAGTGCCATCAAGACAGCAAGAAGTGCCCTGTCTGCCTATTTAAAACTAGCACCAGGACAACAGACCATGGGATCTCACCCGCTGGTGGTAAAATTAATGACGAGCATTTACAATACCAACCCCCCTAGACCAAGGTACACCCATATATGGGATGTCAGTGTTGTCCTGACTTACCTCAAGGGATGGCCACCAGCCAGATCCCTCAGCCTGGAACAATCAACACTCAAAACGCTCATGTTAATGGCACTTGTATCCGCACAGAGGGTCCAGTCACTACATCGATTGCGACTGGACAACATGATTACAGCTCCAGACCAGATCTCTTTTATGATCCAGGGATTGATCAAACAGAGCAGGACAGGAACACCAAATCCAGTCGTGGAATTCCGGGCTTACCCGCCAGAACCACGGTTATGTGTCATGACCCACCTACTGTCCTATATAGACACAACTAATAATATTCGAGGGAGTGAAAAAGCCTTGTGAGTCAGTCATAAAAAAACTCATGGTCGGGTGACGAGCCAAACCATTTCGAGATGGCTCAAGCAGATACTAAAAGCTGCCGGGATTGACACTAACTTGTATAAATCTCACTCCACCAGGGCAGCATCCACATCAACGGCTGAAAGAATGAACGTGCCGATGGACCACATCCTGGCTACAGCAGGATGGTCGAGGGAAACCACGTTCAGAACTTTTTATCACAAGCCGTTGGCATAACCTGTTTTATTTGCAGAAAAAAATTTACAGTCTGCAAATATTTAATTTAAGCCCGGGGGAGCGATTTAATTTTTGTTGTTATTGTTAATAAATACCGTTTTGTTTTTCTACAAACAGATTCATTGGTTGATTACGATAACACACTTCCTCCCTCAAGGACTTCGGCAGTGAGTGAAGTAATAACTGTTACACAGTTTGAAATCGCAGAGCTTTGAAATCTTCACGTAGTCACTCACGTGACTCCGAAGTAAAATAGTAAGATTAAACGAGAATTTACCAGTTTGAATTTTGATCTGTATTTTATGAGGAGTTACGATGAGGGATTACGTGCCCTCCGCTCCCACCCTCATTAATATGGGTCAAACTGATAAACTGATGTCTCCTTTTCTTTACTATGTTTACTTCAATAACTGTGTCTATCTGTGATTCCACACCGCTGCTTTGAAGTATGCCGCGCATGCGTGCTGAGCGGGTTCTTCACGTAATCCCTCATCGTAACTCCTCATAAAATACAGATCAAACTTCAAACTGGTAAGTTCTCGTTTAATCTTACTATTTTTTCTGTTTACTCCCCTCTTTGATTTCAGTTAAAATTATTAAGAATATTCCACTCTGAACCCAAGAACTATGGTGGAATTCAATTCAAAGCACTTTATTCGTCCCCGAGGGGCAATTTAAAAAGGCGCATTACAGTAGCTTTTTAAAAAGGGACACAATCAACAAACATAAGCAGCACGCATACTGCACAATCAACCAGCACATGCATTTCACAGACACACTGCACAATCACACAACACACACCGCACATGAACATTCAACACATAGCAATAGTTTTAAAGTGCTTCCTAAGTGCTTCAATTAAAAAGTGCATATAAAAGGTTATTTCATTTCATATGTTCATGAGTCAGTGATCAGCATTAAAAAGCTGGACAGCCCTGGGGATGAAGGTTGCCTTCCTCCTCTGTGTCCGGCAACCCGGACAGCGGAGTCTGCGTCCTGAGGGGAGCCACTCAAACTCAGGAAACAGGATGTGAGAGGGGTCCTGAAGAATCCAGCGTGTTAACTTTACAGACTGTTGGTCGCATAGGGCAGTGAGAGTTCGGACGGGCTGCTCAATGATTTTTGAGCAGACCTTGACCACATTCAACAGGCGGTTTCTGTTTTGCAGGGTGATGGAGTGGAACCAGCTAGTGAAAGAGAAGCTTATTACATTTTCAATGAATGCGTAGTAGAATGTAGTGAGAATGTCTTTGTTAATCCCAAATGACTTCAGCTTCCTGAGTAGGTACTGTCTCTGATGGCACTTTTTAAGGATTTCCTCTAAGTTAGAGGAAAACCTTAGCAGGTTGTCGAAGGCTGTTCTCAGGTATTTGTATACCTCCACTATCTCCACTGGCTCCTGCTGGATGATAGTGGTGGCTGCCTCAGCCATCTGTCTCTGTTGGGGGGGAAAAAGTCACAATCATGTCCTTGGTTTTGCTTATATTTAGCTCAAGACAAGACTTTTCACACCATACTATAAAGTCCTGCAGGGCTGAGCTGTGATGTTGTGTGTGGCTGGGAAGAAGAGACAGGAGAACTGTGTCATCAGCAAATTTTACAAAGTTGTAGTTTGGCTGGGTGGATCTGCAGTCATCAGTGTAGAGAATTAAGAGAAGTGGGGAGAGGACACAGCCTTGTGGAGAGCCAGTGAAGGTGAAGAGGGTGTCGGACAAGGTGTGGTTCACCAAAACCCTCTGTGATCTGTTGGTGAGGAAGTCTATAATCCACAGAGTGAGTTGGTGGTTGAGGTGGAAGCGGGTGATGAGCTTCTCAGCCAAAATATGTGGCTGCATGGTGTTGAATGCTGATGAGAAGTCTACAAACAGAAGTCTGGCTGTGGCCTTGGGGATTTCCAGATGCTTATGGATGGTGTTTAAGATGAATATTTTTGCGTCATCGACACCCCTGCCAGCCTGGTAAGCAAACTGCAAGGGATCCATCATCAAGCCAGTTGCCTTGGTGATGTGCTCCTTGATGATCCTCTCCATGGCTTATTGTTAGGGAAGATTGTGACTTTCTTGGAGGGGATAATATTGTCTACACAGAAAGTGATGTATGCTGAGACCATATCCGCTTGCTCACTGATGTTGGTGGAGGAGGATGTGAGGGTTTTCCAGCCTGTGATTTCAAAACACCCTTGAAGCCTGTCAATACTGTCCGGTGTCCACTGTTTGATGTCCTTGATGACTTTCTCTGTTCTCTTTACCACAGGTGTGTAGGCAGGAATGAGCAGTATGATGCTGTGGTCAGCAGAGCCTAGGAGAGGGAGGGAGACGGCTCTGTAGGCGTCTGGAACTGACCCATAGCATTTGTCCAGTGTTTTCCCTAGACGGGTGGTACAGTTGACATACTGGTAAAATCCTTTAAGCGACTTGTCAATTGAACAGTGATTGAAGTCACCCGTGATGAATTTGGGGACATCCGGAGATATCAGTTCGAGTCTGTCGAGCATATTTCTTATATGTTCCATAGCAGTGGATGCATTTGCTCTGGGGTGGATATAAACCAGAATGAAAAACAGTTGTGGGAATTCCCTGGGAAGGTAGAAGGGACGCAGGGAGACAGCCAAGAGTTCAATGTCAGGGTTGCACAGTTCTTCTCTGACAACAACTGTTTTGCACCAGCGTGGATTGATGTAGAGGCAGACACCACCCCCATGGTGCTTGCCAGTCAGTTCAGTATCACGGTCTAACCTTACAGGAGACCCGAAGCCATCTATGTGCATGCTGTAACTGTTGTCACTCCCAGTCAGCCATGTTTCAGTGAAAGCAAGAATGGAAGCAGTCCGGTATTCATACATGTGAAAAACGTTAGCTTGCAGTTCATCAGTCTTGTTACGCAATGAGCGCACATTAGCAAGGATCACTGAGGGAAGTGCACGGTGCTTACTTTCTCCTCGCCTAAGTCTTGCTTTAATTCCACCCTTCTTCTTCCTCCCCTGTCTCGTTACCTTCTTTCTATTGTTGTGCAGGGTGCCTGTCCGGTCGGTTGGGAGTTTACATTGCAGCTCCTCCGGCAACTTGTCTATGGCAGGGGCTTGGTGAGAGTGTAATTGTAGCTGAAGTAAAAAGTCCCTGCAGTAAGAAGCAGAACTCACAGTACTTTTTTAAGGGAATTTAGATCAAACTTTAAATAGTTTGGGAAATATCTGTGCCATAGAACTAATGGCGAAAGGATTTGCACACAATTGTTGGACAAAGCCACATCTATGCTTAGAAGATTGAACTTAATTAATAATTCAAAATTGTGACATTTGTAGACTCAGGTACTGTTTGGTTTATGATGATGTTTAATGTGCAAAGTTCACAGGGCAAAACAAGGCATCTCTTTCTCTAAAGATTTATTTATTAAATAGTTTTAGAACAAGATTAAGGGATAACCGTCTCTGATATCCGATGCTGCACATCTAATTAATATTGTTGCAACTGATCTTCAAAGCTTTCCTCTAGGACATAATCAAGGAAATGAACATTTTATTTGTCTTTAATTCCATTTGTACTTAATCTGTTTTTTAATTGGTCTACTTTATGTTTATTCTGCTTTTAAATATCAGACAGGAAATTAGTTGAGAAATCATTTACTTTGCAGTTGGGATGTTCATAAAGTGTCACAACTGCCTTTTTTTAAATTAAAATCAATATTTCTAGAACTAACATTTGCAGAAGAAAATAGGTTACATTCTGTGGATTTACAATATTTGTCCACAGTTAAAACTTAGATTTAATCAATAATAACAGCAAAAGCAAATTTGGTATGTTATTCCTTGGATGCTTTGATATCTTTAGAACGATGTTACCATGTTTGCCAAAGTCACAATGAAATGATTAGGTGCACGTTGATGAATATTTGCTTTGATTTTGCTAAATATTAAAAAAGTAAACATTGATTATCAGTTCATTACATTGACGAACTGATTCATTTTTATTACCTTTTTTCAAATAGGTTTCCGGCAAATAATTATCTTGACTGACGGTCAAAGACATTAGAAGACTATAGAGTGGGGAGCAGGTGGCAATGAACGAGGAGAGGGAAACAGATTTAATAGAAAAGCCAAAATGGATGACCATGAATTGGAATAATAAATTCTGTGGTCGTCTGTTTTGAAATAAGTCATCAAATTACTTTCCTTTAAGGAGCTTTAGATTTTCAACCACATTTTCACATATATGAAGACATAAGAAATTACAGGTGCTGAAATCTTGAGCTAAACACAAAGTGTTTTCTAAGACTCTCTTGGACTCTATTCCTAGGAGCGCAGGAGGGTGAGGGGCAATCTTATAGAGGTGTATAAAACTATGAGAGAAATAGATCGGGTGGATGCACTGAGTCTCTTGCCCAGTGTAGGGGATTCGAGGACCAGAGGACATAAATTTAAAATGAAGGGGAATAGATTTAACAGGAATCTGGGGGGGTAACATTTTCATACAAAAGGTGGTGGGTGTATGGAATGAGCTGCTGAGAGGGGGTAGTTGAGGCAGGGACTATCCCAAAGTTTAAGAAAGGTGCATGTATAGGAGAGGTTTTGAGGAATATTGGCCAAATGTAGATAGGTGCGACTCGTGTAGCTGGGACATGTGGGGTGGTGTGGGCAAGTTGGGTTGAAGGACCTGTTTCCACACTCTATGACTGTATGACTCTATGCTGGAGGAACTCAGCGGGTCAGGCATCATCTGTGGAGGGAATGGACAATTTGAAGAAGTGTCCCGATGCAAAACATCGTCTGCTCAATCCCTTCATTGATGCTGCCTGAACCACTGGGTGCCTCCGGCACTTTGTGTTTCGCATACTGAGGTTATTTTGTTTCCTCCCATCAGAGATGAAGACATATTACAGATGGATATGTTGTAAAAATCATTTAACTCTTTTGCTTCCTTGGCTGGTTAACCTCAGGAGTTGTACTAATAATTCTGCTTTATTTTGAAAAGGATAGGTTATTTGTTTCAAGTAGAATTTAGCCCTCAAACTGTGTCCTACTGCAGAATGGGCTATATTATATTTAATATTTACTTTTATAATAATATAATAACTTTATTTATAAAGCGCTTTTAGACAACATCAGATACCACAAAGTGCTGTACATGGGAAGTCAACAAAAAGTTATTACAAACTACTAAAGCCATTAAGACGACAGGACTATAAAAACAGTAAAAATTAAAAGACATTAAAAGCACTAAAACAGGAACAATGTATCAGCCAGTGTCGAAAGCCAGTGAATAAAAGTGAGTTTTTAGGGAGTATTTAAAGATGGACAGTGAAGGGGCCTGTCTGATCTGCAGCAGCAAGGTGTTCCAGAGTGCCGGGGCAGCAACAGAAAAGGCTCTATCCCCTCTGAGCTTCCGCTTAGACCTTGGTACCTCAAGGAGCAGCTGATCCGCTGACCTGAGGCACCGGGCAGGAGCATATAGGTGGAGCAGCTCAGAGAGGTAAGGCGGGGTGAGGCCATTCAATGATTTAAAAACAAATAAAAGAATTTTAAAATGAACTCGAAAATGCACTGGGAGCCAGTGAAGGGAGGCCAAAATTGGCGTAATGTGCTCCCTCTTTCGAGTTCCAGTTAAAAGGCGAGCGGCAGCATTTTGGACCAACTGGAGACGAGCCAACGAAGCTCGTGAGACTCCAGAGTAGAGCGCGTTACAGTAATCCAGCCGAGATGAAATAAAGGCATGGATTACTGTTTCAAAATGCTGCAGCTCGAGAATGGGATTCACCTTTGCCAGCTTCCTTAGGTGAAAGAAGCTGGACTTAACCACTGCGCCTATTTGTTTATTTAATTTAAAATCACCGTCCATCATAAAACCCAGGTTTAAAACTGTTGGCTTTACGAACACTGCAAGTGGACCCAAGTCAACAGAGGGACACAATTTAATATTGGACACAATTTCAATACAATATTAACATTCACGCTGTGAGATATTATTGGTGATTAAAATCTATTCATTTTCTTGTGAATTTTACTTTTTGGTAATTTTCTTAAAGTCAAGTAAAAGAAAACAAACCAGGATTAAAATTTATCGGCTCATAAATGCAGATGATAAAATTGTGCTGTACATTCTGGTGAGTGCAAGGAAGTGGTTCACCTTAGCTTTACAGGAGAGTGGTTAAAATGAGTTGTCTTTTATGGCACATTACTGTACATTGAGTGTCTTTGAGTGACCTGTAACAACACTTCCTGTGGTAAATGATGATAGCGCTCCAGCTCTTAAGCTTGACCAGATTTGTGTATCAGAGCAGGGTGGTCAGTAAGTGATTGGTCAGGCTAGGTGCAGGAAAAATGTTCCCAATGTTGGGGAAGTCCAGAACCAGGGGTCACAGTTTAAGAATAAGGGGTAGGCCATTCAGGACTGAGATGAGGAATAAACCTTTTTACCCAGAGAGTTGAGAATCTGTGGAATTCGCTGCCACAGAAGACAGTGGAAGACAATTCACTGGATGTTTTCAAGAGGGAGTTAGATATAGCTCTTGTGGTTAATGGAATCAAGGTATATGGGGAGAAAGCAAGAACAGGGTACTGATTTAGGATGATTAGCCATGATCATATTGAATGGTGGTGCTGGCTCGAAGGGCCGAATGGCCTACTACTGCACCTATTTTCTATGTTTCTATGTTTCTAAGCCAATGCTGAAAGTTTTCCTGTAACACTGTGGTTAACTGTCTGCTACAGATCTTCAGCCGCCGAGAGAGCAGGACCCAGGTTCAGTAAAATTAACCTCCATGTCCAAGGTGTTAACATGGAGAACGGAAGAGAGAAGCTTCAACCCAGAAGATAGACACAAAATACTGGAGCAAATCAGAGGGATAGGTAGCATCTCTGGAGAGAAGGAATGGGTGATGTTTCGGGTCGGGACACGTCTTCAGATTGAGAGTCAGGGAAGGGGGAGATATCTGGAAGGGTACAAAGAGCATGTAACACGTGAAAAGGACAAATCAAAGCAGATGGATGTCAGGGGTAATGGGGAGAAGGCAGGAGAATAGGATTAGGATTAGGACGGAGAGAAAGATCAGCCAAAATCAGAGAAAGATCAGCCAAGGGCGAAGTAGGTTTGATGGGCCAAATGGCCTCATACGGCTCCTATCACTTATGTCCTTATAACCTTATGATGATGATTAAGGAAATGTAGAATGGTTGACTGAGGGGAAATCAATAACCCGTGCCTGCCTTCTCCCCATATCCCTTGATTCCACTAACCCCTAGAGCTCTATCTAACTCTAACTAAATGAGGGATGTGGGCCAAATGGAGGCAGATAGGACTGCTGTAGATGGAGCATCTTGGGTGGCATGGGCATTTTGGGTTGAAGAGCCTATTGCCATGCTGTATACGATACGCTACAATAGAACTTTATTTCTCACAGGAGGGAAATTGATCTGCCAACAGTCATAAAACATAAGATGCTTGAAAAATTAAATTAAAATGATGAATGGAAAGGATTGGAGATGTGCAAAGATTGGGGAGGGGAGGGGAGGGGGAAGGGGAATCAGTCTACCCCATGACAGAAGGGGGTGGGGGTTTGTACAGTTTGATAGCCACAGAGAAAAATAGATCTCCTTTGGCATTCTGTACTGCATCTTGGTGGAACCAGTCTGTTGCTGAAGGTACTGCTCAGGTTGATTAGTATGTTGTGGAGGGGATAGAAACATAGAAACATAGAAAATAGGTGCAGGAGTAGGCCATTCGGCCCTTCGAGCCTGCACCGCCATTCAATATGATCATGGCTGATCATCCAACTCAGTATCCTGTACCTGCCTTCTCTCCATACCTCCTGATCCCTTTAGCCACAAGGGCCACATCTAACACCCTCTTAAATATAGCCAATTAACTGGCCTCAACTACCTTCTGTGGGAGAGAATTCCAGAGATTCATCACTCTCTGTGTGAAAAATGTTTTCCTCATCTCGGTCCTAAAAGATTTCTCCCTTATCCTTAAACTGTGACCCCCTTGTTCTGGACATCCCCAACATCGGGAACAATCTTCCTACATCTAGCCTGTCCAACCCCTTAAGAATTTTGTAAGTTTCTATAAGATCCCCCCTCAATCTTCTAAATTCTAGCGAGTACAAACCGAGTCTATCCAGTCTTCCTTCATATGAAAGTCCTGATATCCCAGGAATCAGTCTGGTGAACCTTCTCGGTACTCCCTCTATGGCAAGAATGTCTTTCCTCAGATTAGAAGACCAAAACTGTACGCAATACTCCAGGTGTGGTCTCACCAAGACCCTGTACAACTGCAGTAGAACCTCCCTGCTCCTATACTCAAATCCTTTTGCTATGAATGGTAACATACCATTCGCCTTCTTCATTGCCTGCTGCACCTGTATGCCTACTTTCAATGACTGGTGTACCATGACACCCAGGTCTCGTTGCATCTCCCCTTTTCCTAATCGGCCACCATTCAGATAATAGTCTACTTTCCTGTTTTTGCCACCAAAGTGAATAACCTCACATTTATCCACATTATACTGCATCTGCCATGTATTTGCCCACTCACCCAGCCTATCCAAGTCACCTTGCAGCCTCCTAGCATCCTCCTCACAGCTAACACTGCCCCCCAGCTTCGTGTCATCTGCAAACTTGGAGATGTTGCATTCAATTCCCTCGTCCAAATCATTAATATATATCATAAATAGCTGGGGTCCCAGAACTGAGCCTTGCGGTACCCCACTAGTCACTGCCTGCCATTATGAAAAGGACCCGTTTACTCCTACTCTTTGCTTTCTGTCTGCCAGCCAGTTCTCTATCCACATCAATACTGAACCTCCAATACCGTGTGCTTTAAGTTTTTGTATACTAATCTCTTATGTGGGACCTTGTCGAAAGCCTTCTGAAAGTCCAGATATAACACATCCACTGGTTCTCCCTTATCCACTCTACTAGTTACATCCTCGAAAAATTCTATAAGATTCGTCAGACATGATTTACCTTTCATAAATCCATGCTGACTTTGTCCAATGATTTCACCATTTTCCAAATGTGCTGCTACCCCATCTTTAATAACTGACTCTAGCAGTTTCCCCACTTAGACTACCTGGTATGTAATTCCCCGTTTTCTCTCTCCCTCCCTTTTTAAAAAGTGGTGTTACATTAGCTACCCTCCAATCCTCAGGCCCTACTCCAGAATCTAAAGAGTTTTGAAAAATTATTACTAATGCATCCACTATTTCTGGGGCTGCTTCCTTAAGTACTCTGGGATGCAGCCTATCTGGCCCTGGGGATGTATTGGCCTTTAATCCATTCAATTTACCTAACACCACTTCCCAGATAACCTGGATTTCACTCAGTTCCTCCATCTCATTTGACCCCCGGTCCCCTGCTATTTCCGGCAGATTATTTATGTCTTCCTTAGTGAAGACAGAATCAAAATAATTATTCAATTGGCCTGCCATGTCCTTGTTCCCCAAGATCAATTCACCCGTTTCTGACTGCAAGGGACCTACATTTGTTTTAACTAATCTCTTTCTCTTCACATATCTATAAAAGCTTTTTATGTTCCCTGCCAGTTTTCTTTCATAATCTATTTTCCCTTTCCTAATTAAGCCCTTTGCCCTCCTCTGCTGGTCTCTGAATTTCTCCCAGTCCTCTGGTAGGCTGCTTTTTCTGGCTAATTTGTACGCTTCATCTTTTGTTTTGATACTATCCCTGATTTCCCTTGTTATCCACGGATGCACTACCTTCCCTGATTTATTTTTTTGCCAAACTGGGATGAACAATTGTTGTAGTTCATCCATGCAGTCTTTAAATGCCTACCATTGCATATCCATCATCAACCCATTAAGAATCAATCAGCAGTCTATCTTGGCCAATTCACGTCTCATACACTCAAAGTTACCTTTCTTTAAGTTCAGGACCCTTGTTTCTGAATTAACGATGTCACTCTCCATCCTAATGAAGAACTCAACCATATTATGGTCACTCTTGCCCAAGGGGCCACACACAAGACTGCTAACTAACCCTTCCTTATTACTCAATACCCAGTCTAGAATAGCCTGCTCTCTCGTTGGTTCCTCTACATGTTGGTTTAGAAAACTATCCCGCATACATTCCAAAAAATCCTCTTCCTCAGCACCCTTGCCAATTTGATTCACCCAATCTATAATCTATGTCACCCATTATAACTGTTTTACCTTTGTTGCACGCATTTCTAATTTCCTGTTTGATGCCATCCCCAACTCCACTACTATTGTTAGGTGGCCTGTACACAACTCCCACTAGCGTTTTCTGCCCCTTAGTGTTTCGCAGCTCTACCCATATCGATTCCACATCCTCAAAGCTAATGTCCTTCCTTTCTATTGCGTTAATCTGCTCTCTAACCAGCAATGCTACCCCACCTCCTTTCCCTTTCAGTCTATCCCTCCTGAATATTGAATATCCCTGGATGTTCAGCTCCCAGCCTTGGTCACCCTGGAGCCATGTCACCGTGATCCCAACTATATCATAGTCATTAATAGCTATCTGTACATTCAACTTATCCACCTTATTGCGAATGCTCCTTGCATTGAGACACAAAGCCTTCAGGCTTGTTTTTACAACACTCTTACCCCTTATACTATTATGCTGAAAAGTGGCCCTTTTTGATTTTTGCCCTGGATTTGCCGGCCTGCCACTTTTACTTTTCACCTTGCTACCTCATTGCTTCTACCCTCATTTTACACCCCTCTGTCTCTACGCTCACACATTTAAGAAACCCTTTCCCTTTAACTCCATCATCCACTATCCCATTCGATACCTAACCCCCCTTATTCAGTTTAAAACCACCCGTGTAGCAGTGGCAAACCTGCCTGCCAGAATGCTGGTCCCATACCTGTTAAGATGCAATCCGTCCCTTTTGTACAGTTCCCCCTTACCCCAAAACAGATCCCAGTGATCTAAGAATTTAAATCCCTGCCCCGTGCACCAGTTCCTCAGCCACACGTTCAGGTCCCGTATCTCCCTGTTCCTGCTCTCGCCAGCACGAGGAACTGGAAGCAAACCGGAGATAACAACCCTGGAGGTCCTGCTTTTCAGTATTTTTCCGAGCTCTCTAAAGTCACGCTGCAGAATATTCATCCCCTTCTTTCCGACATCGTTTGTGCCGACATGCACTACCACTTCTAGATGTTCACCTTCGCCCTTGAGAATTTTCTGCACTCTGTCCGTGACATCCTGGATCCTGGCACCAGGAAGGCAGCACACCATCCTCGCATCCCGTCTGTTGCCACAGAAACCCCTGTCCGTACCTCTCACAATGGAGTCTCCCACTACAATGGCATTGCCTGCCTTAGGCCTTTTTGGTTTTGGCTCAACAGCCCTATTCGCATCGCGAATGAGTTGTATTGTCCAAGATGCTCTGCAGTTGGAGGGGAGTATCCTCCACTCCAAGTCCACCTCCCATGAATCCCCATTGAAAAACACAGAATAGTGAAAGGCTTGGATACAGTGGATGTGGAGAGGATGTTTCCACTACTGGGAGAGTCTAGGACCAGCGGTGAAAGCTTCTGATTTAAAGGACATTCTGTTAGGAAAGAGATGAGGAGACATGTATTTAGTCAGAGGATGGTGAATCTGTGGCATTCTTTGCCACAGAAGACTGTGGAGGCCGTCAATGGACATTTTTTAAGTCAAAGATAGATAGATTCTTGATTAGTACGTGTGTGAGGGGTTATGGGGGAAAGGCTGGAGAATGGGGCACTGTGCACCACATGCCTCTGCACAGCCAACATTTATAGTTCCATGAAAATGACTAGCAATCAGCATGAGTACAAAACCAGTGGGTGGCTGTTTCAGCATCTGCAGATGAGCTGAAGGCATGGTAAAGAACAATTAACCTCAAAAAACTGCATGATAAGGCTGGACTTTCCAAGTAGCATGTCTGATTAACAAACTATTTGTTTCAGATCTATTTTCACCCCTTTCAGCATAATGAGCTCCTAAGATTTAATTCTGAGAAGAAAATATTTGACTAGGATCTTAAGATCACAACTCAGCAGATAAATGAGCTCATTGATTTCACACAAAGTGAATTTCACACGGCTGGAGTAACTCAATGGGTTAGGCCACATCTTTGGAGAACATAGATAGGCAACTTTTCGGTTATAAGCCATTTTAATTCATCTTCCCATTCCCATATTGAATGTTCATAAGTCATTAGGACAGGTACATGGATAGGAAAGGTTAGAGGGATATGAGCCAAATGTGAACAGATGGGACCAGCATAGATGGGGCATCTTGGTTAGCATAGGCAAGTCTGAAGGGCCTGTTTCCGTGCTCTATGACTAACACTCTACATCCTTAATTGGTTCCATGCTTCATCTTCTTGCCGATCAGATTTGATCATCTGCAGCCCTTTATTGCTTCCACCTATCACCCCCAGCTTATCGCTACTTCCATCCTTCCCTCCCCCCACCTAGCTCCCCTATTCAGCTGCATGCACCTTTTTACCTTAGTTTAATATAGAGATCCAGCGTGGAATCAGGCCCTTTGGCCCACCGAGTCCACTTCGACCATCATTCCCGGCATACTAACACTATGCTACACACTGGCGACAGTTTACAACTATACCAAGCCAATTAACCTATAAACCTGTACGACTTTGGAGTGTGGGAGGAAACCAAATATCTCTGAGAAAATCCACATGGTCACGAGGATAACGTACAAACTCTGTACAGACAAGCACCCGTAGTCGGGATCGAACCCGGATCTCTGGTGATATAAGGCAGCAACTCTACCACTGTGCCACCGTTCCAATGTGTCACCTTGCTAGCTATTGCCCCACCCCTCCCTGTAAGCCTCTGAAACTGGCTTGATCCTGACTGTCTCCCCTCAACTCTTTCAGTCCAATTCACCTAAAATGTCCACTATCCATTTCAGCTTCTGCTCGACCCGCTGAGGTCCTCCTGCAGATTGTTTGTTAATATCTGTGGTACTGCAAGGAAATAAAATCATGTGCATGAGTGAAGTCTACAGCAATATTGCTAGTGCATTTACAATGATGTACAAGAACATTGTACAGTCAATTCCTGAGTGCATCTTGTTTTGATGAAATTGGCCGTCCATGCAAATGTAAAACATGATTTTTTTAATGTTTTCCAACATTCATATCATTGCCTCATGTTTACAGTCATGTCAAGTAATTTTACTTCAGAGTCACGTGAGCGACTACGTGAAGAACCCCGCCAGGATGCATGCATGTCATATCGCTACACGCATTGCGAAACGTCAGGCGGGGTGGAACGACGTTCCCCCGCAGCGGCAGTTTAAAAGCCGGAACCTGCAGGTAAGAGTTACTCTGCGGTCTTTTTGTGAGTTTCCTATACCAACTTACAGGTGGGAAGCATGGACAAGTCTAAGAAAGCAACAAGGGCTGCGACAAAGCTGGTGGGGGAGGACCGTGGAGTAGTGGGCAGCCAGCAGCGGCCAACGGCACTTGAATCACCGATAATGGAATCAGCTGTGCCCAATGTCGCCTCCGCACTGGCCAAATCCACTCCGCAGCCGGGCGGTAAGGCAAGACAAAAAACTAACTAAGTCGTGGACTCAGAGGAGTCCGACTTTGAGCAACCGCGGGCGGCCAGCGACCGTGAGCGCTGGAGCCGGATGGAGCGATGTGTGGAGCATTTGCTCCAACGTGGCAGGCTCCGGGAGATGGAGTTGAGTCACTGTGGGCTCTATGGAAAACCCACAGCAGCACCTCTTGTAGGGCTGCACAGTGCTTCTCCCTCATCAGAAGGGAGCACTGGGGGTCAGTACTGGGCTGATCCTGAAGAGGGGTTTGCAGAAGAGAAATCAAGTGTGCAGGGGATGCAGGAACGAGAAAATCTGCTGGACATGGTGTCCAACTTCATACAGCCAGACCAGACTGGCCAAAACCTGGAGCAAAAGCTTGCTGCCAGTATAGACTATATGTCCTTTAACCAGCTACAAGAACAGGCTGTATTGGACACCACGTCAAGACACCTGGCACCGGGTAACTGTATATCCCTGAATGTTCCAGTAGTCAATACTTGTATATGGAAACATATTGGAATAGGAGTTAGAGGCATGGATGTCAAACTCCAAAAGGTATTAAAACTCCTAACAGCAGGGATAACAGCATTCACCCGCACAGTGGATGAGAAGAACATGTCCCAGGACCAACAGGATGCACTGGCATTGCTTTGCAACACTCAATACGAGATAAATAGCATCAGGAAGAATGCCATCCGACCCACTTTAAATCCGAAATTTGTGGGTCTGCGCAAACCTGGGAACATAAAACCACCAATACTACTATTTGGAGGTAACCTATCGAAGCAAGTCAAGGAGCTTGATGAGGAAACAAAAGCCTTGGGACTCATAAAAGGGACTTCATCAAAAACCCACTACAGCCACAGACAGCCTCCCTACGCACCCACCAGCAGAACAAGGCCACAGGTTACACAAAAAAGCTGGAGAAACTCAGCGGGTGCAGCAGCATCTATGGAGCGAAGGAAATAGGCAACGTTTCGGACCGAAACCCTTCTTCAGACCCTTCCTTCGCTCCATAGATGCTGCTGCACCCGCTGAGTTTCTCCAGCTTTTTTGTGTAACCTTCGATTCTCCAGCATCTGCAGTTCCTTCTTAAACACTGGTGAAAGCCACATCTATGCTTAGAAGATTGAACTTAATTAATAATTCAAAATTGTGACATTTGTAGACTCAGGTACAGTTTGGTTTATGATGATGTTTAATGTGCAAAGTTCACAGGGCAAAACAAGGCATCTCTTTCTCCAAAGATTTATTTATTAAATAGTTTTAGAACAAGATTAAGGGATAACCGTCTCTGATATCCGATGCTGCACATCTAATTAATATTGTTGCAACTGATCTTCAAAGTTTTCCTCTAGGACATAATCAAGGAAATGAACATTTTATTTGTCTTTAATTCCATTTGTACTTAATCTGTTTTTTAATTGTTCTACTTTATGTTTATTCTGCTTTTAGATTATGAAAGAAAACTGGCAGGGAACATAAAAACTGACTGCAAACGTTTTTGTAGATATGTGAAAAGAAAGAGATTAGTTAAAACAAATGTAGGTCCCTTGCAGTCAGAAACAGGTGAGTTGATCATGGGGAACAAGGATATGGTGGACCAATTGAATAACTACTTTGGTTCCGTCTTCACTAAGGAAGACATAAATAATTTGCCGGAAATAGCAGGGGACCGCGGGTCAAAGGAGTTGGAGGAATTGAGTGAAATCCAGGTTACCCGGGAAGTGGTGTTGGGTAAATTGAATGGATTAAAGGCCGATAAATCCCCAGGGCCAGATCGGCTGCATCCCAGAGTACTTAAGGAAGTAGCTCCAGAAATAGTGGATGCATTAGTAATAATCTTTCAAAACTCTTTAGATTCTGGAGTAGTTCCTGAGGATTGGCGGGTAGCAAATGTAACCCCACTTTTTAAGAAGGGAGGGAGAGAGAAAAACGGGGAATTACAGACCAGTTAGTCTAACATCGGTAGTGGGGAAACTACTAGAGTCAGTTATTAAAGATGGGATAGCAGCACATTTGGAAAGTGGTGAAATCATTGGACAAAGTCACCATGGATTTACGAAAGGTAAATCATGTCTGACGAATCTTAAGGAATTTTTCGAGGATGTAACTAGTAGCGTGGATAGGGGAGAACCAGTGGATGTGGTGTATCTGGACTTCCAGAAGGCTTTCGACAAGGTCCCACATAAGAGATTAGTATACAAACTTAAAGTACACGGCATTGGGGGGTTCAGTATTGATGTGGATAGAGAACTGGCTGGCAAACAGGAAGCAAAGACTAGGAGCAAACGGGTCCTTTTCACAATGGCAGGCATTGACTAGTGGGGTACCGCAAGGCTCAGTGCTGGGACCCCAGCTATTTACAATATATATTAATGATCTGGATGAGGGAATTGAAGGCAATATCTCCAAGTTTGCGGATGACACTAAGCTGGGGGGCAGTGTTAGCTGTGAGGAGGATGCTAGGAGACTGCAAGGTGACTTGGATAGGCTGGGCGAGTGGGCAAATGTTTGGCAGATGCAGTATAATGTGGATAAATGTGAGGTTATCCATTTTGGTGGGGAAAACAGGAAAGCAGACTATTATCTAAATGGTGGCCGACTAGGAAAAGGGGAGATGCAGCGAGACCTGGGTGTCATGGTACACCAGACATTGAAAGTAAGCATGCAGGTGCATCAGGCAGTGAAGAAAGCGAATGGTATGTTAGCTTTCATAGCAAATGGATTTGAGTATAGGAGCAGGGAGGTTCTACTGCAGTTGTACAGGGTCTTGGTGAGACCACACCTGGAGTAATGCGTACAGTTTTGGTCTCCAAATCTGAGGAAGGACATTATTGCCATAGAGGGAGTGCAGAGAAGGTTCACCAGACTGATTCCTGGCATGTCATGACTGTCTTATGAAGAAAGATTGGATAGACTTGGTTTATACTCTCTAGAATTTAGGAGATTGAGAGGGGATCTTATAGAAACTTACAAAATTCTTAAGGGGTTGGACAGGCTAGATGCAGGAAGATTGCTCCCGATGTTGGGGAAGTCCAGGACAAGGGGTCACAGCTTAAGGATAAGGGGGAAATCCTTTAAAACCGAGATGAGAAGAACTTTTTTCACACAGAGAGTGGTGAATCTCTGGAACTCTCTGCCGCAGAGGGAAGTCGAGGCCAGTTCATTGGCTATATTTAAGAGGGAGTTAGATGTGGCCCTTGTGGCTAAGGGGATCAGGGGTATGGAGAGAAGGCAGGTACGGGATACTGAGTTGGAAGATCAGCCATGATCATATTGAATTGCGGTGCAGGCTCGAAGGGCCGAATGGCCTACTTCTGCACCTAATTTCTATGTTTCTATGTTTCTAAATATTAGACAGGAAATTAGTTGAGAAATCATTTACTTTGCAGTTGGAATGTTCATAAAGTGTCACAACTGCCTTTTTAAAAAATTAAAATCAATATTTCTAGAACTAACATTTACAGAAGAAAATAGGTTACATTCTGTGAAGTTGGATTTACAATATTTGTCCACAGTTAAAACTTAGATTTAATCAACAATAACTGCAAAAGCAAATTTGTTATGTTATTCCTTGGATGCTTTGATATCTTTAGAACGATGTTACCATGTGTGCCAAAGTCACAATGAAATGATTAGGTGCACGTTGATGAATATTTGCTTTGATTTTGCTAAATATTAAAAAAGTAAACATTGATTATCAGTTCATTACATTGAGGAACTGATTCATTTTTATTACCTTTTTTCAAATAGGTTTCCGGCAAATAATTATCTTGACTGACGGTCAAAGACATTAGAAGACTATAGAGTGGGGAGCAGGTGGCAATGAACGAGGAGAGGGAAAGAGATTTAATTGAAAAGCCAAAATGGATGACCATGAATTGGAATAATAAATTCTGTGGTCCTCTGTTTTGAAATAAGTCATCAAATTACTTTCCTTTAAGGAGTCCTTTAGATTTTCAACCACATTTTCACATGTATGAAGACATAAGAAAATACAGGTGCTGAAATCTTGAGCTAAACACAAAGTGTTTTCTAAGACTCTCTTGAACTCCATTCCTTGGAGCGCAGGAGGGTGAGGGGCAATCTTATAGAGGTGTATAAAACTATGAGAGAAATAGATCGGGTGGATGCACTGAGTCTCTTGCCCAGTGTAGGGGATTCGAGGACCAGAGGACATAAATTTAAGATGAAGGGGAATAGATTTAACAGGAATCTGGGGGGGTAACATTTTCATACAAAAGGTGGTGGGTGTATGGAATGAGCTGCTGAGAGGGGGTAGTTGAGGCAGGGACTATCCCAAAGTTTAAGAAAGGTGCATGTATAGGACAGGTTTGGAGGAATATTGGCCAAATGTTGATAGGTGCGACTCGTGTAGCTGGGACATGTGGGCTGGTGTGGGCAAGTTGGGTTGAAGGACCTGTTTCCACACTGTATGACTCTATGACTCTAGGCTGGAGGAACTCAGCGGGTCAAACATCATCTGTGGAGGGAATGGACAATTTGAAGAAGTGTCCCAATGCAAAACATCGTCTGCTCAATCCCTTCATTGATGCTGCCTGAACCACTGGGTGCCTCCGGCACTTTGTGTTTCGCATACTGAGGTTATTTTGTTTCTTCCCATCAGAGATGAAGAAATATTACAGATGGATATGTTGTAAAAATCATTTAACTCTTTTGCTTCCTTGGCTGGTTAACCTCAGGAATTGTACTAATAATTCTGCTTTATTTTGAAAAGGAGAGGTTATTTGTTTCAAGTAGAATTTAGCCCTCAAACTGTGTCCTACTGCAGAATGGGCTATATTATATTTAATATTTACTTTTAATATTGGACACAATTTCAAGACAATATTAACATTCACGCTGTGAGATATTATTGGTGATTAAAATCTATTCATTTTCTTGTGAATTTTATTTTTTGGTAATTTTCTTAAAGTCAAGTAAAAGAAAACAAACCAGGATTAAAATTTATCGGCTCATAAATGCAGACAATAAAATGGTGCTGTACATTCTGGTGAGTGCAAGGAAGTGGTTCACCTTAGCTTTACAGGAGAGTGGTTAAAATGAGTTGTCTTTTATGGCACATTACTGTACCTTGAGTGTCTTTGAGTGACCTGTAAACTTCCTGTGGTAAATGATGATAGCGCTCCAGCTCTTAAGCTTGACCTAGTTCTAAAGTAAACTCAGATTTGTGTATCAGAGCAGGGTGGTCAGTAAGTGATTGGTCAGGCTAGGTGCAGGAAAAATGTTCCCAATGTTGGGGAAGTCGAGAACAAGGGGTCACAGTTTAAGAATAAGGGGTAGGCCATTTAGGACTGAGATGAGCAATAAACTTTTTCACCCAGAGAGTTGTGAATCTGTGGAATTCTCTGCCACAGAAGACAGTGGAGGACAATTCACTGGATGTTTTCAAGAGGGAGTTAGATATAGCTCTTGTGGTTAATGGAATCAAGGTATATGGGGAGAAAGCAAGAACAGGGTACTGATTTAGGATGATCAGCCATGATCATATTGAATGGTGGTGCTGGCTCGAAGGGCCGAATGGCCTACTACTGCACCTATTTTCTACGTTTCTATGTGTCTAAGCCAATGCTGAAAGTTTTCCTGTAACACTGTGGTTAACTGTCTGCTACAGATCTTCAGCCGCCGAGAGAGCAGAACCCAGGTTCAGCAGAATTAACCTCCATGTCCAAGGTGTTAACATGGAGAACGGAAGAGAGAAGCTTCAACCCAGAAGATAGACACAAAATACTGGAGCAAATCTGAGGGACAGGTAGCATCTCTGGAGAGAAGGAATGGGCGATGTTTTGGGTCGGGACACTTCTTCAGACTGAGATTCAGGGAAGGGGAGATATCTGGGAAGGGGAGATATCTGGAAGGATACAAAGAGCATGTAACATGTGAAAAAGACAGATCAAAGCAGATGGGGTAATGGGGAGAAGGCAGGAGAATAGGATTAGGAGTGAGAGAAAGATCAGCCATGATTGAATGGCGGAGTAGGTTTGATGGGCCGAATGGCCTAACACTGCTCCTATCACTTATGGCCTTATAACCTTATGATGATGATTAAGGAAATGTAGAATGGTTTATTGTTGGCTGAGGGGAAGCTGACAATGAGGCATACAAATAGTGAAATTAATCAGGAGGACCGTGAAACTAGTTGGAGAACAAGGGTGAGGGAGGGACAGAGAGAGAGGGAAAGCAAGGGTTACTTGAAGTTAGAGAAAGCACAATTCATACGGCTGGGTTGTAAGCTGCCCAAACGAAATATGAAGTGTTGTTCCTCCAATTTGGGCCTCACTCTGACTGTCTAGGAGGCCTAGGACAGAAAGGTCAGTGTTGGAATGGGAGGGGGTGTTAAAGTGTTTGGAAAATGGGAGCTTAAACCCAGTGTTGGGAAGCCGCTCCCAGCATTGGGTTCAATCTCCCGGTTAGTCAAAAACAAATGGGCACAGTGTGGAGGAAGGAACTGCAAATACTGGTTCAGTTTCATTCAGAGATACAGCGCAGGAACGAGCCCTTTGGCCCACCGAGTCCACAACAACCAGTGATCCCTGCACATTAACACTATCCTACACACACTAGGGACAATGTTACACTTATATCAAGCCAATTACCCGACAAACCTGTACGTCTTTGGAGTGTGTGAGGAAACCTGAGATCCCAGAGAAAACTCTTGTGGTCACGGGGACAATGTGCAAACTCCGTTCAGACAGCACCCGTAGTCTCTGATGCTGTCAGCGCTGTAAGGCAGCAACTCTACCACTGTGCCATCTTGCCGCCCTCAAAGTTCACATCAGAAAGAGTCTTGAGTACAGAAGTTGGGATGTTATGTTACAGTTGCACAAAACATTGGTGAAGCCACATTTTAAGTATTGTTTAAGAGGGAACTGCAGATGCTGGAAACTCGAAGGTAGACAAAAATGCTGGAGAAACTCAGCAGGTGAGGCAGCATCTATGGAGCGAAGGAAATAGGCAACGTTTCGGGTCGAGACCCTTCTTCAGAATGATGTGAGGGTGGGGGCGGGGGGACAGCGATAGAATCTAGTCAGAGAAGAGTACGAGACAGTGGGCTGAGGGAGAGCTGGGAAGGAGAGGAAAAAGCCAGGACTACCTGAAATTAGAGAAGTCAATGGTCATACCGCTGGGGTGTAAACTGCCCATGTGAAATATGAGGTGATGCTCCTCCAATTTGCACTGGCCTCACTCTGGCCATGGAGGAGGCCTAGGACAGAAAGGTCAGATTCAGAATGGGAGGGGGAGTTGAAGTGCTGAGCCACCGAGAGATCAGGTTGGTTATTGCGAACCAAACGGAGATGTTGGGCGAAACGATCGCCAAGCCCACGCTTGGTCTCACCGATGTAGAGCAGCTGACACCTAGAGCAGCAGATGCAATAGATGAGGTAGGAGGAGGTGTAGGTGAACCTCTGTCGCACCTGGAAAGACTGCTTGGGTCCTTGAATGGAGTCAAGGAGGAGGTAATGCGACGCGTGTAACATTTCCTGCGGTTGCAAGTGAAAGTGCCAGGAGAGGGTGTGATTTGGATGGGAAGGGACAAATTGACCCAGGGAGTTATGGAGGGAGCGGTCTCTGTGGAAAGCAGACAGAGGAGGAGATTGGAAGATGTGGCCAGTGGTGGGATCACGTTGGAGGTGGCGAAAATGTCGCAGGATTATTTGTTGTATGTGACAGCTGGTAGGGTGGAAGGTGAGGACAAGGGGAAGTGAGAGCAGAGTTAAGGGGTATAGAAGAAACCCTGGTGAAAGCCTCATCTTTAGTAGAAGAGGGGAACTCCCATTCCCTGAAAAATGAGGACATCTCCAATGCCCTGGTGTGGAACACTTCATCCTGGGCGCAGATGCGGCGTAGACGGAGGAATTGGGAGTAGGGTCCTTACAGGAAGCAGGATGGGAAGAAGTGTAGTCCAGATAGCCATGGGAGTCAGTGGGTTTATAGTAGATGTCAGTTAGTAGTTTATCCCCTGCGATGGAGATAGTGAGGTCTAGAAATGATAGGGAAATATCCGAAATGGTCCAGGTGTATTTGAGTGCTGGATGGAAGTTAGTGGTAAAATGGATGAAGTCAGTGAGTTGGGTATGGGTGCAGGAGGTCAGTGAGTTGGGTACCAATGTATGTAATCGATGTTGCAATGGGAGGATGGATGACCTCATATTTTGCTTGGGTGAGTTTATGAAGTCCCCATGGGTGAATGGATGAAGTCAGTGAGCATTGATGGGTGCTCTAATTTCAATTCAGTTCCCGACTTTCAATTGGAGGAGCATCACTCCCCTTTGCTTGGGCAGCTCTCCCTCAGTCCACATTGACTTCTCCGCCTCTTCCTTTCTTCTCCCCTTCCCAGCTCTCCCTCACCCACAGTCTCTGCCTCTTCCTTCTTCTTCCCGTCCCCCCACCCTCACATCAGTCTGAAGAAGGGTCTCGACCCGAGACATTGCCTATATCTTTCGCTCCATAGATGCTGCCTCACCCGCTGAGTTTCTCCAGCATTTTTGTCTACCTTTGGGGCATTGTGTTCAGTTTTGGCTATCCTGCTATAGGAAGGCAGTCGTCAAACTGGAAAGAGTGCAGAGAAGATTTATGAGGATGTTGCCAGGACTTGAGGCCCTGGGTTACAGGTAAAGGTCGGGTAGGCTAGGAATTTATTCTCTTTACAGGGCTTTGAATTCAGTCCAGAACTCAACCCTGCCAACAAGGAGGAGATGAATGACTTCTTGCCCACAGTTGACTTAGCAGTTAGCTTCCAAGGATTCACAGCTGGGGGCTGCACTAAGTCAGTGTGCTGCCATGGAACCTTATTGCATTCATCTAAAAGCTAGCCAAGAGTTGCTCTCTGCTGGCCAGGATAAGGTCGAAGCCAGCACGGCATATGGTTAATTCCCAGGATGGCGGGACTGTCATATGCTGAGAGAATGGAGTGGCTGGGCTTGTATACTCTGAAATTAGAAGGATGAGAGAGGATCTTATTGAAACATATAAGATTATTAAGGGTTTGAACACGCTAGAGGCAGGAAACATGTTTCCGATGTTGGGGGAGTCCAGAACCAGGTGCCACAGTTTAAGAATAAGGGGTAAGCCATTTAGAACGGAGATGAGGAAACACTTTTTCACACAGAGAGTTGTTAGTCTGTGGAATTCTCTGCCAGAGGGTGGTGGGGGCCGGTTCTCTGGATACTTTCAAGAGAGAGCTATAGGGCTCTTAAAGATAGCGGAGTCGGGGGATAGGGGGAGAAGGCAGGAATGGGGTACTGATTGGGGATGATCAGCCATGATCACATTGAAGGCGTTGCTGGCTCAAAGGGCCAAATGGCCTACTCCTGCACCTATTGTCTATGATCTATTGGCACCGACAGCAGCAAGCATGGTCTAGTTGAGTGTCATCCTGGTACTGAATTTAACCGCTGGAACAGCTCTTGAGGCGGTAAGGGCAGTGGTTTAATTGGAGGAACAGTACCTCATGTTTTGGTTCGACACTCCCCTCTACTCTCCCTTTGCCCCCCCCCCCCCCCCCCACCACAGTTCACCACAATGTATCCATCTTGGGATCACACTTCCCTCGCCAACAATTGGCCTAACAGGACACCACACTGCCTGATGTCATTTGTTGCCTGATTTGTCCTGGTCTTTTCTCCTCTCCAGCTCCTGCCCCCCACTCCCCTATTTTCAATCTGAAGAAAGGTCCCGCCCCAAAATATCACCCATCCTTTTTCTCCAAAAATGCTGCTTGACCCACTGAGTTACTGCAGCACTTCGCATCTACTGTTGGTTAAACTAGCATCTGCAGTTTAGTTTAGTTTAGTTTAGAGATACAGTGTGGAAACAGGCCCTTCGACCCACTGTGGCTGCACCGACCAGCGATCCCTGCACCGTAACACTATCCTACACACACCAGGGACTATTTATGTTTATACCAAGCCAATTAGGCTACAAACCTGCACGTCTTTGGAGTGAGGGAGGGAACCGGAGCTTCCCGGAGAAAACCAACACAGGTCATGGGGAGATTATAACAAACTCCGTAGAGACCTCACCCAAGAATAGAAACCCAGGACTCCATTTACTGGCAGAAGAGAGACCGGAAAAAGAAGAAAGAGGAATGAAGAAGGCAGAGGGAAAGAATGGAAAGAAGACAGGGGCAAAACAAAAGAATAGAGAGATTAGAGAAAGGTTGAGACATTAGCTTGCTTCACGGCAGACAAAAACACAGAAATAAGAGAGGAGAAATTAAAGTAGAATGATATGAGGAAGAACACAAGAGAGAGATGGAAGCAAGGAGAGAGCCAGACAAGATATTCAGAAATATTGGTTCGATCCCGGAGATGATAAAAGAAGGATGAATTCATTAGGAGGGGGAATGGGAGAAATTAGTTGAAAAAATAAGATTTAATTAGGAAAAATTTCAGAGGCTAGGCAAGGACGGGGGAAAGAGTGGGGAGTGAGGTTCAAGGGGGAGGTGTGGGGAGATGGACATGGACATGGTTTCCTTCCTCTCGGGGAACAGAGAGAAAGGAATGTGAGGTGTCTGAGGGAGAATAAAGGCACCTCTCATGGGATGAGGGAAAGGATTTCCATCGAGAGATCGTGGAAGAAGGAGGATTTTAGCCATTTTTTAGATTTGCGGGATTGAGGGGAGGAGAGATAAAAGAGAAGGGGAAAGAGGTCTCATGGGGAGGAATGAGGGACTGAGATGACCCTTCTTCCCTGGAAGAGGATATGAAAGGTGAGGGAAAGTCTCAGAGATGAGATAAGATGGAGACTGGAAGAAGGGAGAGACCTCAGCTGAGAGGAATGGTGGAGCAGAGAATGGGAGCCAGAAGAAAAGAGATATGAAAGAATTTTTGAAGTATTAGAAGGAGAATGGATAGAAGAGAGATGGAAGGAATGCCCGGCAAGGGATGAATTGGAACCGACAGAGGAATGTGATAGGCGGAGGATTCACAGGGAGATGGAGATTAGGGAGATAGAGAAAATGGACCAAATTGGAGTTGGACGTAGATACAAGAAATGGACAAGAGAGATGCATGGTTCCAAGTTAAAAGACTTTGTAACGGAGATAGCGAAAAGATGGGGAAGGTAGGGGAGAGTTAGTTGGAAAGCCTATACTTTCAAGAAGGGAAAATTCCTGAAAAGGAGAGCACCTGTGTGAATGAGGAAGGGGGCATGTGAAAGTAAAATGGAAAAAGGATAGATAACCATGGGAGTAGGAGAAAGAAAAGGAGATTTATCCGATGCCCTGCTTTGGGTTAAACTTGTGGCCCAATAAGAAATGGTCCCGAGAAAGTGGGAAAGAAATGTATCCTGGAGTTTGGAGCTGGAAAAAGAAGACCAGGAGAAAGAAACAATGGAGAAAAAGCCCGGGTTGACAAGAAGTTGATGAGAGGTAGACATGTGTGAAAGAGATTTTCTTGGTCTGTTATGAAAGTGATCTAAGGAAAAGAACCCTCACCGAAAACAATCCATGGTATGAGAAGGGAAGGGACTCAGAGAGGAGGAGAATGGGGAAAGGGTGCCTACTAAGAGAAGCCCCAAAAGAGAGGGTAGAAGAGATCCCCATTGAAAGGGGGGTAGGGGAGACCCACAAAATGTGGGTTTGAAGGAAAGAGGGAATCAGTAGAGAAAGCAAAGATTGGCACAGGATGGAGAAAGATTAAATATTGAGGAATACTCTGGAATGGAGGTATTTATGGATAGAGAAGAGAGAGAAGAAAAAAGAGCCAAGAGCGAGGAAGCTACTAAACCATCGATATACCAAGCCAAAGTCTTTGGACACGGTGGGAGAGGAACCGGAGCTTCCGGAGAAAACCAACACAGGTTCATGGGGGAGAATTATACAAACTCCAGTCACCCTAGTCAGTTTAGAACCCAGGACTTGGCGTTACAAAGGCAGCAACCTCCACCAGGTGTTTTGTTCTTTTTTTGGTTCTTTGTTTCTAACGGTTTAGTTTCTGTCTCCACCAGAGTGATAGGCCATGTGATGCATTGACCTGGGAGAGTGCCTGTGGTTCGGTGGCTCAATAATCAGCTGTTCTCTCTGACGATGGCAGTATTTGCACTTGCACAACTGGCATTCTGACTATCTAATTGCATTTGATCCACAACCAGTTAACTCAGGCTGTTGCCACTCATGGTGAGAGTGTTGGGGAATGCTTAGTTAGCTTAGAGGTGATAAATTGGCTTGACTCTGCTTCCTCCTCCAAAGAGGAAAAAGCCTTCCCTTGTTGAGACAGCTGTCACAGGGGTGGCTCTATGCCAGTGCAAACCCACTTGAGAAACAATCGCCCAAGGGAAGTAAACGGGGAGAAAATATTGAACATTATCAAAAGTAAATGTATAGAGTCATAGATACAAACAGCACAGAAACAGTCTGAAGAAGGATTCCAACCCAAAACATCACTTATTTATTTTCTCCAGAGATGCTGCCTGACCTGCTGATTTACTCCAGCATTTTGCATCTATCTTCAATATCTTCAATACAAACCAGCATCTGCAATTCCGTCCTACACAGCAACAGGTCCTTCAGCCCAACTAGTCCATGCTGCCCAACATGTCCCATCTAAGATAGTCCCCTCAACTTGCTTGTGTTTGGCCTATTTTCCTCTAACCTTTCCAATGTGTGTGCCTGTCCAAATGTTTTTTAAATGGTGCTATTGTGCCTGGCTCATCCACCTCCTCTGGAAGCTTGTTCCATGTATCCCCACCACTATCAAACGTACATGGATAGGAAAGGTTTGAAGAGATATGGGCCAAATGCAGGTAACTAGGACTAACTCGGGTTGGGCATCTTGGTTGGCATGGCCGAGTTGGGCTGAAGGACCTATTTCTGTGCTGTGTGACTCTATAACTCTACGACAATCTCAAAACAAGTGTTTTATGGGGATTTGCAACATCTGTGTGTATTGTGAGATACACACATCATGTGCACAGACATACCAACAAGAATATCAAGTAATGTACAAACCACACAGATTTGTCATTATATAATGATCAACACACTGAAACAGCTTCTTGTCAGATGGTATGCAGAAATGTTGCAGTGTGCAATATGACATTTGGCTGTTAAATTAAATTGTCAGAAGATGGCTTGGATGCTTTACAGGCTACTTTCTGCTTCCAAAGAAAAGGCACTGGTATAATACAGAATATGTGGCAGCTAATCTTCACACAGTAAATATCACCAAACAACAACAACAACATAAAATTATTATAATTATAAATAATAAATGATAAATAATAGTTGAGGAATAAATCTTGGTTACAACATACATCCATAGCGATCACACAACCCACACAATCCATACGACTTTTGTGAGCAGCACGGTGGCGCAGCAATGGAGTTGCTGCCTTACAGCGCCAGAGACCCGTGTTTGATCCCGACCAGGGGTACTGTAGTGTAATGATCACGCGGTCACGTTCACCTCGTGACCGCGTGGATTTTCTCCAAGTGCTCCAGTTTCCTCCCACACTCCAAAGACGTGCATGGTTAATTTGGTTTTAGTAAAAATTGTAAATTGTTCCTAATGTGTCGGATAGATGATTCTCGTTAAAAAATAATCCTGCAACACTGTACCATTGCCTGGGTTTAGAAACTGAGGAAGCTACAACCCAAAAAAGAATACAGTTGCTTTATTAAATAGTAGCACAATTCAATATTTAATAAGCTGCTTGCATTATCATAAAACATTGCTATTGCATGGTGCTGGTAATGTTAATTTGTCTCAGACCTTTCTGTTGAGTTGTTGCATTCACGAAGATTAACAGATGCTCAGTCTCAGGAACAGTTTATCTCTAATACCTGGGATGAACAGGAGCACTGCATTAATCCCTTAACATCTGCTGTGCAAGGATTTCTTTGACAAGAGCTACTTTATTTCTCCAAACATGCCTTCACCACTATTAGTTTAAGAGGGTAAACCCAAACCTAGAGATAAACAGATTAAGATTGCCAAATCTCTTGTGGTATATTTTGAATCCCACATTTAAAGGAATTCAACTTTTGCCTCTGAAATAAATAATTTGTATAAAATAGTCACATGAAAGCAATACGCCAATAAGCATGGCTATCGACAAAATTACATTCATTAACAACCTCTTGCCACATTTTGTTAAGTATGACAAAGAAGATGATAACTGGATGAGCAGTCCCTGAATGTATTCCAATAGCAACTTCTCTGACCTCCCAAACTCTCCACTCAGTCTCCTGCCAAAGGTAATCACTGACCGACTGACCACCTGCAGATATTCACCATGCATTTCTTACTAAATCTGGCTTTGGTTGCTCTGTTATCACTCAAATACTAACTAGCTATACTAACTAGCATTGAAGGCTATCTTAACTTCAGTTTAGTTTAGTTTAGTTTGGTTCATTTTAGAGATGCAGTGTGGAAACAGGCCCTTCAGCTCACCGAGTCTGCGCCTACCAGCGATCCCCACACAATAACACTATCCTACACACATTAGGGACAATTTACAATTTTACCAAGCCAATTAACCTACAAACCTGTACATCTTTGAAATGTGAGGAAACCAGAGATCCCAGAGAAAACCCACGCAGGTCACAGGGAGAACGTACGAACTAAGTACTGATAAGGGCCCATAAGTCAGGATCGAACTCGGGTCTCTGGTGTTGTAAAGCAGCAACTCTACGCAGCGCCACCATGCCAGGGAGAACGTTCACTGAACAAAAAAGGTACTTCCATAAGACCATGGATTCTCACAACTAAAGAAAAATGTAACCGGGATCTCTGGTGTCTGTAGCAATCCAACTCTATCCATCTGTGATCGACCTGCAGGATCCTGCCTGCAATAAAGACGTTAACTGAGAAGGTAGTTGTTTGCATATAATTCCAAGTACAGCTAAATGATCAGTGCTGATACTTGTCATTCAGCTTGTCAAACCTGTCACTCGTGTTTTTTGTTCTCTACAAGTTGGTACTACAGAAATCAGTGTTACACCATTACAAAGCTTTCATATGAGATTTCATCCTTCAGTACTATCTTTGTGTTCTAAGGCTAGGATCATTGCATGGATATCCATCAGCTGTTTAATTATTATCTTTGTTGCATTCATGCCTATATCCTCCAGCTAAATTAGAAGGTAGCTGTTTGTGCCTTAGCATGTTTTAAACCAGTTCAGCTTATGCAATGTCACATGTTTGATTGTTAATTGTCCTTCTTCTCGCACCTAATGTAATAAAGCAATAGAGCAATGTAACAGTATTCTACAAAGTGTAAGGAAACAAAAGATATAAATCCGTCTTGGCAGTGACTAAAAAAATTAGTCTTGAGCAATCAGAGAAACTGGCATGCAAAATCGTGATCATAGTCCTTGCAGTCTGCCTGCTAATAGAAGATGTCTTTTTGAGAAGGTAGCTGTTTGCATTATTAGCAAGTACACATCAGTAACACCCAGGATATTAGTCAATGGAGAAACAAATGTGTTGCTCATTCCTTTTCTGTGTTAGGAAGCTAATGCAATTATCTGCAATAGAATCAGGAATTAACTATTGGGCCTGCACACAGAGCTCCACCATTCATTACAATCTTGGCTTGTAGAGTCGAGGAGTCATGCATAATGGAAACATGCCCTTCAGCTGCGTCTACATTATTCCTACCTTTGTGCGTTTGGCGCATATCCTCCAATCCATTTACCTGTCCAAATGCCTTTTAAATGTTGTGATAGTACCTGCCTCAACATCTTCCCCAGGCTGCTTGTTCCATATACCCACCACTGTTTGTGTGAAAACGTTGTCCTTCAGGTTCCTATTACCTAAGGTCATAAATGATAGGAGCAGAATTAAGCCATTTGGCCCATCAAGTCTACTCCACCATTCAATCCTAGCTGATCTATCTCTCCCTCCAAACCCCATTCTCCTGCCTTCTCTCCATAACCTCTGACACACATTTTTCTCCCCTCTCACCTTAAACCTACATCCTCTGGTTCTTGAACCAGAGTTTCTTCTTGAATTTCTTGTTACACAATAGAAATGTAAACACAGGACTCAGTAGGGATTGTAATAAACAACCATTATCTTATATTTTAGTTTAGAAGTTGATAAAGAAGTTTAGAAAAAAACTAAATTAGCAATATAGTGCAAAAACAAAAACAAAATCACCAAGTCCCTGGTGCAACCAAGGCAGTTCGTAAATCGTAGTTTATAATTTAGTTGGAGCTCGTAGTGTTCAATAGCTTGATGGTTGGTTGGGAAGACTATTGTACTTGCTTACCCCCACTTTTAAGAATCAAGGGTGTTTTATTGTCATATGTTCCAGATAGAACAATGACATTCTTACTTGCAGCAGCACAACAGAATATGAAAATATAGTACTGCAAACAATATTGCTGTTTCTTTTATCCAGGTAAGCTCAGAACTGCTATATTTAATTAATTTCTGTTGTGCTACTTGCAACATGTCGCCACAGGCTCCATCTTGCCAACCTTTTCAAGGCCAGCGACAGTTTGACAATAAATGAGTATGAAGGAACTGCAGTTGCTAATTTAAACTGAAGATAGACACAAAAAGCTGGAGTAACTCTGTGGGACAGGCAGCATCTCTAGCGAGAAGGAATGGATGATGTTTCGGTTCGAGACCCTTCTTCAGACCATTTATTCTGGCAATAAATGCTAGCTTAAGTCATGTTACCATAAGAAGGAAATATGCTATGTAGCGTAATTTCATGAATAAAACCATTTTTTCAATCACAATAGCACTGAACGTCTCTCTGTACTCTGTAGTTCCCTGCTTTCATCTATTTCAATACAGAGCTAATGGCGGCATTGCAGTTTAGTAAATCAAGCAGAGTGATAAATGTTCTCATTGTATTAGAGAAACTAATCTGAGGCAGGACCCTGTGTGGTGCAATGTACATTTGGTGGAGCTGAATTATATTCCAGCTCGCACTTTACTATATCTCAGCCTATCCCAAGGCAGCATAAATCCTGGGATATACTGTAGTCTTTTGCAAGTTTGAACTTCTAAATCTAACTTCCTTTAGGGCAGGATTTACGATAAATAAAACTGTTCAGAGTCCCAGTGATAATGAATATTTCACTAAAAGCAATCTCACATGTTTTGATGTAGTGCAGTTGAGAGACTAATGTAAAACATTGAAACTCACATCTCTCTATACACCAGCAATACCATTGTACTAATGGAAAGTTGTGTTCCAGTCATATCCAGTCGCATGGGTACAAGTAGCAGATAACTAGACTAATAGCATGCAGCTCCTTTGCTGTATAAGATCATGGTCTGTTGGCTGCATAAAGGAACAACACAGCACACTGTTCTAATCATGTTTGAAAGGTTAATAAACATATGGCTCTACCTAAACATGTTTACTCAAACGTGGCATTCGTTCTGGTATTTAAAATTCAGGTTTATGATTAATTAAGGGACAGATGCTCTTACGGTAATTGTTGTCCTTTTATTTGTTAATGGCTTGAACAATGAGTGCAGCATAATGGAATTATGGAACACAGAATAATACAGCATAGAAAAAGGCCCTTCAGCCCACCATGTCTGTGCTGAACATGATGCCATGATCAACTAATCTCAATTGCACATATCTACATTCCCTCCTCTTGCTTCACAATTCACAACTCTGCAATCGATTTGTATCACACCTTCGTTTTTTATTTTCTGTCCTTTATCCAACCATCTGCCTATCAACCAACCCACCTCACCAGTCTCCACCTATTACCTGCCAGGCATTTTCTTACCCCTCCCCTTTTTCACTTTTCTTCCCCCCTCACCCCTCCAACCCCTCTCAGGATGAGTGAAGCCTCTCTCCCCTGTGCCCCACCTGGACACACCAATTTCTCCCCTACTCCTCCCCTTCCACGTACATTCCTTCCTCTAGCTTCACAATTGGCAACACTTCAATCATTTTGTCTCACACCTTCTGTTGTTTATCTTTTCTGACCTTTGTCCAATTATCTACCTATCAAAAAAACCCTCACCAATATCCCTATAGTACTTGTTTAAGAAGGAACTGCCGATGCTGGAAAATTGGTAGACAAAAATGCTGGAGAAACTCAGCAGGTGAGGCAGCATCTATGCAGCATAGATCCATAGATGCTGCCTCACCCGCTGAGTTTCTCCAACATTTTTGTCTACCTTCCCTATAATACTTACCAGGGTTTGTCTTGCCCCTCCTCTCTTCTAGCTTTCTTCCTCCCCCGTACAATCAGCCTGAGGAAGGATAATGACCCGAAACGTCATTCATCCATATCCTCCAGAGATGCTGCCTGACCTGCTGAGTTACCTAAGCATTTTGTATTTTGGGAATACAGATGCATGGCTCCCTAAAAGTGGTGATTCGGGTGGACAGTGTGGTAAAGGAGGTCTTTTGCAAGCTTGCCTTCATTGAAAGTGTCTTGAGCACAAACTTTGGCAGATTAAGAAAATTCATTCCTTCAAATTATATTGGGCATCGTTGGAACAGTGTAAGTGAAAATGGGGGGAAATTATGGTAACAAGCAACTAGAAGCAGAGGGTAATTGAAGAGTCAGGAAGATATGTTGGAACTTTGCTATAAACTGCATTTGGAATATTGTGTGCTGTTCTGATTACCCCGTTGCAGGAACATCATGGAGTCTGTGGAGAGGGTGCAGAAGAGGGTTAGCAAGATGGTGCCTGGATTCGAGGGTATTACCTATCAGGAGAGGTTGGACAAATTGTGATAGTTTTCTGTGGAGCATTGGAGATGAAGAGAAGACCTGACAAAAATGTATAAATTTATGAGGTATAGATAAGGAAGGCATTTAGAACCTTTCTCCCAAAGTGGAAATGTTAAATACTAGAAGGCATAACTTTAAGGTCAAAGAGGGAAAGTGTAAAGGAGATGTGTGGGGGCAGGTTTTTTTTACACAGAGTGTGGTAGGAGACTGGAACACGCTGCGAGGGGTGGTGGTGGAAGCAAATGTGACTGTGCTGCTTGAGGAATTTAAATAGGTGCATAAATATATAGGGAATTAAGAGATATTGATTTGGAATTATGTTTAACGTAGTCAATTGGGCTAGAGACTGCTCCTGTGCTGAACTATACTATATTCTATGTGGATTAGCAGGAGGATGAGGGGTGAACTTATAGAGCACAAAGTTATTTAAGGAATAGATCGGGTAGACACACAGAGTCTTTTGCCCAGAGAAGGGGAATCCAGAGGGCATAGGTTTAAGGTGAGGAGGAAAATATTTAATAGGAACCTGAGGGGTAACCTTTTCACACAAAGGGTGGTGGATGTATGGAACGAGTTGCCGGAGGAGGTACTTGAGGCAGGTACTATTGCAATGTTTAAGAGACATTTGGACAGGTACATACATGGATATGGATTTAAAGGGATATGGGTCAAATGCAAGCTGTTGGCACTAGTGTAGATTGGTTGGTGGTGTTAGTAAGTTGGGCCAAAGGGCCTGTTTCCACACTGTATGATTCTATTACTCTATGACACCATGACAATGTGAAAGTGAAAACAAAGTGAGAATTGACAGCATAGTTAATGAAACAACCAGGTTCTATATCAATGCAGGAAATGTGTGCAAAGAATGTTCAGATAACACAGGGATGCAGCTTGAATAAAACAAGGTTAGTTCCACATATCCAACACAGATACAACTTCCCAACAAAGACTGAAAAACTCAACATCACAGTGGGTTTAGAATTCATCGGGGGCTGGAGCTGAGGCTTCTGCTGATGTCTGATCATTTGAAAACAGAAAGATGAAGATTGAGAGGAATAATGCAAGCATGAAGAGGGCTGGGAATGGTGGAAGGATAGGATTAGAAAATACTGAAGGGAGAATAGGATCCGATGGAGCTCTATTGTAATTCAAGAGCTGTTGAAGTTTGCAATCCTTTGATGTCTGACAGAGAGGAGAAAAGGTTTTTGCTGAAACACAGGACAGAATAGTTTTGAGATATGGTGACCCCAGACTGTTTTATTAAGAGGTCAAGAGCGGACAAGTGTCAGTGCATGACATTAACTATGTATCTCAGGATGCGATGAGAGCAGTGATCAGCGAAACACAAGTTATTTTGGACATACCCGGACAGATCTGAAGTGCAAAAAGTAGAATTTCAGTTGGACTCCATGTGGAATAAATTTGAGAGATGGTCATAAATCTCACTGGAGAGAAGAGCAGAATTTCTTCAAGTATTCTGGAAGGGAAGTGGCAGTGAAGTGTATTGTAATTAGAGCATAGTAGAAGTTCAAATGCTGGAACTAAAACAAAAAATGTTGGAAGCACACAACGGTGGACTGAGGGGAGGAATGGAGTTGACATCTCCAGTCATGGACTCTTCATCATAACTGGAAAAGTGAGAAAAGAACCATAAAAGGAAGATAGACACAAAAAGCTGGTGAAACTCAATGGGACAGGCAGCATCTCTGGAGAAAAGGAATAGGTGATGTTCCGGGTTGAGACCCTTCTTCAGACTGAGAGTCAGGGGAATAGAAGTAATGTCTATGATAGAGTGCAGGCCAAAGGAAAGGATCACATCCAGTTATTATCTATGTGCTTGTTTAATGCTGCAGCCTCACCACCATCTTACTTTCGTGCAATTTCTAAAATTACTACTGAGGGTTTTTTACATCAGATGTCAAGGACATGTCGCTGTTTGTTGCACTTTGCAGAAATTGGTTATTATGGATACATTGCCAAGACTTATCTGGAAAGAAGCCATGAAACAGGAATGAGCTGCCGGGTGAGGTAGTTGAGGCAGGTACTATTGCAATGATTAAGACAGGTACATGGATAGAACAGGTTTAGAGGGATGTGGGCCAAACACAGTCAGGTGGCAGTAGTGTAGATGTGACATGTTCGCCGGTGTGGGCAAGTTGAACCGAAGAGCCCGTTTCCACGTTGTATGATTCTATGACTCTAGATGGACCAGGAGATGGTGGAAGACCTGAAAGAAGTGGTCAAACTGAAAGAGGAAGGCAAGGTTCCACGATCAACGACATTTAGGTACAAAATGCATTAATCACAACCATGTCCCCTGATCCTTAACAACCCTGCACACATTTCCCTGCCTTTGGCATATGTGACCAATTCACCCTCAATTGGGAAAGCTAAAAAAAGTTATCAAATGCAGATTTAAACCCAATTATATGAATTCACACTTTAAATAATGCATGAAAAGTGAAGTTAATTATATTGATTAATTTCCTTCATACATTTAATACGTTTTTTTTTAATGATTATTTGTTTATCTTGTCACTAGGGTTGTTTTTATCTCTTACCTTCTGAAAGCCAAATTCAATTGTCGTGTGCTCCATGTGCTTTAATCCTGCTGTAAATTAAAATATTAAATCAGTGTAAGTTTTTTCCTCTTTAGTCATTAGTTGTAGTTGGGAATATTCCGTGAATACCCTACAATTCTGCACTGACATAGTGAACCAAGAGAGGTTTTTTTTCCCTTTAGTTTAGTTTATTTTTGTTTGGAGATACAGTGCAGAAACAGGCCCTTCAGCCCAACGAGTCCACGCCGACCAGTGACCCTACACACTAGGGACAATTTAATTGTTTTAAATATACCAAGCCAATTAACCTATAAACCTGTACATCATTGGAGTGTGGGAGGAAAACGAAAATCTCAGAGAAAACCCACGCAGGTCATGGGGAGAACGTACAAGCTCCATACAGACAAGCACCCGTAGTCAGAATCGAACCCGGGTCTCTGGCGCTGTAAGGCAGTAGATCTACCGTCCCTTTGATTATCTATCTGCTCTGTGATTACAAACCCTGCTCTTGTCCCTTTGGTTGCAAATCCGATTTTCTCAGTGGGACTGCACAGGATGTCTTAGCTTGTGCATCAAAGGACAGGTTATGCATAGAAACTGCCATCTTAACAGTATGCCAATGTATCGCTGGCACACTCTACCAAGTTTATTTAAAAGCATAAATGTTTATTTAAATGCAGTTTTTGAATATTGTTTGGCTTGCGTAGATTCACTTTAATTAGATTAGGTCTGAGAATTCATTGCCCCCTTGGCAGCTGCAAGCAGGGCTGACTCAGTTTCAGACATAACTGCAAGAAATTGCACATGCAAGGTCAAAAATCCACAGCAAACATTGTGGATAAAGAATTGGTTAAACTAGGAATAAACGGTCCCTGTCAGAATGGCAGGCAGTGGCGAGTGCAGTGCAGTAAGGCTCGGTGCTGGGGCCACAAATATTTACAATATATATTAACGATTTAGATGATGGGATTAAAAGTAACACTAACAAATTTGTAGATGACACAAAGCTGGGTGGCAGTGTGAACTGCGAAGAGAATGCTCGGACGCTGCAGTGTGACTTGACAGGTTGAGTCAGTGAGCTGATGCATGACAGATGCAGCATAATGTAGATAAATGTGTGGTGGCATGAACAAGGAGGCAGATTATTATCTCAATGGTGTCAGCTTAGGAAAAATGGAAGTGCAACGACACCTGGGTGTCCTTGTACACCAGTCATTGAAAGTAAACATGCAGGTACAGCAGGCAATGAAGAAAGCTAATGGCATATTGGCCTTTCTAACGAGATAATTTCAGTATAGGAGTAAAGTGGTCCTTCTATAGTTGTACAGAGCCCTGGTGAGACCACATCTAAAGTATTGTGTGCAGTTTTGGTCTCCTAATTTGAGGAAGGACATCCTTGCTATTGATGCAGTGCAGAGTAGGTTCACAAGGCTAATCCCCGGGATGGCGGGACTGTCATATGAGACAAGATTGAAAAGACTGGGCTTGTATTCACTGGAATTTAGAAGGATGAGAGGACACTTATAGAAACATAAAATTAAAGGACTGGACAAGCTAGATGCAGAAAATTGTTCCCAATGTTGGGGTAGTCCAGAACCAGGGGCTATAGTCTTAGAATAAAGTGGAGGCCATTTAAAACTGAGATGAGAAAAAACATTTTCACCAAGAGAGTTGTGAATTTGTGAGATTCTCTGCCACAGAGGCAGTAGAGGCCAATTCACTGGATGAATTTAAAAGAGTTAGATAGAGCTCTAGAGACAAACGGAATCAAAGGATACGGGGAGAAGGCAGGCACGGGTTACTGATTATGGATGATCAGCCATGATCACAATAAATGGCGGTGCAGGCTCGAAGGGCCAAATGACCTCCTCCTGCACCTAATTTCTATGTTTCTATGGATGGTAAATGTTATAGATGGCAGCAGCAGTTACATTTCCAGGTTCTGCATCCTCACCATCAAAGTAAACTCCAAGAGATTGCTCCTGGTATCTGTCGTTATTCCTATTTGTTCATGCCTCAGCACAATGTAGAAGCATTGCTGCTTTCTTTATTGCCACACCCACGATGTTGGGTGTGATTTAAATTATACGTAGCTTCGAAGAGGAAACACACACACACAGATGGTACCCAACCCAGGTGACTATTTGTGTGCTAACCACAGAAGCAGATCTACAATCACACACTACGATCGCTCCACACTCGTGCAGCAACATCTCTTACTTTACCTTTGGTCTATCCTAGGTGCTGCGACCGCGCTTTTGCGGTTGCAGCACCTAGACCGTGGAACAGCATTCCTCTTCTCATCTGAACTGCCCCCTCCATCGACTCCTTTAAGTCTAGACTTTAAACCTATTTCTACTCACAAGCGTTTCTTGAGGTCCTCTGAGGGAGTGCTGTATGTATGTATTTATGTATGTATTGTTAGATCTATGTACCATTGTATGTAGCACGTTAGTATCTGCACTGGTATAAAGCACTTTGGTCAACGAGAGTGGTTTTTCAATGTGCTATAGAAATATAATTGACGCTTTATACCCGGGTGATCACGTGGCGCGGCACTCATGTTTACGGATGTTGACGCACGATGATGCATAATAAATTAGCATAAGCAATGTTCGTGTGTCACTGTGCGTAACCATGCGTAACCACGTGCTACTCGTACGCCATCAGTACATCAGCGTACGCCATCAGTACATAAGTATGCGCAAGGGATATGTCACGCAGGTGACACGCGAGGATTTTGAGCATTACAAAATCCTGGGGATCCGCGTGTTACCGCGCGTCACTGCATATGCAACCACGCCTCACCACGCGCCATGCGCGTGTCACAACGCACCAACCAATTATTAGGATGCCGCGTAAATGACGCGTAAATGACGCGCAAATGGGACATGCCCTTACCTCGGTACACGTGACAATAAACAAAACTGAACTGAACTGAACAATATTCTTAAATATATAACGTACCAATATAGCAAAATGAGCAAGCCTAACCTCCACTAAAAAGTGATTAACCAGTTCCATAGTTTGCAACAATGTATCACTTTTAACATTACACTGTCCCTAGCCAACAATCAGCCTCTCAGTGAACCTCCCTGCCTGAGGTCATCCCTGATTTGTCATAGACTTTTCTTGATTTCAGTTCCTGCCCTCTACAGTCAGTATGAAGAAGGGCCCCAACCCGAAAAGTCACCTGTCTATTTTCTCCAGAGATGCTCTACTGACTCGCTGAGTTATTTCAGCATGTTGCATCTATCTTTGATAGATTAAGCAGACGGGTTCAATTTTAGAAGAATGAAAGGTGACTCATAGAATAGGTGAGGGAATACAGAGAGAATGTGTAGGAAGAAACTGCAGATGCTGGTTTAAATCAAAGATAGACACAAAATACTAGAGTAACTCAGCGGGACAGGCAGCATCTCTGGAAAGAAGAAGTGGATGACGTTTCGGGTTGAGAACTGAAGAAGACCCAAAACCTCACCCATGCCTTCTCTCCAGAGATGCTGCCTGTCCCGTTGAGTTACTCCAGTATTTTGTATCTATTTTTGAAATACAGATAGATATGGTGTATTTGAATTCCACGAAGCTTTCAATCAGGTCCCACATAGGAGATAGGGTCACAACTTTGGAGCACAATAACTTCAGGAAAATATACTGATGTTTATTGAAAATTGGGCTTGGTCAAATAGCAAGGAGTGGAATCAGATGGATCATTCTCGATTTGGCAGGTTGTAATTTGTGGAGAATTTGCAGGGATCAGTGCTTGCGCCCCAACTATTTACGATTCGGTTGAGGAATCAAATGTTTCCCAAATTTGCTGATGATAAAGAACCAGCTGGGGTTTTGAGTAGGGAGCAGGATGTGACATGGTTTGAAAGGGAGCATAAGAAAGCAAGGTTAGTGGGCAAAAACATGACACAGGCAATTGGAGGGAAAATGTGACTTATCCCAACTTCAGTGCACTTAACACCAGAGCTGACTATTTTATAGATGGTGAGCGATGGGCAATGTTAATGCTAATACTCAAAGAGATCTAGATATGGGAGCACAGTTGCGCAGCGGTAAAGATGCGGGTTCGATCCTGACTACAGGTGCTTGTCTGAACAGAATTTGTATGTTCTCCCCGTGACCTGCATGGGTTTTCTCCGAGATCTTTGGTTTCCTCCCACGCTCCAAAGATGTACAGGTTTGTAGGTTAATTGGTTTGGTATTAGTGTAAATTGTCCCGAGTGTGTGTAGAGTTAATATACAGGGATTGCTAGTTGGTGCATACTCAGCGGGCCAAAGGGCCTGTTTCCGTACTGTATTTCACAACTAAACTAAACTATTATAAAACTCTTCACTGACAGCCAGGACACAGCTACTGCAAGTATTTGGGAAGGCAAATATATATTTATTATGAGAACATTTGAATACAGGAGTAATGATGTCTTACTGTATTTAAGACGGCACATGAAATATTGTGCAAATTGTAGTCAATTTATCTAAAAACAACATATACTTGCCTGAGAAGCAGTGCTGGGAAGATTGACTAGGCTGCTTCCTGGGATAGTAAAAGGAAAGGAGATCTGCTAGAGATCTGCTGGAGGCAAACAATATCTGTGAAGGCAGAACATGCAAACTCCACAGAGACAGCACAAAAAATTAGGATTGATTGATCTTGGGTTACGGGGGCTGTGAGGAGAAAATGTACTAGGCGTACCATTGTACTGTCAGTACGATTGGTCATTCAGGACTGAGACTGATACGTAGTTTGGTTTCCACTTGTGAACTTGTGCGAAATTGTGAAATGATCGCTGCCTTTAGCTGTTTCTTTGGTTTGTTCACTGCGCCTCCTCCTTATGGTGTGGTTACCTGGTAATACTGGTAATTTATTGGTTATTATTGGTTATTCTTGCATCATTTTGTTAATATCCGTGTCCAGGCAGTATGTTTCCATGCATGGGAAACACACTGCATCCCAGGCAAAATGACAATAGGAGTGACTAGCTCACAAACTACTCAGCCATCCACCCCATCAGACACATCCTGGTATATCTGTGGACGGTTCCACATTATCTTCGGCACATTGGCGCAGCTGGTAGAGTTGCTGCCTCACAGCGTCACAGACCCAGGGTCGATTCTGACCTCGGATACATTCAGCGTGTAGTTTGCACATATGACCGCATGGGTTTCCTCTGGGTGCTCTGGTTTCCTCTCACATCCCAAGGATGTGCGGGTTTGTTTGTTAATCATGTGCTGTAAAATTGCCCTCGTGCGTAGGGAGTGGATGAGAAAGACGGTTAGATAAAGCCAGTGTAATCAGGTGATCGATGGTTGGCATGGACTCGGTGTGCCAAAACTTTGTTTCCATGCTGTATCTCTAAACTAAGCTAAACTGTGAAACACACAAAACTACAGTGAAAGCAAGTTCTGCACAATCTCAAGAAGCTCCTTAAAAATACTTTCATTCTATTTTCCCCTCCAAATAGGTTAAATGAGATGGATTCCAAGCAAAACGGGTGACATTTGCCAAGTTTGCTGTGAATAGATGTCACTTGTTCTGTTTTGTCAGGATGAGTGGGCGTTAGGATCAGCCATAATGTATCACATATATATACACACACACATACTGAATAATTGTTCATTACTTTTTAATTAACTGTCAGGAATGCACAATGTTTTAGAATAGTGGATGCATTAGGATGCATTAGAGATAATTCACAACTGAGCGGCCAATATGAAAGCAATGGCAATTATTAACTCGTTAGCTTTAATACATAGATTTTATTTCAGCCATGGAGTGTATAATCTCTGAGTGTGATGGAGGAGGCGCAGTGAATAAACCAAAGAAACAGCTAAAGGCAACGATCATTTCACAAGTTCGCAGAAGTTCACAAGTTATAGGAGTAGAATTAGGCCATTCGGCCCATCGAGTCTACTCCACCATTCAATCGTGGCTGATCTCTGCCTCCAAATCCCATTTTCCTGCCTTCTCCCCTTATCCCTTGACACCCATTCTAATGAAGAATTTGTCTATGTCCACTGATTTGGCCTCCAAAGCCCTCTGTGGCAGTGAGTTCCACAGGTTAACTACACTCTGGCTAAAGAAGTTCCTCTTCACCTCCTTTCTAAAAGAGCGCACTTTAATTCTGAGGCTATGACCTCTGGTCCTAGACTATCCCACCAGTCAAAACATCCTTTCCACACTCACTCTATCTATGCCTTTCCGTTTCACTGAGGAAATCGGATGACACTGGAACTGAAATCACTGGAGATACTGACCAGTTGGGACAATTCCTGTAGACAGGAATAAAGACTGACCGAAAACAGAGTTTAAATTATAACAGGGCTGGACATAGAGAACACACTTTCACAAAGTATGTCACTAAAACAAGAGAGTCACAAACACATCAAAAGGAATTCATGAGAAATGCCTTCACTCATAGAAACGGTTTAGAATATAGGGCATGCTAACACCTATAATAGATTATCGTATTGATATACTTAAAGGTATATTAGGCTTGCAGATGGACAAAAAGTAAATAAAAAGATATGCAAATACAACAAGATGAACTAGTAGATTCTCAAAGAGCATAATTACCAGCAAAGGTCAATTGGACTGACCAATTCGAGTTTAGCAAATGAGTCCTGTATGATTTATATACTTACCTAAGACATTTCACCATTACATAAAAGGCCATTATTCTGAGTGTTAACAGTTATGACCATGTGCTGAGTAGCTGGATAATTTACCCAAGAAAATGCTTAATATGATGAAGTTGTGAAATAAGAATTGAAACTGACCAAGGGTGTGAACATCCATGCATGCATACAAATCCACATGCCTGCACATACACATGCACACACCCACACACGCACACGCATGCACAAGTGCACAAACACACATATACACATGCACATACATGCACACACACGTGCGCACGCGCACTCGCACAAACACACACAAATATCTGTATTGTAATTGTGTATTGTCTTTCCGCTGACTGGTTAGCATGCAACAAAAGCTTTTCACTGTACCACACGTGACAATAAATTAAACTCAACTAAACTAAATAATACAAGCAGCAGAAAAATAATGAAGATGGTGAAGAACTCATAAAGCAATGTAGAGGAATAGAATGTTCCCAATGAAGACAGGATTGTTCAGAAGTGAACAGGGCCAGATATCTCCCAAATGTTATCTTCCCCAAATTTATATCTAGCCATAAAAACTATGTGGGTATTGTTATCTTATTGTCACGTGTATCGAGATACAGTGAAAAACTTTGTTTTGTGTGCTATCCAGAAAGATATATCATAAAATACCTACTCATTCATTGCAATGTTTTCCTTTCTTTCAAAAGAAGCAGCTTACCATTGGAAGCAATGGTATATTGAAAACACCAAAAATGACAAAGCTCCTACATGTTATTATTCGAATAATGATATAGAGTGGCATATCAGCCCATCATATCATTCAAAAGCAGAGGAACAAATTGGAGAGCTTAAATGTTACGATTTATGTATGCAATTCTGTTTCGGTCAGTGTGAAGTAATAAATCACTTCAAAACAATGTCATGTGCTCCTTGAGCAGCGGCAATCTATTTATATTATCCACCCACATTTATTAATCTGAAGAAGTCTGAAGAAGGGTCCCAACCCAAAATGTCACCCATCCTTTTTTCTCCAGAGATGCGGCCTGACCCGATGAGTTACTCCAGCACTTTGTGCCTATCCTCGGTATAAACCAGCATCCGCAGTTCCTTTTACAAATTACATTTATTAGTATTTGTTTTATGTGTCCTCCTGAGCAGGAATTTCCTATTGTGACCACGTCACGTGTGAAATTACCTGTGGAATGTCTATATATTCTAATATATATTTTTTCTTTCTCAGCAAGGTTAATATCTGAACTCTAAGAACAGAAGGCATAATTCTCACCAACAATGCTCACTGCATGATTCAACATCACCATAACTCGAGAACCAGGATTAGATGCTACAGATGAAGTGAAAGATACAGTGAGTCACTTACAGTGGGGAAGGAAGAGGTTGGGAACTAAGGAAAGATTGGCTGCTGCAGTTCAGAGTCTGAGCACTGTCACAAAATCCCATCGATTCACTTTATGATTCACAGCTCACGTGGTAAGCTGTGAAATTGCTGCAGAAACACAACAAGTGCACAAATCACTGCTGTAAGAAAGACAATGGTTCTTTATTATCACGTATACCGAGGTACAGTGAAATTCTTCCTTTGCATACAGTTCATAAATTATTACTATACATCAACACAATCCCAGATTTAGTACAAAGTGTATAGGGGCAGAACAGTGGCGCAGTTGCTGCTTACCTACCGCGCCGGAGACCCGGGTTCGATCCTGATCATGGGTGCTGCCTGTACAGTGTTTGTACCTTCTCCCCGTGACCTGCCTGGGTTTTCTCCGGGTGCTCCAGTTTCCTCCCGCACTCCAAAGATGTAAAAATGTGTAGGTTAATTGGCTTTGGTAAAATTGTAAATTGTCCCTAGTAAGATAGTGCTAGTGTATGGGAATTGCTGGTTGGCGCCAACTCAGTGGGCCGAAGATAATAGAAAATGCAGAAACGGTATCATGAAGTCTCTCCCAATATTGGTACTCAATGCGGCCATGAATTCAATTTATGTCACTCCTGCACGTTTGGTATAGCAGTGGGTGAAGATGTGTTGGTATCTCTATATAACATCTTGTGCTCAAATTTGAGTGATAACTCAGATTTCACTGTACCGTAATTGGCACATGTGACAATAAACTGACCTTGAAACTGTGAAACCTTGCTTTCTATCCAACCTTCTCGCCTGTAAAACAATCCATCCCTTATCTTTCGAACAATGATGTGCTCTTTAATAGTAAGATTAAACGAGAACTTACCAGTTTGAAGTTTGATCTGTATTTTATGAGGAGTTACGATGAGGGATCACGTGAAGAACCCGCGGAGTGCGCATGCGCGGCATACTTCCAAGCAGCGGTGTGGAATCACAGATAGACACAGTTATTTGAAGTAAACATAGTAAAGAAAAGGAGACATCAGTTATTAGTTTGATCCATGGTCCGGGCATACGTAATCCCTCATCGTAACTCCTCATAAAATACAGATCAAACTTCGAACTGGTAAGTTCTCGTTTAATCTTACTATTTTACTTCGGAGAACTACGACGTGAAGACTTCAAAGCTCTGTGATTTCAAACCGTGTAACAGTTTTATTTCACTCACTGCCGAAGTTCTTGAGGGAGGAAGTGTTATCGTAGTCAACCAATGAATCTGTTTTTCGAGAAACAAAAAAGGTATGTATTAACAATAACAAAATAAATTGCTCCCCCGGGCTTGAATCAAATATTTGCAGCTTGTAATATTTTCTCTGCAAATAAATCAGGTTTCGTCAACGGCTTGTTATAAAAAATTCTGAATGTCGATTCCCTCGACCATCCTGCTGTATTCAGAATATGGTCAACCGGTACGTCCATTCTCTCGGCCGTTGATGTAGATGCTGCCCTAGTGGAATGAGATTTAAATGTATTAGTATCTATTCCGGCAGCCTTCAGTACCTGTTTGAGCCATCTTGAAATGGTTTGGCCCGATACCTGGCCATGAGGTTTCTTGTGGCTGACCATAAGGCTTTTTCACTCCCTCTGATATTGTGGGTTGTGTCTATGTAATGTTGTAGATGGGTCACGCCACACAACAGTGGCTCTGGTGGGTAGGCCTGGAATACCACTACTGGATTAGCTGTTCCTGGCCTGCTTTGTTTCACCAGACCCTGTATGATGAATGTAATCTGATCTGGGATGGTCACCATGTTGTCCAGCCTCAACTTGTGTAGTGACTGGACCCTCTGAGCGGATACAAGTGCCATCAACATGAACGTCTTTAGTGTAGCTTGCTCGAGGCCGAGGGATCTGGCTGGTGGCCATTCCCTGAGGTATGTCAGGACCACACTGATATCCCAAATATGGGTATACCTGGGCTTAGGAGGCTTGATATTGTAAATGCCCTTCATCAGTTTTACCACCAGTGGATGGGATCCCATCACCTGTTGTCCTGGCGCTGGTTTGGGATAAGCAGACAGAGCACTCCGCACTGTGTTGATGGTACTGTAGCTGATCCCTTCATTGTGGTGTAGATAGGCCAAGAACTCCAGTACATTGGTGGCTGTAGCTGTTTCGTACATTGTCCCTGTTTCCTGGCAGTACTTCTCCCATTTTTTGATGCTGGTTAAGTATTGCCTCTTGGTGGATGTTCGAAGGGATGCCGACATGGTGGTAATGGTTTGTTCGGACAATCCCAGTTCCAGGTAAGGTCTGTTCAAAACCTGCAACACAGGAGTTTAATTTTCTCATGGCATGGGTGGCTTATGCCTGATACTGGGTGAGTTAATAATCCTGGATCACTGGGAAAAACCATTGGTGATTCAACGACCATGTCATGCAGAACTGGGAACCATGGCTATGTAGGCCAGTCGGGCACCATCAAAATAGCAGAAGCAGAGTCCATCTGTATTTTGCAAAGTACCCGACTGATGAGGCAGGAGGGAGGGAAAGCATGGAGGAAGAAATTTCCCCAATCCAGCATGAAGGCATCTACCGCTGCTGCCTCTGGGTCTGCTTCCCAAGCGACATACATAGGTACCTGGTGATTTAGCCTTGATGCAAATAAATCGATATCTGGCGTTCCATATTGCTTAATAACTTTAGCAAATATTTTAGGGTTCAACATCCATTCGATGTTGTCATTGAATTTGCATGACCTGGTGTCTGCCACTGTGTTTAGCTTACCTGGTAGGTAAGTAGCTGATAGCCAAATATGTCTTTCGACACACCATTGCCAAATTATGTTGACCAATTTGTCGCATGATAATGATTTTATGCCGCCCATATGGTTAATATAAGCGACCACCGTAGTATTATCAATTTGTAACCGAACATGCAAGTGCTGCATATTAGATACATATGCTTTTAAACCATAAAAGGCGCCCAACATTTCTAGATAGTTAATGCCCAGTGTAAGTAGTAATGATGACTCTAGGTTAGTCCATCTACCACATGTGCTGGATATGGAGTTAGTCGCTCCCCAGCCTTGAGCACTGCCATCTGTTTGAATAACTAAAGTAGGGTTAGTGATGATGATAGGGCTGAAACTATGCCAAACGTGTAGCTCTGATATTGCTTCAGTGGGTAATTTCATGACACGATCATAGTGACCTGTGTGTCATTTTAGTGCCTGTACCTTTGCTCTTTGTAATTTTTTATTTTTTTTATTTTTTTTTAAATTTTATTTTTATTAGAAGTACGGTAAATTACAATCCTACACAAAACATTTATCTTAATACATTTTTTGTACCGCTTCATTTTGTTTGAGCTTTAAGAAAAAGGTAGAAGTAAGGAAAGTAAAGAAAGTGCAAGAGAGTCGTGCAGTGCAAGAGTGTTGGGAAAAGAAAGCCCCTTAGGAAAGAAGTTAGAGAAGGAAGTAAAGTGAGAAAATAGACCCTAGAAAAGAAAGAGAGAGAAAATAGAAACAATCGCTCTATTATAACATTAAACTCCGCAGAAAGGGGACTACCAACCAAGTCTGTTTTGTTATTTTACCTCCCGTTACCAGGTCCTGATACCACTTATTTATATATATATATATTTTTTTTAATTACTATTGCACCTCATACTTGTAATAGGTCCAGAAACATAGACCACGTCTTTTGGAATTGGTCTGCTTTACCTGCTAGGAGGAATCTCATCTCTTCCAGATGTAATGTTTCAAACATATTTGATATCCACATTTTTATTGTTGGTGTCGGCGCATTTTTCCAGAATTTAAGTATAAGCTTTTTTCCCATTATTAGCCCGTAATTAAATAAATTCCTCTGAAACACGTTTAATTCAGGGTTATCTTCCGATATTCCGAAGATAATCCATTCTGGTTTTGGTACCAGTTTTATTTTGATCAATTTTGAAAAAATATCAAATATTTCATACCAGAATTTTTGGATTTTTGTACAAAAAACAAAAGAGTGCGCTATGGTAGCTTCTTGACACAGGCATTTATCACAGGTTGGTGAAACATTAGGGAAGATTTTATTTAATTTAGTTTTTGAATAATATAATCTATGTTTAGTTTTAAATTGGATGAGCGTATGTCGTACGTTGATCGAACATTTGTGCACCTGTAGTAAATGATTACAGAATCAGCTAATTTAATATCGTACCTATATAATATCATTTTAAACATAGAAATACCCACAACAGATGGAATTAGAAAAGATTGGGAACAAGAATTAGCTATAAAAATCTCAAAAGAGACCTCTTTGTAAATTTTGATAGTGCAAAGGTCTGAATTGTGTAGCCGGAAATGCTGCTAGCATTTTCACAATTACTCTTGCTACTTGTCGAATAGTTGGTCACTCATTGATCATTAAATTGTTGCATGATTGTGCCAATTCAACCATTTTTGCCTTTGGCAAGGTAACAGTCACATGGACTGAGTTAATTGTGAAGCCCAGGTAGTCCATGATAGTGGATGGCTTCAACTTAGATTTATCTGGATGTAGGACAAACCCCAGAGTTTCGAGGAGCTGTTTTGTAGCTGATACTGCTGCCACAGCCAATTTCATCATTTTTCCTACTATCAGAATATCAGCCAGATATGCCATGACAATATGTCTTTGTTTTCTTAGTATTGCCATGGCTGATTTCAATATTTTGGTGAATAATCTTGGGGCTGAAGTTAGCCCATTGGGCAATGCTTTGTACTGCCATACTGCCCCATCCAGATAAATTTTAGGTATCTGCGATGATCCTTGTGTATGGGTACTAGATAGTAAGCATCTTTAAGATCAATGCTTGCCATGAAGTATCGTTTGGAAATCAATTGTTTGGCAGTAACAAATGTCTCCATTTTGAAATGTATATACTTAACAAACTTATTTAATGATGTTAAGTCAATGAGGATGCGACATCCACCATCTTTTTTGGTTTTAGTGAATATATCCGATACCAATTCCAAAGGTTCATGTTTGGTCTTTTCGATGTCCCCCTTTGTGATAAGTCTCACAAGTTCAGCTTGTCCCTCACGTTTCTCTTTGACGGAGGGAGAAAATACCCTTTGGGGCCAATGTTGAACTGGCGGCAATTTTTCTGACATGAACTGTATTTTATATCCACTAATGCTGTTCAGTATAAACTTGTCACTCGTGACGGTACCCCATGCTTCTTTAAACAAGTGTAATCTCCCCCCTGTTAGTAAAGAAACCTTATTCTCTATTTGCTGGCAGAAACCAGGCCCACCTACCTCCATGGTTATTGGCGTTTCTTCTGTTTTCTCATGTTCTTGAAGGCTTTGCTTGTCTGACTGCTGGCGATGTTGGGGGTGGTGCATTTTCCATGGGGTCCGCTCTGGGCCCTGATCTAAAAAAGATCTTTGGGGATAAAATGCGGTCCCCGAGCTTTCACCAGTCACATATTGAGGACGTCGACTGGTGGATGCCGTGGGGTGCTGCTGCTTGGGTATTGTAGGTCTTGGTTTGCTTGTCCCGGGGCCTGCCATCATGAGGCCGAAAGTTTTCGATGCTTCCTCCATGTCCCTCAGTTTCTTGGTGAGGTCCTTCCCAAATAACAGAGTGCCCGTCTCTACAGCTGGGGCTCTGCACAACCCAGCAAATTTGGGATTGAGGGCAGGTCTTATGATTTCCCATCGGAGGTTATTGATTTCAAACTGAGTATTGCACATCAATGCCAGTACATCCTGCTGGCAGGTATCCATCTCCGTGCTTTCCACAGAACGAGCAAAGGCTGTAATGGCCGACGTCAGGAGCCTTTGGATCCGCTGTAGCTTGAGTTCATGGTTACGAATGTGTGACCCCACGTGACCCCAGATTTGGCTGTTCACAGTCAGCACTCTGAGGGCCTCACAGTTCTCTGGTGCTGTGTAAAGATCTAGTACCCCAGCAAGCACCTTCTCCTGTAAGGGCTTATTTTAAAGATGCTTGATGCTGGCCGCCAATTTTGGTTCCAGCGGTCTTCCAGCACATGAGGTTGCTACATAGTGGTCCACCTCACCCAGCAGCTCTTCCTGCTCCTGCACCCCTTGCATACTCCCGATCTCGTCCGCCAGCCCCTGTTCCAGACCAGCCCAGCCCTGGTCACCAATGCTAGCCTCCAGTGATGAGGGAGCAGAGGGCAGTGCACAAGACACTGTGGAGGAGGTGCCTGACCTTCCTCCGCGAGAACGCTCTTTCTGAGTATCCCGCTGGAGCATCTGCTATAAGAGCTGTTGAATGCAGCTCAGGTGGCTGTCTCTCCTCCGTTTAGGTGGAGACATGTCCCCATCCGACGAATCGGAAATCACCGGCCGGTTGGTTTACCTGTTGGATTTTTCCCCGTCCGCTGTTCAGGCATTAGCGGGACTGGGCTTGGCTTGGTGTCGGGGATGGCGGAGTGCTCTATGAGCGGTCCTGCCGCCTGTTGCTGTCCCCCTGAGATTGAACGCTCCTCTGGTGGAGTTGAGCGGGGGGCAGTTCTCTTCGAGAGTTTTTTCCTAAGTGCACTTATTTCTGTAAGCAGAAAACACACACACAACTCTCCTTCTCTACTCACAACTCCTTTCTACACCTCAGTGTACTTACCTAATGGTCCGTTTTTTAAACTGCAGCGGGAGAGCCTAACTCCAGCTGCCACCGCTGTTGCACTGCTGGCGTAATGCCGCGCATGCGCACTCAGCGGGTTCTTCACGTAGTCACTCACGTGACTCCGAAGTAAAATCCACCATTTTGTGTTCTTGTTATTCACCAATGTCAGCCTCACTTACCAGTCCAGGCATCTGAGGGTGTGTTTAAGAAGGAACTGCAGATGCTGGAAAATCAAAGGTAGACAAACGTGCTGGAGAAACTCAGTGGGTGCAGCAGCATCTATGGAGCGAAGGATGTGACCATCTTTCAATTATATGGTGAGTACGTGAAATTGTTATTCTGCATTATTTTATTTTTGCATTATTATTTCTCTTACCCCAAATATAATGAAGTTTGCATGCAATATGAAAGGAAGGGAAATGTCACCTGTGGACTATTCAAGCTCATTTTAAGTTTAAACTATTTCAAATTAAATAGTTCAATATTAGCGTGGACGAGGAGTTCTCGTTACCTAAATCATTTGTGAGGAATGTTACTTTACAGGAATTAAACCAACTGGCTCAGCGGTTCAACAATCAGTGTTGCTGCCTTACACCAGTGATCCAGGTGTTGTAAGGCAGCAGGCAGTTATAAATCCTGATAACGGGTGCTGTCTGTACAGACTTTGTAGGTTCTCCCTGTGACCGGGTGGGTTTTCTCTGGGTACTCTGGTTTCCTCCAACACTCCAAAGACGTACAATTTTCTGGTTAATTGGCCGGTAAAATTTGTAAAATTGTCTCTAGAGTGCGGGATAGGGTTAGTGAACAGGGTGATCGCTGGTCGGCGCGGAGTCGGTGGGGCTAAGGGCCTGTTTACGCACTGTATCTCTAAAGTCCAAACATCATGAAAAAAGCATATTTACAAACAATGGTGTGGATGTGCAATGGATGCATGCTGTGCTATTAATATACAATTAATTAAATTTAAATGTTCCAAGGCTCTCTTGTACTAAGCCCACCCACAAATAAAGTGCAAATTACTACAATTAAGACACATGTATACATTTTAGGAATTCAATTTAAAATGATAATAATTTAGATACTTCAATTTTCTTGATGCAAAGTGAAAAGCACCGTTTTTTATTTAAAGATTGCACCCGACTTGTAAAACCTGCTCATGGTATTTTATATATAATTTACTTTTCTTCATCTTCCAGGCCAGCTCTGCTATGACACGAATGGAGAAGGTCTGTTCTGGACTTATAATCCCTTTATTTGCATGTGTGGGCACGCTTCTAGTAAAAGAACAGGGGATCAGTGTAAATGAATCCATTAATCCCTTTCACAATTCAGTCACAGACCAATATAGTCAGATTTATTTGTTGTCAAGTGCCGTGTGGAAGCTTTAGGAGCAGAATGATTAACGCCGTTACTAAGTCTGGGAAAATATTAAACTCGAGAGTTCACGTGCAATAGGAAGGCAAGGAAAATGTCATCTGTGGACTGTTCAAGCTCATTTTAATTTGAAACTCTATTTCTGTCTTGCATTCACGACCAGCGTGAACCAGGAGTTCTAGTCACCTAAATCTTTTGTGGGGAATATTAATTTACAGGAATTAAACCAATATTTTTTCCAGATTTACTGAAAGTATCAGGCATTTGTTTTTAAGCTCGACTCTGAGGATTCAACAAAGGAGGTTGAAGGAAATTCCATGTATCACAGGTGCTTAAAAGAGAATTAGCCAAATAGTCTAAGCATTTCACAAAGGCTTTGAGTAACCATATAACCATATAACCATATAACAATTACAGCACGGAAACAGGCCATCTCGACCATTCTAGTCCGCGCCGAACACGTATTCTCCCCTAGTCCCATATACCTGCGCTCAGACCATAACCCTCCATTCCTTTCTCGTCCATTAGAGTACATTAGACATAAAGTTTAAAGTCATCTGAAGGCCCTAAAAAAACAAATGTAAAAGACTAGGTACATACTAGACTGCAATATATATACAGATGCAGAAAGAAAAGAAGAGTGGAGTGCTTTAAATAGCTGCACCTCCACATGACAGCTGTTAAAAATGTGCTGAGCAAAGGCTGGCAAATCAAGGGTGTTGCAACTTGAAGTGGGTGTGAAAAGCATTTCCATGTTTGGTGCTCATTCTGCACAGAAGACCACAGTGCAACATGATTAGCAGCAGAAGAGTGGCTATGTGGCAGGTATACTAGGAGAGAGATTTTGAGACGGCAACTGAAGAGTACAGATTCCCGATGTTGGTTGAATAACTTCCTTCCCATTTCATTGCAATGCTTTCATTCTGCTAATGACCTGCCCAGTCAAAAAGCCCATCCTCCCATCTCAAAAAAGGATTTCAAAATAGCTCTTTAGCCATCGGTGCTGGCTCTGATTTGTTCTGTGCCTTTTCATACCTCTAGTTTCCCTCTCCCCCCTGACTCTCAGTCTGACGAAGGGTTTCGACCTGAAACGTCACCTATTCGTTTTCTCCAGAGATGGTGCCTGGCCCGCTAAATTACTCCGGCATTTTGTGTCTATCTTCAAAATATTCAGCATATTTCCTTTCTCAGCTTCACTTCCAGAGTGCAAATAATTGCTTTTGAAAAATTGTTTCCATTTCTGAATTGTAGAATCATCGTCATGAAGTCATACAGTGTGGAAACAGGCCCATTGGTCGAGGTTACCCACACCAGCCAACGTGCTGCATCTACACTAGTCCCATCTGCCTGCATTTGGACCATAACCCTGTAAACCTATCCTATCCATGTACCGTCCAAATGTGTTTCAAATGTTGTGACAGTACCTGCTTGAATTACCTCCTTGTGCCATATACAGTCCCCCCCGATTTTCCGGCATCCTTGGTTCCAGAGCCTTGCTGGATTTCCATTTTGCGGGACCAATAGAGATTTTGCCTCGTAGAGATGTTGAATGGTACCATAAGGTCATACGGTCATAAGAAATAGGAGTAGAATTAGGCCATTCAGCCCATCAAGTCTACTCCACCATTCAATCATGGCAGATCTAACCTCCTAACCCCATTCTCCTGTCTTCTCCCCATAAGCTCTGACACCTGTACTAATCAAGAATCTATCTATCTTTGCCTTAAAATATCCGCTCACTTGGCCTCTACTGCCTTCTGTGGCAAAGAGTTCCACACAGTCATCATCCTCTGACTAAAGAACTGTCCACCTAGACTGCTCCGAGGCCAAGATACCAATCAGCAAATCTGGTCGCGGAAATCAGCTACGGGAATGGATCCGCTGGCCACGGCTGAGCCCCTGCCACAGCGGGTTCGACCCACTGATCGCCACGGAAGTCCTAATGAGGTTGAGATTGGCCGCCTCTCCCAGCCTAGGCACCACATTTTCGGGGGGACCTCTGGGGGTGGGTGGGTTTCAAGTGCGCTGTTGTAATTTTGTTCGGATCAAAGGGAGCCTTGTGTGACCTGCAATTAATAGTTTTGAGTTCAAATAGCATTTGCGTGGGTTTTCTCCGTGACCTTCGGTTTCCTCCCACATTCGAAAGACATACAGGTTTGTAGGTTAATCGGCTTGATATAAGTGTACATTGTCCCTAGTGTGTGTGAGATAGTGTTAATGTGTGGGGATGGCTGGTCGGTGTGAACTTGGTGAGTCGATGGGCCTGTTTCCGCGCTGTGTCTGAAAAACACATAATTGGACCCCAAAGATTTAAATGTCCATGAGGCATTCAACTGTTCCCCTGTCTCATAAATGTTATCACTGTGACATAAGTCTGGACTCAATAAGTGCCATGCTTTCCTGGGGATTCATTTGTTTTAAGTCCTTTTAGTCTGTCTAGTATTTGTGACTAATTTATATCTACCATCAATATTGATTTGGTTGGAACAGATATGTTGCTCATGTCTGCTGTGGTGAAATTTTTCTTGTGCGACCTCTCAAGAATCAAAGCGGTCACCTCTGTGTGGAGCCACAGTAGATGGCCAAGGTCCTCAATGAGTATTCCTCCTCTGTATTTACCATGGAGAAAGACAGCAGGATGGAGGGACTTGGGTCAGTCAATGGAAGTGTCTTGAGAGCAGTTAGTGTTACCGTCGAAGAAGTACTGAAGGCACTGTCATGTATGAAGGTAGACAAATCTCCAGGGCCTGATCAGAGATATCTGAGGACATTGTAGGAAACTAGAGAGGAAATTGCGGGAGCTCTGGTTGAAATTTATGAGTCTTCCTTAAATACAGGAGAGGTGTCGGAGGACTGGATGGTGGCAAATGTTTTCAAGAAGAGCTACAGGGAAAATGCTGGGAACTATAGGCCAATGAGCTTAACATCTGTTGTTGGAAAGTTACTAGAGAGTATTCTGAGGGATAGGTTATACAGGCATATGGATGGGCAAGGACTGATTAGGGATAGTCAGCATGGTTTTGTATGTGGAAGGTCGTGTCTTACAAATCTGATTGATTTTTTTGAAGACATGAGCAAAAAGGTCGATGAGGGCAGAGCTGTAGATGTTGTGTAGATAGATTTCACTAAGGCATTCAACGAGGTTCCACATGGTAGGCTGCTCAGGAAGGTTAGATCGCATGGGAACCAAGGAGAGATAGCTGAATGAATAGCAAATAGGCTCCATGGAAAGACGCAGAGGGTGATGGTGGAAGGTTGCTTCTCGGACTGGAGGTCTGTGACAAGTGGTGTGCCTCAGGGTTTGGTGCTCGGCGCGTCACTGTTTGTCATCTGCATCAATGAGATTGGCCAGAAGGAGAATGAGAACATACAGGGCAAGATTAGCAAGTTTGCTGATCATACAAAACTTAGTGGTTTTGCAGATAGTGAAGATGGTTGTGAAAGATTGCAGCAGGATCTGGATCGATTGGCCAGTTGGGCGGAGGAATGGTTGATGAAATTGAATGCAGAGATGTGTGAGGTGTTGCATTTAGGGACGTCGAACAAGACAGGACCTACACAGTAAATGGTAGGCCTCTGGGTAGTGTTGTGGAGCAGAGAGATCTAGGAGTAGAGGTGCATGCTTGAAAGATATTGTCAAGCAATAGACAATAGACAATAGGTGCAGGAGTAGGCCATTCGGCCCTTCGAGCCAGCACCGCCATTCAATGTGATCATGGCTGATCATATCCAATCAGTACCCCGTTCCTGAGCCTTCTCCTCATATCCCCTGACTCCGCTATCTTTAAGAGACTTATCTAGCTCTCTCATGAAAGTATCCAGAGAACTGGCCTCCAGCGCCCTCTGAGGCAGAGAATTCCACAGACTCACAACTCTCTGTGAGAAAAACTGTTTCCTCGTCTCCGTTCTAAATGGCTTACCCCTTAATCTTAAACTGTGGCCCCTGGTTCTGGACTCACCCAACATCGGGAACATGTTTCCTGCCTCTACCGTGTCCAAACCCTTAACAATCTTATATGGTTCAATACGATTGCCTCTCATCCTTCTAAACTTCAGAGTGTACAAGCCCAGCAGCTCCATTCTCTCAGTATATGACAGTCCCGCCATCCCAGGAATTAACCTTGTAAACCAACGCTGCACTCCCTCAATAGAAAGAATGTCCTTCCTCAAATTAGGGGACCACAGATAGGAGGCGCAACTCACCCGTTGCAGCGACCCCTGCAGCCTGTCTGTCTTTTTTTTTTTTTTTGTCTAGTTAAATGTAGTATTGGTGTTTTTTATAATAGTGTTTTTAACTGTGTATATGTGGGGGGCGGGGGGGGGGGAAGGGGGAAACTGTTTAAAATTTCTTCCCTGTACGGGAGACCCGACCTTTTCCCTGTCGGGTCTCCATTGTCGTTGGGGCCTAGCACCGTGGAGCGGCCTCCAACCTGAACGTCCCAGGGGCTCGGGAGACTGCGGAGCTGCGGACTTACCATCGTGGGGCTGGCCGACCTTGGAGTGCGGGGAGAGGTGGTGACTCGCTGCTGCGACTCGACTCCTGCGGCTCGGAGGCTCCAGCAACGCAGCTGCAGGTCCAGTGGACTGAGACATCGAGAGCTCGTGGGTCCGGGTGGAGAGACCGCTTCCCGGAGCTCCTGCAACGCAACTTCTCCAGCCCGTGTCGCGGGGTTGGAACGACCCGGAGCGGGACCGTACATCGCCCGTCGCGGCTTCATGGCCGTGGGACATTCCAGCGCCCACCGGGGGCTCCAACTTTGTGACTTTTAGACCGGGAGCAGGGCCGTACATCGCCCAGCGTGGCCTAAAATGACCGTGGGACTTAGCATCGCCCGCCTGGGGCTTCGACATCGGGAGAGAAATGGAGAACAGGGGAGAGAAAAGACTTTGCCTTCCATCACAGTGGGTTCACTGTGATGGATGTTTGTGTGAATTAAATTATGTGTATGTCTGTAGGAAATTGTCTTTGTTTGTATGGCTATGGAAATGGAATTTCGTTTGAGCCTCACTGAGGTTCAAATGATAATAAATATTGTATTGTATTGTATTGTATTGTATTGTATTGTATTGTATTGTATTGCAAAACTGCACACAATACTCCAGGTGTGGTCTCACTGGAGCTCTGTACAACTGCAGAAGGACCTCTTTGCTCCTATACACAACTCCTCTTGTTATAAAGGCCAACATGCCATTTGCTTTCTTCGCTGCCTGCTGTTCCTGCATGCTTACTTTCATAGACTGATGAACAAGGACCCCCAGATCCCGTTGTATTTCCCTTTTTCCCAACTTGACGCCATTTCAATAGTAATCTGCCTTCCTGTTTTTGATACCAATGTGGATAACCTCACATTTATCCACATTAAACTTTATCTGCCATGCATCTGCCCACTCCCCCAATCTGTCCAAGTCATCCTGCATTCTCATAGCATCCTCCTCACTTCAGACTGCCACCAAGTTTTGTGTTATCTGTAAATTTGCTAATGTTACTTTGAATCCCTTCATCCAAATCATTAATGTATATTGTAAATAGCTTCGGTCCCACCACCGAGCCTTGCGGTACCCCACTAGTCACTGCCTGCCATTCTGAAAGTGACCCGTTAATCCCTACTCTTTGTTTCCTGTCTGCCAACCAATTTTCTAACCTTGTCAGCACTCTACCCCCAATACCATGTGCCCTAATTTTGCCCATTAATCTCCCATGTGGGACCTAATCAACTGATTTCAGAAAGTCCAGGTACACTACGTCCACAGACTCTCCCTTCTCCATTTTCCTAGTTACATCCTCAAAAAATTCCAGAAGATTATTCAAGCATGAATTCCCCTTCGTAAATCCATGCTGACTCGGACCGATCCTGTTACTGCTATCCAAATGTGCGGCTACTTCATCTTTTATAATTAACTTCTTCCCCACCACCAATGTCAGGCTAACTGGTCTATAATTCCCTGTTTTCTCTCTCCCGCCATTAGCTACCCTCCAATCCACAGGAACTGATCCTGAGTTTATTGAACATTGGAAAATTATCACCAATGCATCCACGATTTCTAGAGCCACTTCCTTAAGTACCCTGGGATGCAGACCATCAGGCCCTGGGTATTTATCAGCCTTCAGTCATATCAGTCTACCCAACACCATTTCCTGCCTAATGTGGATTTCCTTCTGTTCCTCTGTCACCCCAGATCCTCTGGCCACTACTACTATATCAGGAAGATTGTTTCTGTCCTCATTGGTGAAGACAGATCCAAAGTACCTGTTAAACTCATCTGCCATTTCCTTGTTCCCCATAATAAATTCTCCTTTTTTGGTCTTCAAGGATCCAACTTTGGTCTTAACTATTTTTTTCCTCTTCAAATACCTAAAGAAGCTTTTACTATCCTCCTTTATATTCTTGAAAGGGTTCAGAAAAGATTTACGAAGTTGTTGCCAGGATTAGATGGTCTGAGCTATAGGGAGAGGTTGAGTAGGCTGGGTCTCTATTCCATGGAGCGCAGGGGATGAAGGGGAATCTTATAGAGGTGTGCAAAATCATGAGAGGATTAGATTGGGTAGATGCACAGAGTCTCTTGCCCAGAGTAGAGGAATCGAGGACCAGGGGACATAGGTTCAAGGGGAAGTGGAAAAGATTTAATAGGAATCCGAGGGGTAACTTTTTCACACAAAGGATGGTGGGTGTATGGAACAAGCTGCCAGAGGAGGTAGTTGAGGCTGGGACTATCCCAACGTTTAAGAAACAGTTAAACAGGTACATGGATAGGACAGGTTTGGAGGGATATGGACCAAACGCAGCTTACAACCCAGCACTGTGAACCGATTTCTCTTACTTCAAATAATCCTTGCTTTCTCTCTCTCTCTGTCCCTCCCCTACCTTAGTACTCCAACAGGTTTCACTGTCCTTCTGATTAATTATCTGCTTGTATGCCTCCTTGTCACCTTCCCCTCAGCTAACAATTTACCATTCAACATTTCCTTTAACAATGTCTGTTTTGATCTGTCGTTTTCACACCTTGACCTTCCATATTTCTAGACTCCATCTCCCCTAACTCTCAGTCTGAAGAAGGGTATCTACCTGAAACGTCACCATGCCTTTGTGACACTTTGGTGCACGTAACAATAAAACTATGATGTAATCATTGCACAGCCCCTATAACATTTATCTTTTTTACATTTTATATCCCCATGCCTACCTTTAGAAGAAAAAAGGAAATCCCAAAATGCATAATTGAAAATAGTTTTGTCCTAAAAATCAATAAAAGAATTAAAGACTAAATTACAAAACTGGAAAACAAGATTTAAGGATGAAGATAGACACTAAAAGCTTGGGTAACTCAGCAGGTCAGACAGCATCTCAGGAGAAAAGGAATAGGTGACGTTTCCCTTCTCGGTATGAATATTAATTTCTCTCACTTCAAGTATCCCCTCTCTCTCCGTCCCTCCCCCACCTTAATCCTAATACTAGTTTCACTGTCGTCCTGGTGAGTTTCATTGTCTGTGACTCATTTTCACCTAGCCCACAATTAACTAGCCTGTTTCTTTTATCACTTTTTTGCAATTCTTTCATTCATTTGTTATATATCTCTCTATATCACCGTCTATATCTCCCGTTTCCCTTTCCCCTGACATTCAGTCTGTAGAAGGGTCTCGACCCAAAATGTCAACTATTCCTTTTCTCCAGAGATGCTGTCATATCTTCAGTAACTTCTTGTACATTTAAGGTCCTGCTCAGTGATTATGTCACCAGGCTCAGGTAACAGAACATCTCTTCTACTTTCATTGAGACAACATACTTTTATTTAATGTAATGTATGTTTTTTTTTAATGTAAAGACTGGATGCTAGATACAAAGACATAAAATGCTGAAAATTTCTGCTTCATCTCCATTTATTTTGTCCGTCAAACTTTAGTTTAATTTAGAGATACAGCATGGAAACAGGTCCTTTGGCCCAGCGAGTCCATCGATCACCCATTCACACTTGTTCTATGTTATCCCACTTTTTCATTCACACACTGGCAAATTAGTCTACAAACCTACATGTCTTTGGGATACGGATGTAAACCAGAGCACCCTGAGGAAATCCCACACAGTCACAGGGAGAACGTGCAAACTCCACACAGACAGCGCCCGGGGTCAGGATTGAATCCGGGTCTCTGGCGCTGTGAGGCAGCAGCACTACCAGCTGTGCCACAGCTCACATGAGACCAAGCTCTGCCTGTTCTTTGGCATGATATGAGGCACAGTGGTTGTTTGTGACCGACCCGGCCTCCTCCCTCCATTAACCTGTTCACTGCCAAGGATTTTTTCATTAATGGCCATGACCCGGGTATACTGAACTCTTTGCTGCATCAACTAACTGAGTTGTTGCCGTTTCCCGCTCTCACAAATAAAACTGAAATAAAAAAGAATGCCAGAAATACTCAGCATCTGCGGAAGGCTGTTTTATCAGCTTAGTGATCCATTTGATGTTTTTTTATAAGGAATTACTTCAAAACAGCTCGTAAAACATCAAGAACACATGCAATATGGGGAGGAAAATGCCACTTCCTGAAGCGTTAATACACTTTCTCTGAAACATAAGCCCCAACCAATTAAACTACAAGGCTTAAAAATGAATAGATGGGAGGAAAAGCAATCTGTTGAGCTGTGGTTAATAAACTGAGGAGCGATGTGGTGTATGGGTGCTTTTCAATTGATTGATGTTTGTTCTAGGAAATAATAAAAACAGATCAAGTCCCATCACAGTTGGAATTTGTTTACCATTGCCTCACAGGCAGTTGATAACAGGAAGCAGTTACAGAAATCATATACCTTTGGGAACAGTCTTCAACATATTATGCACAGATATAATTGTCATCTCTCTCTATGTTCATTTCCTCTGTCCTTTGTGTAAAATCTCATTTCAAAACACTTTGAGGATGAGAGTATTTTATAGACATTAGTAGCAGACTGGTTTCCTTCCCACTAACCCGTGCCCCTGTTGGAGTGCGCGAGCTGCGCATATTTGTGAATGGCCGGCTTGGTCCTTGACCTGACCCGGTTTCAGCGAACCATTTGTTGGGGTGCTGCCACCGAAGCGAGGTTCTGCTGGTCGTCGGTGCTTTGATGAGTCCGACCGTTCTTGCCTCGTCGTCCAGCTCCTTGACTCTTTTTGCGAGGTCTTCACCGAACAGCAGATTCGGTGGCTGGATATTGCTGGGCCACAAACTTAGGGTTGATAGTAAGGCGGATGGCACTCTTCCTCAGACAATTTATCTCAAAGTGTGCATTCCACATGAGGGCCAGGGCATCTGGCTGTACATCAGACAGGTGCCCTCCATCCACCGACCTGGCGAACGCTGTAAAGCCCGAGGCGAGCAGCTTCAGTACCCTCTGAAGCCTCATTTCCTGAGCTCTGATGCCTACGCCCATGTGACCCCAGATGGCATGGTTTACAGCTGGCACCTCGAGCAGGACACAGTTAGCAGGGGTCTCATATTTTTGGACGTTTCATCCATAGTTTCATCCATATGCTCCTGCCCGGTGCCTCAGGTCAGCGGATCAGCTGCTCCTTGAGGTACCAAGGTCTAAGCGGAAGCTCAGAGGGGATAGAGCCTTTTCTGTTGCTGCCCCGGCACTCTGGAACACCTTGCCGCTGCAGATCAGACAGGCCCCTTCACTGTCCATCTTTAAATCCTCCCTAAAAACTCACTTTTATTCACTGGCTTTCGACACTGGCTGAGACATTGTTCCTGTTTTAGTGCTTTTAATGTCTTTTAATTTTTTACTGTTTTTATAGTCCTGTCGTCTTAATGGTTTTAGTAGTTTGTAATAACTTTTTGTTGATTTCCCATGTACAGCACTTTGTGGTAACTGATGTTGTCTAAAAGCGCTTTATAAATAAAGTTATTATTATTATTATTATTATTATTATAGTATGCTCTTAAAGCTGGTGTGAAGCCAGGTAATTTATACTTGCAGCTAACTCTTCACCCAGCGGTTCCCCTGTTTCTGGTGGGATGGCAAATCTTGCTGCCAGGACTGGTACTTCTAACGTGCCCACCATCCCTTTGAGTATGCTGCATGGCTATACCCACAGACTCGGCGTTAGAATAAAACTGACCCCGCATGCTCTCCTCCTCCGAGAGGGAGACATTAAGCAGCCCTGATACAGGTGCCACTGGAGCGGGCCCCCGAGGAGACCCGCGCTGACACAACTCCTCCTGTTGGAGTGTATCATAGTGGAGCATCCTCTCCAATAGGAGCTCCATCCTGGACAAACATTACCGGAGGGGAACCCTCCCGGCCCGACTCATCTGAGTCTACGGGCCATGCAGACTTTTTAGTGGCTTTCCGCCCCAATGGTGCAGCCATGGTGCTCTCAGACACCAAGTTTGCAGTCACTGGTCGTACCGCTAGCGACTCGGTAGGTGAGATAGGCAGCCGCTCGCTACCCGCACTCCTGCGGTTTTCCATAGCTACTCTCCCGGTAGCTCGCCTTGACTTCACCCTCGACGCTTTCTCCATACTCGAACTTGCTCCTGAAACAAGAATTACCCAGCGCAGAAAACGACCTCCGACTAAGTTTTACACTTACCTGAGGGTTTTTTAAACTTACCACTGGAGGAGCGATGAGCCTCCCAGCCAGTCGCTGCGCCATGTGTCAGACGTAATGACATGCATGCGGACTGGCGGGGTTCTTCACGGAATCACTCACGTGACTCCAAAGTAAAATCTATCTATCTCTGCATTAAAAACATACATTAATGGCCTCCACGGCCTTCTCTGGTTAAGAATTCCACAGGTTAACCGCAATCTGACGAAAAAAATTCCTCTTCATCTCCTTCCTAAAGGAATGTAATTCTGAGGCTATGACATCTAGTCCTAGTCTCTCCCACTAGTGAAAACATCCTCTCCACATCCACTCTATCCAAGCTTTTCACTATTCGGTAACTTTAAATGAGGTCCTCGCTCATTCTTCTAAACTCCGGTGAGTGCAGACCCTGTGCCTTCAACCGCTCATCATAGGTTACCCAAAGCGAAGTACTACTAACAGTGAAGTACAGCTGACATGACATGAAAATATCAGTCGAGTGTGAGAATCTCCTGGCATGCAGAGCCCAATTTTCTATATCTCTTTTGGAAAAATAGGTATTATTCGTTTTACTGAAGCCTGAGGTTCTACCAGGTTCAGGAATCATTACTTTCCTACAACCATCATATTCTTGAACAAAACTGCACAATCCTAACCTTACCTGAGGAATGGAAAATAACAGACAACCTCTAGGGTTAGGAGAGAGAGATAGATTAACAATGATTGAATGGCGGAGTAGAATTGATGGGCCGAATGGTTATTTATCTTTTCCCAGTCTTTTAGAAGTCATGTGTAATTTATGAATAACTTACAGAACATAGAACAATACAGCACAGAGTCAGGTCCCTCGGCCGCAATATCTGTGCTGAACATGATGCCAAGACAAACTAATCTCATCTACCTTCATGTGATCCATATCCCTAATTCCTTTGCCTATCCATGAGCTTGTATAAAAGCCTCTTAAACGCTGCATTTATATCTGCCTGCACCACCCCTGGCAGCGCGTTCCATTCTGTGTAAGAATCTTGCCCCGCATCTCTCCTTTAAACTTTGCCCATCTCACCTTAAACCTATGGCCTCTATATAATTTGTTTATGTGTGTTTACTATCTACCTCATTGGAGACCTTCGGACTATCTTTGATCAGACTTTACTGGCTTTATTTTGCATTAAACGTTATTCACGTTATTCCCTTCATCATGTATCTGTACAGTGTGAATGGCTCGATCGTAATCATGTATTGTCCGCTGACTGGTTAGCAAGCAACAAAAGCTTTTCATTGTACCTCGGTACACGTGACAATAAACTAAACTCGTGGAAACCCTGATATATTTTGCCATGAACTATGATGCATTTGTCTCCCTCCAATTGTAGCTGGAGATACCTGAATCATCTTGCCGCTCACCATTGATTGTTATGTAGAGGATGCCTGGCTCCCTTTCCTAAAGAAAGCTGATGACACTCCACTCTGTGTCACCAGACACCACTAGATGGAGAGAGAGGATACAGTTTTGCTACAGTTGAGAGTTCCAACAGTGCAGGGTGCAACAGAACTCTACTATATTGCTTTGGAAGCTCCAGTCACGATTGCTGCCTTGTACAACATGGTGAAATGTATTCCATTCCATCAGTGTCTGGGTGGTGTGTGACCAAAGGTAGCCTATTCTGAAGCTCCATGCCTAGTGTTCCAGCTTCAGTCTGAAGTCTCCCAATATGTGCAATGCATGCACAAAATGTGATACACAATGTAATAATTCGATACAATAGGAAACAGGAGGATTGATCTGCCAACAGGGGGGATGGGGGGGGGGGGGGGGGGGGGGGGGGGGGGGTGTAATACGGGGGGGGAAACCAGGGGGGGATCTGGGGGGGGGGGTTTGAGTCTACCCCGCTACAGAAGGGGGAGGAGTTGTAAAGTTTGATAGCCACAGGGGAAAAGGATCTCCTGTGGCAATCTGTGCTGCATCTTGGTGGAACCAGTCTGTTGCTCCTCAGGTTGATCTGTGTGACATGGAGGTGGAGAGCTGTATTGTCCAAGATGCCAAATATAATGCTTATAAACAAAATCTAATGCAGGCTACTGGCATGCCAAACATTTCCGTTTACTGGCCTCTTCTGAAAAAGCTTTTAAAATCAGTTCCATGATTTGTGTTAGCACGTGGCATGTGCAACATCTCCCTGTCATGGGAGGATAGCACTTGCCAGCCACTGTGCAGTAAGTTATTGAGGACTAGGAGTATGAAAATGGCGAGGGGAAACATAGAAGAAACATAGAAACATAGAAAATGGGTGCAGTAGTAGGCCAGTCGGCCCTTCAAGCCTGCACCGCCATTCAATATGATCATGGCTGATAATCCAACTCAGTATCCTGTACCTGCCCTTTCTCCATACCCCCTGATCCCTTTAGCCACAAGGGCCACATCTAACTCCCTCTTAAATATAGCCAATGAACTGGCCTCAACTACCTTCTGTGGCAGGAATTTCCAGAGATTCATCACTCTCTGTGTGAAAAATGTTTTTCTCATTTCGGTCCTAAAGGATTTCCCCTTTATCCCTAAACTTTGACCCCTTGTCCTGGACTTCCCCAATATAGGGAACAATCTTCCTGCATCTAGCCTGTCCAACCCCATAAAAATTTTGTAAGTTTCTATAAGATCCCCCCTCAATCTTCTAAATTCTAGCGAGTACAAGCCAAATCTACCCAGTCTTTCTTCATATGAAAGTCCTGACATCCCAGGAATCAGTCTGGTGAACCTTCTCTGTACTCCCTCTATGGAAAGAATGTCTTTCATCAGATTTGGAGACCAAAACTGTACGCAATACTCCAGGTGTGGTCTCACCAAGACCCTGTACAACAGCAGTAGAATCTCCCTGTTCCTATACACAAATCCTTTTGCTATGAATGCCAACACACCATTCACTTTCTTCACTGCCTGCTGCACCTGCATGTCTACTTTCAAGGACTGGTGTACCATGACACCCAGGTCTCATTGCATCTCCCCTTTTCCTAATCGGCCACCATTTAGGTAATAGTTTACTTTCCTGTTTTTACCACTAAAGTGGATAACCTCACATTTATCCACATTATACTGCATCTGCCATGCATTTGCCCACTCACCCAGCCTATCCAAGTCACCTTGCAGCCTCCTAGCATCCTCCTCAAAGCTAACACTGCCCCCCAGCTTCGTGTCATCCGCAAACGTGGAGATGTTGCATTCAATTCCCTCGTCCAAATCATTAATACAGTGGCTAGCAAAAGTTTTCATACCCCTTGAACTTTTCCACATTTTGTCACTTTACAACCACAAATGTAAATGTATTTTATTGGGATTTTATGTGATAGACCAACACAAAGTGGTGCATAATTGTGAAGTGGAAGGAAAATGATACATGGTTTTCAAATTTTTTTACAAATAAAAAACTGAAAAGTGTGGCGTGCAAAAGTATTCAGCCCCCCTGAATCAATACTTTGTAGAACCACCTTTTGCTGCAATTACAGCTGCAAGTATTTTGGGGTATGTCTCTACCAGCTTTGCACATCTAGAGACTGAAATTTTTGCCCATTCTTCTTTGCAAAATAGCTCAAGCTCAGTCAGATTGGATGGAGAGCGTCTGTGAACAGCAATTTACAAGTCTTGCCAGAGATTCTCAATTGGATTTAGGTCTGGACTTTGAATGGGCATTTCTAGCACATGAATATGCTTTGATCTAAACCATTCCATTGTAGCTCTGGCTGTATGTTTAGGGTCGTTGTCCTGCTGGAAGGTGAACCTCCGCCCCAGTCTCGTCTTTTGCAGACTCTAACAGATTTTCTTCCAAGATTGCCCTGTATTTGGCTCCATCCATCTTCCCATCAACTCTGACCAGCTTCCCTGTCCCTGCTGAAGAAAAGCATCCCCACAGCATGATGCTGCCACCACCATGTTTCACAGTGGGGATGATGTGTTCAGGGTGATGTGCAGTGTTAGTTTTCTGCCACACATAGCGTTTTGCATTTAGGCCAAAAACTTCAATTTTGGTCTCATCTGACCAGAGCACTTTCCTCCACATGTTTGCTGTGTCCCCCACATGGCTTGTGGCAAACAGCAAACGGGACTTCTTATGGCTTTTTTTCAACAATGGCTTTCTTCTTGCCACTCTTCCATAAAGGCCCGATTTGTGGAGTGCACGACTAAAAGTTGTCCTGTGGACAGATTCTCCCACCTGAGCTGTGGATCTCTGCAGCTCCTCCAGAGTTACCATGAGCCTCTTGGCTGCTTCTCTGATCAATGCTCTCCTTGCCCGGCCTGTCAGTTTAGGTGGACGGCCATGTCTTGGTAGGTTTGCAGTTGTGCCATACTCTTTCCATTTTCGGATGATGGATTGAACAGTGCTCCGTGAGATGTTCAAAGCTTGGGATATTTTTTTATAACCTAACCCTGCTTTAAACTTCTCCACAACTTTATCCCTGACCTGTCTGGTGTGTTTCTTGGGCTTCATGATGCTGTTTGTTCACTAATGATCTCTAACAAACCTCTGAGGCCTTCACAGAACAGCTGTATTTATACTGAGATTAGATTACACATTAGTGGACTCTATTTACTAATTAGGTGACTTCTGAAGGCAATTGGTTGCACTGGATTTTATTTAGGGGTATCAGAGTAAAAGGGGCTGAATACTTTTGCACGCCACACTTTTCAGTTCTTTATTTGTTAAAAAAATTTGAAAACCATGTATCATTTTCCTTCCACTTCACAATTATGTGCCACTTTGTGTTGGTCTATCACATAAAATCCCAATAAAATACATTTATGTTTGTGGTTGTAATGTGACAAAATGTGGAAAAGTTCAAGGGGTATGAATACTTTTGCAAGCCACTGTATATATTGTAAATAGCTGGGGTCCCAGCTCTGAGCCTTGCGGTACCCCACTAGTCACTGCCTGCCAATCTGAAAAGGACCCGTTTTCTCCTACTGTTTGCTTCCTGTTTGCCAGCCAGTTCTCTATCCACATCAATACTGAACCCCCAATACCGTGTGCTTTAAGTTTGTCAAGTCAAGTCAAGTCAAGTCACATTTATTTATATAGCACATTTAAAAAACAACTTTCGTTGGCCAAAGTGCTTTACATTTGTTATAAGAATAGCACAACAAAACAAGCTACATACATATATACATGTCGCCCTCACTCAGAGGATGTCAGGAAAGGCTTGGGAGTATAGATAAGTCTTTAGTCTTGACTTAAAAGAGTCGATGGAGGGGGCAGTTCTGATAGGAAAGGGGATGCTGTTCCACAGTCTATGGGCTGCAACTGCAAAGGCGCGTTCGTCCCTGAGCTTATGCCTAGATATATTCAGCAACCCCAAGTCGGCCGATCTGAGGGGCCTGGAGGTGGAGTGGTGGGTGAGAAAACTTTTTATGTAGGTGGGGGCAAGCCCATTGAGGGCTTTGTAGACATGGAGGAGAATCTTGAAGTTTATAAGGAACTGCACAGGGAGTCAATGGAGAGAGGCCAGGATCGGGGTGATGTGGTCCCTTTTTCGGGTGCCCGTCAGGAGTCTCGCTGCGGCGTTTTGGACCAGTTGCAGGCGGGACAGGGAAGATTGGCTGATGCCAGTATAAAGGGAGTTGCAGTAATCTAGGCGGGAGGAGAGGAATGTGTGGATGATACAGCCACAGTCACTCAGGGCGTTCCCCAAGGCTCCGTACTCGGCCCCCTCCTCTTCATCATCTACATCCTCCCCCTTGGTCAGATACTCCGCCACTTCAACCTGGACTTCCACTGTTACGCTGATGACACCCAGATCTACCTCGGCACCAAATCCCCCCACAACCCCCCCCCCCCCTCTCCCATATCAACTCCTGTTTGTCAGCTATAAAAACCTGGATGCAACATAACTTCCTCAAACTCAACAGCGACAAGACAGAATTCCTCCTCATAGGCTCCAAAGCCACACTCAGCAAAATCAATAACCCCACTCTCACCATCGACGGCACCACTGTCTCCCCATCTCCCCAGGCCCGCCACCTTGGCGTGATCTTTGATTCCACCCTCTCCCTTGAGCCTCACATCCGCCATGTCATTAAAACCTCCTTATTTCATCTCCGCAACATCGCCAAACTCAGACCCTCTCTCACACCTCCCGCTGCTGAAAGACTCATCCATGCCTTCATCTCCTCCCGACTGGACTATTGCAACTCACTTCTCCTTGGCATCAGCTCCACCTACATCAACTGATTCCAACTTGTCCAGAACGCAGCCGCCCGACTCATCACCCACACCAAATCCTGGCATCACATCACTCCAGTCCTCAAACAACTTCACTGGCCTCCCATCTCCCACCGGATCACCTACAAAATCCTGATCCGCACCTACAAAGCCCTCCACCATCTGGCCCCCCATATGTCACTGACCTCCTCTCCCCCTACCAACCCTCACGGTCCCTCAGATCCACATCAGCATGTCTCCTCTCCATCCACAAGTCCAACCTCCGCAGTTTTGGGGACAGAGCCTTCTCCAGGGCAGCTCGCAGGCTCTGGAACTCCCTCCCCCAACTGATCCGCAATTCCGTGTCCCTCACCATCTTCCAGTCCCGCCTCAAGACCCATCACTTCACCTCTGCCTATCCTTAGCCCCACGTCCCCCTCCCTTTTCATCTGTGCATTAATTGCCTCATATTGTGTTTTGAATTGTATTCTAGTGTACTAGTCATGTCTCTACTATTTATTTCATTCCCCTTACATGTTTTTCCTCTACCTGCTAAATTTTTGTAAGGTGTCCTTGAGACTCTTGAAAGGCGCCCTTAAATAAAATGTATTATTATTATTATTATTATTATCTTTTCCAGGTCATCAAACTGGAGGAATGTTTTTATTTTAGCTACTGTCCGAAGCTGAAAGAAGCTAGCTTTTACCACGGCATTTATCAAGTTTGTATACTAATCTCTTATGTGGGACCTTGTCGAAAGCCTTCTGAAAGTCCAGATATAACACATCCACTGGTTCTCCCTTATCCACTCTACTACTTACATCCTCGAAAAATTCTATAAGATTTGTCAGACATGATTTACCTTTCGTAAATTCATGCTGACTTTGTCCAATGATTTCACCACTTTCCAAATGTGCTGCTATCCCGTCTTTAATAACTAGCAGTTTCCCCACTACCGATGTTAGACTAACTAGTCTGTAATTCCCCGTTCTCTCTCTCCCTCCCTTTTTAAAGAGGGGTGCATTCCATAAACAATTCACCTGAGTGTTCCACCAACAGCCACAACCCCAATTCATTAACAATCACAGTATCTGCTTGGCTTAACACAAAATTATAAATCCTGACGAAATGAATACTTCAAACATTCAATTTTCCATCTTTTTGCATTTCTTCAGTGTCATAGAATCATAAAGCACAGAAACAGGTCATTCGGCCTACACACCCAATGCTGATCATCGAGTAACCATCAATACTATCCCAACATGTCCAAGCTCGTTAAAAAGCTATTGCTCGTGTGCTAGCAGCATCCCAAGATAAAAACAGGTGGGGAAAGTGGAATGACATTCACATTTCTTGTTAAGAGCAGTTCAGTAGAGAGATGTTAAGGAAAGTTTGCATTTCATTGTCACATCTCTCCAGAAGACTACACCAACTCAGTGCGGCACGGTGGTGCAGCGGTAGAGTTGCAGCGCCGGAGACCCGGGTTCGATCCCGACTATGGGTGCAGTCTGAACTGAGTTTGTACATTCTCCCCCTGACCGTGTGGGTTTTCTCCGAGATCTTCGGTTTCCTCCCACACTCCATACGCAACCACGAGGTCACGTAGTTTGCATGCCAAGGACACGTAAGTGGGACAGGGCCTTAATTCCCATGCTCGTGGTTCAACAGTAAGAGTAGCAACACAAAGGATTCTTTATTTTTTTGTTTTGCCAGGGGTTTGCATATCAAGGAAGTGACAAGACAATTAAAATTTGGACAGCAGATCATTATTTACTCTACAGCATGAATTATATGTTTTCTACATGCTTGCTGTACAGTATTGATATACTCATAGACACAAAAAGCTAGTGTAACTCAGCGAGAGAAGGAATGGGTGACGTTTCATATCGAGACCCTTCCTCAGACTAGTTAGGGATCAGGGAAAAGAGAGATTTAGACGATGATGTAGAGAACAATGAATGAAAGATATGCAAAAAGAGTAATGATGATAAAGGAAGCAGGCCATTGTTAGGTGTTTGTCAGGTGAAAGCGAGAAGCTAGTCCGACTTGGGTGGGGAATGGATAGAGAGAGAGGGAATGCCGGGGTTACTTGAAGTGATACCCTCTTTTCTTTGACTGGATAGCACACAAACAAAAGCTTTTCACTGCAACTCGATAAACATGGCAATAACAAAACTAAAGAAGTCTATTATATATTTTTTTGTTATGGTTGCAGATCTATGATAACATGGCATTGTGGTAACACAACTGAAAAAGCACTAAGAATATGAAATTCATTCCTCTGAGCATCATTACTGGAATTAGTTGTACACCATTCCCATAAATACAATACAGGCATTACAACAGATGCACATTGGCCATTCCACTATGCACTCTGGTTTACAAGAATTTAGTTTGCCACTGTGCACCTCAAAATAAAGATCAGTGCATGTCATTCACAAGGATTTTGGTTTTAGTTTAGTTTTGAGATACAGCACGGAAACATACCCTTTGGCCCACCGAGTCCGCGCCGCCCAGCCATCACCCCATACACTAGCAATATCCTACACACTAGGGACAATTTACAATCTTTACCAAAGTTAATTAAACTACAAATCTGTATGTCTTTGGAGTATGGGAGAAAACGGAAGCACTTGGGAAAAACCTACGTGGTCATGGGGAGAACGTAAAACTCCGTACAGACAGCACCCACAGTCAGGAAAGAACTCGGGTCTCTGGCGATATAAGGCAGCAATTCTACTGCCGCTCTGTGAGGTTATCCCTTAATCTTACCACCAAAATGACAATGTTATGTCCAGTGGATGTAATCTATTTGATATCCCTGCCGCCACATTGGATAATAAATGGCAAGTAACATTCGTGCCATATAAATGTCAAGCAATGGCCAACGAGAGAGCGTCCCATCATTTACACCTGGCATTTAGTTGCATTATCATTTGCAAGACCTCATTTGAGAGGTCACGAGAATATTAACAGCATCAGCTTCATAAGTAATGTGGCTGCAAGAGCAGATCAGCAGCTGCATATCCTGTGGTGAATGACTCACCTCCTAACTCTCAAACACTCTTCCATCATCGACAACCTGCAAGTCAGGAGCATGACGGAACACTCTCCGCTACATGAGTTCAGCTCCATCAACATTCACGAAGATCAAGACCAGAAGAAAACAGCCCAGTTGACTGAAACGTTATCAGTTTAAACATTACCCCATACCATCCTCGTTACCCAGCACACTGTGCATGAAGTTCATACCAATTAGAACCATAGAAAATAGCTGCAGGATTAGGCCATTCAGCCCTTCGAGCCAGCACTACCATTCAATATGATCATGGCTGATCATCCAAAATCAGTACTCTGTTCCAGCTTTCTCCCCATATCCCTTGATTCCATTTAAAGTATGCTATGAAGGTACGCATTACAGTTCATAGGGTCATAGGTCATAAGAGATCAGAGTAGAATTAGGTCATTCAGCCCATCTTCTACTTTGCCATTCAATCATGTTATTTTTAGTATGTCACAAAGTATGTTTTAAAGATTTTGTAGTCTTTTTTATGTCGGGGAGGTGGGGATGAAAAGGGGGAAACTTTTTCTCAGTCACTTGCCTGGTCGCGTCTTTGCCCCTCCCTCGCAGCCTACCAACTGGATTGGCACGGCACGGAGGGGGTTACGGTCCAGGTACACTCCAAGAAATTTGGTGCTCTCTGCCAAGAGAATAAAGAGGGATCCGGCGTGGGGGGAGCTGCCGACAGAACAAAGGAGGGCATAGCGTTGGGGGGCCGTTGGGGGGCCGTTGGGAACATAGAGGGATAATTGGGACAACATTGAACACTTTGCCACTTTGTCAGTGCCCTACACTTGGTGACTCTTTGCTTACATTGTGTATGCTTTACAAAACAAAGAGTTTCATTGTGGCATGTCACATGCGATAATAAAGTTTCATTCATTCATTCACTCATTCAAATGTAATACAATTTCTTTATTGACACATGGCTAAACCACAGAGCTCCTTGGTTAACAAAAAGGAACTGCAGATATTGCTCATGGAAATTGGAGGAACAGCACCTCATATTTAACTTGGGGAGCTTACAACCCTTATGAACGTTGATTTCTCTCATTTCAATAACCCTTGCATTCCCTCTCTCCTGCCATCCCCCACCTTAGTCATCCTACTAGTTCCACTGTCCACTTAGTCATCCTACTAGTTCCACTGCATCCTTGCATCCCTTTGTTATCATCACTTCTGCAGCCGTCAATGGACAATTATGGGCTCCTTGGTCATCTGTTGCTGGCCCTGCTTTGTACTGGCCTTGTCTTACATCCAGTCCCCTCCCCTCTGAGCTTCAAACACTGCAGCCCATCAGAGATGGCGAGAATTACCTGGACGCTGTGCTTCTGGAGGCAGTTACGCCCACTAGAGTAACTGCTTCCAGTGTGGTCTGTGATGACGAAGAAGGTGTGACTGCTCGTGAGGCAGGTCGGGAAACAGAGGTGAGGACAGTGTTAGAGGAGCCTCAGCCCTTGAGCTTGTCAAGCAGGTCTGAGATTCTTGCTCCCTGTCCAGGCAAGAGTGGGGACTGAAGGAAGAATGAGCAACCTGACCAGGGCATCATGGTTCAGTGGGCCATTCGAGAGGGGACAGGGAAGAAAAATTTATCATTGGGGATAGTATAGTTAGGGGCATTGGCACTGTTCTCTGTCAGGTGGATCGAGAGTCCCGAAGGCTGTGTTGACTGGCTGGTGCCCTGGTCTGGGACATCTTGTCTGACCTGCAGAAGAAATGGAGTGTGAGGGGAAAGATCCAGTCATCGTGGTCCATGTGAGTACTAATGATGTAGGTAGAATGAGGAAAGAGGTTCTTCTGAGGGAATTTGAGCAGCTAGGCACCAAATTGAAAAGCAGAACCAAGAAGGTAATAATCTCTGGATTGCTACCTGAGCCGCAAGCAAATTTGCATAGTGTTGAGAAGATTAGAGGGTTCAACACTTGGCTCAAAGGCTGGTGTGGAAGAAGTGGGGCGCATTTTGGGATATCAATAGACAATAGACAATGGACAATAGGTGCAGGAGTAGGCCATTCGGCCCTTTGAGCCAGCACCGCCATTCAATGTGATCATGGCTGATCATCCCCAAGCAGTACCCCGTTCTTGGTTCTTTTATAACTTCTTCCTTCTCTTTTCTTTGTTCTTATAACCTCCTTTTATTTATTTTCATCATTCTCTTCATATCACCTGCTGCCCTCAATCCTTTTGTCAATCTCCCTCTCCCTCCTCGTTTCCTCTTCACCATTTCATAGAATTGTACAGCGTTGCACCTTTAAGCTTGGTTTGACTTTGAGAGGTTCTCCTCCTCTCTCTGACAAGAGTTCTGCAACACCCTCTCTCGCTGCTCCCCCTCTGTGATTCCCAGACTCACTACCACAGCACCTTACTTGTTTTACTATTCTTATCCCTTCGTTTTCACCTCCTCCTCAGCCAACAATGGACCATTGTGGGCTCTTTGGGCATTGGTGGCATCTGCTTTGTTCTGTACCTTTTCCTACCTCAAGTTTCCCCCTCCCCTGACTCTCAGTCTGAAGAAGGGTCTCAACCCGAAATGTCACCTGTTCTTTTTTTCCAGAGACACTGCCTGTCCTACTGAGTTACTCCGGCTTTTTGCGTCTACGTTGTACAACCAGCTTTTGCAGCTCTTCCAACATGCTTAGTTACATACTATGTTTGGCCGTAGCCTATATTGAATAGAATGCAAACAATTTGTGGCTGTTCACTAAACATCTATGTTGGTCCATATGAAATATTTAATTGCTTCTTGCATACAATGTCAGATATACACCCTAGTTTTAATTGGTTTTGATATTGCCAATAAGGTGCTTTGTGGGATCCATTGAAAAGTAACATTCCCATTTTTGCCTTTCCCTGAGCTGTCGGCTTTGCAAGAAGTGATTTCTAAGCATTCCTTTGTTGGAAAATGTCTGATAGTAATTGTCTGTCACAATTGTTACTTTCCACTTATCAGCCCAAGCTTGAATGTAATTCACATTTTGAAGTGAGTGAATGCAGATTATTTTATTACCTGTGGAGTTCCAAAGGTTGAGGTTTTATGTCGAAGATAAACACAAAATGCTGCAGTTACTCAGCGGGTCAGGCAGCATCTCTGGATAAAATGAATGGGTGACATTTTGGGTAGAGTTCTTCAGACTGAGTCAGGGGAGAGGGAGATATCGAGATACGGAAGGGTAAGGTGTGAAAACGAGAGATCAAACGGAACAAAGTTCATGGGAAATGTAGATCATTGTTAGCTTGGGGAAGTCAACAATGAGGCATACAAAGTATAATGTAATCACGATGACTGTCAAACTAGTCGGAGAACTGGGATAGTGGAGGGATGGAGTGAGAGGGAATGCAAGGGTCACTTGAAGTTAGAGATCAATATTCATACCGCTGGGTTGTAAGCTGTCCAAATGAAATATGAGGTGCTGTTCCTCCAATTTGCATTGGACCTCACTCTGACAGTAGAGGAGGCCCAGGACAGAAAGGTCAATATGGGAATGGGAGGGGCAGTTAAAGGTTTTAGCAACCGGGAGGTCATGTAGGTCTAGGCAGATTGAGCATGGGGTGTTCAGCAAAAGTTGTATGTTTGGGTTTATTTTGGTGATGTGTACCGAGGTTCAGTGAAAAGTTTTATTTTGCATGCTAACCAAACAGATCAGATATACATACATAAATACAATCGTCAAACTCAAGTACAATAGATAGAGCAAAGAGGAAGATACTGAGTGCAGAATATAGTTCTCAGCATTGTAGCGCATCAGTTCCATTTACAAAATGCAGGTTTACGTGTTACGAAAGTAGGCATGCAGGTGCAGGCAGTGAAGAAAGCGAATGGTATGTTAGCTTTCATAGCAAAAGGATTTGAGTATAGGAGCAGGGAGGTTCTACTGCAGTTGTACAGGGTCTTGGTGAGACCACACCTGGAGTATTGCGTACAGTTTTGGTCTCCAAATCTGAGGAAGGACATTATTGCCATAGAGGGAGTGCAGAGAAGGTTCACCAGACTGATTCCTGGGATGTCAGGACTGTCTTATGAAGAAAGACTGGATAGACTTGGTTTATACTCTCTAGAATTTAGGAGATTAAGAGGGGATCTTATAGAAACTTACAAAATTCTTAAGGGGTTGGACAGGCTAGATGCAGGAAGATTGTTCCCGATGTTAGGGAAGTCCAGGACAAGGGGTCACAGCTTAAGGATAAGGGGGAAATCCTTTAAAAACCGAGATGAGAAGAACTTTTTTCACACAGAGAGTGGTGAATCTCTGGAACTCTCTGCCGCAGAGGGTAGTCAAGGCCAGTTCATTGGCTATATTTAAGAGGGAGTTAGATGTGGCCCTTGTGGCTAAGGGGATCAGAGGGTATGGAGAGAAGGCAGGTACGGGATACTGAGTTGGATGATCAGCCATGATCATATTGAATGGCGGTGCAGGCTCGAAGGGTCGAATGGCCTACTCCTGCACCTAATTTCTATGTTTCTATGTTTCTATGTTAATATTAGCGCCTGAACATTGACTTGAACCCTGGACCCTCAGACTGAAAGTCTGATGCACTACCAACTGGGCTACCCAAGCTCTGGATCTACAAACATGAGAAAACAGCTTCAGATTTAATATTGTGTGGAATTAAATTCATTGTTGAAGCAGCAGAAAATGGATGAGCTAAGGAACATCCCCAGAGAAAGTTAAGCAGTGGACACTTGAAACTGAGATGATTGAATCTCAAAATCTTCCAAGCTGTGACCGTTTCACCATTAGTTCACCAGATATATTTGGCCAATTTCCCATATTATTGGGTAGGTGCCATTATTCCAACTATGGGCAGGTTGGTAGAGAAGTAGTGTAGGAAGGAAACGCAGTTGCTGGTGTATACGGGGTGGCTGCTATTACAAGGTGGCGGCGCGCACAGTCGCAGCGGCTCGGAGCTCTCCCTTTCGGTGCTTTTTTTGTGTGTTTTTGTTTTGTATGTCTGTTTGACAATGTTACGTTTTGTCGTGCGAATCTCACCTTCAGCCGACAGGATATTCTGATTATCGGATTACAGTGTAAACAGGCAGTTGTGTGTTTTTCTGCATTCACGCAACATACCGGAGGAGATAGCCAGGACACCGGGCTCTCCGTGGATTGTTGTCGGCCCCAGCAAACACCGGAGACGGAGGAGGCACAGGAAGCAAAAGCGTGGTCGCCGGTCCGGACTACTCGCTAGGCTAAGGCAACAACCACATAAACCACCGCTACCCAGCATCATTCTCACCAACGCCAGATCTATCACCAACAAAATGGACGAAATAAGACTACAAGTCACCGCAAACAAATTCATCGCGGACAGTTGCATTCTGCTAATAACAGAGACGTGGCTACACGCACTTGTACCGGTCGGAGCCATTGAGCTAGCAGGCCGCACTGCATTTTACTGGGATAGAAACAAAGCCTCCGGTAAGAGCAAAGGAGGGGGGTTATGCATCTACGTTCACAACAACTGGTGCACAAATACCACAATCATAGACAGACACTGTTCTGCTGATTTGGAGTACCTGATAGTTAGATGCAGGCCTTTCTACCTTCCACGTGAGTTTACCGTGGTCATAGTTACAGCTGTGTATATCCCACCGGATGCTAATGCTAGCATAGCCCTAGGCTACCTCCATAGCGCTATCAGCAAACAAGAGAACACCTACCCCAAAGCAGCCCATATCATAGCTGGTGATTTCAATCACGCAGACTTAAAATCAGTTCTCCCCAAGTTTGAACAACACATCAAATGTGCAACCAGGGGAGAAAATACATTAGACAAGGCCTACTCAAACATCAAGAAGGGGTTTAGAGCCACACCACTACCACACTTAGGCCAGTCGGATCACCTATCCATTCACTTAGCACCAGCATACACCCCCCTCAGGAGAAAAGCTCAACCCACCACCAGGACTGTTAAAACTTGGCCTGAAGGAGCTTCCTCACAGCTACAGGACTGCTTTGAAAGGACAAACTGGGACATTTTTGGAAATCAGGACTTGGAGGAGTACACATCCACGGTACTCTTTTACATCCAGAACTGTGTTGACAACGTCACCGTCGATAAACTCTTCCAGGTGTACCCCAACCAGAAGTTGTGGATGACAAAAGAGGTCCAAACTCTCCTCAAGGACCGCAACACCGCCTTCAGGTCTGGCGACAGAGCCCTGTACAGCGCTGCTAGAGCCAACCTGAAGAAAGGCATCAGGGATGCCAAAGCGGCCCACAAGAGGAAGATGGAGGACCACTTTAACAACAACGATCCACGGCGGGTGTGGCAGGGCATCCAGCACATCACCAACTACAAGCCCAGCAACAGCACGACGGCCGACGGCGACACCTCACTGGCAGAGGAGCTGAACTGCTTCTTTGCTCACTTCGAGGCAGAACCAGAAGAGCTCGTCACCATTCTCCCACCAGCCCCTAACAACAACAACTACACCCTCACTGTGCAGGAGCATGAAGTGAGGCGGGTGCTCAGGGTGGTGAACCCGAGGAAGGCTGCCGGCCCGGATGGCGTGACAGAAAGGGTTCTGAAGGTATGTGGACAACCTTCAACCTGTCCCTGTCCAAATCCATCATCCCACCGTGCCTGAAGTCTGCCACAATCATCCCACTACCAAAAAAGCCTGTTATCAGCGGCCCTAACGACTACCGACCGGTCACTCTCACACCAGTCATCGTGAAGTGTTTCGAGAGGCTGGTCCAGCAGCACATCAAAGCCAGTCTCCCGCCCACCTTCGATCCACACCAGTTTGCCTGCAGAGCACATAGGTCCACTGAGGATGCCATCGCCACTGCTCTTCACACTGCACTGACCCACCTCGAACACCAGGGGAGCTATGTGAGGATGCTTTTCATTGACTTTAGCTCCGCCTTCAATACCATCATCCCCAGCAGACTTGTCACCAAACTCATGGATTTAGGACTCTCCCAACGCATCTGCCTCTGGATCAAGGACTTTCTGTCTAACTGCCCCCAGACCGTCAGACTGGGCCATCATCTCTCCACCCCCATCACACTCAGCACCGGCTCCCCACAGGGCTGTGTGTTGAGCCCCCTCCTCTATGCCCTCTACACGTGTGCCCCCGCCCACTCCACCAACACCATTGTCAAGTTTGCGGACGACACGACTGTGGTTGGACGTATCTCAGGAGGAGATGAGACAGCCTACATGGAGGAAGTCCAAAGACTGGCAGCGTGGTGTTCAGACAACAACCTCATCCTAAACGCCACAAAAACCAAAGGAAATTATCATAGACTTTCGTAAGAACAGTGCAGCCCCCAAACCCCTATTCATCAATGGGGACTGAGTGGAAAGGGTCTCAGACTTCAGATTCCTGGGCACACAAATTACAGAGGATCTCTCCTGGACTACAAACACCACCACAGCAGTCAAGAAGGCCCAGCAGCAACTCTACTTTCTGAGGATCCTCAGGAAAAACAACCTGGAGGAGAAGCTGCTGGTGTCCTTCTACAGCTGCTCCATCGAGAGTGTGCTGGCGTACTGTATAACCACATGGTATGCCAGCTGCTCTGCAGCGGACAGGAGAGCCCTTCAAAGGGTCATCAACACCGCACAAAAAATCACTGGCTACCCACTGCCCTCCCTGAAGGACATCTTCAGCTCTCGCTGCCTTGGCAGGGCAGCCAACATCCTGAAGGACCCTTCCCACCCTGGACACAGCCTGTTCCACCTGCTGCCCTCTGGCAGACGGTACAGGTCTTTCAAAACTCGCACAAACTCAGAGACAGCTTCTACCCCATAGCCATACGTGAACTTAACAATGCAAAATAAGAAATAACACTTACATTCAACTGAATGGTTCTACCTCAGCTGCTATTGTTATTTATCTGTAATTTTTTTTAATATGTATATATTTTTACCTTTTCTTATATATTTAAAATTGCTCTTGTGAATCGCACTGTGGGATTGACTTTTAAATTTCGTTGTACCATGTGCAATCACAATAAAGAGATTCATTTCATTTCATTTTATTTTTTCCGAGTGCCCCGATTTCCACACTCCAAAGAATGACAGGTTTGTAGGTTAATTGACTTCGGTAAATGATTGTAAATTGTCCCGAGTGTGTGTGGGATAGTGCGAGTATACGGGAACACTGGTCAGCGTGGCCTCGGTGGGCCGAAGGGCCTGTTTGAGCTGTATCTCTAAACTAAACTTAACTAAAGTTTATCTTGCAAATGAGAGGTGGCCATCTTGGAAGATGATTAGAAAGGAGCTGTATGAAACTGAGCCAGAATGAATCAGCACCTGGACACTGTAAAAATCTCATATTTTTCCGATCTAGTCACATCAATTTGACAACCCAATTCAAACGCAGAGTCTAATATAGTGTCCTCTTCTGGGAAAGGAGTGATCAGGCATGTCCTTGCTAAATTAAATGCTGAAGGTGTGAACTGATACAGGTGTGCAGCAATGTGTGAGCACTGATTAAGAAAAGTCGCACAGATTACTCTCAAAATAAAGCTGTGATAATCAATTGATCATACTTCCGTATTCTGTTCTGCCTTTGAATATCCTTCTTGGAGGTCTTGAAATGATTTATTTTCACGTTATTTTTGAACATATTTTCCACTGAGAACTGGAGACAGCTAGGTTTGAATATATTTAGTGCAGGAAAGGCCAGTCACTAGAAAGGTCACAGCAACTAACTGGGCACATGACAACTCTCAGAGAATTGCACCCAGGTACGTAGAACATAGACTCACTCAGTCTGAAGAAGAGTCTCAACCCAAAATGTCACCTATTCCTTTTCTCCAGAAATGATGTCTGCCCCGCTTCCAGTATTTTGTGTCTATCTTCAGTATTTACAAACCAGCACCTGCTGTTCCTTCCTGTACAGTCTGACAGGAGGAGGAGGCTCTATAAATGTCCTCATTCGCACCAGAGGGGCTGAGCCCAGTAAATGAGTACACAGGCAAGGCTGAAGCATTCGCAACAACGTCATAATGGAAGTACCAAGTGGATAATCCCACGCTAGCTCTTCCTGTGGCTTTCCCCATCACACAAATTACTCAATTCAATCGGGTCCAAATTTTATAATTAGATGGTAAAGTACACCAATTCCAGCTACTGCTGTGAGCTTTGGCAAAAAAAATAGTTATATTGCTGAAAATTTGTGCTTAAGGATTAGCTGCTTGAAGAATTAGCTGCCCCGTGTACTCCTGAGAATGAATTTCCCAAGTGTTTGAAATTAGAGGCAAAAGTGGGCCAGCTGTTCCTCAACAAGCCCAGGAAATCCTGGGTTAATCCTGGCCAGCAAGTCATAGAGCCATAGAGTCATACAACATGGAAACAGGCCATTCAGCCCAACTTGCCCACACCACCAAACACGCCCCATCTACAGTAGTCCCAATTGCCTGCTTTTGGCCCATATTCCTCTAGTCCTATCCATGTACCTATCTAATTGCTTCTTAAACATTGTGATAGTACCTGCCTCAACTACTTCTTCTGGCAGCTTGATCCACACACCCACCAGCCTATGTGTGAAAAGTGTAAATGTTCCTCCCACTGTTCAATGCTTCCAGACACTTCAATTCATTTTTCTGCTTGAGTCACCAGTGGTGGAGACCGTCCAGTGACACAATGTCTGAGACAATCCAATGGCTCGAAGGGCCAAAGGGCCTCCTCCTGCACCTATTTTTCTATGTTTCCATGTTTCAGAAAATCCAGCCTCATAGTTTAGGAAAATCACAACCCAGAGGCTGGAGTAATGCCATTGAGATAAAAAAAAATGATTTGATCATTTTCAGTGATTGAATGTATTAACAAACCTAGAATTCTTTCATGATCCACTTCAATTACTGCATACCAGGCCGACAGCAATACATCACTATTTGTCTTCCATTACCATCAGCTGCTATGTTTTAATTTCTTCTGACAATGATTCACTGCGCTGATTTTAATTTACCTTCTTCAGAAATACCGATAATTTTTCTAAAGTTTTGCCTCGATAAGAAAATGAAACCAATTTGAAGTAGTTGCAAATCGTGTATAAGAGAGAAGCCAGGACCAGTTTGTGAGGAATAATGACCCAGTCAGAATTTAGTTCCTTATTTCACAGTTCCAGGGAAGATTGGGTTGATTCTTATTTTGCCATTCCTCGATTAATAAACATGTCCAGGAAACTAGCTCGCCGTAGACTTATCTTCCTATATTGATAAGACCATGAGATGATATGACATAGGGGAAGAATTGGACCATCATTCTCTCCATCTAGTCTACTCTGCCTTTCGATCATGGCTGATCTCCTTTTCCCTCTCAAACCAATTCTCCTGCCTTCTCCCTGTAACCTTTGACACCCATACTAATCAAGAACCTATCAATGTCAGCTTTAAAAATACCCAATGTCGGCCTCCATAGCCATCTGCAGCAATACATTTCACAGATTCACTGTCCTCTGGCTAATGAAATTCTTCCAATTATCATTCTAAAGGTGTGTCCATTTATTCTGAGGCTGTGCCCTCTGGTTCTAGTTGAATCAGTCCTTTCATTTCTGCTCTATCTAGGCCTTTCATTAAATAGTAGGTTTCAATGTTATTCTCCCCCCCCCCCCCCCCCCCCCCCCAGCGAGTATAGGCCCAGAGCCAACAAAACGTTCCTCGGATGTTAACCAAATCATCCCTGGAATTATTCTCTGATATTCTTGCTTATATATTAAAGGTGAAGATTTCCAGCAACAAATAAATATATTGTGAGCTTTTACAAATTTATTTCAGCAATATTTCAATGGAAGATTTCTGCTTGCATTAAGGAACTACACACAATATGTGTTTATATGAAATCATTTTCTGATGCAATATCAATGCATTAAATTACTGCAAGAAAAACACCACAACTATAAAAAACGCTTAATAGCATGCATACCAAGTGCATGCATGTCACATATATGCCATATGTTCATTGAACCTGTCACTGAATGTCTTATTCAACTAAAAGAAAAACACGGTTGTGAGACTAGTGCTTTGTACCGAATATGTTCTTGTGTTTAAAAGGTTTTGGTCTGGTTGCCCAGACCCATGAACACAGCAATTTATTTTATATAGCCAATATCAATTATGTACATGCATTGAATCACTGACTTTTTAAATGTAGTTGTAGGAATCAATGAAGGATCCTGATTGTTGTTGTAAGGATCAGTGTGGTATCAAGACCAACAATATTAAAAATCGCACAATGATTTTATTTATTCTGTTTCACAGCCACTTGGTAAGATGGACTCCTATCAATGTTCACAGTATGTGGACTTTAATATAATTTACTAGTTGGGGTGTAGTATTCACTCTGCAGTGTAAAGGGAAAGACAGGGCTATTTGCCATGGCAACTGGAACTCCAGGGAGTAACCTCATACACCAAACAAGGGGCCATATGGGAGCACATAAACAAAGCAAAAATGTTATCCTGAAACCATGTTAGCTGCTTAATTGATTTGGAAATGAATAATATAACAGCATGATTGCCCACACACATTACTTTGTGAAAATAGTGAAGTTTCACAATGAATCTACTCTGATCCTCCGACAACGAGAAGGAAGGAGATGTTAGCAATATCATTTGTTAATAAAGTCCCTTTAAATATTTAACATAACTCAAAGGTCTCAGCTTTCTTCACACAGCAGGAGGTTCTGTCTCTATGTCTTTGTGCAAATTAGTGTTCATTAAAAAAAAGGTCCACCTGGTTGTTTTTTAGCAGAGCCATCCCCGCAACACATTAATCACTTCGGTTAGTGCAGAGAGCGACAGAATTTGCTTGTGTTACAATATTTAAATTGTACCTTAAGCATATGTTTTTATTCTTTTGTGTCTAACAAATTTAGTCAAATACATGTTTCCTTTTCCCATTTTGAGTGTACATGGCCAATTGATTTAAATGTTGTGCAAATCTCTGCCTGGTACCTTACACAAAGTAATGCAGTTTCACAGCAACTCAACAAAAATACACAAATCCTTTATAAACAATTATAGTTGTTGTTTCCAAAGACTTGTTAATTGCAGTTTTGACATTATCATGGGAGCAGGGATTTTAGATTGATTCCAAGAGTGTAATTATCGTAAAAGTCAAAGACAGGGAACAGAAAGTTCAATTATTTTAGATGCACAATTTATATGAATGATAGGAGCACATCATTACATAGCAATGCAGTGTATATACAACACTGAAAATAATAATTGGGCCCAGCAAGCCCGCAACAGTGTTTATGATTCATATCAGCCTCCTCACATTCCTTTTCATTGGATTCTCACAATATATCCCTTAATTTAATTCCAGCTTCATACATGACAAAATTGTCGCTCCTACAAAGGGCTACAAAGTAATCTGGGTTATCCTACAAGACACAGAATGGAACTATATTAACATGTGCTTTGCTTTACCTTTCTCCCTTCAATGCATTTATGGTAATTGTATGAGTTACCAATGTGGTAGTAAGTCCCATGTTTAACTATAGTCCAGATAATAAGTACTGGTTGCATATCATTCAAAGCAAATCCTATTTGCCTACATTAGGCCTGGATCCTTCTGTGTCCACCCTACTAAGTACCTGCCTAAATTGCTTTTAAATGTTATAATAGTATCTGTCTCTACCATCTGTCAGCTCATTCCATATAATCGCCACGCACTATGAGAAAAACGTAACCCTCAGTTTAAGGGTGGCTCAATGGCGTGCAGTGGTGGCACATTGGCTTGCCTTTCAGCGTCAACGGGTGCCGTTTGTACAGAGTTTGTGTGTTCTCCCTGTGACATGGTGAGTTTACTCTGGTTGCTCTAGTTTTCTCCTGCACTCCGGACATGCAGGTTTGTAAGTTATTTGTCTTCTGTAAAATTGTAAATTGTCCCTAGTGTGTAGAATAATGTTAGTGTACAGTGTGATCGCTGGTCGGCACGGACTCAGTGGATAGAAGGGCTTGTTTCCCTATTGTATCTCCAAAGTCTAAATTAAAGATCTCCTTTAAATTTCTCCCCTTTCACCATAAACCTGTGCCCTAATCTCTCCTGCCTTGGGGGAAAAAGAGTCTGGCCATCCATCCTATCAATTACTCTCATAATTTTATAAACCACTTTAAGGAGGAGGTTCCTTTCTGAAATATTACCTCCAAAATATTCCTGCATGTGTAATTCTATACCATCAAGCTTGACTTAAAATGTAAAATACAGTTCAAGACTATACCATCACACTTAATTATGTTGTAAAATACAATGATAGATACAAAATCTCTGAAGAAAAAGAATAGGTGACATTTCGGATCCGAACCCTTCTTTGGAAGGTAACTGACAATATTTTTACCACTTCCCAACATATTCACACATGTGTATGTTGGAAACTTGGGTCCTGATGATTATGATCAAAGTTATTAAAATACTAGGCAAGAATATGCAACCATTTTGAGTTGCATTTAGTTTATTGTCAAATGTAGAGTGAAAATATTTTGTTGCATGCCAACCAGTCAGTAAAAAAACAATACATGATTAAGCTACTTTAAGCATATTCACATTGCACTTTGGATCATGATGTAAATTGCTCCTCATGGCTCCAGATCCGCATCAAATTCATGATACCTGGTTGATGAGATATCAGTGTTTGGGCATTGCAAGCTGAGTTCCACCTGTAGAAGGTCAATCATGTCAATGCCTAGCAGCAGTTCAAACTAGGTATATGAGAGTATGGGTTCAAGAAGATTTCTAAAATATTATTACACCAGTATTAGTGTGAGTCAGCCAACATATTGCTCAAGATAACATCCACTGGAAACAATGTATAGGAAGGAACTGCAAATCATGGTTAATACCGAAGGCAGACACAAAGTGTTGGAGTAACTCAACGGGTCAGGCAGCATCTCTGGACAAAAAGGATTAGTGACGTTTGGGTCCCGACCCAAAATGTCACCTATCCTTTTTCTCCAGAGATGCAGCCTGACCCGCTGAGTTACTCCAGCACTTTGTGTCTCCCCACTGGAAACAGACAGAGTGAGACATCAATCAATGTGAAAAGCTGATTTGATTCCAGGGCTGCTAAATTGGAGTTTTGGCAGTCAGCAGCATTGCCTAGAAATTCATCTCCAGTCAGTAGTGCAGTACATAGTTGCAATAGCATCCTCAAATTTATTCCACAAAACTCAATACTGTATTGCATGGTTAGCCTTACATATTGTAGGATGAATTTCTAGGAAAACATCTTCAAGCCATTAAGTAGAAGGAAGGATGTTCCTTTCCAACATAAAATTATCTTCAATTTAGTTGCTGATTGATTTCCACTGATTGTTCCTTGGATTCGGAAGCTGTTTCTAGACTGTGTTAAAGCTGTCACCGTTGATAAGAGGTAGTGTTCCAGGAGCCAATAGACAATACACAATAGACAATAGGTGCAGGAGTAGGCGAGTAGGCCATTCGGCCCTTCAGGCCAGCACCGCCATTCAATATGATCATGGCTGATCATCCAGAATCAGTATCTCGCTCCTACCTTCTCCCCATATCCCCTGACTCCGCTATTTTTAAGAGCCCTATCTAGCTCTCTCTTGAAAATATCCAGAGAACCAACCTCCACCGTCCTCTGAGGCAGAGAATTCCACAGACTCACAACTCTCTGTGAGAATAAGTGTTTCCTCGTCTCTGTTCTAAATGGCTTCCTCCTTATTCTTAAACTGTGGCCCCTGGCTCTGGATTCCCCCAACATCGGGAACATGTTTCCTGTCTCTAGCATGACCAAACCCTTAACAATCTTATATGTTTCAATAAGATATCCTCTCACCCTTCTAAACTCCAGAGTGTACAAGCCCAGCCGCTCCATTCTCTCAGCATATGACAGTCCCGCCATCCCGGGAATTAACCTTGTAAACCTACGCTGCGCTCCCTCAATAGCAAGAATATCCTTCCTCAAATTAGGGGACCAAAACTGCACCTAATACTCCAGGTGTGGTCTCACTAGGGCCCTGTACAACTGCAGATGGACCTCTTTGCTTCTATACACGACTCCTCGTGCTATAAAGGCCAACATGCCATTCACTTTCCTCACTGCCTGTTGTACCTGCATGCTTACTTTCATAGATTGATGAACAAGGGCCCCCAGATCCCATTGTACTTCCCCTTTTCCAACTTGACACCATTTAGATAGTAATCTACCTTCCTATTTTTGATACCAAAGTGGATAACCTCACATTTATCCACATTTTACTTTGGAGTCACGGGAGTGACTACGTGAAGAAGTCCGTTCAGCCACACGTGCATCATTACATCAGACGCATTGGTGCAGGTGACCGTTGAGGCAGCAGGAGCTCCTCCAGCTCGGTAAAGTTAAACTCAGGTAAGCTTGGTTTTCTTATCTGTTTTATTCCCTGCAGGAACCTCTTGTTCCAGAGGCTTCCTGCCGGAGGATTCGCTAGGCCCAATGAGGGAACCAGCTATGGGCTGTGGGAAAACCCCGGTTCTTGGCGCAAAGAGCGGATAGCTGGGTTGTCGGGTGTCGCGGAAGTCGGTCGCTGACGGGTGGTCAGTAACTTCCAGGCGCTCCGGGTGTCGGAAGGGTTTCCCTCAGATAGGCACAGAGCTGCTGGGGTTCCCAGGGAGGGGACCTCCAGTAGGCCGGGTGCCAGGAGGGTTTTTTCTCTCCGACAATAAAGATTTATGCGGGGGTTTCCCGGGGAAGCGGACCTCCAGTATGTCGGGTGCCGGGAGGGCTTTTCCCTCCAATATGAATGTTAATCCTGGGGTTCCCGTGGAGGGGACCTCCGGTAGACCAGGAGTCGGGAGGGGTTTCCCCCGATATAAATATATATGCCGGGTGTCGGGAGGATTTTCCCCGATATACATATAGAGGCTGGGGTTCCCGAGTAGGGAAATCCAGTGATTATGCGGCATTCAGACCGCAGGGGTCCCTAGGTAAGGGGTTAAACAGACCGGAATGGTCAGCCCTGGGGCCGGTAGGGGTTTTCCCTTCGGTAATATACAAGCGTGCTGGGATTCCCGGGGGAGGGGAAATCCACCAGCTATGCGGTGCCCAGACGCAGAGGTCCCCAAGATATGGGGTAAATCAACCCAAGCGGTCAGTCCTGGTGCCGGGAGGGTTCCCTTCCAGAAAAATTAATAACGTGGAATTGCCAGGATGGAGCCTTATTGAGAGGAGGCTCAAGATAGATACACCCTAACATCAGGAGATATGGCAGTGTTGGGCAGATGGTAGAGCCCTTGCCAGCAGCGCCTTGTAACAGGGCTGCATTATGGGGATGCCGAATATATGGCAGTGCCGGCCTATTGCTCTAGGCCATGTCAGCAGCGCCTTGTATAGGGCTGTTTAAATGTATGGCAAAAGCAACTTTAGAAGGGCTGCATGATGTCTCCCTCATGGAGGAGGTGAGCTTGCCGGGGCATTTTCTGACCCTGAAGGGTGGGCCTGTTGGAGAGGCCATGCCAGCAGCGCCTTGTAGTAGGGCTGCTTAATGTCTCCCTTATGGAATAGGAGAACATGCCGGGTCAGTGTAAATCTGATGCCGAGGCTGAGGGTATAGCGTGGAGCATACCTCAAGGAATGAAGGGCACGTGTCAGAGGTACGATTCTGGCAGCAAGGTTGCCATTACAACAATGCAGTGAACACCACTATCAGGGGACGTTAGAGCCACCCGCCGAATATTCTATTCAGGTAAGACCTATTCCACAGGCAAAACCTGAAGGACGAAGCATAAACTGTTGGACCAATTAGGCCAACGACGAGTAAGGATTCATAGTTTAGGGGAAAACGCACCCCACAGCTTCATCGGCAGGAAGCGGTTCACTGAAGCTGGTAGCAGCATTAAAGCTGACCAGAGTTACTCTACAACTAAGTGACCATGAACAAGTTGGTAAGATTTACAATTGGTTGGGCAATACACAAATAATTGAGACATTGTCATCTACTCAGAGGCAATTTAACGAGGTAACTGGACAATACTAGTATTCCAAGAAGGTTGGAATTTGGCCAGAAGAGTGTTGAGCCAGGTCCAGTATTTTTAGCCAGGTTGCCTTCGGGACAGGCTCAGAGATATGGGAATTGTCTTTCAAAGCAAGGTCAGAATTATGGCAAGAGTTGTCTTGGGACATGTGAGAATTATCGGAACCGGGCCAGAGTTATTGTCAGGGCAGACTCGAAATGATGGCAGGTGTGGCCTGTTCATTATGAAAGAAAGGTGATCAAACTGATTTCATAGGGTTTTCCATGTACAATGATCATCAGAGATATTTGAAGGCATTGTTATGATGAGGCAAGTTAAACAGTATGATAACAATAAATCATTCAAAGGACACACTTGTGATGTATTTATTTGGATTATATTTTGACGCTGTATTTGGCTAAAATCCACTCTGTCTAAAGCTAATTGAGGAAGTGTTCTCTCCTATCCAGTAAATTAGGTTGTTATCAAATGGATAGTTGGCCTGTGACTCCGCCCTGGGCAACAGATTAGAATCAGTAGAAACCTGGAACAGCATTGTTGTTATAAAGCAGTTTCTATTCATTAGACTAACTGCCAATGTAATAGATGTGATGGAGCTGCGCAAGTGGGAGAACTGACAGCATGCTTAATGGCAAACAATAAGGGTCATGAAGGTCATTTATAATACAACTTGTTATTACCAGCTGAAGCTAAGAAAGCCACTATGATGGACAAACAGTATTCGGCATTGCTACAGTAGTTGATCAATAAATATGTCATTATATTGTAAAAAAAAGATCCTATGGCTTAAGGTGGGAACATGCGAATGTCATCTCTAGTTGGAGGTGCAGGAGATTTGCATGAGTTATTAACTTTTCAGTATTGTAATCAACTATCTATAGACCCTGTGCAATTATGGGTTAAAGAGTGATTGAGTGAATATGCATAAGGGCATGCTCAACTTCATGTTGATACACTAAGATGTGGCATTTGATAAGCACGAGGGTGCAATCAGGGAAAAGATCCTGTAAAAGGTAAATAATCTAATTTGCCACTGGAGTATCATTAAGTACAGATAAATGACAACACAGGATGGGTGTTGGACCACGCAGTATTTATGAAATTCTGATTCAATGCGACACCGAATATAGATATGTTGTTTTCATGCTAATTAAAGGTTGCAAAATGTGTGGCATAAAAGTGGCGAAAGATACATTCTCGCTACAAGCATGAGGAATGGTCTTTTATATCTTCCTCCAATTTGCTTTATGAGTCGGGTCTTGAAATAGAGTCATCAAGAGTCGCTTTAGGTTCCAGCTGTGGAATTGGCCTATGCAGTTTGGTTCCCGATTTGTCGGGAATAATAATAATGCAACATTATATGGTTATTTTAAACATAACTTGCTGATTCAGCCTGTGGCTTGAGAGATCAGCCGTTGCATGATAAAATCAAATATGTTCTACAGATTCTCAATAGACTGCTTACGGCTTGGGTTGTCACGCCTATTTTTGTATGTATTCACAGTACTGGAATGGTACCAAAAAGCAGTACTTTGCTGCTTCAGGAGATGGGAAGGGGTTGTTTAATGCTCATGTTATATTTAAAATGGTACAGATTCTGAGTTGTTGCAGTTCATTTAAATGGTCTTTGACAATATTGAATTATAGGGTCATTAACTGTGCCAAGGGGCTTTCCATCAGACTTACTGCAGCTAACGAGGTCCAAGTTGTTGGGTTCACCTCGGATATCGAGTTAGTAATGGATATCTGTTACACAGGTTTCCCAGGCCAAGTACAATGCAGTATGGGAGATTGACATTGTGTAACACTATTTGAACGAGGGGGTTCCAGCTACATTCTTAGCTTTGATTGGACCTCATTAGGTAGTTATCCTCCTGACGCTGGTTAGCGCAAAAGGTCACTCGCTACATTATTGTGACAGGAGAGGATGATTACATCTGCAAATATATGCATAGTATTTTATGCTATAATTAATTTAAGCAGAGCAGTAGGGGTGTCAGGTCTCAAAATAGTTCAAGACATACCCAGGGACTTTTCGTTATGTGGGGACACACATATACAACAATACGTCAAAGTCACCAAGAGCCTTTGAGACTCTGAGCTAACTATGATTGTTAGTTACAAAAGACGTTATAAGAACCTATCTGCTCAGATCTTGCCAGGTGTTACAACGGAATTGAGGTATGCAGGAGTAGATACTGATCCGGATCTCACTCCACCAGGGCTGCTATAACAGCAGCAGCAAGGGTTAATTACGTTCCGCTGGACCACATCCTAACGGCTGTAATGTGGTCAAACTAACAATATTTCAAACATGTGATAATAACCCGTTGCCAGACCAGAGGTATTTCTCAATTTATTTTATGTTCTGTTATAGGTTCCATCCGGATGAGAGATGTGACTATTGTTATTGCTTATTTAACAGCATCAGCACGTTTAAATCTATGTCATGACTGTATGAATTATGAATATTTTCCCTCATTTGTCAATGAGGCAGTTGTGGTTGTGTAGACTTGTTTCTCACGGCATGAAATCACAGAGCTTTGAAATCTTCATGTAGTCACTCACGTGACTCCGAAGTAAAATAGTAAGATTAAACGAGAATTTACCAGTTTGAAGTTTGATCTTTATTTTATGAGGAGTTGCGATGAGGGATTACGTGCCCTCCGCTCCCAGCCCTCATTAAGATCATCTGGTAGTTCTAGTCTTCTTTCATCTTACTATCATACTTCAGTCACTATTATTATCTGTGATTTCACACCGCTGCTTTGAAGATTGACGCACATGCGGCTGAACGGGCTTCTTCACATAATCCCTCATCGTAACTCCTCATAAACTAAAGATCAAACTTCAAACTGGTAAGTTCTCGTTTAATCTTACTATTAAACTTCATCTGCCATGCATCTGCCCATTCCCCCAACCTGTCCAAGTCACCCTGCATTCCTATAGCATCCTCCTCACAGTTCACACTGCCACCCAGCTTTGTGTCATCTGCAAATTTGCTAATGTTACTTTGAATCCCTTCATCCAAATCATTGATGTATATTGTAAATAGCTGCGGTCCCAGTACCGAGCCCCACTAGTCACAGCCTGCCATTCTGAAAGGGACATAGAAACATAGAAAATAGGTGCAGGAGTAGGCCATTCGGCCGTTCGAGCCTGCACCGCCATTCGATATGATCAAGGCTGATCATCCAACTCAGTATCCCATTCCTGCCTTCTCTCCATACCCCCTGATCCCTTTAGCCACAAGGGCCACATCTAACTCCCTCTTAAATATAGCCAATGAACTGGCCTCAATTACCTTCTGTGGCAGAGAATTCCCAGTTATCCCTACTCTTTGTTTCCTGTCTGCCAACCAATTTTCTTTCCATGTCAGCACTCTACCCCCAAAACCAAGTGCCCTAATTTTGCCCACTGATCTCCTATGTGGGACCTTATCCAATGCTTTCTGAAAGTCTAGGTACACTACATCAACTGGTTCTCCCTTGTCCATTTTTCTAGTTACATCTTCAAAAAATTTCGGAAGATTAGTCAAGCCTGATTTCCCCTTCGTAAATCCATGCTGACTCCAATGCGTGGCTATTTCATCTTTTATAATTGACTCCAGCATCTTCCCCACCACCGATGTCAGGCTAACTGGTCTATAATTCCCTGTTTTCTCTCTCCCGCCTTTCTTAAAAAGTGGGATAAAATTGGCTACCCTCCAATCCACAGGAACTGATCCTGAGTCTATAGAACATTGGAAAATTATCACCAATGCATCCACGATTTCTAGAGCCACTTTCTTAGGTCCCTGGGATGCAGACCATAAGGCCCTGGGGATTTATCAGCCTTCAGTCCCATCAGCCCACGCAACACCATTTCCTGCCTAATGTGGATTTCCTTCAGTTCCTCCGTCACCCCAGATCCTCTGGCCACTACTATATCAGGAAAATTGTTTGTGTCCTCCTTAATGAAGACGGATCCAAAGTACCTGTTCAACTCATCTGCCATTTCCTTGTTCCCCATAATACATTCACCTTTTTCAGTCTTCAAGGGTCCAACTTTGGTCTTAACTAAGTTTTTTCTCTTCACATACCTAAAGACGTTTTTACTATCCTCCTTTATATTCTTGGCTAGCTTAGCTTCGTACCTCATCTTTTCTCCCCGTATTGTCCTTTCAGTTATCTTCTAATGTTCTTTAAACATTACCCAATCCTCTTGCTTCCTGCTTATCTGTACTTATTCTCTTTTATTTTTATACTGTCCCTGATGTCCCTTGTCAGCCACGGTCGCCCCTTACCCCTTGGAATCTTTCTTCCTCTTAGGAATGAACTGATCCTGCACCTTCTGTATTATTCCTAGAAATACCTGCCATTGTTGTTCCACTGTCATCCCTGCTGGTGTATCTTTCCAGTCAACTTTGGCCAGCTCCTCCCTCATGGCCCCATAGTCCCCTTTATTCAACTGTAACACTGACACTTCCGATCTACCCTTCTCCCTCTCTAATTGTAGATTAAACCTGATCATATTATGGTCACTACCTCCTAATGGCTCATTAACCTCAAGTTCCTTTATCAAATCCGGCTCATTACATAACACTAAATCCAGAATTGCCTTCTCCCTGGTAGGCTCCAATACAAGCTGCTCTAAGAATCCATCACAAAGGCACTATACAAAGTCCCTTTCTTGGGGTCCAGTACCAACCTAATTTTCCCAGTCTACCTGCATGTTGAAATCTCCCATAACAACCACAGCATTACCTTTGCTACATGCCAATTTTAACTCCTGATTCAACTTGCACCCTATGTCCAGGCTACTGTTTGGGGGCCTGTAGATAAGTCCCATTAGGGTCTTTTTACACTTACAATTCCTTAGTTCTATCCATACTGCCTCCACATCTCCTGTTTCAATGTCACCCCTTGCAAGGGACTGAATTTCATTCCCCACCAACAGAGCTACCCCAACCCCTCTGCCCACCTGTCTGACTTTTCGATAGGAAGTATACCCTTGGATATTCAGTTCCCAGCCCTGGCCCTCTTGCAACCATGTCACTGTAATTCCCACAACATCAAGGGAGATTGTCTTGGGTTCATGGCCTATGTTTTCACCATTTCTCTAAAGACTGGGTGCCTTGGTTGGCATTTCCCCTCAAGAGGGGATGTGAATGGAAGAAAGAGAAGAGGATTTACAGAACAGGACAAGTTGCTGAACGAGAGAGAAGGAGTCAAATCAAGTCAAGTCAAGTTTATTCGTCACATACACGTACGAGTTGTGCAGTGAAATGAAAAGTGGCAATGCACGTGGACTTTGTGCAAAAAGACAAACAAACAAACAAACAACCAAACAAACTACAAACAGAATGAAACAGAATCACATATTCTTTTACATATTAAATATTGTGGGCAGAAGGAAAAAGGGAAAAAAACAGCAATTAAAAAAAAAAAGCAGTAGAGTGGTACAGTAAAGTTAGTCCCTGGCGAGATAGGCGTTTACAGTACTAATGGCCTGTGGAGTCCTAATGGAGGAGAAGGACCAAGGATCTCAGCAGCATGCTCTAACTACCCAGGATTATTCTACTTGTATTTCAGTGAGGAACTTTATGAGGTTGAAAAATACAGCATAGAAGGCACTTTGCCCACCAAGTTCATGCCCATCACAGATCACCCGTTGACACATGATCTTTATTGTCCCGCTTTTGCATCCACTCCCTGCGCACCAGGAATTATTTGCGTGGTCACAGGGAGAATGTGCAAACTCCACACTGACAGCACCCGAGGGCAGAATCTAATCCAATTCTCTGGACTGTGAGATGTCTTCTCTTGAGGAGGACCCTCTATAAAATGTGCCAATGTGACCAGTCACGGCAACCATGGCCTTTTGCGAAACAGGGTCTTTCCATGCTGGAGAAAACTGGAAAATCGAAGCAATGGCCAGGAAAGCACACCAATGCCTTTACTTCCTTAGCTCAGGAAGTTCAGCATATCCCCAGCAACCCACGCCGACTTATACGGATGTGTTGTAGAAAGCATTTTATTGGAATGCATTACAGCATGGTAGAGAGTTGTGGACGTAGCCCAGACTATAACGCAAACCAATCTCCTTTCCATTGACTTCATTTACACTTCACGATGCCTTGGCAAGACCACCAGTATAATCAAGGACCAGTTGCATCACAATCCCACTCCATCTTCTCACTTCTCCCATCAGGTAAGAGGTATAGAATTTTGAACAGGCATCCTTCCAGAATCATGGATAGTTTCTTCCCAGCTGTTATCAGGCAACTGAACTGTCCTCTCACCAGCTGGAGAGTGATCCTGACCCCCCATCTACCTCCTTGGAGACCTTCGAAAAATCATTAATCAGACTTTCCGGGACTTTATCTTGCACTAAACGTTATACCCTATTTCGTGTATCACGGTGGACAACTTGATTGTAATCATGTATAGTATTTTCGCTGACTGGATAGCACACAACAAAAAAAGCTTTTCACCATACCTCAGTAAATGTGATGATCATAAACTAAACAAAACTAATATGCTGTTGTTTGCCAAATGCTGTTGCTTTGTGGATGTCCTTTGAAGTCATCATCTGAGTACTCTGCAGTAGAATCAGTGACTAACCTCAGCCTCCAGTAATCTGGAACCCGTGCTATCCCTTCTCTTCCTAATATATTAACCACCACATCTAGTATCTGTGTTTGAGTGGTGGCCACATCATTGAAAATTATTTTCACATCTGATCAGTATGCTGATAGTCATAGAATCGTGGAGTCATACAGCACAGAAACAGGCTGGTGGTGCAATCACATCCCAGCTAGCAGAAATGTCGAAGAGTTGGTGTGCTGGATGCAGAGGCTTGCGGAATTGAAGATAAGGACCACGAGAACTCGGTTCTGTCTGGGGGAAGGTGAGGTGAGAATAGAGGTGCTGGAAAAGGTTGAGATTGCAATTTCAGCTTGGGGGAAGCCATGTTTCCTGAAAAAGGAGGACATTTCAGATGTCGTGGAATTGAACGGCTCATCTTGAAATCAGATAACACATCTCGAGAAAGGGGTGGCGTCCATACAAGGTACAAGGTGGGAGGAGGTGTAGCCTGGACAGCTATGGGAGGACTAGCTGTCTACACCATCTACACCATCTACACGCATGACTGCACCCCAGTCCACCACAGCAACACCATTGTCAAATTTGCGGATGACACTACAGTGGTGGGACTCATCTCCGCGGGGGACGAGTACGCCTACCGGGATGAGGTGGAGCAGCTGACAGGGTGGTGCGAAGAAAATAACCTGCTCCTCAACACCTCAAAGACGAAGGAGGTAATAATAGACTTCAGGAAAAACAAAACGGACATGGTACCACTGACCATCAGAGGGGACTGTGTAGAGAGGGTGGCGGATTTCCGCTTCCTGGGAATCCACATTGAGGAGGACCTGACGTGGAGCGTGAACACCACTGCGCTGCTGAAAAAGGTCCAGCAGAGACTGCACTTCCTGCGGGTGCTCAGGAAGAACAACATCACACAGAGGCTGCTGCTGTCCTTTTATCGGTGCTCCATTGAGAGCATACTAACATACTGTGTATGCGTGTGGTACACCAGCTGCACAGTGGCTCAGAGGAAAGCGCTCCAGAGGGCCATTGACAACGCCCAGAGGATTGTCGGCTGCCCTCTCCTTACCTTGGAGGACCTACACAGTTCCCGCTGCACCAAAAAAACCCAGAATATAATAAAGGACATCTCCCACCCCGGACACTCCCTGTTTGAACTGTTGCCGTCAGGCAGACGGTACAGATCCACAAGGACAAGGACAAATAGACTACAAAACAGTTTTTACCCCACTGCTATAAAAGCACTAAATGTGGCCGCCAAGGAACGCAGGGGCGATACAGACTAAGGGACTGTGGTAACGGTGAAATCGACAGAAGGATGGAGGGTTGGGTGTGTATGCGTGCTTTGTCTGTGTTTTTTATTTATTGCTTATCTTTATTATTTTACCGTGGATGTTTCGTTAGCTTTAGAAATGTTTGAATGCTGCACTGACTGGCTGACATTTTAAATTTCGTTGTACATGGCCCATGTTACAATGACAATAAAGAAACTATTCTATTCTATTCTATTCTAGTGGTTCGGCGGTAAATATCAGTGAATAGCTTGTCTTCTGAGATGGAGACAATCACGAAAGGAGAGAGAGGTGTCTATTTATCTAAGACCAGCATGGATTACCTTCAGGAAATGCACAGCATTTCAAGAAAGTCACTCACTGGAACCTTCTTGACAATGAAGTATGAGTACTAAATGTTGCTATTGCCAGAATGCCACATGAAAGGGCATAAATGATATTAACTTCTTAAAGTGAACATTACGTGATGGGTGTCCACAGTCAAAGTGAAGGGTACTGTCAATAAGTAACACTCTGTATCCACTCTGTATTAATAACATTGTGGGGTGGCACAGTGGCGCAGCGGTAGAGTTGCTACTTTGCAGCGCCAGAGACCCGGGTTTGATCCTGACAAGGGGCACTGTCTGTAGGGAGTTTGTACATTCTCCCTGTGACTGCGTAGATTTTCTCCGGGTGCTCCAGTTTCCTCCCAAACTCCAAAGACATAGAGGTTTGTACGTTAATTGGCTTCGGTAAAGTTTGTAAAAATCGTCCCTAGTGTGTAGGATAGAATTAGTGTGCGGGGATCGCTAGTCGACGAGGACTAGGTGGTCTGAAGGCCCTTTTTCTGCACTGTATCTCCAAACTAAACCAAACAAACTTGTGCATTCAATAAGCACATTTGACGTATCAACATTCATCATTTCACAGTGCAATGTGTAGACTGATTTTTTTTTTGCAGCAAATGCCTTCTTTTCTTTGCTTCCTTCTCTAATTCTTTCCCTAAGGGGTTCTCTTCTCCCAACACTTTCCTGCACTTTCACGATTCTTGCTTACTTTCCTTACTTCTTTTATTTCTATCTTTTTTAAAGCTCAAAAAATGAAGTGGTACAACATAATGTAATAAGATATATGCGATGTATTAATGTGATTTACTGTACTGCTAATATAAATAAAATGTTTTAAAAAAAATTTAAAAAATGTCTTCTGTTAGCATAAGGAGAATTGGGCCTTACGAGCAACAGATTCATCTACAAGGAGCAAACATTTCCTATGTGAATCAAAATTATTTCCTTTTTTTTCATTTTTAACTATACTCAACTGACTTTCACTCTACAATACAATACAATATACAATACAATACAATTTATTTGTCACTTGAACCTCATAGAGGCTCAAGTGAAATGTTGTTTCTGCAGTCATACATACAAGAAAAAAAAAGACCCAAGACACAACACAGTTTACACAGACATCCATCACAGCGCATCTCCTCCTCGCTGTGATGGAAGGCAAAAAAACGTATCTATCGTTAGCTAACAAATAAAGATGACATGTGCCACCGCATAAAGAAAAAGATATCTCATATTCTGTCTGTAAATTACCTAACGATATAAGGACTTACGATAGAAAGTGGATGTGCTCCGTAATCAGCCAATTACTTGGCATGAGCTTACTTGAATCAGAAATGTCAGTTTGTGAGCGAAGAACAATGATTAATTAATATCTTTCCAAATAGCTTGAACAAATTAGTTCCTGTGCGATTAAAAAGTTTCTTCGAGTAAGCCACTTGTTCTGCATCAAACAATTCGACTTAATCCCCATAACTGTGAGGAAGATAACAGATCCCACGCAAGTGTCTGCAAGTTGTTCCTTAACCTCTGCACCATGGCACAGCGGTAGAGTTGCTGCCTTACAACGCCAGAGACCCAGGTTCAGTCCTGACTTACAGGTACAGTCTGTACGGAGTTTGCATGTTCTCTGCGTGACAACGTGAGTTTTCCCCGGGTGCCCCCACATGGGTCTCCTCCCTCACTCCAAAGACGCACAGATTTGTAGGTTAATTGGTTTCAGTAAAGATCATCTCTGGTATGTAGGATAGTGCTAGGGTATCGGGTTTTGCTGGTCGGAGCAGACCGGATACGGCACGATACAATAGAACTTTATTTATCCCAGGAGGGAAATTGATCTGTCAACAGTTATAGAAACACAAAATCCATGAAACATGAAATTAAAGTGAAGAGTGGTAAGGATTTGGGTTGTGCAAAGATTGGGGGGAGGGGGGGGAGAGGGTAATCAGTCTCAGTCTACCCCACGACAGAAGTGGGAGGAGTTGTACAATTTGATAGCCACTGGGAAGAAGGATTTCCTGTGGCGTTCTGTACTGCATCTTGGTGGAACCAGTCTGTTGCTGAAAGTACTCCTCGGGTTGGCAAGTGTGTCATGGAGAGGGCGAGCTGTATTGTCCAGGATGCTCCGCGGCTTGAGGAGTATCCTTGAGGAGTATCCATGAATGCAACTCCACTCCCAGGATGGAGCCAGCCTTCCTGATGATCTTGTTAATCCTATTGGTGTCCGCGGCCTTCGCCCTTCTGCCCCAACACATGTCAGCGAAGAAGATGGCACCGGCTACCACTGATTGGTAAAACATCTGCGGCATCCTACTGCAGACCTTGAAGGAGCAGAGGGCCGATGGGCATGTTTCCTTGCTGTATCTCTAAACTAAACTAAACTAAATCAGATAACTGTCATTCCAAGTGCTTTGATTTTATTTCTTATGTTTTTAATAATTAATAACTTAATTTAAATCATATTTTGATCTTTATGTTTTACAATCGTTTAACTTACAGCCTAATTTACAAAAGGCAGGCATTTTGGAAAATGCTCCATTCGGCAGAATTTAATCAATCACAAAAGGGTATTTTACTTGATGGCTGTTTCAACCAGAAATTCTAGCTAACCTGTATCAAAACGTATGTTTGTGGAATGTACGATCACCAATGGACAATTTCTCTGATTAGGCCCATGCTGATTTATTTGATGAACCGCACGGTGCGAACCTCTGCTGAAGGTATGAGTGAGTTTAGTGGACGGGGAGTGCTATGAGAAAATACTAGATCACATGATGGTGATTGGAAGCACTAATACAAAAAGTCCCGCTTTAGTGAAACTTAAATTGCTCTGGTATGTTAACTCCAGCGGTCTGCCTTGGCTTTGTAGTATATTAGGTTAAGCAATTCATTGTGTTTGTCCACCTGGGTGTTTGGGGCTATCACAATGGCACATCGGTATAGTTGCTGCCTTACAGCGAACACAGCGCCGGAGAGACCCGGGTTCCATCCCGACCACGGGTGCTGTCTATATGGAGTTTGTACGTTCTCCCCGTGACCTGCGAGATCTTCGGTTTTCACCCACACTCCAAAGACGTGCAGGTATGTAGGTTAATCGGCTTGGTGTATGTGTAAATTGTCCCTACTGGGTGTAGGGTGTTGGTGTGCGGGGATCGCTGGTCGGCATGGAACCGGTGGGCCAAAGGGCCTGTTTCCGCGCTGTATCTCTAAAGGAAAAAACTAAACTAATCTTCAGTTGGTTTAGTGAAGATAGATACAAAAGGCTGGAGTAACTCAGTGGGTCAGGCAGCATCTCTGCAGAAATGGAATAGGTGACGTTTTGGGTGGAGACCCTTCTTCAGTACCGAAACGTCACCTATTCGCTTCATCCAGTGATGCTGCCTGAACCGCTGAGTTACTCCAGCCTTTTGTGTCTGTCTTCGGTTTCAAACAGCATCTGTATTTCCTCCCTAAACAATGAGGTGGTGTGTTCAGTTACCAGCAATTAACTACCAGAAGGAGTCGAGTGGTGAAAAATAAAGATGGTACCCAGACAGCCTAATATGGCTATCTGTATCTCTCTGTGCATTATTGTGATGGAGGCTATTATATTTGCTACGCTTTAAGTTCAAGTTCAAGTTCCAGCTACATTTATTATCACGTGCACCAATTGGTACAGTGAGATTTGAGTTGCTATATAGCCATATGAATAAAAACATCCCCACACAGTGGAATGAACGTTTCCCACTGTGAGGGAAGGCAATAAATTTCAATCATCTTCCTCTTTGTTCACCCGTGTTCGGGGCCTAGAACCCTCCGCAATCGCCGCTACGGATGGCCCGTTGAACAGGCCCTCTCATTGGGATAATCAAACCTTCGGCGTCAGAATGGATCGGAACACACTCTGCAGCTAGCAGTTTCCGAATCAGCCGTTTCTTACCGGAGACCGCGGCTTCCAAAGTCCACAGGCCGAGCTGGGCGGAGCTCCAACACTGGTGACCCCTGGCAAGGGATCCCAGGACTGTGCGATGTTAAAGTCAGCGCCACCTGTGGCTAGAAACTCCGCTAACCACAGCTCCATGACGACAATCAGCAGGCCCAACACTCCGCGGCTCCAACAGGCGATGCCCGGCAAGGTATCATCCCGCTCCATGATGTAATTCAGCACTGTGCCCGCTGCTGTAGCTCTGGCCGGTCTCCAGCAGGAAAGGCCGTGCCGATCCAGTTGGTAGGCTGCGAAGATGGGGGGGGAACATGCAACTCAGAGAAAAGAAGCATCTCCGTCCAGATAAGTGACTGGGAAATGGTTTCCCCTATTCCCCCCCACCACCCCCCACATAAAAAAGACAAAAAAAACGTTTAAAACATACTTTTTGACATAATAAAAATAACAAAAAGGGTGAAAGGACGAACAGCTGCTGGCAAGGCTGCCATACCCGATGGTCAGAAATATGCTGGGATGTAATGTTAAAATTGTACAAGAGGAGATTTACTAGAATGTTGCCTGGGTTTCAACAACTCAGTTACAGAGAAAGGTTGAATAAGTTAGGTCTTTATTCTCTGGAGCGCAGAAGGTTAAGGGGGGACTTGATAGAGGTCTTTAAAATGATGAGAGGGATAGACAGAGTTGATGTGCACAAGCTTTTCCCTTTGAGAATAGGGAAGATTCAAACAAGAGGACATGACTTCAGAATTAAGGGATAGAAGTTTAGGGGTAACATGAGGGGGAACTTCTTTACTCAGAGAGTGGTAGCAGTGTGGAATGAGCTTCCAGTGGAAGTGGTGGTGACAGGTTCATTGGTATCATTTAAAAATAAATTGGATAGGCATATGGATGAGAAGAGAATGGAGGGTTATGGTATGAGTGCAGGCAGGTGGGACTAAGGGAAAAAAAGTTGTTCGGCACGGACTTGTAGGGCCGAGATGGCCTGTTTCCGTGCTGTAATGGTTATATGGTTATATGGTTATATGGTTATTGTTATATAATTCGAAAGCTTAAACGCTTAATAATTGCTATTGATATTGTTTTATTATTGTCACATGTATGGAGATACATGTGAAATGTTTTGTTTTCATGCTATCCAGGCCAATCATACTATACATCTGTACAATCAAGCCATCTACAAATACGACAGGTAGTTCAAAGAGACAAATAACAGTGCAGAATATAGTTACAGCATTATAGCATTACTGTTACAGAAAAAAGTCAAAGGTCTGCAATGAGATAGGTTGGAAGATCTGACCTACACCCTAGCTTAAGGGAAGACCGTTCATTAGCAACATCATATAATTTCAAGTTGACTGACCGTTCACACTTCCCAACAGGTTATATCCCCTTTAAGCACCTTCAATCATAAGGGCAAAATGTTTTCTGGGTTCAGTTTAATTTTGGACGATGGCTGGATGCTGCGTGCAGTGAATTGGTCCCATTGGATGCTGATGTCTTGCTGGAAATTGGTCTTTCGATCACTTGCCCCAGACTTGGGAAAGTTTAAGAATAAGGGGTAGGCCATTTAGGACTGAGATGAGGAAAAACGTTTTCACCCAGAGAGAAGTGAATCTGTGGAATTCTCTGCCACAGAAGGGAGTGGAGGCCAATTCATTGGGTGTTTTTAAGAGAGAGTTAGATACAATTCTTAGGGCTAAGGGAATCAAGGGATATGGGCAGAAAGCAGGAACAGGGTATTGATTTTGGATGATCCTTCTCTGTACGGAGTTTGTAAGTACTCCCCGTGACCTGCGTGGGTTTTCTCCGGGATCTCTGGTTTCCTCCCACACTCCAAAGTCATACAGGTTTGTAGGTTAATGGGCTTGGTAGAATTGTAAAACTGTCCCTAGTGTGTGCAGGATAGTGTTAGTGTGGGGGGGATGGCTGGGCGGTGTGGTCTCGGTGGGCCGAAGGGCCTATTTCCCCGCTGTATCTCTAAACTAAACAAAACTAAAATTATGTAAGGGGGAACTGTAGGCGTTGGCTTACACAGAAGATAGACACAAAATGCTGGACTTAATGGAGTTAGGCTGGAGCTGGGGTGGAGATGAGAGGTGACCTGTACATGGGATGTAGGACAGTGTTTCTGATGAAATACAGGTACTGTCGGGTTTTACCTGCTCCTTCTGCTCCATGGAAACTTTGACAGAAAACTAACCATTTGGACTTCTGCAGAATTTAAAACAGTTTTATTCCCAACTCATCCAACAATTTTATTCCCAACTCTTAACTCAGACTCTTATTTATGTGTGTGTTTGCGTGGCTGCTGGAGAATGCCTGAGAAGTAGTCGGACATAATTAGTGAGAAGCACTTCAGTAAGTTTGTGGACCTTGAATGTTGACCTCAGAAAACAGTCTTTGTCGCAACCATTTTACACCCACTTGACATTACCAGGTCCATTTTTTTACTCTGTTAGCACAAATGATCTAATATAACATAGAACATAGAACAGTACAGTACAGGAACTGGCTCTTCGGCCCACAATGTTTATGGCAAACATGATGCCAAGTTAAACTGATCTCATCTGCACGTACATGATATATATTCCTCTATTCTTTACACTTCCATGTGCCTATCTAAAAGCCTCTTAGACGCCACTATCATATTTACCTCCACCATCATTCTCTGTGTAGAAAACTTGCCCTGCACATTTCCACTTAACTTTCCTCATCTCACTTTATGCCTACTCTTCTTGGACTCTTCAACTTGGGAAAAAGGTACTGATAGTCTACCCTATCTATGCTCCTCATAATTTTATATACTTCTATCAACCTCCGACGATCCAGAGAAAACAATCCAAGTTTATACAACTTCCCCTTGTAGCTGAAACTCTCTAATCCATGCAGCCTTCTGGTAAACCTCCTCCACACCCTCTCCAAAGGCTCCACATCCTTCCTGTAATGGGACGACCAGAACTGCACGCAATACTCTAAATGCGACCTAACCAAAGTTTCATCATAATAACAGTTAACTGTTCATGTATTTCCACATGAACGTTGGCACAAGGTGGCGCAGCGATAGAGTTGGTGCCTTACAGTGCCAGTGAATGGGTTCACTCCTGACTACAGGTGCTGTCTGTACGGCGATTGTACGTTCACCCCGTGAACTGCGTGGGTCTTCTCTGGGAGCTCCGGTTTCCTCCCACAACCCAAAGACGTACAAGTTTGTAGGTTAATTGTTTTGGGATAATTTTTAATTTTTTCTAGTGCAGGTCAGCATTAGTGTGCGGGGATCACTGCTCGATGCAGCCTCAGTAGGCCGAAGGGCCTATTTCCGTGCTGTATCGCTAAACTAAAAAAAAACAGAACATTGTTACACTCGTAGAAAATCTAGTTGAACATCAGACAATGAGCTGGAGTGTCAATTTCTGCGCTACGAAGTGTGAAGTGCAAGCCTGCATTGCTGTTGTTAACTATTAAACTGAATTTTAATAATATCCTCTTGCTTGTGTTCTGCTGCTGAATTTAGGGCGACATTTTCCTCACCAACAGCAGAAGGAAGTGGGTGAGATGTCTGCTCAATTAGACAGTATAAGGTAGTAAGAATCCCTGGAGAGGAGGAATGGGTCAAGACTCTAAAGATGTCACCCGTTCCTTCTCTCCAGAGATGCTGCCCGTTACTCCAGCATTTTGTATCTTCAGTGTAAACCAGCATCTACAGTTCCTTCCTACACAGTATAAGGTAATAATATTAACTTTGATATTATCACACAGCTGGGACTCTGGCGTTTTACGTACAACATTCCAACTGCCAAGGAATAGTGACAGGAAGATGAAAAAGTTTTAAATTGATGCAAAAATCAGGAGAAACCTGTGGAGAAGCATCCATAATCCCTAATCCATTATCCACAACTGTGCATGTTTATCCACAATTACTCTATTTCATTCCATTAAGTGCAAGACATTAGTGGCAGCAGAAAAATCCTTATGCCTTTAATTCTCCACTTCTGCCAAGTAAAGTACAATAGTAAGATTAAATGAGAACTTACCAGTTTGAAGTTTGATCTTGATTTTATGAGGAGTTACGATGAGCGATTACGTGAAGAAGCGCCGTCCATCTGCGTGTGCGTCAATCTTCAAAGCAGCGGTGTTAAATCACAGATAAAAAGAAGACCTGAGAATAGTAAGATTGAAGAAACTAGAACTTCCATGTGACTTTGATAGTATGAGGGTGGGAGCGGAGGGCACGTAACTCCTCATAAAATCAAGATCAAACTTCAAACTGGTAAGTTCTCGTTTAATCTTACTATTTTACTTCGGAGTCACGTGAGTGACGACGTGAAGATTTCAAAGCTCTGTGATTTTACGCCGGTTACGAATCCAGGCGTCTCACACTGAATGGATTGACCATGGATGCATGTAATCATTAAAGCATTCAGACATTAGATTCAGATTCAGATTCAGATTCAATTTTAATTGTCATTGTCAGTGTACAGTACAGAGACAACGAAATACATTTAGCATCTCCCTTGAAGAGCGACATAGCAAACGATTTGAATAAATAATAATAAGTGTCCGGGGGGGGGTGATTGGCAGTCACCGAGGTACGTTGTTGAGTAGAGTGATAGCCGCCGGAAAGAAGCTGTTCCTAGACCTGCTGGTTCGGCAACGGAGAGACCTGTAGCGCCTCCCGGAAGGTAGGAGGGTAAACAGTCCATGGTTGGGGTGAGAGCAGTCCTTGGCGATGCTGAGCGCCCTCCGCAGACAGCGCTTGCTTTGGACAGACTCAATGGAGGGGAGCGAGGAACCGGTGATGCGTTGGGCAATTTTCACCACCCTCTGCAATGCCTTCCGGTCGGAGACATTATGTAGTTAAGTAAAGACACTGATGCTTTAAATGAAAGAAAAGTTTTTTAAAACTAGTTACCCCTCCCAACCTTGGGGGTAAACTAAGGGACAGAACTTAAAATGGTACGTGCAAACACCCCCAGTCCGGTTATAGGTTTGTTATAAAACCGGTGGACCGTTATTTCATTCGTCCATCCTGCAGCCACTAGGATGTCGTCAAGAGGCACGTCCATTGCTCTTGCTGCCGACGTAGATGCAGCCCTGGTGGAGTGAGATTTAACCACATAAATGTTCACTCTGTTACCGCCATTACCCCCTTGAGTTGACACCTTCTGGTGTGGTTTTTAAAAAAAAAAATTTATGGCTGATGAGGACCGATTGTTCTGAGCCTCTGAGGTTCTCCGTAACTCTCAGATAGTGGTGTTAGTATGTTACCACACACACAACCGTTGGTCCTCTGGATATGCCAAGAACTGGATCTCCATCCCTGGCATTCCTGGCCTGCTATGTTTTATCAGGTTCCTGATTACGAATGTTATGTTGTTCATATTGATGGTCATGTGGTCCAACCGTAGCTTTTGCAGTGTCTGGACTCTTTGTCAGCATACCACCTTCAGGGTTAGTTATCGGCGGTCCCCACTGTCAAAGTAGGGTTAGTACCACGCTCACATCCCATGTGTCTGTGTACCTTGGTCTTAGAGGTATTAAATTGTAAATTCCCTTCATGCATTTTGGTGTAAAGGGGTGCGTTCCTATCGACCTGTGCCCTGCTTCCAGCATCCAGCATCAGATAGGAGGAGAGTGCACTATAGATTGCACTATAACTTTCTTTATAGTTATAGTACAGAGTTGATAGGAAACTCCAAGACATTTGTTATCCGAACTGTGTTGTATTTGTTCAGAGAGTCCTATGCCTTGAAATGGCCTCCTCAGAATCTGCAGACCAACAAGTTAATACGTTCGTGTAGTGGATGATTACTCTCTGTAACTGGGTTCACTAGGAGGTCCCTGCTCTTGGGTACAGCCTGGCTGGACTATAGTTCCCAATATTTTTGGGAACCAGGCTTGAGTAGGCCAATCTGGCACTACCAATATGCCTGTGGCTTAGTCTTGCTTAATTTTGGTCAAGCATCGGTTCGTGAGACAAATTTGCGGAAAGCATACATAAACAATCCTCCCCAATTGAGGGAGAAAGCATCCACTGCCTTTCCTCCTGGATCCTGCTTGCAGGACACATATCTGGGTAACTGATGGTTTAGTCTAGATGCAAACAGATCAATATCTGGTATGCCAAATCGTGTAGTTATTTTGTTAAATACTGCCTGATTCAACATCCATTCTGTGTTGTTATTAACCATTCGTGATCTAGCATCTGTCACCATTTTATATCTACCTCGTAGATTTCCCAAATATTCCTCTTGATACACCAGTGCCAAATGAGGTTTGACAATCTGTCGTAAGATACAGATTTTACACCACCCTTGTTAATGGATATGTGGGAGAAGTCGTCCTCAGATGCTCTCCGTTGAGGGAGGGTATCCCTCTGCCCGGACTCATCTGAGTCAACGGGTTTGTTAGACTTGCGGGTGGTATTACATCCCGCAGGACAACCATGGAGCTCCTGCTCCCGCACAAAGTCTCCTGCCGATTCTGCTGTCGGCGCTAATGTCGGGAACAAGACCGTCGCCCGCTATTTGGAATGCTGCGGTCCTCGGCAGCCGACATCCCCATGGGCCATCTCCTCGACATCTGGGCTCTGAAACTACAAAACAGCTTCAAGCCCGAAAGAACGCAGGTAAGTAGTTCAACTTTCCTTACCTGATCATCCCGACGGCTGGGAGGACACAGTGCCTGCCAGTCCGTCGTGCGTGTTGCGTTCAGACGTAATGACGCGCATGCAGACGGACGGCCCTTCTTCACGTAGTCACTCACGTGACTCCGAAGTAAAATCAAACATTTTGACACAAAAAGCCGGGGTAATTTAGCAGGACAGGCAGCATCTCTGGAGAGAAGGAATGGTTGACGTTTCAGGTCAGGACCCGTCCTCAGTCTGACTGAAGAAGGGTCTCGACTCGAAACATCACCCATTCCTTCTCTCCAGAGATGCTGCCTGTCCCGCTGAGTTACTCAAGCTTTTTGTGTCTATTTTCGGTTTAAACCAGTTGCTGCGCTTCCTTCCTACACAATCAAACAATCGCTGATGAACTGAAAGCTGAGAGAAATATATTTGTTCACGCGCTTTGGGGAATTCCCTGTTTCGGTTTCAAGTTTCTTATTTTGCTGACCCTCTGAGTCAGTGTGACAGGGCTGCTAAAAATGTCATTTTGCTGCAATCTCGTAATTAGTCTAAAGTAGTGCACCATGCTGTTACAGGACTCACAGCGTGACGAACAATGAGCTATGATCCTCGCTGTTTGCATGTGAAAACAAATGTTAAGGATGCTTGTTAAGTCAACACGATAATAAATGTCACAGAGGAAGCAACATAATAAGCATCATTGTTACATAGGATTTATGGCCTGCTTCTTCATATGTTAAATACAGCTGAGCACATGAAGCTTCAAATTAGGCACAAAGCTTCAAATTGGAAGTTTAATGGTCTTTATTAGTGCAAAAATAACCCTTAGCAGTAAAATGTAATATGTATATAATTACTTGGACATCATTAAATTTCAGGAAGTAGTTTTGTTGTAATTAATTTAGCCAGATACCCTGTAGGTAGAAATGTATTGCAAAAATAAAACTATTTACAATGCATTGTAAAATGACTCCCATTATCCAGGGTCTCATCTGGTTTGAGCAATTAACATGAACAGACAAACTGTAGTCGGGTGTCATTAGCAGACCTTTTCATGCTCCTTCCAAACACCTTTGTGTGGGTTGCAATTACATATTTTAAGTTAATTGTGACTGAAGCTCCTGTGTCCTGCTGGGGCAGTGGATATAAGTCAACAGACTCTACTCAGGGACCCTGCTAACTGACCTTTCTGGTACCATGCTGTCCTTTGAATCATCTGTCATGTTTTGTTCAGGCTTCCCTGGTGTAATTGGCTTTAGGTAGGCCGCAGTATTTTGTTTCCCAGTCAATCAGGAAGTCGCCGTGACTAACACCCGCTGCTGGTGGAACATTTGCCACCTCTGTGATGTTGAGAGTCTGCAGTTAATATTGCCAGAGATAGACACAAAGGGCTGGAGTAACTCAGCGGGACAGGCAGCATGTCTGGAGAGAAGGCATGGGTTATGTTTCGGGTCGAGACCCTTCTTCAGACTAGTTAGGGATGAGGGAAACGAGAGATATAGGCGATGATGTACAGAGATAAAGAACCATGAGTGAAAGATATGCAAAAAAGTAACAATGATACAGGCTATTGTTAGCTGTTTGTTAGGTGAAAACGAGAAGCTAGTGTGACTATCATTACAACAATAGTAGTGACAATACCACAGGTAAAGTAAACACGTAACTTGGTTGCAATTTTGTGCTAATTTTGTTTCCTAGTCAATCAGTGAGACCATATTCAAAAGAAAAAGGATATTTGATCTAGCCTCACCTAAAGCATAAATGGCAAAACTTGAAGGTAGACATTGAATGGGAGTGGGAGTTGAAGTACTGAGCCATCAGGAGATCAGGTTAGTTAATTCCCCCCCCCCCGCCCCCCTCCCATTCCTAATCCGATCTTTCTGTCCTGGGCCTCCTCCATGGCCAGAGTGACTCCACCGCAAATTGGAGGAGCAGCATGCCATATTTCGCTTTGGTAGTTTACACCCCAGCGTTATGAACATTGACCTCCAATTTCAGGTAGTCCCTGCTTTCTCCCTCCTTCTCCTCCCCTTCCCAGCTCTCCCACAGACTACTGTCTCCGTCTTTCATTTCTCTTCCCCCCCCCCCATCCCCCACTCCCACATCAGCCTGCAGACCCCAAATGTCACCTATTTCTTCGCTCCATAGATGCTGCCTCACCCGCTGAGTTTCTCCAGCATTTTTGTCTACCTTCGATTTTTCCAGCCTCTGCAGTTCTTTCTTAAACATGTCAGAACTTGATCGTTCTTTCCACATTAATAGCTACATGTATAACCTACCTCAGCACTTCAAAACAGCTCTGTGCTCTCAAAAAGAAACTCATACTGATTCCTTGTTGGAGACATTCTTTAAGCTAGATTCAAGATTCAAGAAATTTATTGCCATGTCAACAAGTTGATAGGAATGTGTCTTGGTTCGCTCTGAGATGGATACAATACAGTACAATACAACCACCACACACACCACAATAAATAATACAGTACAATACCGTACGAAGGACAATATATACAGGAAGGACAGTACCCAGCAGCATCATATTAAGCGTAAGTGCAAGTGCAAAAGAAAGTGCAAAGTGATTAGTGCAAATTCAAATATCTGATGGCTTGGAGGTAGGTGCTGTCTCTGAAGCGAGATGTTCTACTTTTAATGCTTCTATATCTCCTTCCTGATGGGAGGAGATTAAAGAGGTAATGTGCCGGGTGAAAGTGATCTGCTATGATTTTTTTGGCCTTTCTGGTGAGTCTTGTTGAGTAAAGTGATGTCACTGAGGGAAGTCTGCTGCAACCGAAGATCTTAGAAGCTCGGCGCACTATTCTCTCCAGCCGAATCTTATCCTGCGAGGTTGTGTGACCATACCAGACAAGCATAGAGAATGTGAGTACTCTACTCTACTCTTGCTTTTGGAGTAATGATGTCTCATATGATATTTGTGGCATTACAAGTTGAATGATGGGTTAGGATAAGTGGAAGATTGGATGAGAGTGTTTAGCATTTGCTTGAGTGAATTAATTGTCTGGTGTTTCCTTTATTTAGTAGATACTGGCAGCATAGGTGGAGAGAGCAGGAATTGAGGGGGGTTGTTCTGCGAGGCCAGCACTGACTGTCGAGCCTTCCCCAGATGTCGTAGGCCTAACTCAATGAAAGACCTGTGAAGGGAGGTGCCCACTTGATAACCCCAATGATATACTTGCAACTACACAAACAGTTTTTATTAAAATGTGCTTGTATAACATGTAGATAGCTGATAACTGCATATGGAGTTTGTTATTGTCCTAGTACAATCAGCTTAGATAATACTTTGGCTTGGGGTTTGGTTTTCATGGCTGAGCGCATGTACTGATGTTATAGCATATGTTCTTTGTGTTTTAATTGTAATTTCAGAAAATCCAATAGCTAAATTGTGATTACAGATCCAGGACAGTCAATAAATGCAGATAAACCCATCAGCTCACATGGGCAGATTCAAATGCAATTCAGAACCAAATGAAAATCAGAGGAGAAGAAATAGGGGAAAAGAAGGAAAGGAAAGGAATGGAAGAACATATCAGCACGATGTCAAGTAAAGTGTTGATAAGGTTAGCACAGATTGATGGTAATGCCAAGAAAAGATGTGTTTGTTTCTATGTTTCCATAACACAATGTGATGGAGTTTGGCTTTCAGAAAATAAGACAAACTGCTATCTCAAGACTTGGACTAGAAAGAATCACAGCAGACCGTTTTCACATCTGCCGGGGCCTGATACATTTTTAAATCCAATTATCCTTGTTATAAATGTATCACAGCTTGTAAGAGGAGGTGCCAGACCACATTAAACCAAAGGGTGGTATGAGATGTGATTGCTGAGCAAGTGTGTTATGGATAGAATGAAGGAGAGCAAAACCTATTTCAGGGCGCAATTTTAATGCATTTGCAAGTGGGCAGCATGGTGGCGTAATGATAGAGTTGCTGCATTACAGCGCCAGAGACCCAGGTTCGGGTCTGACTATGGGTGCTGTCTGTACAGAGTTTGTACATTCTACCCGTGACCTGCATGGGTTTTTTCCGGATGCTCCGGTTTCCTCCCATAGGTTTGTAGGCTAATTGGCTTCAGTAAAAATTGGCCCTAGTGTGGGTAGGATAAGTGTCATTGTACGGGGATCGCTGGTCAGCGCGGACTCAGTGGGCCGAAGGGCCCGTTTCCAAGCTATATCTCTAAACTAACTTGTTCAAGGTGAATAGATGCCATCCCTCACTCAATAACATTGATAATCAGGATGGCACAAAGTGGGACAATGTGCACTAGTATGAATGGTTGATCGATACTCAGTGTGGACTCAGTTGGCGAAAGGACCGATTTCCATGTGTAAGAAGGAACTGTAGATGCTGGTTTAAATCGAAAATAGACACAAAAAGCTGGAGTAACTCAGCAGGACAGGCAGCATCTCTGGAGAGAAGGAATGATGACGTTTTGGGTCGAGACCCTTCTTCAGCCTATTTCCAGACTGTATATCTGAACTCTCTGATTCATTTCTATTTATATTTCTAAGAATTTAGATCAAAAATCTAAAATCTAAATAATAAATCTGTGAACCTGTAATACAACCATGACAAAAGGCACAAGGAAATATAAGCCAAGCACCTAAGCCATGTGGATAATATAACAATCTGGTAAAACCTCATAATGGGCATAGGGTTTTGTTATTGCTGCAGGATCTGGATGCTTGCTTCATTCATTGTCTTATACATTTGAATGAAAATCTTATACATTTGAATGAAATATTTTCCGGATTCAGAATTTTGCTTAACTCTTCCAAACACCAATTACCAATAACTCTTCCAATTAAATATTTCCAAATCTAAACAATCAGAAGTTCGCAATAAATAATCGATGTTTTGGTTTTGTTTAGACACCTTGGGGTTTTACATGGGTTGGGAGCATTGTACTTACCTTTGGCATCACCATCATCATTTCTCTTGCTTCTTTATCTCGTATCAGTTAGCACTCAACAGAATCCTCCTCACTTTGCCAATATCTATTTATCTGTGCCTCAAAAAGGCAGCTAGCATCATCAGAGACCCACATCACCCTGCCTCATTTCACTCCTGCCATGGGAAGAAGATATGGGAGCCAGGAAACTGTAAGGTCCAGGTTCTGGAACAGCTTCCACCCTATAGCCATCAGACGAGTCACAGCAGGGGCTTGTTCCCCTTAGTGGCAGAATTTAAAAGCCGGGAACAGCAGGTAAGGAGACTCTGCGTTTTTTCCACTTACTTTATCACAGGTGGAGGCATGGACAGATCCAAGAGAAACAAGAAGGCTGCGAAAAAGCTGGCGGGGGAGAACCGCGAAGTTGCGGGCAGCCAGCAGCAGCCAACGGCACACCAATCTCCCGTAATGGGAACAGCTGTGCCCGACTTGGCTCCCGCACCGGCCAAATCAACACCGCGGCCGGGCGGTAAAGCAAAGCAAAAAACTGACAGTCGTTGACTCCGATGAGTCCGACTTTGAATAGCCGCGAGCGGCCAGTGCCCGTGAGCATTGGGGCCGGTTGGAGCGGCTTCAGGAGCAGCTGCACAAGTGGCCGGTTGGAGCGGCTTCAGGAGCAGCCACAAGTGGCCAGTGCCCGTAAGCATTGGGGCCGGTTGGAGCGGCTTAAGGAACAGGAGCAGCCGTGAGCAGCCAGTGCCCGAGAGCATTGGAGCCGGTTGGAGCGGCTTGAGGAACAGGAGCAGCCGTGAGCGGCCAGTGCCCGAGAGCATTGGAGCCAGTTGGAGCGGCTGTTGGAGCAAATACTCCAAAGTGACAGGCTCCGGGAGATGGAGACTAGTCACAGTGGGCAGCTAGTAAGCCCTACAGCAGTACCTCTTGTAGGGCTGCATAGTGTTTCTCCCTCATCAGAGGGGAGTACGGGGGTCAATTCTGGGCTGACCCTGAAGAGGGGTGCAGAACATACTCCTAGTGTGCATGGGGTGCAAGAAAACCTATTGGATATGGTGTCCCAGTTCATTCAACCCGACCAAACTGGCCAAAACCTGGAACCTAAAATAGCTGCAAGTATTTTTTTTTTTTTTTAATATTTTATTTTATTAGAAGTAAGTACAGTCATATGGCACCAAAGTGCCTAATATATATTTTCATAATACATTTTATGTACAACTTCTTTTTTTTTTGTTACATTGAAAAAAGATGAGAATAAGAAAAAGAAGTTAGATAGTAAAGGATAGAAAGATGTGAAATATATAGTGTGTGAAGAAAGAAAACGAGTAAATGAAGAAAGTTGAGAGAAAAAATAGAGAAAAGAAAATAAAATAAAAAAGAAAAGGAGATCATTATTTATAATCTTGACCAACCCTCGTCCAGTCCTGAAACAGTTATTTTTTACAATTGTGTTGCACCATATGATTCCAAAAAAACGACGAATGGAGACCAACTCGTTATGAATTGGTCTGATTTATCCATTAGGAGGAATCGCATTTCCTCAAGATGAGCGGTGTCCAACATACTTGCGATCCACATTTTAAGCGTTGGTATTGATGTACCCTTCCAAAATTTAAGTATTAATTTTTTTGCTATTATTAAACCATAGTTAAGGAATAGATTTTGAGATGTGTTCAATTTATTCCCAAGTATTGACTACATGTCATTCAATCAGCTACAAGGACAGGCATTACTGGACACCACAGCAAGACACTTACCACCAGGGAACTGCAAATCACTGAATGTTCCCAGTGTCAACCAGTGTATTTGGAAACATGTCAGAGCATCAATAAGAGCCAGGGACTTGAAACTACAAAAAGTTCTGAAAGTCCTAACAGCGGGAATTACGGCTTTTGCCCGCACAATCAACGAAAAAGACATGACACAAGATCACCAGGATGCACTGGCTTTATTTTGCAACTACCAATACGAGTTAAATAGTATTAGGAAGAGTGCCATCCAACCGGCATTAGACCCCAAATTTGCAGGCCTGTGCAAACCTGGAACCTCCAAACCACCAATATTACTATTTGGAGGTGACTTATCGAAACAGGTAAAATAACTTAATGAAGAGGCTAAAACCCTAGGGCTCATTAAAGAAACGTCTAAAAACTACTTCAGCCAGAAACAGCACCCCTACACACCCACCAGTCGGACAAGGCAAACTGGTGAAAGCTCGAAGGCCAGGTACAATCAACATCGGTCTTTTTTAGGCCATGACCCAGACCGGCCTTCCTGGAAAATGCGCAAACCCTCAACACTGACCCAACTACAGGCCCAGACACCGGCGCCTCAACGTCCACGGAGGATACCAAAAAAGTAATAAACCTACCACTGGTAACCATGGAGGTAGGTGGGTCTGGTTCCTTACGAATTGAAGGGAGCATGGAGGTTGGTGGGAGATTACACTTCTATCTGGATACATGGAATAAGTTAACTACCGACACTTAAATTTTAAGCAGTATCCAGGGTTATACCATAGAATTTATACAAAAACATAACCCTCCAGATTAGCATATACCGAACCGAATGTTCATGCTTACAGGCAAAGAAAAATCAAAACCACACGCTGAACTACAGCGGGTTTATAAAAAAGGAGTAATTGAGAAAACCCAACACGAATCACAGGAATTTGTGTCCAATATCTTTATCAAAAACAAGAAAGATGGTGGTTGCCGCATCATCATAGATTTGACTAATTTGAATACTTTCGTACAATATATTCATTTCAAGATGGAAACCTTTATTACTACTAAGCAATTGATTTCCTAAGGCAAGCATCGATTTAAAAGATGGTTACTATACAGTACCCATCAGAGGTGACCACAAATGTTATTTAAAATTCAACTGGATGGGTCAGCATTGGCAGTACAGGGCACTACCTAATGGTCTAACATCAGCCCCAGGCTGTTCACTAAAATTTTGAAACCAGCCCTAGCGTTTCTGCGGAAACAAAAACACATGGTAATGGCATATCTAGATGACATACTTATTGTGGGCAAAACTTTGGAATTGGCTAATCAAACGGTAACAGCCACAAAACAATTATTTGGGAAAAAACTGGGGTTTACCATCCATCCAGTTAAATCTAAATTAACGCCTTCAACCACAATGGATTATCTGGGGTTCACCATTAACTCAGTTCACATGTCAGTGACTTTGCCGAAAGAAAAGGTTACAGCCTTAATAGAGGCTTTCAGCAAAATCATTGACATCACTAAACCATCCATCAGACTGGTAGCAAGAATAATTGGCAAAATAGTGGCTGCGTTTCCAGCCACACAATTCGGACCTTTACATTATCGAAATTTACAGAGGGCTAAAATACGAGCACTCAAAATTAATGGTGGTCATTTTGACAGACCAATGAAGCTACCAACAGAGGCCATTATGGAACTAAAATGGTAGAAAGATAACATTAGGCATTGTTCCAATACAATCATTATCAGCAGACCCTGGGGCAGCGGCAAAAGATGCATTTTCGCTGCATTGGGGGAAATTGTTTATTTATGCATTCCCTCCTTTCTGCCTCATCAGTCGGGTATTAAGGAAAATACAGCAAGACTCTGCGTCTGGTATTTTGATAGTACCCGATTGGCCTACTCAACCATGGTTCCCGGTGATACTCGACATGGTATTAGAACCATGCATCACCATCCATCATAGACCTAATTTACTGGTTCATCCCGTAACAAGGGAAAGTCACCCATGTCATAATTATATAAACCTATTAATTTGTAGAGTTTGAAAGCACCTCTACTACACCTGGGACTGACGGACCGAACAGTGGATATTATTTCAGCGGCCCACAGACAGTCCACCAAAAAACAGTACTTGGTGTACATCAAGAAATGGGAAATGTACTGTCACAACAATAACATCACCCACAGATCTATGAACATCCCGTCTGTTCTGGAATTCCTGGCAAGCCTCCATTACGATGAGGGGCTCAGTTATAGTGCCATCAACTGCGCCAGAAGTGCTCTATCAACATACCTGTGGCAAGGAACAGAGCGGCATTCTGTTGGGACACACCCCTGGTAACCAAACTCATGAGGGGCATTTTTAATGTTAATCCCCCAAGAACCAGGTACTCCCAAATATGGGATGTGAGCATTGTACTGACCATGTTAAGAAACTGGTCTCCAGCTACAGCGCTGTCCCTACAGAAACTGACTATGAAAACAGGTCACGGCACAAAGGGTCCAGTCACTACAGAAACTAAGGCTGGACAACATGACTACTTCATCTGGAAATTTAACTTTTCACATCAATGAATTAGTCAAACAGAACAGACAGGGGTCAGCAGGCCTAAAAATAGAATTCAGGGCCTACCCGACAGATGATCGTCTCTGTATTGTAACACACTTGCTATTATATATGGAGTATACTAAGATCATCAGAGGCAAAGAAATGGCACTTTTAATCAGCTACAAACAGCCACACAAAAAAGTTACAGTCTAGACCATCTCGAGATGGCTAAAACAGGTCCTAATAAAGGCTGGAGTAGACACTAACTTTTTTAAATCTCACTCCACCAGGGCTGCAGCTACATCGGCAGCTATGAAGTTGGATGTTCCTATGGACCAAATCCTCAAGACAGCAGGATGATCAACGGAGAAAACTTTCCAACGATTTTATAACAAACCAGTAATTGAACCTGGAACATTTGCAGAAACAATTTTAAGTTCTGTAATATAATTTTACCCCATAAATAGGGGCTATAATTTGGTGTTAATAAATTTATCTTTGTTTTTCCAATATCGTATTGATGTCTAATGATGTTAACACTATTCTCCCCATAATCAAGGCAGATGTCATGCATGGACTCATTCGCACGGCATGAAATCACAGAGCTTTAAAATCTTCACGTAGTCACTCACGTGACTCCGAAGTAAAATAGTAAGATTAAACAAAAACTTACCAGTTTGAAGTTTGATCGTTATTTTATGAGGAGTAACGTTGAGGGAATACGTGCCCTCCGCTCCCACCCTTGATCATATACTCAACTGGTATTGTCTTCTCTAATCTTACTATGTTTAGTCATTACAGTTATCTGTGATTTCACACTGCTGCTTTGAAGAATGACACGCATGCGTCCTGGCGGGATTCTTCACGTAATCCCTCAACGTTACTCCTCATAAAATAACGATCAAACTTCAAACTGGAAAGTTCTCGTTTAACCTTACTATTAAACATTACAACCTCCAAATAAGCTCTGAACTGCATATACTTGAGGGCATTGGTTTTGTCGTTTTGCACTATTATTGTTTGTCTGTTTTGTTTTTATTGGTATGTATGCGGGTGTGACTGTATGTACATGTATATAGTAAATGTGTGTGTAGGAAGGAACTGCAGATGCTGGTTTAAACCAAAAATAGGCACAAAATGCTGGAGTAACTCAGCGGGACAGGGATCATTTCTGGAGAGAAGGAATGGGTGACGTTTTGGGTCGAGACCCTTCTTCAGAATTATCTGTTGTTACTCCAGCATTTTGTGCCTATGTGTGTGTGTGTGTGTGTGTGTGTGTGTGTGTGTGTGTGTGTGTGTGTGTGTGTGTGTGTGTGTGTGTGTGTGTGTGTGTGTGTGTGTGTGTGTGTGTGTGTGTGTGTGTGTGTGGATATATATTTGTGTGTGTGTGTGTGTGTGTGTTTGTGTATATGTGTGTGTGTGTATATATAGTATAGATATATATGTGTGTGTATATATATGTGTATGTGTGTGTGTGTGTGTGTGTGTGTGTGTGTATATATATTTATGTGTGTGTATATATATATATATATATATATGTGTGTATGTATGTATTTGTGTGTATGTATTTATATATGTGTGTGTATATATATGTGTGTGTGTGTATGTATATATATATATATGTGTGTGTGTCGGTGCGTTTGTGTGTGTGTGTTTATATGTCTGGGACGTGACAATTAAGCACTCTCGACTCTTGATGGGCGTTCCTGTTGGAATCTATTTTGTCCTCAGAAAAGCTGCAACATAATAGTTACCAATAATAATATCTGTGCCATGGTTGAAAGCAGATGGGTTCAGGTTCCAAGAATTCCCAGTGGACCAATGTCAATTTTAATCAGAAGCGAACTAGGCCCCACAATGTTTGCTTAGACATGACTAAGGAACTGTCCTAGTTATTTGTGATTCTTCGACAGGCCGTCACACTGCATTGTTGTCTTCTTGAAGGTGTATGCCCACAGTATATTCCCCAGCATAGAAGATTCTAAAACTGCAGCATAGGCTTAAGGTGAGATGGGAGAGATTTAAGAGGGACCTCAGGGGCGATCACATAGTTTAAAGACCAATGTTCGTCAAATGGTTGTTTTATGGTAAACAGCAAGATGGCGCCTGCCTGCGGCGACTTTTGCGGAGCTCCAGAACATAAAAGGCTCAACTACAACTTCCAACAACTTACTTGGATCAGAAAAACGGCAGAAATAGGTGGTGTTTCGGACAAGCTGCTTGAGCACCTCAAGGCTCTCGCAATTTTGCAATCTCCCGCAGCTGCGGGAGCCCCGGACTTTAAATTTTCCCACGCTGGCTGTGAAACTCCTGACCTGACTGAGGATCCCAGGTACGGTACCTGGGGACCCCGGGATGACCCCCAGAGCCGACGGGCTGAATCTTCCAGGAACAACGGAACTGGAGCTGCTGACTTTGAGGAAACCCCCATTCGTTACGGAGCTGGAGCTGCCGTCTGTGAGGGAATCCCCGTTCCAGCGCAGGTCCGCAGAAACAGTAGGTACACCAAGCACAGTACCTGGAAACAAAGGGGAAGCCTCCATTGTGTCCGGAAACGTGGACGACGGGCAGGACTCCAGATCAGAATGAAGCACAGGGGACTTCGGCCCCCTCTCCCCACTATCCTACTGGCCAGTGTACAGTCGCTTGAAAACAAAGTGGAGGACTTAAGGTCAAGGCTGCTTTATCAAAGGGAGCTGAGGGAATGCTCTGTGTTATGTTTCACAGAGACATGGCTCACCCCCAGCTCCCCAGACAGCAATCCAGCCTGAAGGTTTCTCCATCCACCGTATGGACCGTACCCTGGCATCAGGAAAAGGGAGAGAGAGGGGGCGTCTGCCTCATGGTCAACTATGCGTGGTGGTGCTCAGATGTGGCCAACTCCTGTTCAACACCTGGAACATCTGGTGGTCAAGTGCCATCCATTCTCCTCCCAAGGGAATTCACTGGAATCATCCTGGCCGCGGTCTACATCCCACCCAGGCAGATTCCGCCTGGCACTGGAGGAGCTGCACGCCGTGGTCCAAAACAAGGGAATTCACCTCCATTATCCCACCGCTGGGGACTTCTAAGGCAAACCCTAAAGAAATCACCCCTAGGCACCACTCACTTCGGTAAATCCCACCCTCAACCACTGCGGTGCCACCATCAAGAATGCCTACGTTAGCAATCACCCTCACTTCGGTACCCCCCAGACCGCGTGCTGCAGGACCTACAGGCAGCAGTTGAAGAGCGCACCCCCAGTGGGGGGGGCACAGGGGGGGGGGGGGGGGGGGGGGCAAGAGGAACAACTCCAGGACTGTTTGGAGTCTGTAGACTGGGCAATGTTCAAGGACTCGGCAACAGACTTGAACGAATACGCCACAGTCGTCACAGACTTCATTACTAAATGTGTGGAGGACTGCATCCCTACAAAAACCTTCCGAGTGTTTCCCAATCAGAAACCTTGGATGACCTTTGAGATCCGCACTCTTCTGAAGTCCAGACACAGGGCATTCACTTCCAATGATACAGTGGCCTACATGAAGTCCAGATACGACCTTGGTAAGGCCATCAAAAAGGCCAAAAGGGACTTCTGCTCCAACTGGAGGATGAGACAGATGTTCGGCAGCTGTGGCGGGGCCTGAATGCAATCACCTCCTACAAGGCGAAACCAGGAGGCAGCTCGAATGTCGGCGAAACATCACTCCCTGACGAGCTCAATGCGTTTTACGCACGCTTTGATAGGGAGAACACTGATGTGCCTTCCGGATCCCCCATTCGCCGTGATGGTATTTCAGTCTCAGTCACAGAGGCCGACGTCAGGAAATCCTTCAGAGGGGTGAACCCCCGAAAAGCACCTGGACCTGATGGTATACCCGGTCGTGTTCTAAAAACCTGTGCGGACCAACTGGCTGGAGTTTTTACGGACATTTTTAACCTCTCACTTCTGAGGTCTGAGGTCCCCACCTGCTTTAAAAGGGCATCAATTATACCAGTGCCCAAGAAGAGTAAGGTGACGTGCCTCAATGACTATTGACCAGTGGCACTAACGCCGGTGGTGATGAAGTGCTTTGAGAGGTTGATCATAGAGCAAATCAACTCCTACCTTGACAAAAAAGCAAGAATTTCATTGTCCTATACAGGGACACCTGACAATAAACTCACTTGAACTTGAACTTGAACTTAATTTGATGTTGACTGGTGGCTGTTTGCCTACGTCCTTCAATCCCACTACCTGTCGATCAGTGTCACTCATGCTATGAGTCATACTGTGGCTCCGCCCACTGGTTTAATAGAGATTCCATTCAGGAGAATGCATTCAGGAGTTTTAGTCCAGTTTAGTTTAGAGATACAGCGTGGAAACAGTTCCTTCAGCCAACCGAGTTCACGCTGAACGCTAGTTCTATGTCATTCTAGATTTGCATCCTACACATTAAAGGCAATTTACAGAAGCCAACTAACCTGTAAACTGTACATATTTTGATTGTGGGAGGACCCTTGTGGAAACCCACACGGTCACAGGGAGGGCGTACAAACTCCATACAGACAGTAACCATTGTCAGGATGGAACCCGGGTCTCTCGCACTGTAAGGCAGTAACACTACCACTCCACTACTATGGTCAATTTCTGCTGGCTAGCCATGTGTTCATCAACTGCACATGCATGCGAAATGGGAGGAGGATAATTGTTCATGTTCCTCACAACAACTCCGCTCCTCTCACCTATGCCCTCTAAACTTTGACATTTTCACCCTGGTAAAAAGGTTCTGACTGTCAACCCTATCAATGCCTCTCATAATGGTTTATATTTCTCTCACGTCTCCCCTCAACCACAGATATTCCACAGAAAACAATCCACGTCAATGAAACATGACAATGACATTCTTACTTGCTGCAGCTTTGCAGGCACCTTAATGCAATAACACAATTAAGCACACAATAATTATTTTTTTTGATGATCAAATTATTTTAAAAAGGTATATTATTGTTATATTATTGTCGAACTTGTCTAGTCATAGCATAGAAACAGGGCCTTTGGCCCAACTTGCCTACGCTGACCAAGATGCCCCATCTACACTGGGCCCACTGCCTGTTTTTGGCCCATATCCATCTCAACCGTTTCTATCTATGTACCAGTCCAAATGTCTTTTAAATATCATTAAAGCACCTGCCTCAACTACCTTCTCTGGCAGCTCATTCCATATATCCACCACTCTGTGTGAAAAAAGTTGCTCCTCAGGTTTCTATTAAATCTTTCCCCTCTCACCTTCAACTTACATACCCTGGTTCTTAATTCCCCTGCTCTGGATGAAGTACTCTGTGCATTTACTCTTATTATTCCACTCATGAACGTATACACGTCTATAAAATCACCCTTCATCCACCTGCGCTCCAAGGAATAAAGTCATAGCCTGCTCAACCTCTCTCTCTAGCTCAAGCTCTCAATTCTTCTCTTCACTCTTTTCATAAGTTCATAATTGATAGTATAATTAAGCAATTCAGCCCATCTACTGCGATTCAATTATGGCTGATCTATCTCTCCCTCCTAACCCCATTCTCCTGCCTTCTCCTGATAATCTCTGACACCCGTACTAATCAAGAATCTATCTATCTTTGCCTTAAATAAATCCACTGACTTTACCTCCACAGCCTTCTGTGGCAAAGAATTCCACGGATTCACCACCCTCTGACTAAAGAAATTCCTCCTCAACTCCTTCCAAAGAGAATGTCCTTTAATTCTGAGACTATGACCTCTAGTCCTAGACCCTCCCACTAGTGGAAACATCCTCTCCACACCCACTCTATCTAAGACTTTCACAATTCTGTCCATTTCAATGAGATCCCCCCCCCCCTTCATTCTTCAGCGAGTACAGGCCCAGTGTATACAGTGTATACAGTGCTCCAAATTTCTACTTATCAGGAAGTGATAGTGTCTAGGGTTTGGTGAACTATTTTGAAATTTAGAAGCTGTAAATGGCATTGGAATGAAGGGAGTTACAGACTTTATGGAGAATGTTTTTTTGAGCATGAAACACATGTCTTTATCAGAACTGTTTAGTTATGTTACAGTTTTGGAACCACAATTCTTATTCTATATATGTGTTCATGTATAAAGTGTCATTGCTTTCAAATTCCTGCCAATTAGTATTTTCAACATATTGAGTGTAAAAGACCCAATTCAGTCAAGCTGCTTTGCCACCCAGATTAGTTTGGGAGCCTCAAATTGCAAAACCAAATGCACAGCTCCAGGGCAGGTTATTTACGGAAGATCCTTCAGTCGTGTCAGGAATATTTGCCTGAAGTACTTTGGAATGTTCTTTCTTAAAATCTGAGCTATCAGGATATAAAAAACATGTGTGGGAGAAAGCTCATTTATGCATTTTAAAAGCGTAGGAGGGAATTTTGTACTTTACCCATACCCTATATCTGACTTAACGCAGATAGGCACAGACACAAAATAAAACAGCTCATAGATCAGTGGTGAGTCCATTGAACAAGCCAGTTTAATAAAGGCCTTAGCAATGTACATCAGGAAACAGTGTGAGCAAGCAAAAGCTGCTTCAAAATCCTTTAATAACTGTAGGATTCTTATACCCTCATGGTTACTTGTGGAGTTGAAATAAACCATCATTAATCAATGTCCCTGTAACCTTTCATCTTTGTATTTCCCCAATGGTACTAACTTTAATCTTGTGTTGCTCGCTGTTTAGAAATCTCTCTCCTATATATCTAACATGTAGATACCATAAACGTCCAGATTCCCCTTGCCAAATGGAGTCCCCTCGTAAAAGAGGTAATTTGTTAACCTTTGGGAGACTCACCTGCTGAACACAGTGACCAAGAACAGCTATAATGCAAGATTGCAACAGATACAGTAAGAATCTAGACAGAACTGCAAAGGACTATCCTTCCCCCTAGTGATAAGAAAGCCTGCTTCTCAACAGAATGGTTCAGCTTTAGCTATTTTGACTACATACTATCTTAACCATTTTCCCATCATGCTTCCCAGTATGTGAGCTCCAGGGTTAACCAAACTATAACCTAATCATCCTCCTTATAATTCGCAAAATTCCTGACAACAATATGTTTCCTTGTATGTGAATACTTGGCCAATAAACTTATTCATTCATTCATTACAGAGGCATAGTCATACAGCACGGAAAAGGGCACATCATCCTAACATGCTCATGCCGACCAAGATGTCACATCAACAAGAGTAACTAGTACACTTTAAGAAACATTTAGACAGGAAAATGGACAAGATAGGTTTAGAGGGATATATGCCATACACAGGCAGGTCAGACTAGTGTAGATGGGACATGGTGGATGATGTGAACAAGTTGGGCCGAAGGGCCTGATTCCTTGATGTATGACTATTATTCTATGACTCTAGTCCTATTTGCCTGCGTTTGGCCCACTTCCCTCTAAACCTGTCCAATATCTTTTAAAGATTCACAAAAATGCTACACAGAAACTCAGCAGGTGCAGCAGCATCTATGGAGCGAAGCAAATAGTCAACGTTTCGGGCCAAAACCATTCTTCAGACTTTTAAATTTTATCTTTTAAATGTTGTTATAGCAATTCTGTCTATAGTAATTAAGTTATTCTGTAATGGGACATTCTGGTTGAGAGTGAAAGGCATTTTATGTTAGACATGGCCAAGGGTTTTATTTCAGAAAATAAAGGTTCTTGTTTTAAACTGTTCAAAAAAGCAACTCTGGTGATTTAATGGACCATTAAAGAGGATTCTGCTTCTCTTTACTTCATGGAAATATAGAAAATACCTGTGGGCACTGCTCAAGACATTGCTTCAGAAGTAAAAACAAAAACCACCATATTTGTGTTATCCATTCTCTCTGTCGCTAACATACCACAATGTTTTGGTAAATCTCTCCATTCAATCCCTTTCCTATAACATGTTCACTTTCTTACAGTTCCTAGTTCTGATGAAAGTTTATTGGCCCGAAATGTCATCACCGCAGATGCACCTCGACTTGCTCCATATCTCCAGGGCTCTCAGTTATGTTGTCCTCTACAGCTTTTATTGCTTCATGGCTACAATTGCTCTGTTCTGTGTTCCAATTTTAGCAGCTGATGTTTGAGCCACACGTTTGATCCTGTGATCAAACAAAACTAGCCAGTCAGTGATACCTGTAAATGGCTTATCTTAATTTGAAGTCAACTGTGTTTGGTCATGCTTTTGCTTTTATACTTGAAGTTGGTCACGACTGTGCCCATTTTGTGTTCATATAACAGAAGGGGCAGCCACGGTGGTGCAGCGGTAGAGTTGCTGCCTTACAGTGCTTGCAGGACCGGAGACCCGGGTTCGATCCCGACTACAGGTGCTGTCTGTACGGAGTTTATATGTTCTCCCCGTGACCGCGTGGGTTTTCTCCGAGATCTTTGGTTTCCTCCCACACTCCAAAGACGTACAGGTTTGTAGGTTAATTGGTTTGGTGTATGTGTAAATTGTCCCTAGTGTGTGTAGGATAGTGTTAATGTACGGGGATCGGTGGTCGGTGCGGATTCAGTGGGCCGAAGGGCTGTTTCCGCGCTGTATCTGTAAACTAAACTAAAAAACTAAACAGTCTCGACCCAAAATGTCACCCATCCTTTTTCTCCATAGTTGCTGCCTGACCCATTGAGTTACTCCTTTGTGTCTATCAAGACTAATGAGATCCATTTTCTATTCCACAACGTGCACTCTCACAAACTCATTGAAGACACAGGTTTCTTCATATTTATCTCAAACAAACAGGTCAATATAAAACTCAATTATGGTTATTCCTTGCTCTTTATCTAATGTCGTAAGTGACTCGTCCTCTGGCAGCAGCTTGATATTCACTGAGGTAATTAACTGTTGTGCCCAGATTATGAAGACACAGCTATTAAATTAACATTGCATTATGAGTTATATATTTAACTGTGATGGCTTGAATTTCCTAATTTTTTACAATGGAATTCCTCAACTCCTGAATTTGTGGTAATGGCAAATTCAGGCAGGCTCTGAAATGTTGTGGCAGGTTTACCCTTTCATTCTTTATCTCCAACCATTTTGTCTTCCTCTAAAGCTTGCTGAGTCTTTTCAATGATAAAAAGTCCCATCTTTGTCTTGCTTCACTACTCTTTCTCCAGCAAAGAGACATCTGAGTCATTTCCAAGGCTATCCTGCTAACAATGCAAAATGGATTGTAATTTTTCAGAGCATTTGCTAGACCAGGAACAATTGCTTCCATGTCAGACAGAGAGGACAATTCAAAATGTTGTGGAAATTTGATAATTAAAAAAAATATCTCGCTTGCATTGTTTTGCAAAATACATTGAACTATTAACAGTGTTGCGAGAGAGGGATATCTAATCTCTAGTAACTGCAGTAAGGATCTATTCTACATATCAAAATTCCAAGCTGATTCCCAGTAAATAAATTAGACTTTTACAGTTGCACAGTAAAAGCTGCAAATTACTTAAGTGCAAACAATTAGACAACAAACATGCTGTTGAAATCTGGAGGAATTAAGGCTTGAAGCACAGAATAGTGAAAGGAATGTCTGAGTGATGTAGACAAGATTAAATGTCAATAAAAGAAACTGAAGAAAACCTTAGAAGCTGAATAGTATACATTTCAAAACATGAACATTATTTTGCCTATTATCATTCTTCGGGTAAAGGTAAGAGAAAGAGAAGATTGGGAAGAATTTTTTAATTGGATCATGAAAATCCAGAAGGGTTTTGAAATATACATTTGGGGCAAAATATAGGTTGATAGACTAACAGCTGACAATGGCCTGTTTCCTTTATCATCATTACTTTTTTGCATATCTTACATTCATTGTTCTTTATCTCTCTACATCATTGTCCATATCTCTCGTTTCCCTTTTCCCTAAGCAGTCTGAAGCAGGGTCTCATCCCAAAACGTCATCCATTCCTTCTCTCCAGAGATGCTGCCTGTCCCGCTGAGTTACTCCAGCATTTTGTGTCTATAGAGGTGGATACCTCGTATTAGCTTACCTGATTCAAGAAAAGTTTCATGGAAATGTTAAAAGCCAGTAAACATAATTTAAAAAAAATAATAGATGAAAAGGTTATTCAACATCACAGCTTTTCATTATGTATAGAGGAAACCTTCAAACAGTTTGCACAAATCTGAGAGAAGGGAAGGGCATGTGGCAAAGCACAGCTTGCTAAAGGACAACCAGCGTGCATTCAAGAAAATGCGGTCATACTTAATGAACTTACTCAAAGTCTTTGAACATTTCACTGGGATCGTGCATGAGGGAGAGGTAGCCACTGCAACAGACTTAAAATGAAGTGACAAGTTCCCACAATGGAGATGAAGATATAGGAAGACAGAGAGAAAGGCAGGGAGAAGCAGATTAAACATAGATAGTTCATTGTGCTACATCACAAGCAATAGTCCTGAGACTCACTCTATCTGTAAAAAGTAATCTCTAGTCCTAAATAACTGTGTTTAAAGAATTTCTACAATTACTTCTGTAATTTTAGGCAAAGAAGTAGCTGAAAATTAAGCACTCTAATTTTCAATCATTCTATTTCAGATTGAGTCTTATACTTGATTTTGTAGATGGCAAATGCATTTCATTTGATACAAATTTAAGACATTCAGATTTGGGGAAATAAACCAAAGTAGCAAGTATGCAAAATGGAAATTATTTTTTACTTTGACCGCAGGAGATATTTGATTATTGTGTGAATTATGACAACTCTACCCTTGTACAGTTATTAGTACTATCTCGTTAATGAGAACAAAGGCTGGAAATTTGGATACGATCCATGCTGCTACAAATGTTCTGCTTATTTTAATGATTGGAAAATTGAGTGTGCGTGCTAAATGTTGAGGAAATTTCTTCAGCCCATCTTCTTGCTCATGATGGCACCTACACTAGGGTCTAAATTTCCAAAACAAAAACTATCCCACTTATTCTGAATCATACAAAGTTTGTTTTGGAACTGTGGGGAAAGGTAAAGATGGAATTGGAATTCCCGACATGCTCTCTGGTGTTGTTCCTCACGTTCTCTCGGCTAATTAGTGGACATTAGTTAGTTTAGATTAGAGATATGGAGTTAAATCTTCGGCCAACTCAGTCTGCGCCAACCAGCGATCCCCGCACTCTAGCGTTATCCTACACACTGGGGACAATTTACATTCTTTAACAAACCTGCACGTCTTTGGAATGTGGGTGGAAACCGGAGCACCTGGGAAAAACACACGCAGTAACGGGGAGAACGTACAAACTCCGTACAGACAGTACCCGTAGTCAGGATCGAACCCAGGTCTCTGGCGCTGTAAGGCAGCAACTCTACCTCTGCCGTCCCGATTGTTTGAATTTATTTCTCATCAGCTGTCAAGATCTGGAAACACCAGAGGACAGATCATATACAATAATGTGTGTAAATGGTGAGCCAAAATATAACTCTAGCAATCAAAGAAAACAACAACAGCAATGGAGCCTCTTGTGTACTGCCTCAGTGCAATCTACTATTGTACATATAGTACAGTTTTTTACTGGATTGTATGCTAAAAAGGTATTTCACTGTACCAATGTATATGTACAATTGAGTTATAGAGTCATACAGCGTGGAAACATGCCCTTTGGCCCAACTTGCCCACACGACCAAGCTGCCTCAACTACCTGCGGCAGCTTGTTCCATACACCCACCACATAGTCACCAGTTGCCCAAAACACTGGCCACCGAATGGTGAACGAGGTCTGATTAACCTGGGCAATGACACATTGACTTGGCTCGCCTCAACGAGCTGCAGGTCTAAAAGATACGACAGAAGAAGACCACATTTTGAACGCAAAAATTACCCCTCAGATTCATATAAAATATTTTCTCCTTCACATTAAACCTATGCCCTCTGGTTCTCAATTCCCACACTCTGGGCAAGACACTCTGTGCATCCACCCAATCTATGCCTCTCATGACTGTATACACTTCTATAAGACCACCCCGCATACTCATATGCTCCAGGGAATCTAATTCCTGCCTGCTCAACCTCTCCCTATGGCTCTGAACCTCAAGTCCTGGCAACATCCTTGTACGCGTGACAATAAAGTGCATTGTGCCATTAAAGGATTGAACAAAATTGGCATTTTATTTAATTTACATGCCTACCAGAAACTTGCCACCTCTTTTGCAGTGATCTTGATTTGAACCTAGAGGTGATGGTGCTTCCCTGCAACTAATGCCCCTGTGTTTCCAAGTGGTGGTGATCACAGCTTGTGAAGTGATGCTGCAGAAGGTTGATAAGTAATTGCAGTGCATCCATTAGTTGGTAAACATTGCAACTGATTCTCTGGTGTCAGTAGAGCAAGCGAAAGCTAAAGGCATTGGCTGGGGTGTTACTGAAATGTACTGCTTCATCATGCATACTGCTCACCCTCAGTGTTGTTGGAACTGCACCCAAGTTAGGAAGTTAAGATTATTCCCTCACACCCTTGATTTGCACCCTATTTCTGGCAAAAAGCTTTGTGATAGTCGGGATGTGATGGTTTATCAGGGGATACCCACTGTTTCATCTTGTTCCTCTTAATGCAGCATCCATGTTGCTGGTGAATTTGTTTCTGATGAATAGTGATCCCCCTCAATGTTGAATGGTGTTGTTGTTGGATATAACTCATTGAAAGCTGAGGTTAAGTGACTAACTTCTGTCTGGTGATTGATATTAATGTGCCTGACATTTACATGCATCAATATGGCTCACCATCTTCTTATACAGTCTCAGAGACATAGAGCTAGTCTGCATAGAACCGAGCCCGTGGGCGGCTTGATCGTAATCATGTGTAGTCTTTACTTTGACTGGGTAGCACAAACAAAAGCTTTGCACCATATCTTGGTAAATGTGACAATAATAAATTAAACACTAAACACTTCTTTAGGGCACATGATATGCAGAGAATGGTGAGATATAGATGTGCAAACATAGGAAATTAGTTTAACATGTCTAAAGAAGGGTTCTGACCCAAAATGTCACCTATTCCTTTTCTCCAGAGATGCTGCATGACCCGCAGAGTTACTCCACCATTTTGTGACTATCTTCATTTTAACTTGGAATCATATTTGGCATGGACATTATGGGCTGAATAGCCTGTTCCTTGCTGTACTATTCGATGTTTTCTACGTTCTATGTGATGTTTATGTCTGCATATGGTTATTATAAATTTCACTGAAATATAGATTTAAGTTTCTGTGCAACATAGAGTATTCATAAAGGTAAATGTACATTAAAAAGTGAAGAAATCGGTAAGGAATATAGGGTGTTAAGCATACAATACTTTCCTGCTAGTAAAGCTGCATGTATTGTGTAAGAGGGGGGCACTGTGGCACAGCATTAGAGTGGCTGCCTTACAGCGCCAGAGACTCAGGATCGATCCTGACTATGGGTCCCGTCTGTATGGAGTTCGTACGTTCTCCGTGTGACCGCGTGGGTTTTCCCCGGGTGCTCCAGTTTTCTCCCACACTCCAAAAACATACAGGCTTGTAGGTTAAGTTGGATTTGGTAAAAGATTGTAAATTGGTCGTAGCATGTAGGACAGCACAGACTCGGTGGGACGAAGAGCCTGTTTCTGTACTACTTGAGACATGTAGCTTTACTAACAAGGAACTGGTAAACCTAGACTATTGACTATTGACTCACACCAATAAATGATGCATCTAGAGAAAATATCAGGAAATGTAATCCTAAAATTTTTTAAACAAGTCTTCTGCAAATAATTTGCCGCAGTGAAAGCATTGAACCAGCCATAACAGAGGCCCTTTGATTGGAAATTTATGAGCCTGATTTTTCATGTATTGAGCCCACCAACAAAACTCCTCAGGAAAAGGTCAATGCTGTTTTTGGTTGACAGAAAATCCATCTGGGACCCCAGATGTTTTGGAAAAAAAAAATTCAATCTGATCATTTATCCGATCAAAAAAATGTAGGGCAGTTTACAAATTGTATGCTGAAGAAATCAATCATAATAAAAGGCAACATTTTAACCTCAGGCAGCAGTTAAGTGGCAATATTTTGTAATCTTGGTGAAAATTCTGTGAGACACATTTGCTCAGGAAATAACAGCGCAGCAGCTAAAATAAATAGGTGCATCTTTTGTTAGGCTTAAAGCTTAATAAGAAGTAATTAGATTTATTCAGAAATATATACTTTTAACTGCGTGTGCAATGAATAATATATAATAGCAACAGCAGGAAGACAGAGTGGGTGGATGAGGATAAAAGACAACAACATAACACACACCAAGGTGTTAATTCTTTAGGGAGCTGCTGTCAAGGCTACTTTAGCCATTGACTGTCAATTTTATAAATGCAAGAAGCCAAATGTCTCTGGTGAGCCTGAAGACTGACTGGTCTAGAATTACTAATTAGTTAGTCTCAAAGTATTTAAGTTAATTTCTCTCAACAGGAGTTGCCTTTCACAGATAACAAAAACAAGTGTGATTTTGTTACCATATGGATTTGAGGTTGTTGTGAACTCCATATTAACCACATTAATCTTTGCATTGCAAAGACCTTGCTGAGTGCAATGATGTTAATTTTAATAAATTGAAACTAAGAGAAAAACAATTCAACGGGCCATCCATTTTGAAAAGGGGTAAATATTCTTGTCTATGAATTGGCGCAGCTGAAATATTCAATTAATAATGGAAATTATTGTGGTGATTTACAGAATCATCAGAGATTTTCCAAACGTTCAGCAATGTACAGGAACATATGCATCAGTGAAACATATCCCCTTACAAATGTTCCGGACAACATGGCTAAACATAAAGTAGAATGGAATTCAAGATTATTACAATAAAATGCCTGCAGCAATGCTTGGTATAAATCAAATGATGTACAGTTTTTGGTTCCATTTCCCACCCACTAACTTAGAATCGATAACATGTAGCTGACAATATATAATCCTCTGCTGAGATGGAGCTGTGCCTTTGCTAACATTCCTTCAAGGGAATGGATTCCAACTGTTACAAGTAAGTGCACCCAGGGGCTGTTCAGAGTTTATTAGTTGGAAACAAAAGATGGCATATTAGAGGGCGTTTATAAATTTCAGATCTCAAAACAAAGGTGAAGCTGTCTTTTCTAACTATTCTTACAGTTTGATCGATGACATTTAAATATAATGGATGATTTGAATAGCATAATCTATCGGTAAGGCATTACTCTAACTAATCCAGAGCAGCAAAAGCCTTCCCCTTTAACAGTGATAGCTCCATATAGGCAAATCCAATCTGACAAGATTTATGGATACATGCACCTGTTTGTAAAATTCGGCCTGGAGGTCTATAACTGTTTCCTTTATAAAGTCTAGCTTAGCTTAGTTTATTATTGTGACATGTACCAAGGTACAATGAAAAGCTTGTTCTAGGTGCTAACCAGTCAAATCAAACTGTGCATGAGCACGATCGTACATAAGTAAAGGAAAGGAACAGTTGTAAGTAGATCCTCTTCCAAAACAGCACTCAAAGGTTCGCCACATTCCAGCACCATCTTACAACTTGCAAGCCTCAAGTCTCGTTTCACTATCCCACTCGTCCAGTTTGGGTACTGCAGGTGCAGAGTTTGATGAACTGGAAGTCACTGAGGAATTTGATAGGAACTCGATGGAGATTGATAGATTCTTGTGTATGAAGAAACTGCAGATGCTGGTTTAAACCAAAGATACACACAAAATGCTGCAGTAACCCAGTAGGATGGGCAGCATCTCTTGATAGATTCATGATTAGGAAAGGTGTCAGAGATGTTGGTGAGAAGGGAGAATAATGGGGTCGAGAGGGAAAGATAGATCAGTCATGATTGAATGGCAGAGTCGACTTCACTTGCAGAATGGCCTAATTCTGCTCCTACAAGTTATGAACTTATGAACTTACTGGTCATTCCATTGTATCTCCATTCAGTTTGGCTGCATTATCAATGGACAGTGTGATTGCCACAGCTGCAGAGGTGAGTTGCATGGTTGGTCTAGTGCCAGGAGCTCCAGAGGTTTGGTGAGTTTGTTATGGTGGCAGGGACTCAGGCTGGAAGGCTGTGTGTTCATTGTGGTAGTAGACTTACTGGTGAACAGTCAAGCACTCAAGAGCAGGATAGACCATCTGCGTGGAACTGCGGGCTTGGTTGACAGATTTTACAGAGATATCAGGGCTTTTGCAGATCTAAAAGTAAGTTTAGTTTAGTTTAGAAACAAGAAACTGCAGGTGCTGTTTTACAACAAAAAAAGGCATTATATGCTGGAGTAACTCTGCAGGTCAGGCACCATCCCTGGAGAACAAGAATAGGGGACGTTTAGGTCAGGCCCCTTCTTTACACTGATTTTGGAGGTGGGGGGGGGGGGGGGGGGGGTAGAAGAGGGGAGGGATAATACAAAGTGTATCAGCTAGGTGAACACAGACGATGGGATTTTTAGATAGGCAGATGGTTGGACAAAGGTCCTTGATAATTTAAAGGGGTGAGGCAAAAGGATTGAAGAGTTTTGCAAATTGTGAAGCCAGAGGAAGGAAGGTAGGTGGAGAGGGAGGGGGAGGGGAAGAATAGATGTGAGTCCAAGTGGGGCACAGGGGAGGAGGCAGAGAAAGGGGAATGTGACGGAGAGTGTGTTCATTTCTGTAACTTCTAACAACCCCTCCACCCCCCCTTACTCCCTTTGTGCCCCACACCCCCTTTCCCACACCCTATCCTATGCTCCACCTGGACTTGCACCTATTTCTCCCCTCCCCCTTCCCTTCCAAATACATTCTTTCCTCTGGTTTCACAATTCACAACTCATGAAAAGATAATGCTGGAAATACCCAACAGATCAAGTAGCACCTGTGGAGATATAAAAATTGAGCTACTTTTGATGGCCTAGCAAAATGCTGGAGCAACGCAGCGGTTCAGATCGCATCTCTGGAGAAAAGGAGTAGGTGGCGTTTCGGGTTGAGATCCTTCAGACTGAAAGTCAGGGGAGTGGAAACTAGAGGCATGAAAATCTACAAAGAACAAATGAGTAAAAGGTAACCTTTTCATACCCTTCATTCATTTGTTCTTCGCACCTTTCCATACCTCTAGTTTCCACTAGTTACTCCAGCATTTTGTGTCCATCTTCAGCATAAACCAGCATCTGCAGTTCCTTCCTACACACGTTAAAGTTTAAGTGGTGCGTTTAGTTTTCCAAAGTTTCTGCCTGCTTTCTGCGGTAATAACAATCAGTGCAGAGAGCTTCAATGTTATTCCCATTGCAAAGTGTAAGAAAAAAATTGCTCTTTGTAGAATAGAGTGCTCTGCTGTTAGTGGGCTATAGGTTATGAGTTCAAGTCCTACAACAAGTTGAATGTACAAGCTAATGCCAGCAGAAATGCTGCCCTTTTGGATGCGATGTGAACTCAAGGCCACCTCCGTCTGCTTTTGGACAAGAAAGATCTTGGTGTGATTTCAGAGCAGAGAAATTATTTTTCTTTCGCATTCTCAGCTGCCTTCCTCACCTGAACAACTAATGATTCCTAAAATTCAGAAGTATGTAATAGTCTCTCTCATTGTGGCTGATAAGCCCCGACTGTGTGCAAATTAACTACATTTCTTTGATGAGATAACAGAGAAGGTTAATCAAGCTAGTTCGGTAAAAGTCTATGTGAGCTTTCACAAGGCATTTGATAAGATGTTGCTCAGTAGGCACATCAAGCTGATGAAAGCACAAGGAACAAAAAATAAATGTGACAGTATCAATGTAGCATTAGCTTAGAAACATGAACCAAAGGGCCGTGATAAATGGATGTTTATTGCACTGGGAATTGGCTTGCAGGGGTATTCCCCAAGGATCTGGGTTAGGTCTATCGCCCTTTTTACTTTTTTTTATAAACAATCTACACCGTGGTGCAGGGAGCAGCACAAATCTTTCACAATGAAGCGAAATATTGAAGAGTAAGGAGGATAGTTGCAGAATTGAGAATGACATAGATAGGATGAGTCAATAGGGTGAAAACTGGCAGATGGAATTCAATGCAGAGATGTGTGAAATGATACACTTTGGGAGGACTAAAAATGGAAAGACTGCATACCAAAGATGACACGATTTTTCTTGAGAAGAAGTATTGATTCTCATATACATCATTCATTAAAAGTGACAGGGCAAGTTAATATTGAGTGAAAAGAAAGGACAGTTATATTGTAAACAGCAGCATCGGATATAAAAGTAACGAAATTCTGATAGAATTTTATAAAAATCATTGGTTAGGCCTTTGGAGATACACTATTTCATGATTCAAAAAGGTACAGAGCAGGTTTATGAGGAACTAGACTAAGTGGGACCCATTGGGTCCCAGTCACGCAGGAGGCCTGGTCCCCATTCCCCAATGCAATATTTCACCACTCACCTGTTCCCCCAACGCAACGTGTTCTTTCGCCTGGGGATGGGGACAGCTTAAGACGGGAAGCGTGCTGCAGCCAGGGAAGGGGGACGGCTTCAGACGGGGCCGGTCAGGGCTGGAGGAGGAGGGGTGTGGGGGGGAGGGAGTGGGTGGGGGGGTGGGGGGGGGGAGGATGCTTTGTGGGGGGTTGGGTGGGTGTTGGGGAGGGGGGGAATTGGGGGTGGGGGGAGGGGGTGGGTGTGGGGGGGGGGGGGTGGGGGGAAGGGTGTCAGGGAGGGTGTGTATTGTGGTGGGGGGGTATGTGGGGGGGGGGGGTGTGGGGGGAGGGGGGGGTATGGGAGATGGGGGTGTGTGGTGGGGGAGGGTGGGTGGGTGTGGGGGAGTGTGGGGAAGGGTATGAGGGTGGGGTGTGGAGGAGGGGGGGGGGGGGTGGTGTGGCTGGGTGGGGGATGGGGGTGTGTGTGGGGGGGGGGGGGAGTGTGTGGGGGGGGGGGGGGTGGGTGGGGGTGTGTGGGGGGAAGGGTGGTGTGGGGGAGGGTGTGTGTGTGGGGGAGGGGGTAGGGGAGATGGGTGTGTGTGTGGGGGGAAGGGGGGTGTGTGTGGGGGGTGTGAAGGAAGGGGTATGAGGGTGGGTGTGGTGATGGGGTGGGGTGATGGGGGGGGGGTGGGGGGGGGGGTGGGAGGGTGTATGTGGTGGGGGGGTGTGGGGTGTGTGTGGGGGAGGGGTGTGTGGGGGAGGGGGTGTGAGGGAGGTGGGGTATTTTGGGGAGAGGTGTAGGGGAGGGGGATGTAGGGGAGGGGGATGTATGGGCTCACCGGTTTCTGGCCCCGACTCCGATGGTACTCCTGGATCCAGGACCCGGCGGTCCTGTGGACGGGGGGCGCCTTGTGGATGGGCGGCAGCTTGTGGACGGGCGGCGCCTTGTGGATGGGCGGCGGCTTGTGGACGGGCGGCTTCTGGACGCAGCTCATGGACAGCCCCGCCTCCAGGGCTTTATTCTCCAGCGGGTGCCAGAAGGGGTGTTACCTTCATGGTGACTGACTGGCGAGAAAACCAATCTGCTGATCTCAAGTTTTTTTAACCTTCATAACTTTTGTAATCTTCCACCGAACGGAACAAAACTTGGTGGCTTGGAGCGGAGGAGAACGATGAGTAAGGTGGCGAGTAATCCTAGTGATATAGGGTGGCGTTTTTGCGCAATTTTAATTACAACGCAGATCAGAAGTGGTCAAGATGAGAGGATAGATAGATAGATAGATAGATAGATAGATAGATAGATAGATAGATAGATAGATAGATAGATAGATAGATAGATAGATAGATAGATAGATAGATAGATAGATAGATAGATAGATAGATGAAGATGTGGAAATGTTGGAGTAACAATTTAAAACTGTTCTTAGCAAAGGTTAGGACGTTGCTAAATGGAATCTTTCAAGATGATTGTGAAATCTCTGATCTACTGAATGTACCAATAACCAAAAATTATAGACTTAAAATTATATGACATAATACTTGAAAATGACATCCAATTACTCAGATTGTTTTTAGATCTGAAAGTTTCAACTTAGAGAGAGCCCGAAAAAGTTGAACGCATAAAGAATTGTAAAAAAGAATTGGATGAGTGAATAAGAATAGCAAACTGCTTGGGTGTCAGATAACTCCAGGGCTGTCTTTAAAAAAAAACAGTGCAAAGATTAGAATTTCAATTGCTGCATTCTACACTATACGTTTCTAAGATATTATGAGATTGTTGGTCTTCTTGCATATGGCATGCACGGCCCAACAAAATACTACATGTGCATGTTGAGTTAATTGCATTAGTCGAAACAGGGTGGATCACATAAAGGTTGCAATTGTTGGTGACAATAGCAGATTAGCAAACTCATGTAAAGACATAAAGTATTATAGTAATTTAACGTGTCAGGTAGCTTCTCTGGAGAATATGAATTGGGTTTTTTTTGGGTCTGGACCTTTCTTCAGTCTGACCTGAAACATTACCTATCCACATTCTCCTGACCTGCTGAGTTACTCCAGTACTTGGTGTATTTCTTTGTAAACCAGCATCTGCTGTTCCGTATATTTAATAAACTCAAGTTATGTGTTACGAAGGATCCCGTCCAAAACATAATTTATCTATTGCCTCCACAGATGCTGCTTGACCCATTGAGTTACTCTAGGCTTTTGTGTAATTCAAGATTCTAGCATCTGCAGTTCCTGTGCGACCATCTATGCGGTTGTGTCTGCAGTTTCAACAGAATTCCTCATCTGTCACATTGATTACTCTTATTTTTTTGTTGAAGAGCCACATCTCAAAAGTAACACTATTTGGCTCTGTCAAAAGATTATGAATTTATAGATCCATTCTACAAATTTGTGCACCTAACATAAGTTGACACTCCAGTGCACTAACTAGGTCTCAGTGCATTGTCTTTCATGAGATGCTATATTCAGGCCTTATTAACTCTTCCAGTTATCTCATACTACATGCATCTCACACTACAAGGCAAAGAAGAGCTAATGAGCTTATTTTTTTAGAGAAAGAGCATGAAAACTGGTCCTTCGAGCAAGCCAACCACTGATCACCCATTCACATTAGTTCGATATTACCCCACTTTCTCAGCAACTCTCGACACACCAGGGACAATTTACAGAGGCGAACTAATCTACAAACCCGCACGTCTTTTGAATATAGGAGGAACCCAGAATCCCCTGGGGAAACACAGGCGGCCTCGGGGAGGACATGCGAACTCTGCGCAGACAGCACCCGAGGTGAGGATCGAACCCAAGTCTCTAGTACTGCGAGGCAGCAGCACTACCAGTTGTGCCACTGTGCTGCCCTGGTCTCTTGGCCAGCCATTTAAAAATAAAGTAACTCAGCAGGTCAGGCAGCATTACTGTAGAACAATAGGAACAATGGATAGGTGATGTTTCGGGGCGAGACACTTTCTACAAACTCTAATCCTAATTTTGTTTCTTTAGAGTTTTACTTTATTACCAATTAATCAATTGGTACGTTTTCCTCTGAAGAAAGAAAGGCCAGTCCCTACATTTCATAGATTGCTGAGGAAAGCTCAAATAAAGAATAATTTTATGATGGCAATTGGTATGGGGTATTTTTAACATAGAGATTGATAGGTTCTTGATTAGTAAGGGCATCAAATGTGATGGGGAGAAGGCAAGAAAATGGGGTTGAGAGGGAAAAATAGATCAGCCATGATCAAATGGAAAAGTAGACATGATGGGCCAAATGGCCTAATTCTGCTCCTATGTCTTATGATCTTATTATTGCACATTCAAAGGGAGGGAAATAAATTAACAACCCTTTGGGATACGTTTTTGGGATACGTGAGGAAACCGTAGCATCCAGAGGTAGAACATGCAAACTGCACACAGACAGCACTCGAAATCAAGATCAAACCCGGGTCTCTGGCATTGTGCCAGCTATACCAGCTGCACCGTTGTGCTGGCCTTATTAATATAATGTAGAATGAACTAAATTGGCTGAGAATTGGCTTCTGTAAAGGTAATGGCCTCAGAAAGTTGATAAAATGGATCTGAACATGGTTGCAAATGCTTCAGCTCACTTTTAACACTTGCACTGACTTTAAGATAGGCATGTTTTTGGAACTATTGCCGCCTCTTGGCTGTGTAACACTCCATTGTCATTCGTGACTAGGCTGAAGAGCCATTCTCTGTGGAACGGTGTCTTACAAATGTTTATCTAACCAAAAAGATATATAATTAAGATATGCACATTTAGTTTAATCCTCTGTGCTCCCCAGAGGTTTTTGTTTAATTGCTGTTGCACTTTAGTTACTAGAAATGCCTGAAATAATCATTGTCTTAACCAGAGATAGATGCAAAGTACTGGAGGAACTCAGCGGGTCAGTCAGCATCTCTGGAGAAAAAGGATAGGTGACGTTGGGACCCTTCTTCAGTCTTCTGACTTCAGTCGGAAGAATGGTCCCAACGCAATACAGCACCCATCCTTTTTTCTCCAGAGACGCTGCCTGACCCGCTGAGTTACTCCAGCACTTTGTATCTATCTTCGGTGTAAATCAGCATCTGCTATTCCTTTCTACACAGGGTCTTAACCAGGACAGGTTGGTAAATGAACATTATGTTCCACCACAGTTCTAGTAGTGCAGCTGTCAAACAAGACATTTTAGCTTTTATTATTTTACACACACACACCATGTTTATTTTCAGGAACCATTCCCCATTAATAACCAAAAGGTCAGGCTGTGGATCTGCTTCTGGATCTCTGTGGGTAGTGCTTGCTAAATGATCACTAAATGACGGAATTTAGTAAGCAAGCAACCTTGTTAGTGGACTCCGTTGTAATCCAAGCATCTCTATCTCATTACACCAAGGTACAATGTGCTGACACACCAGTGAATTATGCCATTATACTTCCATTTATAACAATGATAAAAAATAAGTGCAATTGTATTTAAATAGAAATCTAAAATTATTGATGAACCCTGATATTATATAGAATTTTAAGTTACAGGCTCCATCCAAGGGATAAGAAATGCACACAAGTGAAATGACAAAATATTTTTTTTTTCATCCTTTGTGGTAAAGTTGTGTTTCTTTAAGAGGATTGATATTTTTACATCATACAATCTGATATCTTACTAAACTTTGAAAAAATATTATTTTTTTCTGAGCCTACTAGGAAGTAATGGCTGTTATTTTGACACATTTGTCACCTTTACCCTGAGGCAGCTGGTTATGATGCTACAAGCACATAAATGCAGCCAAAACATGTCCTCTGTTGTGATTTATATCAGCAACAGAAGGGGTGATTCATCGGTAGCAAGTCGGGTTTTTTTTGTGCTTTGAAGGCTGAATAGATCAGCACCAGTACATTCAACATCTGAACTACCCTATGTATGAAAATCAAATAAAATGTGGACATTTAATGGAGGACAAATTGGGCATGGGAATGTCAGTTGAGTGGACATTATAGGATCCTTGAAGAATTACAAATGGTAGACATGCATGCACACTACCGTAATCTGCACTGGCCGCCATCTTGTGAAGTTGCTCGTACACACAACTTGTAACAGTCACGTTGATGTGATGCCAATGACATAGGTTTGGAGATCCAAGCTCCAACCAACATCTCATTTCTTAATATCTTTGCAGGGTCTGTGTTCCAGTCACAAGGCCACCATTTAGTGCCCATTCCCAATTCCCCTCAAGAAATTAGGAATTAGCTTTTTTGTACTGCAGCTGTTCACATATTTATAGGTTTTACACTTTAGAGATACAGCATGGAAAGAGGCCCTTCAGCCCACTGAGTCCGTGGCAACCAACAATCAATCTGTACACAAACACTACCCTACACACTAGGAACAATTTACAATTTTACTAAAGCCAATTAACATGCAAGTCTTTAGAGTGTGGGAGGAAACCGGAGCTCCCGGAGAAAACCCACGCAGTCACAGGGAGAACGTACAAACTCCACACAGTCAGGATTGAACCCGGGTCTCTAGCTCTGTAAGGCAGCAAGTCTACTGCTGCGTCATCATGCCATCCCATAATCTGAAGAGAATTGAGAAACTAGGGTTATTCACCCCAGAGCAAAGAAATCAAGGAGTGATTTGACAAAGTTTCGTAAAGTCTTGTATTGTTTTATGGGCTAAACAGAGAGTAACTGTCTCTAGCAGGCGAGGAATCAATGAACAAATGATACAGATTGAACGTAACTGGCAAAACTAGCAGAGGACAGATTAGGACAAGAACTACAGTTAGGAATGTTTATGGTCTGGTATTCACAAACTAACGCAGCTGTGATTTTAGCTACAGAGCCACTGAATGCTTGAAGGAGGGGCAATTTGAGAAAGATTAAGAACGTGTAAGTAGACCAAGCCACAGATCTTTTCGAGCTGTGGCACTAAGACGGAAGGACGAATGGTCTACAGTAGACCATTCTATGATTGTGCAATCGGGGTTGATGTCTAATAGAGGCAGTTCCATGAGGGGAGAAGCAAATATCAATTGTTGAGAAAGGCAAGATATGAGGGCAAGGAGCCACCATCAGCACTTAAATGGCAAATTAACAGTGCAACTTGGCAAAGAACCAGATAAATATTTCCTCCTTAAAAAACCCATCATCCCTGTAAACAACTAATATATTGTTTTCTTACTTGTAACCTTTAACAATGCATGGTACCTTGAGCGGTGCGCTCCTGCCCAGCACTATACTTTCAACAAATAGCTCCCACATAAAATGCCAACTGCAATATTTGTGTTTGCTCCCACATTGTTTGCTCTTTCTATCTGTGGGTCTATGTTTGCTCTCCATACTAACGTGATCCTTCTCATTGTAATCTCTCGGGCAGGAACCAGTGAGTTGATTGTCAGCTGAAGCTCTCTAAAAAGAACCCTATAATTTACAATGAATGGTAATTTCAATGTTCATTGATCCCGACGGCCTTGCTTAAGGTTGCTGTCTTTTCCATTCCTCAGAGGAATATGATCTCCCGGTTTCCAAAGATTTTAACACCCCTTCGCATTCCCATACTGACCTTTATGTTCTGGGCCTCCTCCACTGTCAGAGTGAGGCCACACTCAAATTGTAGGAACAGCACTTCATATTTTGCTAGGGAAGTTTACAACCTAGCAGTAATAACATAGATTTCTCTAATTTCCACTAACCCCTGCATTCCCCCTCCCCTGCTCTAGTCACCCTACTTGTTCCACTCTTGTATCCTATCATTATCACCTCTTCCCCAGCCAACAATGGGCCATCATGGGCTCCACCGTTCCTTGGTCTTCTGTTGCCAGCCCTGCTTAGTACGGGCCTTTTCTAACCTCCAGTTCCCTCCCCTCTACTTTCAGTCTGAAAAAAGGTTTCTGATCCAAATCATCACCCGTCCTTTTTCTCTTCAGATGTTGCTGGACCTGCTGAGTTACTCCAGCACTTTGTGTCTATAATCCTAGCCATTTCTAGGTTCCAGAGTCCACCAAAGATGATACTTCCACTTGGTCTGCATCTGGCTCTCTCTGTGTGACCTAAGCCCATTATTATCCTTGAGCAGACAAACTCCCTTCCAATAATGATGTCAAGGAGGACTGTAGCCGCATTTCTCATTAACTATTGCATGTAAATCAGGATGTGCCAACCTGTGAGGCAATATTTTGAATCATCATATTAGGTATACCTATATATCAAATGTGTAGAAAGAAACTGCAGATGCTGGTTTAAACCGAAGAAGGGCACAAAAAGCTGGAGTAACTCAGCAGGTCAGTCAGCATCTCTGGAGAAAAGGAATAGGTGATGATTCGGGTCGAGACCTTCAGACCGAGAGTCGGGGGAAAGGAAACAAGAAATATCTGTATAGACAGTGATATAGAGCGATATAGAACAAAAAAATGAAATATATGCAAAATAGTATCGATGATAAAGGAAACAGGCCTGCGGGTTAGGTGAAAACAAGTTATAGACGATGAGACTCAATAAGATAACTGAAGCTGGTACGACGTGGTTTTGCAGACAATGAAACTCAAACGTCCCAGGTTTGACAATCATTTCATTATTGATTACTTAATAATCTATATAATCAAAACTCTGATCGTGACCACTTCCTGTTTGCACTGCATATTGATTTTAGAAAAAACGCTACCACTTATGGCTGTGATTTTTTGCCATCTTAATCAGAGTCCCCCTCCGCTGCGCAGGACAAGAGGATTTTTCCCATCGATGAAATGTAAAAGACTTATTAATGTTTAAAAAATGTTGAGATTCTCTCTCCTGTCAATCATGCCATGAAGGCCACGCCCCTTCTGGTGGAAGGGGAGGGATTATATGGGAATGCTAAAGTTGCCTTTGGTTTGAAAATGCTAAAGTTGCCTATGGTTATTGAAAAGTGCACTTGCGCTTTACGGCCTTGCACCCTACCTAAAGTGGCATGAAAGTGCACTTGCGCTTGGTGGCCTTGCACCCTGCCTAAAGTTGCATGAAAGTGCACTTGCGCTTGGTGGCCTTGCACCCTGCCTGAAGTGGCATTTCAAGGAATAGCCGTGAGTCAACTGCCAGCACACCAGCCGTAAGTGAGTGAGCTACCAGCCCACCAGGCTTGAGTCACTGAGCCGCCAGCCCAAGAATCCATTTGGCCCACAATATCCATACTAGCCCTCTGGAAACCAGTCCTTTCAGCCCACAGCACCCATTCTAGCTCTCCAGAAAGCCCCTCCCCCCCCACTGGCCTCCAATATTGGAATTGGTGGAGAGGTGGAATATCGCATATAGGGGACCAGCCCTCCCATGTGAAGCTGGGACCCAATGGGCCCCACTTCGTCAAGTGTAAGATTAAAGGAACAAAATTGAAATTTAGAACCACCCCTCCTACAACTTAATCTGTTAATTCTCTATATAAAGTCCACTTCTGATCCATCACCACATCCCTCAATTCCCTTAACATTCAAAATCCACAGCCTCACATCTTGATCACACTCCACAACTGTGCATTCACTGCCTTCTAAAAGTGACAAACATTCTCAACACAGACATTTCTCTTCATCACAATATTAAATAACTGTCACCTTATCCTAAGACAATGGCAGCTTCAGCTTAGAAGCATTGGAATTGAAAATACATTTTATTCATTTTCAGTTAATTTTGCACCACTTGGAAAATGGGTCTGCCATTTCTGTGTTCGAATCTCATAAGTGCAGCTGATATTTTTCCCATCTCAATCACACACATAATCATACATTGAAAGTTGCATTTCCCTTATTCCTGGCAGAAATTGGAGCTTCATGATCATGATCATCAACCGAGGAACTGGGAGATCATTGCACAGAACACAATGACATTCACGCCCTTTACATAACCTCCATGCCATGGGGTCAGTATTATGGGGATTATTTTGTTTAACTTATTGGAACATAGAATATGGAAAAATAGGAACAGGAATTGTTCCGGAAGTGGCGGCGCAGTTGAACGGCTGCAGCTCGCCTGCAGTCCGTCTGTCTTTACTTTTTTTTGTTGTTTTTTCTGCCTTGTTTTTAGTCAAATTTTAGTTATTAGGCTGTGTTATGTGTGGGAGGGTGGGGGCTGAAACATGGTTTTCTGTCTCGAATGCGACTCTTCTTGTCGTATCCCCCCTTCTCTGCCTCCGTCTGCGCTGAGTCCTAATGGCTGAGCTGGCGGCCTCCAACTGTGACCGACCTCGAGGCTCTGGAAACAGGGGCTGAGACGGCGCTCCGGTGGCTGAGGTGGCGTTCCGGCGGCAACCTGGATCCAGGGCTCGGCCGCGGGCCAGTGGATGATATCGTCGTGAGCTCGCAGGTCACAGGCTGGTGCCTGTTTTCCGGTGCTCCCACGGCAACAGCTGTGTCCGCTGGACTGGAGGGCCGGCCGCGGAGCTTGAACCAGCCCGTTCGCGGAGCTCGGTTGAGCCGCGGGACTGACTACCATCGCCCGGTGGGGTATCGCCTCAGCGCAGAGGGAGAATGAGGAAGGAAGAGACAGTAACTTTAAGATTTTGCCTCCATCACAGTGAGGAGGTGCCTGGTGAACTCATTGTGGTGGATGTTAATTTGTGTTTATTGTGTGTTTTGTTGTTTATTATTGTATGTATGGCTGCAGGCAACGACGTCTCGTTCAGACCAAAAGGTCTGAATGACAAATAAAGGATCTAATCTAATCTAATCTAAAATCCAAGTTTGTATAACCCCCTTTACCCCCATTCTGTACGATTGTGATGCATCCTCTATTTCAATAGCATAGTGCTTCTCTCTTCCCATTCCAATGATTCTGCGTAAGTCTACAAAGACGTGCAGATTTGTAGGTTATTTGGCTTTTGTAAATTGTAACTTATCCCTAGTGTGTAGGAAAGTGCTGATGTATGGGGTGATCACTGGTCGGCAGGGACTCATTGGGCCGAAGGGCCTGTTTGCAACTATAACTCTAAAGTCCCAAGTCTAAATCTACCCATCCCTTCCTTAAATATCCTCCAAACATGGATCCCTTTGGCAGCCAAAGACCAATGGCGCTCAGACAATTTGGGCTCCAAGTCAATTAAAAAACACGTCATTGTTACCTTCGCCATGCAGCCAAATCGTTTAGCCTTCTTGTTAGATATGGGGTTTTTTTGCGAAAAGCCCTTTAGAGAAAAGGACCATATCAAACTGAGCCAACTCGAGCTGGTGACTCAGCTGCTTATTGAAAATCAATTCCTTCGGAAAGTCATGAGTGACAATAACAGCCCCTGTGGTCCATGCTATAGAGGCTCAGGACATGAAAAACAACATTCCATCCCTTTTCGACTTCAACTATAAATGAGGCTCTCACCAGGGTCACTTCTATACCCCGTAACTCTGCTCTCACTCCCCATCCCCCCATTCATAACAAGGGCAGAGTCCCCCTTGTCCTTACCTTCCACCCTACCAGCCGTCACATTTAACAGATAATCCTCCGACATTTTCACTACCTCCAATGGGATCCCACCACTGGCCACATCTTCCCATCTCTTCCCCTGTCGGCTTTCAGCAGAGACCGCTTAGTCCCTGGCCAATACTTCCCATCCCACCAAAACCACCCCCTCCCCTGGTATTTTCCCTTGCAACCGCAGGAAATGCTACCCCACCTCCACCTCCTACAACCTTATCTATTGCATCTGCTGCTCTAGGTGTCAGCTGCTCTACATCGGTGAGACCAAGCATAGTAGGCTTGGCGAACGCTTTGCCCAACATCTCCGCTCAGATCACAATAACCAGTCTGATCTCCCGGCGGCTCAGCACTTCAACTCCCCCTCCCATTCTGAATCTGACCTTTGTGTTGTGGGCCTCCTCCATGGCCAGAGTGAGTCCCACTGTACATTGGAGGAGCAGCACTTCATATTTCACTTGGGTAGTTTACACCCCAGCAGTATGAACATTGACCTCCAATTTCAGGTAGTGTTTGCTTTCTCCCTCTTTCCCCTCCCCTTCCCAGCTCTCCCACAGCCCACTGTCTCCGCCTCTTCCTTTATTCTTCCCGCCCCTCCATCCCCTCATCAATCTAAAGAAGTGTCTCGATCCAAAACGTCACCCATCCATCGCTCCATAGATGCCTACTTAACCGCTGAGTTTCCCCAGCGTTTTTGTCTACCTTCCATCCCTTTTAAGTGCCTCTTGACTGCTGGGAAAAAAAGATGCCATGCCCTGCTGGGAAAAAAAATCTCAACATGCATCCATTTAAAAGGAAGGACCAGTCAATTCAGCGTTTGCTCTGGAACACATGTGGTGTGAGTCCTGAACAGTCCTAGTACATACTGTGTCCATGTGAACATGATCCACACATCGAATATGGAAATCCTTCATTATGTTGTACTAGTGAATCACCACTTTGGTGCTGTTGACTTCCTCAAAAGCGCATTCTAATATCTCCCGAAGAGCCACGCTCCCACCTGAAATTCATTCCATTTGTGCCTCAAATAGTGGGCTGGACATTCAGTTACTTCCGCTCTTGGCTCTCTCGTGTCCAATATAGCCCCACTTTCTCCCATTTTCTTCAGGGCAGCATGGCGGCGCAGCAGAAGAGTTCCTGCTGTACAGCGTCAGACACTCGGATTTGATCCTGACTACGGGTGCTGTCTGCACAGAGTTTGTACATTCCCCCTGTGATGGCATGGGTTTTCTCCAGGGGCTCCAGTTTCCTCCCACACTCCAAAGGTGTACAGGCTTGTTAGGTTAATTGGCTTCAGTAAAATTGTAAAATTGTAAATTGTCCCTAGTGCGTAGGCTGCTGCTGCTGTGAGGGGTGATCACCGGTCGGCACGGAACCGGTGTGTCAAAGGGCCTGTTTCTGCGCTGTATCTCTACGCTAAGCTCATTGAAACAGAGTAGCAGCAGCAAATTGCAATTAAAAATTGTAGCTCCTTGTAAAGTAGCTGTGATAGGTATCCACTGCACCATCCTGATTCCATGAACTGTGTTCAATAGAGCAGCACAGATCTGATCATAGCAAGTGACCACAAAGATAAAGGTCACTGTCTTTAGTTTTGCAGTCGGTTGTATGTATCCCTTCTTGCTGGAAATAAGGATGCAGAAGTAAATGCAATTGGCACAATTTAACCTGTCTCCAGTATGTTGGTTTAAAAAAAAGTAACTACAGCTGCTGGTTAATACGAAAGTTATTCGCAAGATGCTGGACTAACTCAGCAGGCCAGGAAGCATCTCTGTAGAAAATGGATACGTGACATTTTAGTTTGGAACCCTTCTTCAGTCCCAACCCGAAACGTCACCTATCCATTTTCTCCAGAGATGCAGCCTAACCTGTTGAGTTTTTCCAGAATTTTGTATCCATCTCATTGCCAACTTATTAAAGTTGGCAATGGCTCCATTAACTGAATAGTGGGAGGCATCATGTAGTATATGTATTGTTTCCTGTAATTGACAATAAACGCCAGAAATGTTTCACCATTAAGTTTTTATTTACCTAGTTTATACACCCATCATTACTTCAAATGCCAGTGACAGTAATAGAATAACTAGTGAAGAAGACCCAGTAAGATGGCCAAATAACACAAATGTATTCCAAGAGAAAGTACATTTCAGTAACATTAGTTGATTCTCGAACCCAATGCTGCCCCACTCGCCCCACTCTCCCCCCCCCCCCCCCCCCCCCCCCCCCCCCCCCCCCCCCCCCCCCCCCCCCCCCCCCCCCCCTGGGAAGGATGCGCTGGCCCTGGAGAGCATCCAGAGGAGGTTTACAAGAATGATCCCAGGTTGAGTGGGGTAACTTATGATGAGCGTTTGACGGCACTGTGCTCACTGGAGTTTCGAAGAATGAGGGGGGACCTAATTGAAATGTACCGAATATTGAAAGACTTAGAAAGAGTGGATGTGGAGAGGATGTTTCCACTAGTGGGAGAGTCTAGGACTAGAGGCCATAGCCTCAGAATTAAAGGATGTTCCTTTAAGAAGGAGATGAGAAGGAATTTCTTTAGTCAGAGGGTGATGAATCTGTGGGATTATTTGCCACTGAAGGCTGTGGAGGCTAAGTCAATGGATATTTTAAAGCAGAGATAGATAGATTCTTGATTAGTATGGGTGTCAGGGGTTATGGGGAGAAGGCAGAAGAATGGGGTTAGGAGGGATAGATCAGTCATGATTGAATAGCGGAATGGACGATGGCCAAATGGCCTAATTCTCCTCCTATAATTTATGATTGAAATGATATAATCTTGATCAAGAGTCAAGTCAATAGTGTTTTATTGACATATGTACCGAAGAGGGGCAATGAAATTCTTACATAGAAATTATAGGCATCTGAAGATACCTAACCACATTTCATACATTAAAGACTGAAAACAATCGATGAGACTTTTTGAGTTCCACCTTTTTCCCACTATGATGATTAATGTATAAAGAGAACTTCATGCTTAATTACTACTCTGCTATTCCAAGCAGAAAGTCTCTAAATTTGTCACCAAGGTGGTGCTTGTAGTCTCTTTTGGTTTGTTGTTTACTAAAGCAAGTAACAAGGAATGTTTGTCACCAACATAACATCCTCTCCACGAATGCTGTAATCCTGTATCAAAATCATATCGCTACAGTACTCACAGTACTTAAAGGCATTCTTATACATATGTTCTGCGATACCCATTTCTAAATCCCTGAGATGATGGTTTATGCTGGTTCGTGCTTGAATAAGTCATTAGCAATGATGAGAAGCACCCTTGCTCTACTTATCAAAGCAGGGAAAGATATAATGTCCTGCCAATAATTTACTAAGGTGTAAGGAATTTACTAATTTATATGCTTAATAAGGGTCAGGGATTAAGGGAAGAAGGTAGGAGAATGGGGTTAAGAGAGAAAGATAGATTAGCCATGATTGAATGGCAGAGCAGACTTGATGGGCCAAATGACCTAATTCTGCCCCTATAGTTTATGAACATTCATTCATGTACTGTAAGGAATTTTTGACAAGCCTGTTTCATTGTGCAGAGTATCTAATGAGAAGGACAGATGGAGAGGCATCTCAGTACAAGCTCTAAAGCACAGCTGAGCCCGTTGGTTCCCAGTGCTGCACTATCCCACCAGTTTTCCTTGTCCTGAGAGGAAAGGACAGTTTACTTTGCAATTGGATCAAGTGGCCCATGGACCTGGGGATGGATTGCATGACATTTTACCCAAGGAGTCAGCAGCAGCATAGTCACCCCTGAATCATTCTGGTAACGCTTACCAGGCTCCATGTCCTTGTCATCCTTCTTACTGAGCGCTATCCAGAATTGGACACCAGATTCTAACGGAATCCAAACCAATGAATCAAAAAATATTTAGCTTGACGTCTTTGCATCTTTTTATGAAGTTACGCATGCCGTAGGCTTTCTGTTGCAGACTGAGCAATTTGCCCTGCGTCCTTCAGAAATGTCATTATATAGAATAGATCCTACAAAGCTGGAGGTCAATCTCTCCAACGGCGGAACGGTGGCGTAGCGGTAGAGCCTACAGCGCCAGAGACCCGGCTTCGATTATGACTACAGGTTTGTCTGTACGGAGTTTGTACGTTCTCCCCGTGACCTGCGTGGGTTTTTTCAAGGATCTCCGGTTTCCTCCCACATTCCAAAGACAGGTTTGTAGGTTAATTGGCTTCGAGAAAAATTATAAATTGTCTCCCAGTGTGCGTAGGATGGTGTTTCTGTGTGGGAATCGCTGGTCTGCGTGGGCCAAAGGTCCTGTTTCTGCACTCTATCTCTAAACTAAACTTTCTCTAAATTAAACTACAGTAAACCATTTCATAAATGTTTTCAAAATATCTCTATTCTTTGAGAATGAGAAATATCCTAGTGTCTTATTGAGAAAAGGCGCATTTGTGTTTAGATAGATATTTCTGATTTTAGCCATGCTACTTGTAGTTGGGTCTACTACAGCACCAACATGTCTTATTCTGAGCCTTTGAAATTCCTTGAAGACCATGGAAATTTAGAATCCAGGTCAGGATGATTGATGATATCCAATATACGGAACTCAAATACTGTTTCAGTGGATAGGCACAAAATGCAGGAGTAACTCAGTTGGTCAGGCAGCATCTCTGGAGAAAAATAATAGGTGACACTTTGAGTTGGAACTTTTCTTCAGACCCAAAACATCACCTATTCATTTTATCCAGAGATGCTGCCTGACCCGTTGAGTTACTCAAGCATGTTTTGTCCATCTTCGATATATACCAGCATTTGCAGTTCCTTCCTATACAGATTCAGTCATTTGGGATTCACAGTCCATGACAGGGATACAGGCCCTTCTGCTCACCTTGTTCATTCAACCAAATTGGCATATTGGGCGAGTCCCCTTTGCTTACATTTGGTCCATGGTCTTCTAAACCTTCGCTATCCATATATCTGTGCAATGACTTTTAAAAGTCACAATTGTATCTGCTTCTATAGCTTCACCTGGCAGCTTGTTTCATATATAGGTTATCTATCCTCGGAATAAAAAAAGGTTTGCACTGAGGTTCCTCTTAAATCTCTTCCCTCTCACCTTTAGCCAATGCTCTCTCATTTTAGAATCATCTGCCCTGTGACAAAGACTGTGAGCATTCTCTTTATCCATGCCCCCATGATCAGTACACCTCAACAAGATCACCCCTCAGCCTCCGACACTCCAAAGCGACAAGTTTGTGGTGCTGACATAAATCCAGTCCAATGCCAAAGCTATTTCTTTAAATTGAAAATGCTACTGCATGCTTTCAGCCTCTTCTGTTTTGCATATTTTAATGTTACTGAAAATAGAATTTATGACGAGTTGCTTCCTAGTCATGAAAGCCCATTGATCAACCTTACATCTTATTCTCCCAATATGTTTGGAATATTGTGAGGAAAATGACAGCCAAATCAAAAGCTAACAAATGATTCCCAGAGTGTAAATCCATGGCTCTCATAGCTTTATCATATCATTTCAAAGTTATATGAAAACATTGAGTAAGAAAGATTAATGATTGTAGATGAATTTGCAGTTAGCGAAATAACTATTAAAATTTTCACACCAAAGGACAATTTATAAAAGTAATGTATTACACTTAATTTAAGTCAGTCCCCTATGAAAAGAACATGCTTCCACTCCAGATCTCTGGTTTCTGATAATAACTAATGCGGCCAATGTGATTCCCACATATTCTGCCACAGAATTTTTTACCAAAGCCAATTAACCTACGAATCTGCACATCTTTGGAATGCAAATGGAAACCAGAACTCCCGGTGAAACCCACGCAGTCACGAGGAGAACATACAAACTGCATACAGACATCACCCGCAGTCAGAATTGAACCCGGGTCTCGTGCTGTAAGGCAGCAACTCTACCGCTGCACCACCTTGCCCGTTAATTTTACATACAAATTAAATATTTCTGTTAGCCAAATTATTTTTTTGCATTTAGGTTAAGTTCACTCTATTGTCCTTAATTTGTTTTGTGATCATATATGTGTCAACACTAATGAGCTTTAATCAGATTCACTGTATTCAATGTAATCTATATCTCAATTTTCAGTTCAGTTCAGTTTAGTTTTATTGTCACATGTACCTAGGTACATGGAAAAGCTTTTTGTTGTGTGCTAACCAGTCAACAGAAAGACAATCCCGACGAGGGCAGGCCAACCTGGACAGGGTTTGGGTAATGAGGAAGGATTAGTTAGCGATCTTACTGAGCAAGGCCCCTTGGGCAACAGTGACCATAATATGGTGAAATTCTGCATTTGGATGGAGTTTTTGGGTAATGGCAGCTTATTCTTTAATTGTTACAAATGCACTCGACATTCTTTTTTTTCCTTTTTTTTTCCCCCATTGTGGGCTCTCACATGCAGCCTTCGCGTTGTTTTGGATGGCAGACCCTGTATGTATTTTTGAAACATATATTTTGAAATATGGCTAATGGTGATATTGATGGAGGCTGTCCTGTGAGGTTTATATAGTGTGGGCATGGCTCAGTCTCTGCAAGATGGAGAAGGGAGAAGTCACGACTCGCTGTCTTTAGTGGCATTGCACCCTGCTTGAAATGGTATGAAACTGCACTTGAATTTGGTGGCCTTGCACCCTGCTTGAAACGGAATTTCAAGGAATAGCCGTGAGTCAACTGGCAGCCCACCAGCCATGAGTGAGCTGCCAGCATTACAGGCTTGAGTGACTGAGCCGCCAGCCCAAGAATCCATTTGGCCCACAATGTCCACACTAGCCCTCTGGAAACCAGTCCCTTTAGCCAACAACACCCATACTAGTGCTCCAGAAAGCCCCACCCCCCACTGGCCACCAATATTGGAATTGGTGGAGAGGTGGAATATTGCGTTGGGTGACCAGCCTCCTGTGTGATGCTGGGACCCTACGGGCACCGTTGCGTATGGCTGCTCTGCCTGCAGTCTGGCCTTTCACCCTTATTTTCAGTGTGTTTAAAAACTTTAGTTTGTAGGTTTTCTAGCTCTTTTATGTGTGGGGTGGGAGAAGGGGAAGGGGGAAACTGTATTTCTTTGTCCCTTACCTGGTCGGAGTTGCGGTTTTCCTCCGAGCCGCATCTTCACTCCTTCCTCGCGGCCTACCATCAGGACTGGAACGGCGTTTCCTGCTGGGACCGGCCAGAACCCCAGCTTCTGCGGTGGCACAGTGCTGAAGCACCATCACGGAGTGGGCGATGCCTTACCGAGGAACGCCGTGTGGTAAGCTCTGGAGTGCTGAGACTGCTGACTCCAACATCACGGAGCTGTGGTCGCGAACGGCGCTGACTTTCAAACACCGCGGAGCCTGGGATCTCTCACCGAGATCGCCAGTGTCAGAGCTCCGACCAGATTCAGATTCCAGATTCAGATTCATTCATTTTAATTGTCATTGTCGGTGTGTTTCGTGGTCTGTGCGATTTGGATTGTTTGATTGAGGGAGTCACCAGTCGGGGGGTACGGGAGTGTTGGGAGAGTAAGTGACTGGTGTCTCTTCGGTGGAGAGAAGCTTTTCCTTGACCCTGCTATGTATTACTGGGCAGGCACGGGAGGAACACCTTTTAGCGTGCCTCCCGATGGTAGTCGAGGTTTTAACGATTAGGCCCTGGTTGTGCGATAAGGGCACGAATTACTATACGGACGATGTCACCATTTGGCAACCGTGATCCAAAAGTGGGGAATTGTGCGAGATTTGGACGGGTTCTGGGAGCTGGTGCATGGTGGTGGTCCGTAGTCTGAATGTCAAAACTCTAATACCAGTAAACGGCATAGCAATGCAATGTAAATGCGGCGCTATGTGGAAATCAAGGCCAGGTAGCAGTCGTACCCCGTCGAGTGCGGTGCCGGAACCTTGAGGATGGAGGCTCCCCCCCGCGTTAGTTCCAGCGTCACCTGCGCGCTCAGACCAAAGCCGACGTGCCAGTCCCGCCAGACACGATCCAAGTGATTTGAAAGGCGAAAGCGGGGGACTTGGCCGCTACCCCACGCACGGCTTATGCAAGCGCAGCCACATGCAGCCTACCACTTTCGGAGAAAAAGAAGTGACACCCGTGTGTCAAGCGGTTTACCAGAGATGAGAGGGATGGAATCCGAGAACGGTGCGGTGTCCCGTATTCGTCCGGGCGGTCAGTCAACTACGGAGAGAGGGGAGGGTGGAGAAAGATAACCAAAGACAAGTCTACCCGAACATACGCAGGGAAAGGGGGCGGGAAGTCAGACATCAGCGTGCGAACCGTGGGCTAGCCCGCGTTGCATGGAACGTCTGGCGCGTCGAGCAGGTCTCGTCACGCTCCCTGTAACGCGGGGGCGCGCGCGCAAGAAAAACAAGCTGGGGCCCTGGTCTCGGACGAGTGCTGAACCCGCACATGCGAAAGGTCCCGCTATCAACAGGCCTGCGGTAGGGGGGGGTGACATCCTACTAGATGACGGGCGACGCAAAATGTTACCCGCCTCTCTGGCGCCGCAAGTGGGGCCTCAGAAAAACAATCCGGGACAAGGACAGTACATCCCAACGTGCGAAGCGACGCCTGTACGTTAAGGGAAGGGGTAACTGAGATAGCAGGCTCCGACACGGGTGGGTTTGAGAGGCGTTTGCTGGCGCGACCCTAGGTACGACACTGAGAGTCCACCGTCAGGAAATAGCACAGGGAGCCAGACTCCGCGTGGGTTGCTCTAGTGGTCATGCATGCGCAACGGCACGACCCTTTACAAGAACTGCGGGGGAATGGCCGGCCAGAGTACCCCGCACCACGATACGCATCGAGTGCAACGGTGAAGTCATCGCCAGTCTTCGCCCACAAGCGGTGGCAACGGGCCTAAATCGCCTCAGTGAGATACACCGGTGAAAAGCCGGAGGGCTGAGCCACGAAGCACCACCTAGCTTTAGTACCTAAGACTGACGACCCAGTGACCACACCAGCGCAAGCATGAGGACATGGACAAACACGGGACCAGACACGAACCCGAGGCACCCCCGAGTGACTGGGCCGCAACGCTGACAAACAGCCAGCCACCATGACGCGCGGGGGCAGCGCCCATTCCCCCGGGTGAGCACAGCGCGGGACGACGCCCATGAAAGTACCAAGAATTGAACCGTTTAAACCAACCTGCCGGGAGACATCGGGGTGGGCACCTTAGGACGGTGAGGCCATGACAAGGCATGACCACTGGGCTTATACCCGCAATCAAGGCCGGGCAGGAACCGATTGCCCTCAAAGGAGTCAAGAGCATGGAAAGGACACGGCCGAGAAATGTGGGTTAGTCTTTCACTGATGGGGGTGGAAAAAAAAAAAAGGAGATCACTAGGGGCCCAAAAATACAACACTGAATACCTGACAATATCACGAAGCCCATCAACCGTCTCTCAAATCCAACTCTCCGGACACCACCCACAGCATGCCATTACACGACTCACCTATCTTCCCCCACTACCCTCCCTCGCTACTCCACCTGCCCCAGCCCACTCCACATGCACTCGACCCATAGCTCACAAGACACCCGACCCCGCTCCTCGCTAGCTATACTCGTCACCCAATTGACGTATGCAACACACACAAACCCACCCCCCGTGACCAACCAAAAACAGACAATCTAAAGACGATAACACTGGAAAAGAAAGAAAAAGAAAAAAGAAGAGAAGGACGAAAAGAAGGGAGAAGAAGGGGGAAGGGAGCTCAATAGAAAAAGACGGATGAGGGCAAAAGCGGGAAACGCAGAGAAGGGAGAAGGAAGACAGAAAAAGGGCCGGGAGCGTGTTGAAGGAGTTAGGAAGGGGAAAAAGGCGGGAAAGGAGGGAAGAGAGATGAGAGAAGAGAAGGGTGAGGGAAAGGAAGAAAGAAGAAGAAAGGACAAGGAAAAGAAAGAAAGGGGTGAAGGAGAAAACAGAGAGGGAGGGGGGAGGGAGAGGACAAGAGGAAGCGAGCAGAGATGAGGGAAGCGAAAGGATGGGAAAGGGAGATAGGGGGCAGAGAGGGAGGTGAGCAGAGAGGAAGGGGTACTGAGAGGAGGGAGCAGAGAGGGTGGGGGGCTGGAGAGGGTGCTTGAGCGGGCGCGGGAAACAGTGGGAGAGGGGCAGAGAGGGAGGAGAAGACAGGGAGGGGATGCATAGTGGGGGATGCAGAGGGGAGTGGGCAAGAGAGCGGATCCTAAAGGGTCACGAGAGGGGGCGAGAGGGAGGGTTCAGAGAGGTATGGGACAGAGAGGGGACAGACGGAGGCATGGGGCATAGAGGGAGGGGATGCGAGAGGGGGCTCAGAGAGGAAGATGGCAGAGAGGGAGGTGTCCGAGAGGGGGTAACGAGACGGAGGAGGCGAGAGGGAGGAGAGAGAAGGAGGGGGCGCAGAGAGGGGGAAGCCAGCAAAATCTCAACCCAGCCCAGGCGCACCCGAGACAAGGGAGTGAAAAAAGGATTGGGGCACGGGACCCGAAGGCGCCCCCGCAGAACGCCGCCACCGGGACCGTCTCTGGCCGACAGGCAAGCACAGCCCCGCCGTGAGTAGGCCGCGAGGGAGGCGGCAAAAAACGATACTGCACACAGGACAAAACTCAAAACCAACCAGCCAGTGGACAGATGGGGGCCCAGGCTAGTGGGGGAAAGTGGCAGAAGTCGCCACAGACACCTGACCGCGAGGTGTGGGTTGGGACTACGAAACATCGCATACGCCGGACAGAGGGTCTCGTGCCAGCGAACACGCCCAAAGGCCAGTGGGGCAGCATAATACAGCCCCTAGGGATACAGGGTGTTGCTAAAACCCCTTGCCCCTTTCGCAGATGGCCCCCAAATACCTCCCCCCCCCCCCCTCCCTCGAGCCCGGAAGCGAGGTCCAACAAGGCAAGTGCTGGTAATAGCTGGTCCCGAGAGACAAGGCAGTCCCCCACCACCGCTGGCCACACCGGAGCCATATCGGCCCAAAGCGCAGGCACGAAAGCCAAAGATGAGGGCCAAGCACTAGTGCGGCCAGCCGGCCACCAGGTCACGAAGGCAAGCACAAGCAAGCGTCCAGGGCCCTCTCAACCGCACCACCGGTCGACCAGCCCACGTGGTAGCAGTTAAAATACGAATACACGGGCGGACCCCCCCGCCTCTCATTCGACTGGAGGGCCGGTTGGCTGCTCTTCCCCCGTACATGGTGTGCCAGGCCCCTTGCGCTGGCCCGCCGCCCGCACCCCGCCGACACAAGAGCCAGGACCACCCGTCGAATTGGGACCGACCCCAGCCGTGAATGGTGCACACCCGCAGAAGGGACGCCGCGGAGTGTCACGAGGGCCAACACCGGAGTTAAATGGGAAACCGAAGTCCCCAGGAGGCCAGTGACCACTTGAAGCCAGAAACCCAAGCATCCCACCCCGAACGACCAGGGCCCACCCGCACTCCACACGAAAAGTCAGGGCAGAAGGATCCCGAGGGAGGGGGTTAACGGGCGGGGTATGACGTACATCAGCGCGAAACCCGATCACAGCAGAAGAGGCCGAGGATACATGCTGGGGGGGAGGGGGGAGAATAAACATATAGGGAACCCGAAGCAAGCGACAAAACAGGAAAGAGAGCGGGGAAAAAGGCACAAAAGGATGCCGTCCCAGGCAAACATACGACGAGAGCCGCAAGGCGGCAAGAAGCACGAAACAAACAACCAGGCGAGCCGCCCGGCGGCCGGAACCCGGACACCGAGGGCCCACCCACCGGCCCCACCAGACGGCCCCCCCCCCAACGGAGGGCAAGGCCCCACTCCCCCCGCGGCCCAGCCACGAACGCCGGGGGGGGGGGGGGGGGGGGGGGGGGGGGGGGGGGGTTTTGGGGGGGGGGGGGGGGGGGGGGGGGGGGTGGAGGGGGGGGGGGTGGGGGGTGGGGTGGCGCCGCCCGGCGGACCACCCGCTCGAACCGCTAGCCCGCCTCGTCTCGCCCGACCAACAGAGTCCCGACTCGCGCCAGGTCCGAACCATCCCGAGACCACAGCTCGACCCCGGCGCAAGGTGACGGCTGAGCAGCAGACGCCATACCGCCCACATCGGACACCAAACAAACGGCCCTGCCCTCGCTTTCCCCCGTATCTGGATACTAGGCAAAGCCTGACCCGGGACAACCAAGCACTGCGTCCGGGAGTAGGCCGGTCGACCATCCCTGCTGCCCAAGGCCCACGGAATTGGAAGGGGGAGCACGAATGGAATGGCGAGTGGGGGTCATCCTCCCGCGGCTAAAGGGCTCCGGCCGCTGCTAAACCCAAACCCGCATATGGGGGTTGTGTACACGCACACGCGGGGCGCACGCCTCCGCCCTCGGGACGGCTCCGGGGCCTAGGTTCGGGACATGGCACGACCAGAGGAGAGGGCTAAAAGTTATAACGAACAGAGGGAGACAAAGGTTATGAAAGGGGGCAATTTTCGCCAGGAAAGACGCCAAAAGGTACCAAAACTCTGACATTAATAGCCCCATTGTCTGTTATGTGCACTTTATCAGTTTATTTATTCATGTGTGTATTTACGTATATAATGGTATATGGACACACTGATCTGTTTTGTAGTCAATGCCTACTAAGTTCTGTTGTGCTGAAGCAAAGCAAGAATTTCATTGTCCTGTCAGGGACACATGACAATAAACCCTCTTGACTTGACTTGAAAAGAGCATGAAATAAAGCTTGCAGGGAATATAAAAACGGACTCTAAATGTTTATTAAGGTATGTAAAAAGGAAAAGATTAGTGAAGACTTAAACGAGTACTTTGGTTCTGTCTTCACCAAAAAATACACAAACAATCTCCAGGAAATACAAGGGGACCGAGGAGCTAGTGGAAGAGAGGAACTGCAATGAATCCACATAGGTCAGAAAATGGTGTTAGGTAAACTGTTAGGGCTGAAGGCAGATACATCCCCAGGGCCTGGTGGTCTGCATCCCAGAGTACTCAAGGAGGTGGCCATAGAAATTGTGGATGCATTGGTAATCATCTCCAATGTTCTCTCGATTCTGGCTCAGTGGAACATAGCCAATGTAACTCAACTTTTTACAAAAGGAGGGAGAGAGTAAACGGGGAGTCTCTGCCATTGGCCGTGTGCGCGACTTTGGCGCTTTTGAGGATGGGGGGCGGGATTAAAATGCCGTTTTCGCCTGCCTGCCTGTCAGGGTCAAACTTCCTCAGGCTGTTAAGCTGCTGAAGAATAATCGATTCGACTTCCGTTCTCTAAAGTTTTTTTTTAAATCGCTGGACAATTTAATCCCTAGAGTAAAATTAAAAGCTACTTCTAACACCGTCAAAGTCAACAACGGGACGGATCTCACATAGGGGACAAAAATACGGGGTAAGTCGTTTATTTTACATATAAACTTGCTTCTTAGGATGACCAATCAAAATTTCCTTGGCGATAATGTGATTTTGGCCCCATACGAAACGGCAGCGATTTTCCTGCCGATATGGGGTTCAAATTTACTGCAACCGCAACGTTCCAATCAATCGCGTTCGTCGAAAACCCACTCGCAAGATGATTAAAATTCCCACTAATTTACGGGAATTAAACATTAAATTCCTTCCATTTGGCCTATAAATTAATGACAATGAGATTTAAAAATCATGTTATATTGTGAATTCTTGAGTGAATGTTATTTGGACACTTAGGCTATTTTAAAATGTTAACCTTTTCTTAAGAAATGGATAGATGTTTAGATCAAGTAATTACATTTTATAATTAGCTACAATTAGGTAACTAACTAATTATATGCTTTAATTTCAGGTCATCCAAGTAAGATTGTTTCATATTTGTTTCAGAATGCTTCAATCTATAATAACTGATAATGTCATTCAGTTCTCTTCATTTTTAAGAAAATTATGGGTTTTTGACTGTCCTCGATCACAGCTTTTGAGGTAAGTCAATGGAAAAGCAATAGAGAACAAGATGCTAATTTCAGAGTATGATTGATTTTGTTGATTTAGGTCCATTGTCAAGGTACGTGAAGCCAACAGTTGTGAACCTGGGTTTTAGGATGGACAGTGACTTTAAATTAGATCGCCAAATATGCGCGGTGGTTAAGTCCAGCTTCTTTCACCTAAGGAAGCTGGCGAAGGTGAAGCCCATTCTCGAGCGGCAGCATTTTGAGACAGTAATCAAGAGTCAAGAGTCAAGAGTCAAGATCCATGCCTTTATTACATCTAGGCTGGATTACTGTAACGCGCTCTATTTTGGTGTTGCTCGTTCTTCACTGGCTCGTCTCCAGTTGGTTCAGAATGCTGCTGCTCGCCTTTTAACAGGGACTCGAAAGAGGGAGCACATATCGCCAATTCTGGCCTCCCTACACTGGCTCCCGGTGCACTTTCGGGTTCATTTTAAGATACTGTTATTTGTTTTTAAATCTCTGAATGGGCTCGCCCCGCCTTACCTCTCTGAGCTGCTCCACCCATACGCTCCTGCCCGGTCCCTCAGGTCAGCTGGTCAGCTGCTCCTGGAGGTACCGAGGTCTAATCGGAGGCTCAGAGGGGATAGAGCCTTCTCTGTTGCTGCTCCGGCACTCTGGAACACCCTGCCATTGCACATCAGACAGGCCCCCTCACTGTCCATCTTCAAATCCAGTGTTAAAACGCATTTGTACTCCCTGGCTTTTGACCATGCCTGAGGCTTTGCTTCTGTTTGTGGTGTTTTTGATGTTTCTTTATTTTACATGTCTTTTCCTACTATTTCTTTTGATTGTTATTTTTGGTGTGTATTAACTTTTTTTGTCAATGATTAGTGATGTACAGCACTTTGTTGCAGCCATGTTTGTTTTTAAAGTGCTCTATAAATAAAATAATTATTATTATTATTATTATTATTATTATTATAACTTTTTTAATACTGAAGATATGAAAGTGAATTGGGTGTCAAATTAAACATATTTTCATGCTTTATCTGATGGGATAAATTGCAGACTTGATTTTTTAAATCTCAAAATTTTGTATCATTGCTACTTTCACCAACACAACCTGACCATTGTTCTTTTAGATTTCAGATTCAAGTGGCAATTTCATTCTGTGGCAGAACACTTAGCATACAAATAAGGATCAAGTGCATATTTAGTTTAATTTAGAGATATTACTCAGCCCCATTGAGTTTGCACCTCCCTATAATAAGGATGTGGCTGATGTGATTATTAGATCAAGTCCACATTTCAGTCTGTTAATCTTTCATCCTCTTGCTTATCAAGAATGTACTCATCTCTAACTTCAAAATATTTATGAATATTGCTTTGAGAAAAAGAGTTCCAAATTGTTAATAACTCGGATCAAGTGGGAATATCTAATTAAGTTCTAAAGTCCTTTGACATAACCTAAGAAGCGGGTACTTAAAAATGGATTTGAATGTATATACATTCTTTGTCATCCCACTGCATGTTAAACTCATTTAATGCTTGCACAATGTAGTTCTGCTTATATAATGGGGAAACACAGCTAACATAAGGTTAGGTCTCACGGACTTTCACTCACAACTTTCTTTCTACTATCCCCACTGAACTGTCCAGTTCAGTTTAGTTTATTGCCACGTGTACTGAGGTAGTGTGAAAAGCTTTTGTTGCATGCTAACCAGTCAGCGGAAAGACAATACATGATTACAATCGAACCATTTAAAGTGTATAGATACTTGAAACAGGAATAACGTTTAGTTCAAGGTAAAGCCAATAAAGTCCGATCAAAGATAGTCCGAGGGTCTCCAATGAGGTAAATAGTAGTTCAGGACTACTCTCTTGTTGTGGTAGGATGATTCAGTTACCTGATAATAGCTGGGAAGAAACTGTCCCCGAGTGAGCCGTGAGTTTTTAACACTTTTGCCTGATAGGAGAGAGGAGAAGAGGGAGTGGACAGGGCCTGAGGTATAAATGGAGTCAATGGAATGAACTCTAGCCATGAATGAACCCTAATGCAGGTCCTCTCTGAGTCCCGCATCTGCAAAACTGGGAAACTGCCTGGAAGAATCAAAGGCTCGGTGGACCGCAGTACCGGGAAACTGCCCGGAGGACCTAAAGACTCGGCCCCCGAAGACCGAAGAACTGATGAGGAGGGAGCCAACAGGAGATGGAAGCACAGATATGTAGACAGATTATGGAAGGATGGTGAAGCAACAAGGTTGGCATAATGGGTGACTTTGACTTCCCAAATATTGACCGGGACTTCCTGACTACAAGAGGCGTGGACGCGGCAGAATTTGTCAGGTGCATCCAAGAGGGTTTCTTGAAACAGTATGTGGATAGTCCAACTCGAGCAAGGTCTATAATGGATCTTGTATTGAGCAACGTGCTTGGTCAGGCGACTGGCATTTCAGTTGGAGAACATTTTGGGAACCATGCTCACAACACCATAAGTTTTAAGATAGTTATAGATAAGGATATATCTCAACCTTAGGTTTGGTACTACATTTGGAAAAGGCAGATTATAACATTATTAGGCAGGAGCTAGGGAGATGTTGGATGTAAGATGCAAGAGGCGGTAGGAGAGGGAACAGGACGAATGCCTCCACGCCTTCAAGGTCAGCTGCAGGAGGTGCCCCTGGGATATAAAGACGGCTGGAAGAGGAGAGGGGCATCAGTTCGTGGGCCGATCTGGCTGAAGGCAATGGAGGAAGGCCCGACAGGAGCTTAGCCGGGGCTTAGCTGGAATGGTAGACTCTCCAGTAGGCAGAGTGGGCGGGCAGACCGGACTTCAGTCTTTGGAAATGAAGCCAAAACATGGCGGCTCCTGCATGTGTAAATATGCAAGAAGAATTTCACTATTCTGTTGCACATGTGACAAATGAAGCACCATTGAACGAACCATTGCCATTGTGAAATTCTCCCTGATTAGTAATACAACCCACTCTTTTACTTTCCTCACTATCACGTCTGAAAAATATTGCACGTCTTATAAATCTTGGTTTGGAGAGTCATCTTTGGTCTTGTGCTCACAGTTATAAGAATATGACGTAAACTCATGACCCTCTGACTCAGAGGCAGCACTTCCACCAAATGAGCCGAGAGCTTCCATAGGTTTTATTATTTCAACTGTGGTAAGAAATCTCTGCAGCTCCTGTCCAAACATAAATTGCATCAAAACCTATTGGGACGCCAGCAAGTTTTACGAGTTGGAGCATTGAAAGTTAATGCTTTGGCCAGAAAGTTGTTATAGTTGCCCAGGGAACTAATGTGCTTGCTGGGATCCTGACTTGCACATAGTTCTGGGGCAGAAGACTATCTCCTGCAAACACCTGTTGTCAAAACAGCCACAGATAACACAATTACAGTGTGGCTTTGGCTACTATTTTACCTGATCTCTCAACAAAATGGGAAACTCATTTCAGGTATGTCAAATGGTCAAGGAAAAATTAATGTAGAGGGAACAGCAAAACACATGATTTGAGCAGGCAGGGACTAATATAAACAAACGTAATAGTTTGCATAAACATTCTGCATGCTATGCAGGGCAAAGAATGATGAATTTACTTAAAAGTATCCAAGGATGGGATATTCAATAACCTCAACAGCCACAGAAACATAGGGATACGTGCCTATTCTCATCAATAATCTTCAGCATAATCGCTTTTAAATGTAATCGACAGCATAAAATATTGACATCATCACTCTCTCCAACTCGCCAAAATATGAGCCAATAAACATGGCTTTTTAGATCAATCAGTATGATCGTGCTTATGATAAATAGCCTAATTCTGCTCCTATTACTTATGAACGTATGAACTGATTGAATTGTTTAGTTTAGTTTAGAGATACAGCGTGGAAAAGGGTTCTTCGGCCTACCCATACACTAGTTCTATGTTATCTGAGTTTCGCATCCTACGCTCTAGGGGCAATTTACAGAAGTCAATTAACTCCAAACCTGCCTGTCTTTGGAGTGTGGGAGGAAACTCGACTGCCTGGAGAAAACCCACACGGTCACAGGGAGAACGTACAAACTCCCTACCGACAGCATCCCCGAAGTCAGGATCAAACACAGTTCTTTGGTGATGTAAGCAACTATACTGCTCTGCCACTCTGCCACTCTGCCACCTCTTTAGCTTAGTTTAGGTTTAGAGATACAGTGTGGAAACAGGCCCTTTTGCCCACCGAGTCCGCGCCAACCAGCAATCCCAGTACACTGACACTATCCTACCTACACGAGGGACAATTTACAATTTTTACCAAAGCCAATTAAACTACAAACCTGCACATCTTTGGAATGCGGTAGGAAACCAGAGCACCTGGAGAAAACCCACGCAGTCACAGGGAGAAGGTACAAACTCTGTACATACAACACCCCCGCCATCAGGATTGAACATGGCTCTCTGGCACTGTGAATCAGCAACTGTACCGCTGCGTTACCGTGCCGCTTCTTGTTCGTGTTAACCCTTCCCACACACTGGTAAAACTAATTTGTAAACCATATAATCAGGCATTGTATGCTGGTTGGCTGCTCTTAATGCAACATATCATAATTTTTAAATTGTATTGTGGTATTGCTTAAAAAATTTGGGTTCAAATTTGGGACCAGTAAATATAAATTTTAGATGTTATATAGCAGTACATATACATATTCTTCTCATTAATCTTTCCCTGGATAAAAGTTCTGTGATTTGGAAAGAAGATTACTTGGCAATAATTCAATCACGTAGGTCAGATAACATCATAAACCTGGAGAGCTAAGGACGAGTAGTGTGTTAGTCATCAGGATCCGAATATTGGATTACTGCCTGTAATCTTCTGCCACTCATCCAATGTTTACATCAATTTATTTTTAACTTCTGTTATTATTGTCACTTTTTCTGTGCCACTGCAATGATGATGACGTAAAGTGAGGATGTGCCTAACTGCATATCAAGTTGATGAGTCAATGTTGCAGAAATATCAGAGAATATCACATTCTTTGAAAACTTATTTTTATAATGCACACTAGACTCCGAAATATGCACTGATGATATGTTATACACAGTCATGACCACCAACACATATTTCAATGTTAATTTTGTCTCATAACTGACACAACTAGCGTAGACTAGGCAACCGTTTTGCCAAACACTTGCGCTCAGTCCGCCGAGGCCTGCTGGAATTCCCAGTTTCTAACCATTTCAACACCCCTTCCCATTCCCATACTGTAGTTTCTGTCCTGAGCCTCCTCCATTGCCAGAATGAGTCCACACACGAACTGGAGGAACAGCACTTCGAATTCCACTTGCGGGGCTTGCATACGAATGGTATGAACGTTGAATTCTCCAATTTCAGATAACTAAACTACTAAGCGACCTTTCCTTTGCCTCATTTTCCTGTGCCCCACCTGGATTCACATCCATTCCCCCCCTTTCCTCTCCCCCTGTCACCTTTCATATATATTCCCTCCTCTGGCTTCACAATTCAGACCTCTTCTTTCCTAAACTCATACCTTTTGTCTAAATCTCTGGCCTATGTTCAACAATCTATCTATTAAAACCTCCCTCACGTGTATCCACCTTTTATTTGTCAGGCTTTGTCCTGCCCCAGACTTCTTCCCCTCCCCCAAACCACAATCAGTCTGAAGAAGGGTCCCGACCCAAAACGTCACCTATCCATGTTCTCCAGAGATGTTCTACAGAGATGTTGCCCAACATGCTGAGTTACTACAGCACTTTGTGCCATTTTAGTAAAGCAGCATCTGCAGTTACTTGTGACATAAGTGTTTATTGGATACCATGACTAATAATGATAAACTTGTGAAAATTACGCAATGTTTTTAAAATTAAATTACCAATTTTGTCACTATAATGTCATGCCATGGAAATGTGCTTCCACTATTGTGCTGCTCCAGTGAAGCTCATAGAATCATCGTTGCTCTTACTACACTCACAAATGCAATACCTCAAATGAACCCAACTCAAAAGGTTAAATGAAGCAGAAAATTGCAGGTGTTCGAAATCTGAACCAAAAGCAAAAATTGCAAGAGGCATTCAGAGGGTCAGGAATAATATGTGGTGGCAGACAAATTGTCAATATATTGGGTCAAGGACCTTTCATCAGAACTGTAAAAAAGGGAAGAGAAGTGTGTAAATGGCAGGGGAAATCTGAGAAAACAGTGGGAATGTCTGTGATACGGTGCAAGCCAAAGCCGCAAAGGAAATATAGAACAGTACAGCACAGGAACAGGCCTTTCAGCCTACAATGTCTGTGCCGACCATGATGCCAACCTTTGCCACAGATGGCTGTGGAGGCCAAGTCAATGGATATTTCTAAGGCATAGATTGACAGATTTTACTTCGGAGTCACGTTAGTGACTACGTGAAGAGCCCGCTCAGCACGCATGCGCGGCATTACGTTCAGCAGTGCAACAGCGGCGCATCGGGAGTCAGGCGCTCCCGCTACGGGGTGAAAGAACGGACCGTCAGGTAAGCTCTGAGGTCGGGTTTTTCTTTCACAGGGAGCCTTCTGCTTTCAGGCAGAGAAGAAAGGCTCTAGAACAAACCTGTCCCCCGCTCGACTCCACGGAGGAGCGTTCCATCTGTGGGGGGGGGGGGGAGGGCAGTAACAAGGCGGTAGGACCGCTTACCTGGCGCTCCGCTATTCCCCGACACCGCGCTGGAAGTAAAGCCACGGAAGAGGCGTCCGACCGGTGGCTTCGGACGGGGATGTCTCTCCACCCGCACGGGGGGAAAGACAGCCGCCTGAAAAGACCTGTTCCCCGCTCGACTCCACGGGGGAGCGTTCCATCTGGGGGGGCAGCAACAAGGTGGCAGGACCGTTTACCAGGCGCTCCGCTATTCCCCGACACCGCGTCCGAGCCCAGCCCGCTAGCGCCTGAGCAGCGGGCTGGAAGTAAAGCCACGGAAGAGGCGTCCGGCTGGTGGCTTCCGACTTGTCGGACGGGGACATCTCACCACCCGCCCGGGGGAGAGACAGCCGCCTGAGCCGCATGGAGCGGCTCCTAGAGCAGGAGCTCCAGCGAGACGTGCTTCGTGAGGGGCGCTCTCGCAGGGGGAGTTCAGGCATTCCCTCCACAGTGCCTTCTGCACTGCCCATTGCTGCCTCCTTACCCAAGGGTAGCTTTGGTGACCAGGACTGGACTGGTCAAGAAGAGGGGACGATGGCTGAAGATCTCGGGAGTATGCAAGGGGTGCAGGAACAGGAAGAGCTGCTAGGTGTGGTGGACCGCTACGTGGCAACCCCACATGCAGGAGGCCGTTAAAGACCAAACCAGCGGCCAGCATTAACCACCTCTCCAACAGGCCCCTACAGGAGAGGTGGTCAATAAGGCTTTAGAAAACTGCAGCTAATCTATTCTTTAACTATGGTTTAATACTGTAATACTAACAGGGGGGAGATTACACCTGTTTTAAGAAGCACGGGAGTCTATCACGAGTGATCAGTATATACTCAATGGCATTAGTGGATATGAAATACAATTCATACTAGAAAAATTGCCACCAGTTCAACATTCACCCCAGCCACCCTTGGAATTCGTATCAAATATATTCACTAAACCCAAAAAAGATGGTGTATGTCGCATCATCATTGACTTAACTTCACTAAATATGTTTGTTAAGTATATACATTTCAAAATGGAAACGGTTGTTACTGCCAAACAACTAATTTCACGTAAATTTAATGACAACATCGAATGGATGTTAAACCCCAAAAAATTTGCAAAAGTTATCAAGCAATATGGCACGCCAGATATCGATTTATTTGCATCAAGGCTAAATCACCAGGTACCTATGTATGTCGCTTGGGAAGCAGACCCTGAGGCAGCAGCGGTAGATATGTTCACGCTGGATTGGGGAAATTCTACTTCTATGCATTTCCTCCCTTCTGCCTCATCAGTTCGCGACAGTTCATACAAATGGACTCTGCTTCAGGTATTTTGATAGGACCCGACTGGCCTACGCAGCCATGGTTCCCAATACTCCATGACATGGTTGTTGAAACTCCAATGGTATTCCCCAGTGACCCCGAGTTATTAACACCCAGGGTCAGGCACAAGCCACCCATGCCATGAACAAATCAAACTCCTGGGTTGCCGATTCTGCACAAACCACTTCTGGGGCTGGGATTATCAGAACAAACCGTCGACACCATGTCAGCATCCCTCCGAACATCCACTAAAAACAGCACTTGTCCAGCACTTGTCCAGCATCAAAAAATGGGAGAAATACTGCTTGGATACAGGGACCACCTACTCAACGTACTGGAATTCCTGGTGAACCTTCACCACGATGAAGGACTCAGCTACAGAGCCATCAACACAGCTAGAAGTGCCCTGTCTGTCTGTTTAAAACCAGCTCCAGGACAACAGGCCATGGTGTCCCACCCGCTGGTGGTCAAATTAATGAAGGGTATTTACAACTCTAACCCCCTAGACCAAGGTACACCCATATAAAGGATGTCAGTGTGGTCCTGACAAACCTTGGGGGATAGCCACCAGTCAGATCCCTCAACCTGGAACAATCTATGCACAAAACACTCATGTTGATGGCAATTGTATCTGCACAGAGGGTCCAGTCACTACACCTATTGCGACTGGACAGCATGCTCACAGCTCCAGACCAGATCTCTGTCGTTATCCAGGGACTGATCAAACAGAGCAGACCAGGAACACCTAATCCAGTCGTGGAATTCCGGGCTTACCCACCAGAACCACGGTTATGTGCCATGACCCACCTACTATCCTACATAGACACAACCAAAAATATTCGAGGGAGATGAAAAGCCTTGTGGGTCAGTCATAAAAAACCTTATGGTCGGGTGACGAGCCAAACCATTTCGAAATGGCTCAAGCAGGTGCTAAAAGCTGCTGGGATAAACAGTAACATGTACAAATTTTATTCCACCAGGGCAGCATCCACGTCGACAGCTAAAAAAATGGACGTGCCTATAGACCACATCCTGGCTACAGCAGGATGGTCGGGGGAAAGACCGTTCAGAAATTTTATAATAAGCCATTGGCAAAACCTGTTTTATTTGCAGAAAAGATTTTACAGACTGCAAATATTTAATTTAAGCTCAGGGGAGCAATTTAATTTCTTTGTTGTTATTGTTAAAAAATACCATTGTGTTTTTCTACAAACAGATTCATTGGTTGATTACGATAACACATTTCCTCCCTCAGGGACTTCGGCAGTGCGTGAAATAATATCTGTTACACGGTTTGAAATCACAGAGCTTTGAAGTCTTCACGTAGTCACTCACGTGACTCCGAAGTAAAATAGTAAGATTAAACAAGAACTTACCAGTTTGAATTTTGATCTGTATTTTATGAGGAGTTACGATGAGGGATTACGTGCCCTCCGCTCCCACCCTCATTAATATGGGTCAAAATGTTAAACTGATGTCTCCTTTTCTTTACTATGTTTACTTCAATAACTATGTCTATCTGTGATTCCACACCGCTGCTTTGAAGTATGCCGCGCATGCGTGCTAATCTGGCTCTTCACGTAATCCCTCATCGCAACTCCTCATAAAATACAGATCAAACTTCAAACTGGTAAGTTCTCGTTTAATCTTACTATTCTTGATTAGTACAGGTGTCGGGGCTATGGTGAGGAGGCAGGAGAATGGGGTTGAGGGGGAAAGATAGATCTGCTATGTTGAATGGTCCGAAAGACCTAATTCTGCTGTTAGATCTTATGAACTTATGAACTCTCATCTACCTGTTCAAAATCTCCACCCCTCTACTCCTTGCATATCCATATCCCAATCCAAAAGTATTTTAAATGCTACTAATGTATCTGTTTCAACCACCACCTCTAGCAGCACATTCCAGGTACACTCTACATAAAAAATGTCCCCCTTTACACTTGCCCCTCTCCCCTTAAAGCTATGTCCTCTAGTATTTGATATTTTGATCCATACTTAAGAACAATCAAGCTATACACAAGTACAACAGGTACTAGTTTCTCTTGACTCCCCTGCAAGAATAAACAACATAACATACAGTCTTTCGTATTTTTAGCTTGCAGTGATAAAAAATAAAGATACTGCTATGGAATAGGCATTTATTTTCGAAAATCCTGCAGGAACAATATTATTGTTATTGCAAGTCTGAATCTCTTGTTTTTAAGGTGATATTCTATAACGCAAGGTTTCTTAGAAATGTAACAGTTGTGTTATCGTAGAACTACCTGGTTTCTCATCACTGTTAATTTTCCCAAAATGTTGCCTTATGAGGTGACAAATTTAGATTGTTCAATGTCAAATTTCTTCTTCATTTAAATTCCGATTAACTGATTAGAGTCATAGTCATTCAGCACAGAGACAGGCCCTTCGTCGCAACATATCCATTCCAACCAAGGCACTCCTAAGCTAGTCCCATTTGCCTGCATTAGACCCATGTCCCGCTAAAGTTTCTATAACCATATATCTATCCAAATGTCTTTTAAATATTGTTATTTTACCTGTTTCAGATACTTCATCTGGTAGCTCATTCCATATACAATACTTACTACCCTCAGTGTGAAAAAGTTGCCCCTCGGGTTCCTATAAAATCTTTCCCATCTCTCCTTAAACCTATGCACTTTAGTTCCTGTTTCTCCTACCCTGGGGGTGATAATTAAATGGTATTGATCATCTGTTGACTGCACACATGAAGACTGGACTTGCAAATAGATTCCTTTAATACATACCTTGAATTAATTTAAGATGCATTGACTAAGATGCATGTGATCCTTGGCTATGAACGATGTGATGACCTAATCAGTTAACTAGTACCATATGTTAATCACACAAATTGGTTTTGATTGATTTTAGTTTAGTTTAGTTTAGTTTAGTTTAGTTTAGTTTAGTTCAGAGATACAGCATGGGGACAGGCCCTTCGTCCCACAGAGTCCGCGCCGACCAGCGATCCCCACATATTAACATTATCCCACACTCACAAGGGACAATTTACAATTATACCAAGCCAATTAAGCTACAAAACCTGTAGATCTTTGGAGCATGGGAGGAAAAACCCACACAGGTCATGGGGAGAAGTACAAACTCCGTACAGACAGCACCCGTGGTCAGGATCGAACCTGGGTCTCTGGCGCTGTAAGGCAGCAACTCTACCGCTTCGCCACCATGCCACCTTATCTATTCTACATTTCTATAAATAATGATAAAATAATTCTGCCTATAATTTAAGTGATTCAGATTTTGATATGTTCACAATCTGAAGTTTTACCATCAGTTCAGAAAAATGTGCCATGGATTGCAATCAATCTGACATGAAAAATGTTGTTCCCAAGTGATTTTTAGCTACTTTTCTTTTTTTTTTAATCAATATAGGCATTGATTGATTGAGTAGGGAGCAATCATGAATATTGAATCATGAATCATGAATTTGGCTTGGATGTGTGCAAAAATCAAAAACATACTATCAAATGATCTTCAATGCATCATGCATTATAGTATATTATTATGACTAAATATTATTTCAAATGTGATATTCATAATTGTGTAAGAAGAGTCTGAAGAAGGGTCTCAACCCAAAACGTCACCCATTCCTTTTCTCCAAAGATGCTGCCTGTCCCAATGAGTTACTCCAGCTTTTTGTGTCTAATATTCATATTTGTTTTAATTTCATTCAAGCATTTGCCAATGCAAGGTTTTGCCTTTGGTTGAAGATTTTTTACCTGTCTGCTACAGAAGATTTTAATATTTTTCCTTAAGTGGCCTGAATGCTTTAAAAATCACAAATATATTAATTACATGTATATAATATATTGTAGCGGCGCTTGCTGGCGCACGCAGATATCGAACCCGGCGTTCGGAAGCCACGGTCACGTGACTCGGGAGGTGCTGCTGTTTTCGCGCAGTTTCGCTTTCGCGCCACAGTTGTTTTGCTGGCCACCATTGTGATCAGACGTGTTTGCAGAGACATGTTTGCCAAGGAGTGATTGTGTAAATAAAACCGTTCAGAAAACTTGGTTGTCGTTTCTGCATCTGCTAAAATATAATTATAATTATTATATATTAGAATCATATGTTTCAGATCGGGCTTGAATTTTTAAATTACTTGATTCATTCACAATCTAAATCTTAGCAAGACTATAAATAAGTCATACTGTCATTATAATGCCTTTTCTCTAACCACAGGCAACACAGACACACATCCTGCTATAGTACCCTCTCAAACTGCAAATTTTAAAACATGTTTACATTTTCAGTGCCTGTGAGTCATGCAGCCAGAAATTTAGACCAACATTTTGACAGATTATTAAAGTATATTATTTTTGTATTATTAACTGCAGCGATTCCAATGGTTTGATGTTAAAGTGAATTGGTCCCCTTTCTCTATCCGTGAATAAATGTATGCAAATGAAAGGCTGTTGAATGACAAAATGTATCAGACGGCCTTTATTCAGAGTCATCTATTATAAGCCTGACTTCCATCATAATAGCCACCTATTTATATAATAAAGATTGAACCTTCTAACATGTATCCGTCTCCTAACCAAAATGAGGTTTTTAAATTTGGAATCAGTATTTCCTCTTGTTACAGTTTCAAAAATAAATACTGCTAAAGCCAAGCAAGGGAATTGTAATTCATCCATCTTTATTCATGGGTTTGCAGCTTTAAACTTCCATAACTCTGTGAGGCTGGGGCTATTTTTAAATTTGTCAAGAACAAGTGATTTATATCACATTGGTTAAAAGTAGCAAATTCCACCTCAGCCTAAGGATAGAAAATAAGAAGTTATCAACCAGAAATAATCCATCAAGGAAATCACAGACTATTTTCATTCACGTGTAGATTTGGATTTCTAAACTTGTTCCTGAAAATAATAGCTCAGGACTTGTTATTCCGATGTGCTGGCTACCAAATTAGAATCCCAAGCTCCAATTTGAGTGTTACAATCTGGACACTTCTCAAATCAGGAAGTCATGGAAGCCAAACAGATCTCTCAAATGTTCTTCACTGTCTGTTAATAAACATAATTGGCTTCTCAAAAATATTTTATAAAATAGTTTTTCTTTTCTGGTTTAATTGTTCATCAGCTGCAAGGAAAGCTGAAAGTGGAAATGAGTGATGTTAGTGTCAATATCAAATTGCTCCCTTTGTTATTTTAATCTATTTAATCCATTAGAAATTATTTCCTCAGAATTCTGCTTGGATAATAGAGAGAGGAAATTGGTGTCTTATTAAGGTTTTGCATAATTGCCACATTCACAGACAGTAAAACCACATCCACTCCTTGAACAGTGATCAGACAGACAGAATTGTTAAAGGGATACAAAATGCTGGAGTAGCTCAGTAGGTTAGCCTGCATCTCTGGAGAAAAGGAATAGGTGACGTTTCAGGTAATCAGACCTGAGTCTGATCAGTGTTTGATAAAGGGTCTCAACCCAAAACATCACCTATTCCATTTCTCTAGAGATACCTGTACTGCCTGACCTGCTGCCTACTCCAACATTTTGTGTTTTCTTCGGTGTAAACAAGTATCTGCAGTTTCTTCCTACATACAATGAAGTTATAGTTGATCTACACGAATTGTTAAAGACATACGCAGATTTTATTTCCCTGTTTTCAGTCACATCGTAAAGCGTTGATATCAGCATCAGCTCATTTAAGCCAACAGATCCACATCCATTGACAAGCTATCATCCTCACTAAGACCACTGTCAATAAGAAATTACTACAAAAAATGACATGATGGCAGCCACTGATAAGATAGCTTATTTTTCTTATCGAGTCCACACACAAGATTAGAAGTTGTTCAGCCAGAGCTGAACACACTTCTCGGCATCTGCATACAATGGTGTCTGTCTTGCGCTTCTTGTGCTTCATGTGCGTGGCGTTGGAAAGAATGGTGGAAACAGGGCCGTGACGTGAACGCTCTATCCTTGACCCCATAAGATAGCTAATCTGACTTTACTGGAAATTAGACACAAAATGCTGGAGTAACTCAGCGGGACAGGCAGCATCTCTGGATAGAAGGAATGAGTGACATTTCGGGTTGAGACCCATCTTCAGATTTGTGTCTTGTGTCTATCTTCGGTGTAAACCAACATCTGCAAAACCTCAATCTCAGAGTTTGCAAAGGAAAATGAGAGGAAGGGTCTTGACCTGAAACTCCTAACCCTTTGTGTTCCTCTAGCAGTTTGTTTTGTTTTCTCACCACATTTCAGCATCAGCAGTCTTTCCTGTCTTCAAAATATGAATCTTTTTCTCAGATTGTTTCATTGTCACTTCTCCCCATTTCTGTAAACTGCTCCAAAACTACAACCGCCCAAGACGTCGACATTGGCCCGATTTTTGTTGGTTTCAACGTCCCTCATTCTATTGAGCGTATTGTTAGCAACCATCCATTCTGTTGGTAAATTGATCTGCCCTGAAATTGACTCAGTCATCCAGTCTGAGCCCTTAAAACAATCCTTTAAACTTACATTTTACACCATTTTTTGATCACCAGCCCTCACATGACCTAATGTTGCTTGATTTCAAAATTAGTTTGACAAGGATCACATGAAGAACTTTTGTGATGTTCTACTAAATCGAAGGGATTATATAACTGCATAGTGTTGTTGCTATTGCTCCCAAGTTTCCGCCTAACAATTTGACTAATATTCATTTTCTTTTTAATCTCTATATTTTTAAAGCTGCCACTATTGAAGTTGCTAACTTAGAGAAGCTGCCAGGTGGTGGAAGCCTTCTCGTGATGCTACATTCGTTCAGACCGTAAGGTCTGAATGACAATAAAGGTATTCAATTCAATACATGGTGGAGGTATTCCCGAGGTGCCATGGCCATGAAGGTTTGTCGATCGACGAGACTTTGCCTGAAGGCTCAACGGTCAACAGGTCCGGGAACCCACCCAAAGGCTCGATGGACGACGTAACCGGAAACCCGCCCGAAAGCACATCAGTCGGCATAACCGGGAAGGAGCTGGTGATGTTGGATTCGAGGAGCAAGGGCTGGTAGGAAGGGTGAACCGGAGTAATGCCTCCTGTGCCTTCAAGGGTGTAATCCACTGGAATTAATATCAATAAAGATGTAAACCTGCAGCATATCTAGAACAGACAGATTGGACAGGAATCCCCACAAGCTCCTTGTAATAACGAAAGGCTTATTGTAACTTCAGGCTTGTTTTCACAGATTAAAGATAGAACTCTAGGGGCTAGCGAAACCAAGGAATATGAGAAGAAGGCAGGCATGGGTTACTGATTGTGGATGATCAGCCATGATCACAATGAATGGCGGTGCAGGCTCGAATGGCCAAATGGCCTCCTCCTGCACCTATTTTCTATGTTTCTATGTTTTTATTAATCCCTCTCCCAACTAAAATGAATTTATAATTGTTGGATTGCAGATTTGTTTGTGTGTGTGTGTGTGTGTGTGGGTGTGGGGGTGTGTGTGTGTGTGTGTGTGTGTGTGTGTGTGTGTGTGTGTGTGTGTGTGTGTGTGTGTGTGTTTGTGTGTGTGTGTGTGTGTGTGTGTGTGTTTGTGTGTGTGTGTGTGTGTGTGTGTGTGTGTGTGTCAATCTGGTTAATTCCTATCTTCTTCATATTTTCCCTTTGATGGCGATAAACATCTTCCCATCGCATTCCTACCCATATTTCCAAAGTTAGGAATCATCAAAGTTAAAAAAAAAGGCAAAAACTGCCTCTCACAGAGAGCCTTTTTCCACCAGATTCAAATGATGGTCACATTGCCACTCACAGACATCCAATCACAATGGAAACCCAAAACCGCCTTTTAATACACCAGCTTCCAGTGCCGTCACAACGACCCCCCTCCCGCCAACGGTAGAGTGAAACATAATATTTCACCTCCTTCCTGTGGCGTCGGGGGGGGGGCCTCATTTCAAAACAACAGCTCCCCAACCATCACTTTTGCCCTGCTTGAGGTTGACTCAACATCGACTCCTCTGCTCCGCCCCACTCATTGACCTCAGCCCCGCCCCACTCGCTGGCCTCGGCCCCGCCCTGCTCGTTGGCCTCTGCTCCGCCCCACTCGTTGGCCTCTGCTCCGCCCCACTCGCTGGCCTCGGCCCCGCCCCACTCGCTGGCCTCGGCCTCGGCCCCCCCTGCCCGTTGGCCTCGGCCACCCCCACCTGGACCTCAAAGGCAGGGCTGCTTTGCCTCTCCCCTTATCAATCAATCAATCAATCAACTCAATCAATCAACCCACCTTTATTGTCCCACTTGGGCCAAAAGCAACAGGGGTTGTACAGTGCAAAAATCATTCAACAATTCAATCAATCAACCTTTATTGTCATCTGCAAAGCAACAATCGCACAGTGCAAAATAGAAGACGTTTCCCAGGGATACCGGAGCATGCACATGAAACTTAAAACTTTGGCACACTCAATTCATTCCCTCCCCACCCCCAAGCCACAAAGGCATTTTATCCCCCTTATCATAATAAGCTATATATTCCCAGTTATAGTGAGAGTTTTCATCTCCTATCATGTTGTCTACTTTGCTACCCATCCACCACCAGACTCCGGAACATCTTTTTTCCCTACATCCTTCTTCAGACCAAAGCATCACCTATTCTTTTTCTCCAGAGATGCTGTCTGACCCACTGAATTGCTCCAGTTTTTTTAGGTCTACCTTTGGTTTAAAGCAGCATCTGCAGATCCTTCCTGCATAATCATAAACCTAAACCTGTTGTTGGAGCACACCATCCTGGCCACATACTCATTTCACCATTGCCATCAGGAAGATGGTACAGGAGCCTGAAAACTGTGACGTCCAGGTCCAGGAATAGCCCCTTCCCTACAACCATCAGGCTAGTAAACACAAATAAGCTCTGAGCTCTGAACTGCAAAGTATTACTGCACTACATTTGTTATTTATTGAACTCTTTTTTCTCTTCCCCCGTTATATACGATATTTACATATTCACATATTCTGTTGTGCTGCAGCAAGTAAGAATTTAATTGTCCCACGTGGAACATGTGACAATAAAACACTCTTGATTCTTGACTCTTGAGCCAGTTGCTTACCCAATCCCCTTCCCTTACATTGTCCATTCATTTTTCTTCCCCTCTTCTTGCCGGTGATGGTCCACTTTTCTTTGCTGCCACAGGGTACCTTTTGAGGTCTCCTGACACTAATGTCAGTGTGGCTCAAATGCAGGGTGGAACATGTTGATAATAAGATAATTAAAAGTTGATAATCTGTTCTACACAAGCTTCAATGGGCGATCCCCCAGGAATATCCTCTTTGACAACTGTAGTTCTGTCCTCCTTAATCAGAAAGGCAACCCCCACTCTTCTATCATCCATCTCAATCATGCCTAGAGCATCTGTACCCTGCAACATTGAGCTGCCAGTGCAGCAGTCCTCACTCGGCCATGTTTCTGTAATAATAATAATGGATGGGATTTATATAGCGCCTTTCTAGATACTCAAGGCACTTTACATCGCATTATTCATTCACTCCTCAGTCACATTCGGTGGTGGTGAGCTACATCTGTAGCCACAGCTGCCCTGGGGCAGACTGACGGAAGCGTGGCTGCTAATCTGCGCCTACGGCCCCTCCGACTACCACCAATCACTCACACACATTCACACGCAGGCAAAGGTGGGTGAAGTGTCTTGCCCAAGGACACAACGACAGTATGTACTCCAAGCGGGATTCGAACCGGCTACCTTCCGGTCGCCAGCCGAACACTTAGCCCATTGCGCCATCTGCTATTACATCCCAGTCTCCCAGGCTAATCCACAATGGCTATTACATCCCAGCCTCCCAGGCTAATCCACATCCTGAGTTCATCGCCTCATCAGTTAAGCTTCTAGCATTAAAATAACTAAAGTTTAAACCATTGATCTTTCCTCTCTCTTTGTCATTCTCCTGCCCATCCTGTCTGGTAATCGTGCCTTCCTTGACTACAGTATTTGCCCCCAACTTTATCCATCTCCTTCAGCTCTCCCCCTGCCAATCGTGTTTAACTGCATCCAAGTGGTGGCGTACTGGCATGCCTGGCAGACTTGCTGTCTCACACAGCGCCGAAGACCCGGGTTCAATCCCAACCTCGTGTGCTGTCTGTGTGGAGTTTGCACATTCCCCCTGCGACTGCATTAGTTTCCTCTGGGTACTCCAGTTTCCACCCACATCCCAAAGCAGTGCCGGTTTGTAGATTAATTGGCCTCTGTAAGTTCCCCTAGTGTGTAGGGAAAGAATGCAAATGTGGGATGCCATAGAATTAGTGTGATCAGGTAATGGTCGGCATGGACTCAGTGGGCTGAAGGGCCTGCTTCCTTGCTGTATCTTTCGATTCAATTAGCACTAGCAAATCTCCACCCATCTAGTTCAGGTGCCTCCTGAATGTTGCAAGGGACCTTATCATGGTTTATCTCAAACAGCTCTGTAACAGAGTAGTCTCTGATTCATGGAATATTGCCAGGGACACATTCAGGGATTGATGTCAAGTTCTGCTGGAAGGTGATCAAATCGGTGAAGGACGCTCTTTGGCCTACCCAAACCTTGTTGACTTCCCAGCAGAGCTGGATGTCCGTCAGGTAATGCTGCCGACTGGCCCGCTCCAGAATGTAGGAGTATGTGCTGAGGGAAGCACTGAAGCTTGGTGCAGGCAATGTCAAGACTCTGTGGGGGAGGACCACAGTCTAGGGTCATAGAGTGAATCAGTGTGGAAACAGACCCTTCAGCTCAACTTGCCCACACCGTCTAACATGTCTGAGCTACACCAGTCCCAACTGCCAGCATTTGGTCCATATAGCTCCAAACCAGTCCTATCCATGTCCTAGATAGGAAGTATTTGTGAACATTCCAAGTCAATGCAAACGAATGCATGTCCTCTGAAAATGTCAGAAGAATATTTGCACAGCTCTTGTTTTGAAATTTTATTTTACTTTGAATAAATTATTATTTGATTTTTTTTAAGTTCAAGTGCCTCCTGGCTTGTCCCCACCCTCTATTGCTGAGTACTATCTCTCTTCCAAAATGAACCCACTCCCCCGCTCACTGTCATGGTGCATCATAACTTTCATAAAGTGTCAGAGGTTATAGGGAGAAGGCAGGAGAATGGGGTTAGGAGGGAGAGATAGGTCAAACGTGATTGAATGGCAGAGTAGACTTGATGGGCCGAGTAGCCTAATTCTACTCCTGTCACTTCTGATCTTAGAAACATAGAAAATAGTTGACTTCAATATGATCATGGCTGATAATCCAAAATCAGTACCTCGTTCCAGCTTTCTCCCTATACCCCCATATCTTATGATCTTATGATCCTCTGCAAAGCCACTCAACCCACTGCAAGTGGCAATTCCTCTGAGTTACAGCATCCACACCACACCAGGGCTGCAGCATATTTCAACCTACGAACCCCAGGAAAAACAACGTGACTCTCATTGTCTCCAATATGTTGTGGTCGGCAAACCGCAAATTTTTCTTTCTGTAAATATTGCATGAAATGTTGAGCAAAAATACAGACAAGGCATGTTGCATGATTTTAGCTTTTAATACATGAACAATAAATCAATTATCTATATTGTCTGAGGTTTTTGAATGCACAGGCTCACTTCTATATTTGTTTTATAAAGAGGAATGCCATTCAAAAAAATCTTCATTGTTACTGAAGGTGAAGATGAAAAGAGTGAAAACAGCTCTGACTACATCATACTCCATCAGTGTTGAACAATGACAATTTGTCCTTGATCTCACCACCTCCTCATAGCTGCAAAGTCAACTATTGTAAGGCTCTTTTATTAACACAGGCAAAAATTGCTTCCATGAGACAGTTTCAAAAATACTTCCTGATGGCCTTCAGAGGCTGACATCAAATTCCATGGCAAACCATCACCTCTGACAGATCACTTATTGAAACGCACACAAAGTTTCCATAACTTTCATTACGTGTTTAAACTCAACGAGCTCTGTAGCAACGTTTAACTTAACTCCTCCTTCAGTATGTACACACAACAATACACAAAAACAAAGGTAACATTTAGTAAATTCATAATATTTAGCATTATTATGAATATGATTCATATATGAGATGTGCATGATATGGATATGGTGCTGTTTCCTGACACCATCCAATATATCTCATAATGTCACAATAAATGCAATAAAATCCAATCATGGCTGATCTATCTATCCCTCCAAACCCTTTTCTCCTGCTTTCTCCCCATAACCTCTGACACCCGTGGTAACCAAGAATCTATCTCTGCCCTAAATATATCCACTGACTTGGCCTGCATAGCCTTCTGTGGCAAAGAATTCCACAGATTCACCACCCTCTGACAAAATAAATTCCTCCTCATCTCCTTCCTAAAAGAATGTCCTTTAATTCTGAGACTTTGATCTCTAGTCTGAAATTCTTCCACTAGTGGAAACATCCAAGCCTTTCACTATTCTGTACGTTTCAAGAGGCCCCTCCACATTCTTCTAAACTCCAGTGAGTACAGGCCCAGTGCCGTCAAACGCTCATCATATGTTAACTTATGGGTTGAGAGGGAAAGATTGATCAGCCATGGTGGAATGGCGAAGTAAACTTGATAAGCCAAAGGTCTAATTCAGCTCCTACAACTTATGCACTAATGAATTTATGCACATTTCATGCTTTGCATCTAATTTCTAGGTCAAAGAGTCATAGAGTCATACAGTGTGGAAACAGATCCTTCTGCCCAACTTGCCCACGCCGGTCAACATGTCCCAGCTACACTCGTCCCACCTACCCACCTTTGGCCCATATCCCTCCAAACCTGTTCTATCCATTTACTGTTTCTTAAATGTTGGGATAATCCTTGCCTCAACTATATCCTCTGTTCCATAAACCCACCACAGTTTGTGTGAAAAAGTTACCCCTCAGATTCCTATTAAATCTTTGTCCCTTCACCTTAAACATATGTCCTCTGGCCCTCGATTTACCTATTCTGGGCAAGAGTGTATCTACCCGATATATTCCTCTCATGATTTTATGAATGAATAAGTTTATTGGCCAAGTATTCAAATATAAAGAATTTCCTTGGTGCTCCACCCGCAAGTGACAACATGATATACAGTGACAGCTAGGAATGACACATAAAACATTAAACATTAATAATAAAATATTATCAATTAAAGATGTGAATTAAATAAAATACCAGTGCAAAATGAGGCTACAAATTTTTGGTTATTGAGTTACTACTCGTAGTAAAAAAAGCTGTTTTTATGTCTGGCTGTGGCAGCTTTGACAGTCTGGAGTTGCCTTCCAGAGGGAAGTGATTCAAAGAGTTTGTGGCCAGGGTGAGAGGGGTCAGAGATGATCTTACCCACTCGCTTCCTGGCCCTTGCAGTGTACAGTTCTTCAATGGAGGGAAGGTTGCAGCCAATAACCTTCTCAGTTAATCGGACGATTCTCTGCAGCCTCCAGATGTCGTGCTTGGTGGCTAAGCCAAACCAGATCATGATGGAGAAGGTGAGGACAGACTCTACGATGGCCGTATAGAATTGGACCAACATTGCCTGTGGCAGATTGTGCTTCCTCAGCTGCCATAGGAAGTACATCCTCTGTTGTGCTTGTGGAGTCAAAAAAGACAATATGGGGAGAAAAGATGAGGTAAGCTAGCCAAGAATATAAAGCAGGACAGTAAAAGCTTCTTTAGGTATGTGAAGTGGAAAAAATAGTTAAAACCAAAGTTGGACACTTGGAGACCGAAAAAGGTGAATTTATTATGGGGAACAAGGAAATGGCAGATGAGTTGAACAGGTACTTTGGATCTCTCTTCACTAAGGAGGACACAAACAATGTTCCGGATATAGTAGTAGCCAGAGGATCTGAGGTGACGGAGGAACTGAAGGAAATTCACATTAGGCAGGAAATGGTGTTGGATAGACTGATGGGACTGTCGGCTGATAAATCCCCAGGGCCTGATGGTCTGCATCCCAGGGTACTTAAGGAAGTGGCTCTAGAAATCATGGATGCATTGGTGATAAATTTCCAATGTTCTATAGACGCAAGATCAATTCCTGTGGATTGAAGGGTAGCTAATGTTATCCCACTTTTTAAGTTCAAGTTCAAGTTCAAGTGAGTTTATTGTCATGTGTCCCTGATGGGACAATGGAATTCTTGTTTTGCTTCAGCACACAGAACATAGTAGGCATTTACTACAAAACAAATCAATGTGTCCATATACTATAATATTATACACACATGAATAAATAAAATGATGAAGTGTAAATAACAGATGATTGGTTATTAATAATTAGAGTTTTGTCCAAGCCAGGTTTAATAGCCTGATGGCTGTGGGGAAGTAGCTATTCCTGAACCTGGCCGTTGCAGTCTTCAGGCTCCTGTACCTTCTACCTGAAGGTAGCAGGGAGATGAGTGTGTGGCCAGGATGGTGTGGATCTTTGATGATACTTCCAGCCTTTTTGAGGCAGCGACTGCGATAAATCCCCTCGATGGAAGGGAGGTCAGAGCCGATGATGGACTGGGCAGTGTTTACTACTTTTTGTAGTCTTTTCTTCTCCAGGGCGCTCAAGTTGCCGTACCAAGTCACGATGCAACCGGTCAGCATGCTCTCTACTGTGCACCTGTAGAGGTTAGAGAGAGTCCTCCTTGACAAACCGACTCTCCATAGTCTTCTCAGGAAGTAGAGGCGCTTCTCAGTAAGAAAGGCTGGAGAGAGAAAACAGGGAATTATAGACCAGTTAGCCTGATATCGGTGGTGGGAAAATTGCTGGAGTCAATTATAAAAGATGAGATAGCCGAACATTTGGATAGCAATAACAGGATTGGTCTGAGTCAGCATGGATTTATGAAGGAGAAATCATGCTTGACTAATCTTCTGGAATTTTTTGAAGATGTAACTAGGAAAATGGACATGGGAGAGCCAGTGGATGTAATGTACCTGGACTTTCAGAAAGCACTTGATAAGGTCCCACATAGGAGATTAGTCGGCAATATTAGGGCACATGGTATTGGGGGTAGAGTGCTAACATGGATAGAGAAGTGGTTGGCAGACAGGAAACAAAGAGTAGGGATTAACGGGTCTATTTCAGAATGGCAGGGAGTGATGCTCGCTGCTGGGACCGCAACTATTTACAATATACTTCAATGATTTGGATGAAGGGGTTCAGTAACATTAGGAAATTTGCAGATGACACAAAGCTGGGTGGGAGTGTGAACTGTGAGGAGAATGCTATGAGAATGCAGGGTGAGTAGGACAGGTTGGGGGAGTGGGCAGATGAAGTTTAATGTGGATAAATGTGAGGTTATCCACTTTGGTAGCAAAAACAGGAAGGCAGATTACTATCTAAATGGCGTCAAGTTGGAAAAGGGAAGTACAATGGGATTTGGGGGTCCTTGTACATCAGTCTATGAAAGTAAGCATGCAGGTACAGCAGGCAGTGAAGAAAGCGAATGGCATGTTGGCCTTTATAACAAGAGGAATTGAATATAGGAGCAAAGAGGTCCTTCTGCAGTTGTACAGAGCCCTAGTGAGACCACACCTGGAGTATTGTGTGCAGTTTTGGTCCCCTAATTTTAGGAAGGACATTCTTGCTCTAGAGGCAGTGCAGCGTAGGTATACAAGGTTAATTCCCGGAATGGCGGGACTGTCATATGCTGAGAGAATGGAGCAGCTGGGCTTGTACACTCTGGAGTTTAGAAGGATGAGAGGGGCTCTCATTGAAACATCTAAGATTGTTAAGGGCTTGGACACGCTAGCGGCTGGAAACATGTTCCCGATGTTGGGGGAGACCAGAACCAGGGGCCACAGTTTAAGAATAAGGAGTAAGCCATTTAGAACGGAGACGAGGGAACACTTTTTCTCACAGAGAGTGGTGAGTCTGTGGAATGCTCTGCCTCAGAGGGCAGTGGAGGCAGGTTCTCTGGATGCTTTTAAGAGAGAGCTAGATAGGGCTCTTAAAAATAGCGGAGTCAGGGGATATGGGGAGAAGGCAGGAACGGGGTACTGATTGGGGATGATCAGCCATAATAACATTGAATGGCAATGCTGGCTCGAAGGGCTGAATGGCCTACTCCTGCACCTACTGTCTATTGTCTATTGTCTATTGAGTCGATGGTGGCCCTCCATTTAAGGCCCTTGGAGATGATGGCTCCCAGGAACTTAGAAGATTCCACAGATGTTACTGTGGTGTTGTTGATGGTGAGTGGGGTGAGGGGAGTGGGAGCTCTCCTAAAGTCAACAATCAATTCCACGGTCTTAAGAGCATTGAGCTCCAGTTGTAAAGTAGAAATGTTTTTCATTTCTACTTTAAGCACCCTCATCCTCCTGCGCTCCAAGGAATACCAGCCTATTCAACCTCTCCCTATAGCTCAGACCCTCTAGCCCTGGCAACATCCTTGTAAATCTTCTCTAAACCCTTTCCAGCCTCATCAACATCTTATACGACTGCAACATGACCTCCCAACTTCTATACTCAATATAATGATGGATGAAGGCCAATGTGCCAAATGCTTTTTGATCACCCTATCTACCTGCGACCCCACCTTCAAGGAACCATGCACCTGCACACCTAGATCCCTCTGCTCTACAACACTCTCCAGAGCCCTACCATTTACTGTGTAGACTTCCCAAAATGCAATACCTCTACAATGATTGAGAATAGTAAGATTAAACGAGAACTTACCAGTTCGAAGTTTGATCATTATTTTATGAGGAGTAACGTTGAGGGATTACGTGAAGAACCCGCCAGGACACATGCATGTCATTCTTCAAAGCAGCAGTGTGAAATCACAGATAACAGTAATGACTGAACATAGTAAGATTAGAGAAGAGGATAACAGTTGAACTTTATGATCAAGGGTGGGAGCGGAGGGCACGTAATCCCTCAACGTTACTCCTCATAAAATAATGATCAAACTTTGAACTGGTAAGTTCTCGTTTAATCTTACTATTTTACTTCGGAGTCACGTGAGTGACTACGTGAAGATTTCAAAGCTCTGTGATTTCATGCCGTGGAAACGAGTCCATGCATCACATCTGCCTTAATTGACTAAGGGAGGAATTGTGTTAACATGTTTAAACATGAAATGTGACATTGAAATCCTTTATAAAGTTATTAACAACAAATTATAGCCCCTATTTCATGGGGTGATATCATATTACAGAACTTAAAATTGATTCTTCAAAAGTTCCAGGTTTAACCACTGGTTTATAGTAGAATTGTTGGAACATTTTTTCCCTTGACTATCCTGCTGTCTCCAGGATATGGTCCATCGGTACGTCCAACTCCAGAGCTGCCGATGTAGCTGCCACCCTGGCGGAATGAGATTTGAATATGTTAATATCCACTCCAGCTGCTGTTAAAACCTGTTTCAGCCATCTGGAAAAGTTTGAACCGACACATTTTTGTGGGGTTGCTTGTGGCTGATTAGTAGTGCCATCTCATCGCCTCTGATGTTTTTGGTGTTCTCCATATATAACAATAAATGTCTTATTATACAGAGACGATCATCTATAGGGTAAGCCCTATATTCTATTTTGAGGCCTGATGGTCCCGGTCTGTTCTGTTTGACTAATTCGTGAATATGAAAAGGTATATTTCTTGTTGAAGAAGTCATATTGTCCAGCCTTAACATGTAAAGACTGTACCCTTTGTACTGTGACCAAAGCCATCAGCATGACTGTTTTATGCGTCAGTTTTTGCAGGGACAGAGCTGTTGCTGGAGACCAGTTCCTTAGCAACGTTAGGACAATACTCACATCCCATATTTGAGAGTACCTGGTTCTTGGGGGATTGATATTAAAAATTCCCCTCATAAGTTTGGTTACCAGGGGGTGAGTCCCAACAGAATGATGCTCTGATCCTGGCCATAGATATGCTGAAAGGGCACTTCTGGCGCAGTTAATGGCACTGTAACTGAGCCCCTCATCATAATGGAGGCCTGCCAGGAATTCCAGAACAGAAGTTATGTTCATCGAGCTGTAAGTGATGTTGTTTCTGTGACAATATATCTCTCATTTCCTGATGTATACCAGATATTATTTTTTGGTGGACTGCCTGTGAGCCACTGAGATAATGTTCAATGTTCGGTCCGTCAGTCCCAGTTCCAGTAGAGGTTTCTTTAAACTCTACAAATTAATAAGTTTGTCGTATTATGACATGGATGGCTATCCCCAGTTACGGGATGAACCAACAAATCTGGTCGTTTCAGGATGGTGATACATGGTTCTAAGACCATGTCGAGTATCACAGGGAACCAGGGTTGATTAGGCCAATCGGGCACTACCAAAATACCAATAGAACGCACCCAATATTTCAAGGTAGTTTATGCCAAGTGTCTGTAGTAATGATGCCTCCTGTGCATTCCATCTACCTCCGCAGCTGGAGATGGGATTGGTAGCACCCCAACCAAGTGCACTGGCATCAGTTTATAGCACCACTGAGGTGTTGCTGATAATGGTAGGGCTGGAACAATGCCGAAATGTTATCCCTCCGCCATTTTAATTCCCCCAATAATTGCTTTGATTGGTAGCGTCATTGGTCTGTCGAAATGACCAGCATTAATTTTGAGTGCTTGTATTTTTGCCCTTTGTAAATTTTGATAATACAAATGTCCAAATTGTGTGGCTGGAAAAGCAGCCACTTCTTTGCCAATTACCCTTGCTACCAATCTGATAGATGGTTCACTGATGTCAATGAGGTTGTTGCAGGCCTTAATTAAGACTGTAGCCTTGTCCTTTGGTAAAGTCACCGACAAGTGGACTGAGTCAATAGTGAACCCCAAATAATCCATTATGGTTGGAAGGCGTTAGTTTAGATTTAACTGGATGGATGATAAACCCCAGTTTCTCAAACAATTGTTTGGTGGCTGATACAGCTAGTAGTTTGGCTAATTCCACAGTTTAGCCCACAATCAATATGTCATCTAGATAGGCCATGTAAAATGACTTGATTCCTACACAGAGTCTTTTACTAATGGTTTATTACAATCACTAACACACACTATGCAATAGCTGTCCGTGGTCATCACTGGAGCTAGAGAGCGAGCTGGAGGTGGGGACCTTACAATTATACGAGAGACAATGGGGAGTGGTTAGTAGTGGTGAGGTCACTATGTTAAAGGAACATGCACTGATCTACAGGCCATGATCATATGTTTTTGTTTCCGAAGAAACGCTAGGGCTGGCTTCAAAATTTTTGTAAACAGCCTGGGGCTGATGTTAATCCATTTGGTAGAGCTCTATACTGCCAGAGCTGCCCCCATCCAGTTGAATTTTAAATAACGTCTGTGATCAGTCCATATAGGCACTGAATATAGGCATCTTTTAGGTCGATGCTGGCCATGAAGTAGCCGGTGGAAATCAATTGTTTGGCAGTAACAAAGGTTTCCATTTTGAAATGAATATACTGCACAAATGCATTCAATTTGGTCAAATCTATGATGAGGCGACAACCACCATCTTTTTTCAATAACCCCCTTAGCGTGGAGTCTCACCAGTTCAGCATGTGCTTCCAATTTTTATTTTTGTGAAAGTACGAACGTTCGGTTCGGTACATGCTGAACTGGGGGGCTATTTTTATGCACAAATTCAATGGTATAACCCTGGATACTGTTTAGGATATAAGTGTCTGTTGTTAATGCACTCCATGCCTCCCAAAAGAAGTGTAATCTCCACCGATGTGTGTATTATCCACCTATAATTTGTAAGGGACCAGACCCACCTACCTCCATGGTTACCAGTGGAAAGTTTACTCCTTGCTGTGTAGTCTTCGAGGAGGTTGAGGCGCCGGTGTCTGGGTTTGGGATTGGGGTTTGGGGTTTGCGCATTTTCCAAGAAGACCGGTCTGGGCCATGGCCTAAAAAAGACCGCTGTCCTGTATGTCCGGCCTTTGAGCTTTCACCAGCTTCTGATTGTCTTGCTCTGCTGGTGGGTGCGTGAGGGTGCTGTTTTTCAGTGTAGGAGGACCTCTCATTGAGCTCCTTCTTTCTCCTTCCTGCACCCCCTGCACACTTGTTGTTTGTTCAGCAAACCCCTCTTCAGGGTCAGCCCAGAATTGACCCTCAGTACTCCCCTCTGATGAGGGAGTTGCACTGTGGGTGTTTTGTATAACCCATGGTGACTAGACTCCATCTCCCGGAGTCTGTCACATTGGAGCATCTGCTCCATAAGCCGCTCCATTTGGCCCCAGCAACGTTGGTCCCCGCGGCATTTCTTGCAGTCCGACTTGTCAGAGTCAACGGCTCTGTTCCGTATAGCCTTCCCGCCCGGCCGTGGTGTTGATCTGGCCAGCGGGGGTGCCAAGTCGGGCACAGCTGATCCCACTCACGGTGATCTGGTGCCATCAGTCGCTGCCAGCTGCCCGCAACTCCACGGTTCTTCCCAGCCAGTGCAGCCCTTGTGGACTCTTGTCCATAGTTTCTCCTGTGAAAAACAGCACGGGAAACAAAAAACGACCGCAGAGTAATTCCCTTACCTATCGGTCTCGGTTTAAACTTGCCGCTGCGGTGGAACGCTCCCTCCGCATAGTCTTCCCGCCCGGCCGTGGTGTTGATCTGGCCGGCGCAGGTGTCAAGTCGGGCACAGCTGATCCCACTCACGGTGATGCTGGTGCCTTCAGCTGCTGCTGGCTGCCCGCAACTCCGCGGTCCTCCCCAGCCAGCTTTAGACGCAGCCCTTGTGGACTCTATTTCTGTCCAGTTTCCCCCTGTAAAAAACAGCGCGGGAAACAAAAAACGACCACAGAGTAATCCACTTACCTGTTGTCGGTCTCGCTTTCAAAATTACCGCTGCGGGGGAACGCTCCACCCCGCCTGTCGTTTCGCAATGCGTGAAGCGATATGACACGCATGCGTCCTGGCGTGTTCTTCACGTAGTCACTCACGTGACTCCGAAGTAAAATTAGGACATTTGTGAACTTTACCTGTTGTTGGATGTGTAACCATTCAGCACTGATCACAAGTGGATGTGACAGGACTACAGAGTTTTAATCGTTTGTACTGGTTCTGTGATGACTAGGCCCTCTCAGCTTTCAACATGCACCTTAGCTGTTAATTATGCATGTAAGGAATCAATTTGCCTTCTTGATTTTTGTTTTTCATTTCTACTTTATTGGCACTCCAGATAATTCAAGTTGTCACATATGCCTGTAACAGTTAATCTTCCAAACTACAATAGCTCATTTTCATTCATTCCTCTAATTTATATATTGCAAGGACAAAATATTCAACAATATAATTCAGTTTTGCTCTCTGTGAGAACAAATTAGTAAGTACTTCAGTTCCTTGCAGTGAAGTGGTTTGTGGAATGTCCAATAGCAACTTTTAAGTATCCTCAGTCAAGGGCATGCGACCAGAATCTGGCTGCCACAAATTGCTTGCATTGGACATGCTCGTGCTTGAAAGAAATTGATTCCTCTGTTAAACACAGCTCTTTATGTTAGCATGTTGCTCTCAACTGGCAAACACGTGAAACAAAACTGGATCAGTTGTGGGTGCATTTGGGACATTAATTACAAGATGGCCGTCTGTGGCTTTTATTCCCAACACACTGATATCCCTACCATCCAATCTGACTGAGCTTGAGTTATTTTGCAAAGAAGAATGGGCAAAAATTTCAGTCTCTAGATGTGCAAAGCTGGTAGAGACATACCTCAAAAGACTTGCAGCTGTAATTGCAGCGAAAGGTGGTTCTACAAAGTATTGACTCAGGGGGGCTGAATACTTTTGCACACCACACTTTTCAGTTTTTTATTTGTAAAAAAATTTGAAAACCATGTATCATTTTCCTTCCATTTCACAATTATGCACCACTTTGTGTAGGTCTATCACATAAAATCCCAATAAAATACATTTACGTTTGTGGTTGTAATGTGACAAAATGTGGAAAAGTTCAAGGGGCATGAAAATCTTTGCAAGCCACTGTATGTGCTTCCTGATCCTAGAACTCTCCATTTTCCTTTATTTACCCTTTCTAAAGCTATCATAATTTTCTAAAGCTCTATCTAATGTCCTTTCAACTTGCTTTGCTCGAAGAAGAATTACCACAACTCTTCCACTCTAACTTTGTAGGTGAAATCCATGATATCTGGAATGAGTGTGTTCTGTCCGGTGACATCATATCCTTTCAGGATGTCTTGGATTACACTTGTTCATTGTGCTAGACCAGTTAAACACTACCTGTGCTTTTGTACTCTAACTCCTTGTAGATAAGATTATGGCAAATAAGAGGCTTTTGGAGAAGCACATGGATTTGAGGGAATGGAGGGATCACATGCAGGCAGAGGAGTTTGGATTAAATTGGGATCATGTTCGATATGGACAATGTGGGCTGATGAGGAACCAGTAGAGTGTCCCTTGTAGCCAAGATCCGGAGGGCAAGGCGCACCACACTCCACCTCGGGTCCTTAGGGGGAGAAGCGGCTCTGCTGTCAGTGACCGGAGGACTGGTGACGGGATCTAGGCAGCGGATAGGGCCGAAGATGTCCTGGTTGGGTTGCTCCCAGGCCTAGCCAAGCTGGCCATCTAAGCTGGCCATCCAGGCAGAAGGGGGCTTTGCCCGAGCCAGATGCTTGCACCTTTTCCGGGGTTGCTTCCGGGTGGTGTTAGAGAGGGACATAGTTGTATTGTACTTATTTCGTATATTTGTAAGGATTGTAACATAGTTGTTTGAAAATGTAGTGTCTAGATATTTTGGTGATTTTGTACTATGGTGGTGGGTGTGACACCAAGGTTTTGTTTTGTATCGTGATCACCATTAAATAAATTATTTTTGATACACTGGAGTTTAGAAGGATGAGGGGGGATCTTATAGAAACATATAAATTTATAAAAGGACTGGACAAGGGGGATAAGTGGGGAAAAGGGGGGAACGGCTTTTGGTCGCCTCCCTCGCGACCTACCAGCATGGATTGGAGCGGCCTTTCCCGGAGTCGGGCTCGGAGTTTCAGCAGCGGGCAGAGCATGGACTTTTCATCGCGGAGCAGGCAAATACTTGCCGGGGTCGCCAGAAGGGAGTGCTCCAATCACTGGCCCGCGGACTGTCTACGGAGCTTCTTGCCGCGGGCACGGCATGGATTTACCATCCGGAGCCTGGGATCCCTCGCTGGGGATGGCCAGAGAAGAGCTCCAACCACCAGCCTGTGGGCTGCAACATTCTGAAGCCGCGGTCTCCGGTAAGAAAGTGCCGATTCGGGACCTCCAAGCCACGGAGTGTGTTCGACTGTCCCGACGAGAGGGCCTGTACAAGGGGGGATAAGTGTATCGGTAGCGGCAACTGTGGAGGGTTTATGGCCCTGACCACGGGTGAACAAGGAGGAGGACTGACTGAACTTCGTGCCTTCCACCACAGTGAAGAATGCTGTGGTGGATGTTTGTGTTAAATCTTATTGTGTATTGTGTGTTCTTTTTAATTGTACTGCTGCTGGCAAATTCATTTCACTGCACCTTCAGGTGTATGTGATGAATACAATTGACTATTGACTATTGACTACACAGTGCTTTAGCCATCTTAATTACAGTGCCTGTTCATCGCAGTGTGTGTCTGTATCAACTTGGCTTTGCACCATGTGAATTTCACTCAGACAGCGCTCCCCCGCTTACCCTATCCCCCACCTGCATAACGGGCTGGTGAAGGAAGCGATGTGTTTGTGTTCTACTCCGACAGTCGCCGTTCCAGTTGCCGGTTTTTCAGGCGACAGCCGTAAACTTGACAGTCACCGGCAATCGCCTGAAAAGTCACCTAAGTGGGACAGGCCCATAAGGAATGACATTTGTGCAACGTTAGAATACTTCCTCTGTAACTAGAATAAGTTTCATACAGCACTATAGGTATTACAGTATCTGTTGTCAGATTTTATAGACAAAAATTACAAACTAATTCAAGAATATCTCTGCCATATAATAGTAATTACTCATTTATTTAAGCAGCAAAAATCATTCCACCTGATGCTCCAGGCAGATACAAATTCATGCAAAAACGTGCAGTGTGTGACCTCTAACAGCAATATTTTGCTCAGTATCTTTGGGGATTTGTGATGGTTTAGTTTAGAGATACAGCGTGGCAACAGGACCTTCAGCTCACCGTGTCCACACCAACCCCGTACACTAGCAATATCGTACGCACTAGGACTAATATACAATTTTAACCATAGCCAATTAACCTACAAACCTGCACATCTTTGGAGTGAGGGAGGAAACCGGAGCACCCGGAGAAAACTCATGCGGTCAAAGGGAGAACGTACCAACTGTGAACTGACAGCACCCATAGTCAGGTTTGAACCCGGGTATCCAGCACTGTAAGGCAGCAACTGTGTCACTGTGCCACCTTAAATACTAATTGATGATATTAATTGTTCTCAGGAGTGGTGGTGACTGAAGAAGCATATGTATTTCTAAAAAAAAGCACATAAACAAAAAGATTTTTAAAGATGTTTTCTTTCTGCGAAGCATCGTCTATGTTCTCGTCTGCGGATGATGCACTTACCAGAATTACTCAGTACAGCTCACAGGGATCTCTGAAGCAATGTAGAATGCATGACTTGTCCTCAGGTTTTTAATGATTGTTTGTTTTGATCCCCTGATGTGCACTGCACCACAGTGACATCCTGACTGGAAAATTGGAGTGTGAGCAGCATAAAAATTAACAGTGGTCAGTTTAGTTTCAGTCCACGAGCTCTCTGCTTTGAAATTAGATGCATTGAAATTCCACAGATTGAAGATACTTTCCTAGCATTAATTAAATATTTATTTTATGCAGCAATTATTGAAGGATTATACAATTGCAAGAGACAGCACCACCTTAGAATTTGGCCAACATTATTTTTTTTCCCTAATAAATGAGTGGAATAGATCGAGTAGATGCACAGAGTCTCTTGCCGAGAGAAGAGGAATCACGGACCCGAGGACACGGTTCACGGTGAAGGGGAAAAGATTTAATAGGAATCTGAGGGGTAACCTTTTCACCCAAAGGGTGGTGGGTGTATGGAATAAGCCGCTAGAGAAGGTGGTTGAGGCTGGGTTTATCGCAATGTTTAAGAAACAGTTAGACAAGTACATGGATAGGACAAGTTTGGAGGGATATGGACCAAGCGCAGGCCGGTGGGACTAGTGTACAGTGCCCTCCATAATGTTTGGGACAAAGACCCATCATTTATTTATTTGCCTTTGTAATCCACAATTTGAGATTTGTAACAGAAAATGTCACATGTGGTTAAAGTGCACATTGTTAGGCGCTTCCCCCGCCTGGTGAATGCTATGTACTTACCTTTCTCTGTTTCTGTCCTGAGTACAGGCCTCGTGGCTGTGAGTCTGGAATCAAGGGGTTAAAGGCTCCTGTATGCAATTGGCCAAGCTGCGTCAGGTGACGGGTGACTCATCTGAAGCTTAAATACCAGAGCTTCCCAGGATTCTCTCTCTTCTTCGTCGACCCTGACTGATGAGCAGCCTGCTGGTGTGAGCCGAGGGAGGCCTGGCCACATGGCATAGAACTTTGTGTACTTTCACCATTCCTTGGTAACAAATATTGAATTGGGACGGATAAGGGCTGACCTTAGTGTTTTCGTGTATTTTGTTTCAGGGTTATATCTCTTTAGGCAGGTTTTAGAGTCTCTGGTTCGACGGTCCATCACGTGGCTGGCTGGAGCATTGTTTAATTGTTTGTTAGTCCATCCCTATCCCTGACTGGGTTGTTTAAATCAGGTTTGGGTTTTTGTGTTCCATTGAATAATTAAAACTATTTTTGAACTTGAACCTGGTTTTTGACTTATGTTACGCGGCTCTGAAGTACCTGCATTCGGGAGTCGTAACACACATTGTCAGATTTTAATAAAGGCCATTTTTATACATTTTGCTTTCAACATGTAGGAATGATAGCAGTGTTTATATATTGTCTCCCCCTTTCAGGGCACCATAATGTTTGGCACACAGCAATGTCATGTAAATGAAAGTAGTCTTGCTTAGTATTTTGTTGCATATCCTTTCCATGAAGTCTGCGATTCATGGACATCACCAGCTGCTGGGTGTCTTCTCTGGTGATGTTCTGCCAGACCTGTATTGCAGCCATCGTTAGCTTATGCTTGTTTTGGGGGCTAGTCCCCTTCAGTTTTCTTCTCAGCATATAAAAGGCATGCTCAATTGGGTCCAGATCGGGTGATTGATTTGGCCACTCAAGAATTGAGCATTTTTTAGCTCCTTTGTTGCTTTAGCAGTATGTTTCGGATCATTGGTCTAAAAAAGGGTTTCGGCCTGAAACGTCACCTATTTCCTTCATCAGTCTGAAGAAGGGTTTCGGCCCGAAACGTCACCTATTTCCTTCGCTCCATAGATGCTGCTGCACCCGCTGAGTTTCTCCAGCATTGTTGTGTACCTGTTGTTTCGGATCATTGTCTTGTTATCGAATGAACCACGAGCCAATGCGTTTTGAGGCATTAGTTTGAACTTGAACAGAGAGAATGTGTCTATACACTTCAGAATTTATTATGCTACCACCATCGGCAGTTGTATCATCAATGAAGATAAGTGAGCCAGTACTTTTAGCAGCCATACATGCCCAGGCCATAACACGCCCACCACCGTGTATCACAGATAAGGTGGTATGCCTTGGATCTTGCCCAAACATTATGGTTCCCTGAAATGGGAGGATTATGTTTAAACAGAGCTGCATGGTGCAATAAAAACGTATATATACCCTTTAATATAATCTGACAATGTGCACTTTAACCACATGTGATTTTTTTCTATTTCAAATCTCAAAGGCAAATAAATAAATGATGGGTCTTTGGCCCAAACATTATGAAGGGCACTGTTGTTGGAACATGTTGGCCGGTGTGGACAAGTTGGGCCAAAGGGCCTGTTTTGTCACTGTATCACGCTATGACTATGATTCTAATAATACTGTATGCAATAGAATTTAGAATGGAGATGAGAAGAAATGTCTTTAGTCAGGGGGTGGTGAATCTGTGGAATTAATTGCCACAGAAGACTAGCAGCCAAGTGAATGGATATTTTTAAGGCAGAAATTGCCAGATTCTTGATTAGTAATGGTCAGGCTTAGTGAGGAGAAGGCAGGAGAATGGGACTGAGAGGGAAAGACAGATCTGCCATGGTTGAATGGTGGATTAGAATTGATGGGCTGAATGGCCTAATTCTGCTCCTGGAAAATGAAGATAGTCTACCCACTTACTTTGACGAGATCCTACAGTAAATCCTGGTGCTTGATGGATGACAATTTGATACAAATAGTTAGAGCTCCATTGGAGGTGGCTTTAGATTAGATGAGATACTTTAATAATCCTTTACAGGAAATTACAGTGCCACAACAGCTTCAAAACAGACATAACACCACACATTTCCTCAGATAGCTTCCATACTTAATAAGTTAAAATACAATGAATGAATACTAAAAAAATGCAAAATGATGTTTGTGCATTATAAAACCTTATAGCAACTGATATACAAGACTTCCTATATCTCTCAGCTTTGCACATTGGTGCAATTAGTCTCTGACTGAAGATGCTGCTCTTGATCACCTTCAGGGCTTTCATCTATCCAATAAGCAGTCGACAGCTTTTGATCTGAATGTGACATTCTTCCCTTTTCTTATCCACTCCCCTTCCCTTTTTTACATCAGAGACCACCTTTGTTCAGGGAACCATCTACCTCAGTGGTGAATATGTTTCTGTGAATATAGACAAATTGATAATTCAGATCATTTTTAGCACCCAGAAATTGCTACATTTGTTTTAACCACACGTAACCAGTGACTGATATTTTTAGTCACGTTCCTGAAGACACAAACTCTAAGGTTTATTAACATCCTACTTTCTGCCCATATTGCTACTAAAGAAAATCAAGAAAATGATGTTTTTTTAATTAAAATACAGTGAACTATAACTGGCAATTTTATGTGGTTGGCAGCATAATTTGCATTAAATTGTTTTTGTACACTCAGTAACATGTTGCAATTTGATTCTATCAGCATAGATTTTCTAAATATCCAGCATTTTTATAAATTAAATGTTACTTTCCAAAGTGTACTTACTAGCATGACACTATTTCATTGATTTTAAAACTTCCTTCAGTTGTCACTCGATGCCCACACTCCAAATTCTGCTCTTCCATTTCTAGCTATATTTGTTCTTCACCAAATATTTGTTTAGCTCTTATTTTGAGATAGGATTGATTTATTTTTATGACAATCTGACCTATATATTTTCAATTATAAAATGGGGGAAATATTCTCACATTCCCCAGTGCCTGTGGAACTTTAATATTCTGAAAAGGAATTTAACCCTTCTCTCTTATTTCTTACATTCAAAACCTTAACTTTAATTATGTGTAGGGGAAGGTTTTTACAGGTGAAACAAAGAAGTTAATATTTTTAAGTTAAAATGTTTCAGACTTTGTGGTGGTATTTCAGAGGGTGAACGATCATATCGTTCAGAAGACAAATGCCTTATTAAAGATATGACAAAGATATTAAAGATATTAAGGTTGTTTGAAGTTCGGTTTATCACCTCCAGAGATACTGTCTGGCCCGCCGAGTTACTCCAGCACTTTGTGTCTTATTTTGTAAACCAGCATCTGCAATTCCTAGTTTCCTAGTTGTTTATTTACCTCTTTGGTCAGTTGAGTGTCTGATCACAAACAAACAAGTATTTTCAGTCTTTTGATTCTCCATGAATATTTTACGTCAATGACCCCATGATGAAACATTATTGGCCTAAAATGCTAATATGGTTACTGTAAATCTATTTAAATCGATGTGAACTGTTATCAATAGACCATCTGAGCATTGAGAGTTGGGGCTTAGTTGTTGTCAGCTCTGATTGACCAAATGCACGTATTCTCATCTCCCAAGTCATTCAGTCATGTGGTGCCACAAAAGGTACAAGGGTGTAAGCAAGTGCAGTGACAGATCTCATCACGATCAATCAGGAATCTACAAATACTATTTCTCTCTCATAAAACCATGTGGACTCGGCTAGGGTATTAGTTTTTAGTTTAGTTTTTCACACAGAGAGTTGTGAGTCTGTGGAATTCTCTGCCTCAGAGGGTGGTGGAGGCCAGTTCTCTGGATAGTTTCAAGAGAGAGCTCGATAGGGCTCTTAAAGATAGCAGAGTCAGGGATATGGGGAGAAGGCAGGAACGGGGTCCCGATTGGGGATAATCAGCCACGATCACATTGAATGGCGGTGCTGGCTCGAAGGGCCGAATGGCCTACTCCTGCACCTATTAACTTTTGTCTATTGTTTAGAGATACAAAGCAGAAACCCTGTATCGGTTTAAGGTGAAGGGGAAAAGATTTAACAGGAATCTGAGGGGGTAACGTTTTCACACAAAGGGTGGTGGGTGTATGGAGCAAGCTGCCAGAGAAGGTAGTTGAGGCTGGGACTATGCCAATGTTTAAGAAGCAGTTAGACAGGTACATGGATGTGTGTATGAAGGAACTTCAGATGCTGGTTTTAACCGAAGATAGACACAAAAAGCTGGAGTAACTTAGCAACGATACTGCCTGTCCCGATGAGTTACTGCAGCTTTTTGTGTCTATCTTAGGTACATGGATAGGACAAGTTTGGAGGGATATGGACAAAAAGCAGTCAGGTGGAAATAGTGTAGCTGGGACATGTTGGCCAGTGTGGGCAAGTTGGGCTGATTCCACGCTGTATCACCCTATGACTCCAAATAGGCCCTTCGCCCACTGAGTCCATGCCGACCAGTGATCCCCACACATTTATACTATCCTACACACACTAGGGACAATTTAAATTTATAGCAAGCCTATTAGCCCTCAAGCTTGTACGTCTTTGGAATGTTGGAGGAAACCGGAGATCCTGGAGAAAACCCATGTGATCACAGGGAGAACATGAAAACTCCGTACAGACAGTACCCTGATAGTCAGGATTGAACCCCGGTCTCTGGTGCTGTAAAGCAGCAACTGTACCACTGCCCCACCATTCCGCCCAATATGAACATAATCATATATTATGATTTCTTAAGGTTTTATTACCACTTCCTTATTACCAATTTCGGTGGTTTCCCATTAAACTATAATCTCTCTCCTCTCTTGAGTTGGGACATTACATTTGTGTATTTTCCATGTGCTGACATCTTTCCAGGATGTTTAGAACTTTAGAAGATCTCAGGGCACCCATTATGTCTTTAGCCACTTCCGCTCAGACCATACACTGCAGGCCATCAGGTCCAGGGGATCAGTCATATCTCAGTCCCATCAATTTACTACAACCTTTCCTCCAAAATTAATTTTAGAAGAATGATTCCACCTCTCTGAAGAAAGGTCATAAACCAGAAACCTCTGTTTCTCGCTCCAAAGATCTGCTAATTATATTTAACAATATATAGAGTATATTCTATTTTTTTGTTGTCGTTTAATATTGATAATTCTTTGTCAGGCAAGAACTGTCTCCCTCATTGATGTGCAAAGAAAATCCTAGCGTGAATTGTAAAGATGAACAATTTTGTCAAAAGGAACTTAAAAAATCTGTATTTGAGATAAAATAAACTCAGTTTTGCCACAGAATAACATACATCGGCCGGCCTGAAAGTTAATCTATTTTTGCAGGTTGAAAGAAGAGTAACAAGCGTCTCTTGTGATTAAACATGTTGTCAGAGAGTCTTGGAAGAAGCTGTGTGCCAGCAAAGCATCACGATGAGCATTCGAAATGAGCACAATATTTCCATTTTATTCTCGCGTTGGTGCAGTGAGGGCTATTTATTCTGGCCACACACAGCACCATGTCAGAACTTCAAATATAAATGAATGCATGGAGTACAATTTAGCAGCATCTCATTCTGCTGCCGAGCTCTTTGATTGTGGAAAAGGGAACGAGGCAGTAAATAAACGACATGATATGCCAACTGCAGCTGGCAAAAACAAAAATCAATACCAGGCTACTTTCAACAGATTCTCACCGTTACCCCAATATAAAAAATTCTGTTGCACAATCTCAAATCGTGTGCCTTTGTGCCAAAAGGAAAATGTAACCTTCAGAATATGGGAAATAGTATTTTAAAATTTAATAACGTCAAACTGGCTTAAGTGGATCTGTAATATTGAAAAAAATGAAGCACTTCAGATTCAAGGACATTTAAAAAAAAGTAGCAAACATTCTTATTTATAAATGCTTTTTGAGTTAAAACCGACAAATCATTCTAGTTTTTGGTAGATGTGCATCATCAATACAGATAACTGCTCGGAAACATTTAATTGAAATTTATTTTTGCAAAGCTCAAGTTATATCCGTTAAACTTAACTATGACATTGAAGGAATATCGATAAAGATAAAGCAATCACTTTCTTGTAAATAAATTAGCAAAAGGTGTTTGATAAACTGTTGCGCAGAAAAGATTCTGAAAAGCTTAAAAGTAAATGGGAAGTTGAGTTGAGTTGTGACTGATGTACGTAGAATGAACAATGGGCAGATGCCCACACCACCCACCTATCTGCCTTACAATATTTTTGTAAATCCTGATCAGCATTCATGGTCGAGTCTCATTTACGTCTAGAAAGCAAGCAGCCCACATAATTCATACTGCTCGTAGGTGGCTTGCTGCTTAGGACAGGAAATCTTGCTGATTGCTCCCTGCAGACTGACTGCGCGCATGTCCTCCTGTATTATGCGCGTCTATTCCATCTTATGCCAGGCATGACCTGGTGTGTAGGAAGGAACTGCAGATGTTGGTTTAAATCAAAGATAGACACAAAAAACTGGAGTAACTCATCAGGTCAGACAGTATATCTGGAGAAATGACCTAAGTCATACTAGTTTTAAAGTAGTCCTGTTGAGTCTCATTGTCGGGAATTTGTGTTCACCAAGCCCACAGATAACAATGGCCTCTTTCCTTTATCATCACTATTTTTTTGCATATCTTTCATTCATTTGTTCTACATCATCATCTACATATCTCGTTTCCCTTTCCCTTTCTGACTCTTACTCTGGAGAAGAGTCTTGACCCGAAATGTCACCTATTCCTTTTCTCCAGAGATGCTGTCTGACCCACTGAGTTACTCACCAGCCTTTGGAGTCTACCTTCAGGCAATGCCTGGAGCTGATTACAGCAGAGGAAGAATTGAGGCACTACACAGGAGGACGTACACACAGTCCACCATCAGGGAGGGGTCAGCAAGGCTTCCTGCCTTCTATTGTCTTCTAGCCACATTGATGACCTTACCAGACCCTCTATGATTGCAAGTCATGTGAAAGAACATAAAGCAAAACTACTTAAAACTCAAATACATTTTCATATCAGAAAAAAGGATAGAAAATCATGAGAGGAATAGATTGGGTAAACACACAGGGTCTCTTGCCCAGAGTAGGGGATTTGAGAACCAGAGGACATTGGTTTAAGGTGAGGAGAGAAAGATCTAATAGGAACCTGAAGGGTAATGTTTTTATGGAATGGGTGTATGGAATGAGCTTTCCGGAGGAGCTAGTTGAGGCCGTTACTATCACAATGTTTAAGAAACATTTGTACATGGATGGGATAGGTACATGGATGATAGGTACGTGGATAAGATAGCTTTAGAGGGATATGGGTCAAATGCAGGCAGGTGGGACTAGTGCAGATGGGGCATGTTGGTCGGTGTGGGCAAGTTGGGCAGAAAGGCTTGTTCCAATGCTGTATGACTCTAAAACATGAGGGAGCAAGCAAATGTCAGATATACATGTAGGGGGAAGCTCTTTAAACTGCAGTGCTCATGAGTCCTTCATGGAAAACCCACTATTAAAGTTGAGTGGGTTTAACACTTGCACTGTGACATAGCTGGTAGAGCGGCTACCTCTAAGCACAGACACTTGCGTTCGATCGTGAGCTTGAGTACTGTCTGCGTGGAATTTGCACATTCTCCCTGTGACCACGTGGGTGTTCTCCAGGTGCTCCATTTTATAGACAATAGGTGCAGGAGTAGGCCATTCGGCCCCTCGAGCCAGCACCACCATTCAATGTCATCATGGCTGATCATCCACAATCAGTGCCCCGTTCCTGCCTTCTCCCCATATCCCTTGACTCCGCTATCTTTAAGAGCTCCCACAGCACAAAGACATGGTGCTTTGTAGGTTAATTGGCCTATGTAAATTGTAAATTGCCCTAAGCATGTAAAGAGTGGATGAAAAGTGGGATAACCTCGAACAAGAGTGAATAGGTGATCAATGGTCACCATGGACTTTGGTGGGCCAATGAGCCTGATACATGATGTATTTCTAAACATAACTAAATCTGGTAAATAAGGTCCTAAAGTAGCCTTTGCAGTGACTACAGGATCTTGTTTAATCTAATGTGGCAGTTAAACCAAAATAGCACCTGGTGTAATTTATCATTGTAGATGCCTGGTTACTAATCCTCCCTGAGAACAACTGCGGGAAAACTCTGTATTTCTAGATCTATATCTTTTGAAACATGTTACATTCAAATTATTTTGCAATTCATTGTCATTTAAAATTTTGAACGTAGAACAGTACAGCATAGGAACAGGCCCTTCAACCCATAATGTCTGTGCTGAATATAATGGCAAGATAAACTCATCTCATCTGCCTGCAATTTATCCATACTCCTCCATTCTCTGCATAGTCATGTGCCTATCTAAAATCCCTTCAATGCCACCATTGTATATGTGTCTACCACCACCCATGGCAGTCTGTTCCAGGCACCCACCAACCTCTGTGTAAAAAACATGCCCCCCACATCTCTTTTAAACTTTGATTGTAATTGTAATTAATTTATTTACATAACCATATCACCAGGGGACTATGGTCCAATACGAATACTGAGTAAGTGCATCGAACAAATCAACGACTGGATGTGCCAAAACTTTCTGTAATGCTGTCTTCACAGGTCTCCGTAAAAAAATGATTAGACAGCTGCAGCTGATTCAGAACGCTGCTGCTCGAGTCTTCTCTAAGACCAAGAAAGTCACATCACTCCAGTTTTTAGGTCTTTGCACTGGCTTCCAGTCTGTCAAAGAATTGATTTCAAAATGTTACTGGTGATTTATAAAGCACTGAATGGTCTGGGGCCAAAATACATTTCCGATCTTCTGCTACATTATGAACCATCCAGACATCTGAAATTATCTTGGACAGTCAGAACAAAACATGGAGGAGCAGTGTTTAGTTTTTATGCACCACTTATATGGAACAAACTTCCAGAAAAATGCAGGTCTGGTCCAATTCTCAGTTCTTTTAAATTGGGGCTGAAGACTTTTGTGTTTGACGCTGCATTTATTTAAATTAAATAATTATTCATTTCTTACACTGCACTGTAACTTTTATTTTTGTATTTTATACTTGTCTTATTCTATTTTAGCTTGTTTTTATTTTCTATTGTTCACCTTAACGCATTACCATTCTAGTCTTTGTGTAGGAAGGAACTGCAGATGCTGGTTTATACCGAAGATAGACACAATGCGCTGGAGTAACTCAACGGGTCAAGCAGCATCTCTGGAGAAAAAGGGTGATATTCCGGGTCGGGTCTGAAGAAGGGTTCCGATCTAAAATATGTCACCCATTCATTTTCTCCAGAAATACTGCTTGACCCGCTGAGTTACTCCAGCACTTTGTGTCTACCCTTTAGTCTTTGACGGTTGCACACTAGGAAGAAAGATACTGACTGTCCACCCAATCCAAGGCTCTCATTATTTTATATACTTCTATCAGGTCTCTCCTCAACTTCTGATGCGCCTCAATAAACAATCCACGTCCGTCAAACCTCTCCCTGAAATTAATATCCACTAATCTAAGCACTATTTTGGTAAACAACTTCTGCACTCTCTCCAAAGTCTCTATATCCTTCCTGTAATGAGGTGACCAGAACTGCATGCAATACTCCAATATGGTCTAACCAAAGTCTTAGAGTTGGATCGTGATATCCTGACTCATACTCAATGCCCCTCAATGCTCGGTAGAAAAGTTAAGAATCTTTTCCACTTAACTTCCATACATGAAGTGTAGACGAGCATAACAAAGCTTGCTAGGAGCCCACGATTAAAGTACAAGACATGAACTAGGATTAGAAGTCTTTGACTCCAAATTAAGTAGATTTATTTAAAATCTAATCATGGCCATTGAAAGATCTTCTCGATTCAGTCTCGGAGTACTGTTGGTACTAAGAGTACCTGAACTCTAAGCTAACCTGGCCTTGAACGACTATCTACCTCATTGTAAACCCTCGGACTATCTTTGATCAGACTTTATTGGCTTTATCTTACACTAAATGTTATACCCTTTATCATGTATCTATACACTGTGGATGGCTCGATTGTAATCGTGTATTGTCTTTCCGATGACTCGTTGGCACGCAACAAAACTTTTTCACTGTACCTCGGTACACGTGACATTAAACTAAACTAAACCAAAGATTATTTCATTTCAGCACAGACTAGCAGTTATCACTGAGAAAAAAATCAGTTGAAGGCCAAACCAGGAAGGAAAAAGTAGGTTTTACCTTGACTGAATATAAGTATATATGTTCAGTGAATAGCAGTGCCTTTAGGTAACAGCAGTGACTAAATATTGCAAGTGATAAAGGCTGTTGAAAGATTTGTTGTTTTCTCTACATCTTGGTTTCTACAAAGACATGACCATTTTTCAGTATTCTGCCTGAGAATCCTTTAAAATTCATGTTATGCGTGGGCTCTTACTTGAATAGATGTTGTGCATGCAGAGGCATAACCACTAGACACAAACTTTAAGAAATGTGAAGGTTGCAATGACAAAAACTATAACAATAACAGGAAGGCCACGGAGCTCGGGATCAGGTAATGAGGGAAAAATCAGTGTAAAGATCAATACAAAGCGAGACAACATGGGGAGGGTGTCTCAGTGTGCCAGGCAAAATGAGACACAAACCTGTCAGGGGCTAATCAACAGAACTGCTAGGCATCATGTGTCCTTGGTGCATAAAAGAAAATCTATCTTTTTTTTTTAACAGAAGGCTTCCGAACCAAGTTAATACACATTTCAATTGGTTGTTTCTAAAGCCATTCCTTCAGAATTAAAATGACAGCACAAACTTCAGAGGAGTTTGTTCTTTGGAAAAGACTAAATTCCATCCATTTTCTACTCCTACATCTTTGGACCAAAACACCAAAAACGTTACAGACAATCAATATTCAGACTCTAACTTCAACTTTACAATTTTACATATTATAGCAATGACCTTTCTTCATCGTGGGGTAAGGAGTGAGGATATTCCCTCATTTCAGCACATGAAACCACCCACCCTCTCATGCAGTATGAATATAGACATTTTTCATGTCAGAGCTGATAAGTGGCAGACAATGATGGTTAACATCCCACTCTTGACATTCAATTGAGTTAGCATTGTTCAGACTCCATCAACATACTTGGGGAGGGAGTGGGGCAGCTATCACATTACTGAACAAAATTAGATATTTCAGCCATGAAACATTATTTCAATACGTTAAAGGCAAGTGCTGCTTGGTTTTTGGGGGATAAATTTGGAGTATTGCATGCAGTTCTGGTCGCTCCATTACAGGAAGGATGTTGAAGCTTTGGAAAGGGTGCAGAGGAAATTTACCAAAATGATGCCTGGATTTGAGGGTATTGGCTATGGGGAGAGGTTGGACAGACATTAATTGTTTTCTCTGGAACATCAAGGGTTGAGGGGAGACCTGCTATAAGTACATACAAATCATGAAAGGCATAGATAGGATAAACAATCAGAACATTTTTCGCAGGATGGAAAAGTCAAATTCTACAGAGTTTAAGGTCATAATTGATAGTAGAATGAGGCCATTCGGCCCATCACGTTTACACCACCATTCAATCATGGCTAATCTATCTCTCCCTCCTAACCTCAATCTCCTGCCTTCTCCCCATAATGCCTGACACCCTTACTAATCAAGAATTTATCATTTTAAAGTGAGATTGGAAAGTTTAAAGGAGATGTGCAGGACAAGTATTTTTTTACACAGAGGGTGGCGAGTGCCTGGAATGTGATGCAGTTGGTGGTTGAGGCAGACACAATAGTAACATTTAATAGACTTTCGGATTAGAATATAGATATGCAGGAATGGAGAGATACGGATTATGCACAGGCCGGCAAGAGTTGGTCTTGCCATCATGTTTGGCACAGACAATGTGGGCCGAAGCGCTCGTTCTTGTGCAATATTATTCTATGGTCTAATGAGCTAAGCACGTCTGCTTTCAGACTATGATTGGTTGCTGTGGGGTAATTTTCTCGGAGCAGATATATTGGGATAATTAAACCCTCAGATCTTTCTAATGAGATACAACCATTGAATTACCTTGTTTACTACAAGGTATATTAATTTAAGCTTTAGTATACAGCTGCCAATGATAAATACAGATATGTGTGCCAGGAATTTTATTAAGGACACCGTGGCACAGAGGGTGTCACATTGTGCAGCAGCAGAGACCCGGGTTAGATCCTGATAGGGGTGTACTTGGTCGGGAGTTTGTATGTTCACCCCGTGACCTGCATGGGATGTTTCTGGGTGCTCCGGAATCCCCCCACACTCCAAAGACGTACAGGTTTATTGATTAATTGGCTTGGTATAGAATAGAATAGAATAGAATAGAATAGAATAGAATAGAATACGTTTATTGTCATTGCCCAAATTCCATTGCAAATCCTTCGGTGTGTACATAAAAGAAACGGGATAAAAAATTAAAATAAAACAAAACACAACAGCCATTGACTCACATATACACAAGATCAGTAAAGAAATAATAAATAGGTATTAAAAATATTTTAAAAGAATATTGCGCATTATCTTGCACCCCAAATTATATTTTGCTTCCCCAGTGTTCTCTGTTAGAGTTAAGTTCTTTTATCGCACATGGGTAGAAACTATTTTTTAGTCTACCAGTGCGAGCCTTCAGAGACCTGTATCGCCTCCCAGAGGGTAGCAGAGTGAAAAGGTGGTTGTCAGGGTGGGATGTGTCCTGCTTGATGTTTGTGGCCTGTCGCAAGCACCGGGCCCTGTATATGTCATCCAGGGAGGGCAGTTGAGCGTTTGTAATGCTCTGTGCAGTTTTAATAACTCTCTGCAGCATCCTTCTCTCGGCCACAGTGCAGCTAGCAAATCACATCAGGATGCCATAGGAGAGGATACTTTCCACGGAGCACCGGTAGAAGGACAGCAGCAGTGGCTGTGGAACGTTTGCTCTCCGCAGAGACCTCAGGAAATACAGCCGCTACTGTGACTTATTCACGAGAGTGACGGTGTTCATTTGCCATTTGAGGTCCTGGGAGATGTATATTCCCAGGAACTTAAAGTCAATGACTCTCTCCACCATGTCTCCTTTGATGTAGAGAGGAGCAGGTTCCTCTCTCCTCCTCCTGAAGTCAATAATCCGTTCTTTTGTTTATGTTGGGTTGTGTACCAGGTTATTTTTAGTGCACCAGACAGTCAGTTTTTGGACTTTATCTCTGTAGGCAGACTCGTCATTGTTATTTATCAGCCCCACCACAGTCGTGTCATCTGCAAACTTGATGATCCGGTTTGTGATGTGTATTGGTGTGTAGTATTGTGTATGATAGTGTTAGTGTGCATTGGTCAGCGTGGACACGGTGAGTTGAAGGGCCTGTTTCCATATTGTATCTCCAAACTAAAAAACTAAAAGAGTCATTCAGCATGTAAACAAGCCCTTCAGGACGGCCATTGTTTGAGGGTAGCAGGGCTGTGCAAAATTGATGATTAAATTACCTGTTTTAGACAAGGAAAGTGTTGGATTGAAATCCAACCCATAACTTGCACTCCGTTCCTGTGCTAATCCGGCAGCACCTTCATGCCCTGTTCCAACACCCATAGGATGGGCCGTGATGGTTGTCTCCACAGTAGTCTTCCTGGAGGAAACTAAACCTCAGGTGGCCAACCCTGAGCCCTACCCCCCAGCACATTCTTGATGGCCTTTGACAGAATCCTTTAAATTTGAGAGGGATAGATCAGCCATGATTGAACGGCAGAGTAGATGTGATGGGCCGAGTGGCCTAATTCTGATCCAACAATTTATGAGCTTATGAAGTGAGTCAGTGAAACAAAGAACATAGCGGACCTTTGTCTCCCTTTGAAACTGCAGCCTTGCCCCGAGCTATTTAAGCTACAGTATTTCACGAGTAATTGAAAATTTGCAGGAAGAACGCAAGGAAAGTGGACGAGGTACTTCAAGGGAGGAGGTTTGTCAGTTTAATTTCACGATTCATCACTTTAATCTCATGGTTCTTGTATCTTGTTGTGTTTTATGACTATTTGCAGACCAATTTCCCTCCTGGGATAAAGAAATTCTATCATATCATATCGTATCGTATCGTATCGTACTGGTATGGTACTGTGCTGCTTCAGTCTCTCCTGGAGCAACCCACACCCCACCCCCGATCGCCACACTTCCACATCTTGTTAGTACTCACAGCTGTGCCAGTGGCGTCGGGTCTCATATAGATCAGCAGTTCCAAAAATTCTTTTGAAATAACTACCATTGACTGAAGACTTTCAGCACTGGTACTAATAGCTTTCTCACTAAAATGGATAGATAATAAGGAAAAAGTGATCAAAACAGGCTGTTTTAACCATTATAAGAGAAGCTTCACATAAATTGTCACCACTCTCCAGCACTTTCGTAAAATACTTTCAGCATTTTCGGTTTCATCATGATATTATAAACTTATTGGGCAAAAGTCTGTTTGGCCTCAATCTTGTTTGGTAGCTTCAACCAGATTTCTGCCTGCCACGTTTAAAAGGGATGTTTACGATAAAGATTAAAATAGCTAACACAGTCATAATATTGACGGTGTAAAACCCTCCGGTCGATATGAACAACTCAATTGATTCTATGATAGTAAAATAATATCTAGAGATTGGTAACTTTAAGAAACATTTCTAGTGATCATAACACAAGAACACAACAAAATACAATAGACCCCCCCCCTCCCCCCCCCTCCATTTATCATGCCATTCAATATGCTCTTAGGTTTACGAGAATGATCCCAGGAATGAGTGGGTTAACATACTGTATAATGAGTGTTTCACAGCACTGTGCCTCTACTCACTGGAGTTTAGAAGGATGAGGTGGTGGGATCTCATTGAATCTTACCGAACAGTGAAAGGCCTGGATAGAGTGGATGTGGAGGGAATGTTTCCATTAGTGGGAGAGTCTAGGACCAGAGGTCATAACTTCAGAATTGCAAGCTGTTCCGTTAGGAAGTAGATGAGGAGGAATTTCTTTAGTCAGAGAGTGGTGAATCTGTGGAGGCCGTCAATGGATATTTTTAAGGCAGAGATAGATCGATTCTTCATTATTACGGGTGCCAGGGACGTGTGCGGAGAAGACGTTGAAGTGAAGAAGTGGAAGCCAAGATACTGAGTGAGTCGCTGAGTGAGTCCGGAGCCGGGTGCTGGCACCAGTGAGTGCAGCCGGAGCCAGGAACTGCTGAGCCCACACACCCAACTCCCCCCCACCACACCCCACCACCACACACACACCCGCTACCACATATGGCTATGATTTTTTGGCCATCTTACTCAGAGTCCTCCTCCGCTGCACAGGCCCCGAGGATTTTTTGCATCGATAAAAAGTAAAAGACTTATTAGTGTTTAAAAAATCTTGAGATTCTCTCTCCTGTCAATCACTGTCATGAAGGCCACACCCCTTCCAGTGGGAAGGGGAGGGACTAAAACATTGGGAAGTGTGGGCGTGGCTCAGTCTGTCTGCAAGATGGCGAGGGAGAGGTCACGACTCTCTGTCTGAGCTGGGAAACTACAGAACACTGTGAGTATGCAATGTACTTGAATAAATGATTTGCAATGGTAATGGAAGTGAAATGAAAATGCAATGACCAATTGAGCCTGCCCTGTACTTGAAACTGCAATGCAATTGGAAATGAAATGAAATTAGTTGTTTGGTATGCCTGAAACCACTAATTTTGGCCCATTAGGCCCCTATTAGCCGAGTAACCAGCCTCTTTTGCCCAAAATGCCCGTGCCAGGCCAGGATAAGTCCAGAAAAAAATGCCTTTCACTGAGATTGCACTCAGATTTTTTTTTTTAAAGAGCCCCTTCGGCCGATGAGGCCGGTACTAGCCCAGGAGCCTTCGGCCCATCAGTAAGTATTCCCCTGCAAATATTAAACCTCACCCCAGTATTGTTCTCCCTCCCTTCATTTGCTCCCTGTGAGATCCAGGCCAGGATAGACTTTCCTCCTTCATTGCTGTGATCTGCAGAAAAATATGAAAAATGTCTAAAATTGATTCTCCACCCTCTCCCTCTTCTGTTTCACAGAGTCTCTCACCTGTTTTGGGCAGAATTTCTGGAAGTTTCTGAGCTGCCAGCCCACCAGGCCTGAGTGACTGAGCTGCCAGCCCACCAGGCCTGAATGACTGAGCTGCCAGCCCATGTATCCATCTGGCCTACAATGTCCATATTAGCCCTCAGTCCACAATCCCATACTAGCACTCCAGAAAGCCCCCACCCCACTGGCCAGCAATATTGGAATTGGTGGAGAGGTGGAATATTGCATTGGGGGACCAGCCCTCCTGTGTGAACATGTTAACTATGTTTCTCTGCAACCCAAACTTAAGATCTAATTCTAATCAATAACATTGTGGCTCCAGGCTAGAAACTTCTTATAATTTTGACTTTGCTGAATTTAAACTGTCATGTCATTGCACATACAACCAGTAGATGGAGCCTTAATATGAAGATATCAACATTGCCCATTGCCTCATGATTTAACAGGCTGACAAATAATATGTTCTGCAGATGGTCCAAACACTACACTCATTTATAAAAGGAGTAAATCCTTTTTTTTTTTTAACAAAATAATTCTAAGCCGCAGACAACTGCCACTTGTGGACCCTTCCTGTCCCAACACCTTTCCAAAAATATGATCATAATCTATTCATATCATACTACAAATATATATATAGAAATCCTGAAAGAAAGGAAATATATTGCTCATATATCTTTCCTGTTATGACTGCAAAAGTAGTCAGACACATAAAAAATGGCACAACAATCACTCAAATTCCAAATAAAGCCACAAATAAGCCACCAATAATGAATCTGTTGGAGCCAAAATGCAGCGATTACGCCAATAAATTTGGCTCATGTTGTAGTGGTGCCAGAACAAAACCATCAGTTACCCGCCTTCTTCTTAGACTAATGCCACTGTCCTTAAAAATAATTTATGATTGTGCCCTGTTTGAATCATTAACATAACTGTCAATACCAATGTTTTGTTCAACATTTGTTGGAGTTTTAAATACAATACAATACAAATTTATTGTCATTTGAACCTCAAAAGAAATTCAAATGAAATTACCCTTGTTGTTAGTCTTTAGTCATTAGTTTGTTGTCATGTGTACTGAGGTACGGTGAAAAGTTTTTGTTGGGTGCTAACGGAAAGAAAATACATGATTACAATCGAGCCATCCACAGATATGTACTCAAGGGGATATCGTGAATAACACAGTGGAAGAAAAACCCAGTAATTCCAATCAAAGATAGTCCGAGGGTTTCCAATGAGGTTAATAGCAATTCCGAACCGCTCTCTAGTTTTTGGTAGCATGGTTCAGTTGCCTGATAACAGTTGGGAAGAAATTGCTCCTGCTAGTTGTTAGAAGATACTGTCATTGACCCAATTGGGAGAAAATCCTTTTTTTTTTGGTATGTTCTCTGATTTCAAAGCAACATATATTGGTTTAAGCCTCCCCAGCCTGACAAATTACCATTTTCTCTTTATTTAACTATCTTTTGTTTTTTGTCCTTTTTTTAGATAAGGTTTTATGTAGGAATATTCCATACTTCTCACGCATGACCATTTAGTCCCATAAGACGATTCAGACTACAGGTTGACTATGCACAATCCAACTCATAAATGAAAATTATTCTGTTTATGGGTCCCAGACCTGAAATGTTAACTGTTTCTCTTTCCATAGAAGGTGCCTGAGTATGTGTAGTACTTCTGTTTTTATTTTATGTCTTAACTCCATCCAATTGCATGATTCTGCAATTTTTAAAACTGTTGTCTAACCAAAAACCTATCCATTGGGTCATGAAATGCTCATGAAATTTCAAATTCACCTCAACCCCTTTTCTTTGACTCTACTAATAGGGAAGGTAGTTTCTCGCTACCTTCTTGGTTCCTTTGATCACATGAAACACCTCAGTTAAATCCAATAATGTTCCATATTCAAGGATATTCAAACCCAATCCATGCAGCCAGATTACCAAGAATAATTGATAATAGAGAACATAGAACAGTGCAGCTTACGGACAGGCTCTTCGACCTACAATGTGCGAAACATGATGCTGTTCAACAAACTTTCTCTGCTTACATATGATCCATCTCCCTCCATTCCCTGCACATGCATGCTAATCTAAAAGCCTCTTAAGTGCCACTATCATAGCTGCCTCCACTGGCAAACCTGATTAATTTTAGAATCACCTCTCCAGGTTCCAATGGATAACAAAGAAACATGGTTTTACTTGGTCTTTATGGCCCATGAATGTTAAAGTCAATTGTAGAACCCCATTATCTTCCTTGTTTAATCAATTAAGTTAGGATTTTTCTAATATAAATACTGTAGCTTAATTCAAAATTGTAGTGTTATGACTGAAGGGAAAATATACATTCTTGCATATTTATGCCTTGTTTTAGCATTCTCCACAGATGTAGATGATTAAAGCAGGGAAAAGTTTGTCTAAAATATTAAATTCCATTATATGATTGTTCTACACCAATAAACAGAATGCTTTTTAACCCATTCAGTGATATGGTATTTACTGCTTCTCGCTGAGTCCACGCTGGCCATCAAGCACCAGGGGCGGCACAATGGTGCAGCGGTAGAGTTGCTGCCTTACAGCGCGAGCAACCCGGGTTCAATCCTGACTAGGAGGGCTGTCTGTGTGGAGTTTGTACATTCTCCCTGTGACCACATTGGCTCTCTCTGGGTGCTTCGGTTTCCTCTCACACTTGAAAGACGTACAGGTTTGTAGGTTAATTGGCTTTGGTAACAATTGTTAAATTGTCCCTGGTGTGTGTAGGATAGTGTTAGTATTTGCGATGATCGCTGATTGGCACGGACTCGGTGGGCTGATGGGCCTGGTTTTGAATTGTACCTCGAAAGTTCAGGTAGAGTCTAAAAGCTAGGGGGCAATGTTATAAGATGAGAAGGGGAAAGTTTATTTTACACAGAGTGGGGGGCTGGAACACATGGACAGGGTTGGTGGTTGACGCAAATACGATAGTAGCATTTAAGAGGCTTGTAGATAGGCACATGGAAGTGCAAAGAATAGAAGGGTATTGATCATGTACAGGCAGATGAGATCAATTAACTTGGCATCATGTTCAAAGCAAACATTGTAGCCAAAGGGCCCGTTCCGGTGCTGTACTGTTCTATGTTCTATGTTGTGATTTAACATTCATTGTGTTTGCACTACTTTGATTATACCTCCCAAAATGCAAGACTCCTCAAAATTATCAGGATTTTGTTTCATCTGCTATTCCTCTACAGAACTTACCAGCTGATCAATACCATTCGGCAGCCTAAGACTACCTCCTCGCTTTCGACATTTATTGCTAGACGTAAGTGTTATAGCTGTAATTGAGTTTATGCCTGGGGATACAACCAGCTCTGGGCCACAGTAACCCTGCATCTTTTTGAATGGATGCCAGATCTTACAGTCTCAACAGGTGGTTGTAAAGATATGGTTGAGAAGTCTAGAAGCAGGGGGTCACAGTCTCAGCACAAAGAATAGCATGTTTTATATGGAGTAAGGAAAATGTTCCTCACATACAGTGCAGTGAATCATTACCCTGAGGGATGCAGAGTCTAGGTCATCGAGCTCATTCACGATACAGATCAAAATATATCTGGATATAAAAGGAAGGATATGGAATAAAATATCGGGAAAATACAGCTGAGAGAGATCAGCCATGATCTTGATGAATTGCAGGCTCAGACTCAGGCCTACTCCTCCTATTTCTTATGTTCGTCTGTACAATGTCACTAACTTTCAATTTACCCGTTGGCACTGAAACCATCCATCTACAAATCATAATTTCATAACTAGGAGCAGAATTAGGCCATTGAGCCCATCAAGTCTACTCCGCCATTTAATCATGGCTGATCGATTTTTCCCTCTCAACCCCTTCCTCCTGCCTGCCCTATTAACCCAGACACCCGTATTAATCAAGAATCTGTCAATCTCCCCCTTAAAAATATCCATTGACTTGGCCTCAACAACCTTCTTTGGTAATGAATTCCACAGATTCCTCCACAGAAGAAATTCCTCCTCATCTCCTTTCTAAAGGTACGTTCTTTTTATGCTGAGGCTATAGCCTCTGGTCCTAGATTCTCCCATTGGTGGAAACATCCTCTCCACATTCCCCGTCCATGTCTTTTTCAGCTCTCTCCTATCGTCAACTGTCCATTCTCAACAGATGCTGCCTAACCCACCAAGTTACTCCAACAATTTGTTTTCCTCATGATTTAAGTTACTTGGTCACCTTAAGGAGTTGGAAGAGACGGACTTGACCATGGGTCTTTATTCAGAACCATTTTTTGACGGAATTTTATTGTTATCTCATATGCATTGTTTGAAAAGGTTCAGTCTTTATTTGTGTATCCTTGGAAATCTGACCAATGTCCATTTTTGCCCAGTTTCAATACTTGACCTCGTTTGTAGAAGACAATTAACAGATGGAAATTTTGATAAATTAAATATACTTAACATATCGTGATGAAAATTAAATGTTCCATTTAGTTGAACTATTGTAAATTAAGGCGGGGAAAGCCTCTTATTGAATGCAATATTTAGATGTTCGAAAATAAAATGTGTTATTCTTGAGAATAATTTCAGCTATCCAATAAGGAGAGACATTCTGTGTGAAATTGTTCAAGAAATCAAGGCTTAAGAGCTGAAAGTTTATTGACAATCCACATCCCATTTCCTATTAGGACCTTGATTTTATATCAAAATCTATAAATACTTATTTTGAAACTGCAAGTAGTAGAGCTCTGAATTGGTCTGAAAAAAAAAAGAATCAAACAGATGCAATGTACTGAAGACAAAATAGCCAGAGAGACTTGTCCAAGTCTATAACCTGAGATGATGCAACTGATCCGTCTATAGTCCCTTTATATATTCCTGCCGTCATTTCACAGCCAAGTGGTATGTTTTTCAGCAAGTCAAAAGTTACTCACACACATAAACAGCTTATGGACTTTCTGGGTTTTGTTCTGATGAGCACCATCTCCTCAGTTGTCCCACCAGCAAACAGTTCCTGCATCATCCGTCTCCCTGATGTACCAGAGAGGATTTCACATAATACAACCCTAGAATTTGCAAGCTGCCTCACTGGTATATTTAACACTGCAAAATAGAGTATGTCTGCAGTGTAATTCAATTCTTGAAGGCTTTCAGTACATTGGCTTTCATCTGTCAGGGTACCAAGTATAGAATTTGGTATATGAGGTTACAATTGGACAATACAGTGGTGAGGCTGCATTTTTCAGTTTTGATCACCCTGCTATAGAAAGCTGGAAAAAGTGCAGGGAAGAAGTAAAGTAGATGAGCTTGAGGCTCAGCTAGAGGTTGGTAGATATGACATTGTGGGAATTACTGAGATGTGGCTGCAGGAGGATCAGGCATGAGAACTTAATATTCAGGGTTATACATCCTATAGAAAGGACAGGCAGGTGGGCAGAGGAGGGGGGGGGGGGGGGCTAGCTCTGCTGGTGAGGGATGGAATTCAGACCCTTGCGAGGAAAGACATAGGGACTGACGAGGTAGTCACTGTGGATTGAGTTGAGGAATTGCAAAGGCAAGAAGATGCTAATTTGTGTTAGCTACAGACCCCCAAATATGTCCAGATTTAGGCTCAGATGTAGGGTGTAAGTTGTAGCAGGAGTTAAAACTGGCATGTAACAAAGGTAATGCCACTGTGGTGATGGGGGATTTCAATATGGAGGTAGACTGGGAAAATCAGGTTGGTTCATAACCCCAAGAAAGAGAGTTTGTAGAATGCCTCCGAGATGGATTCTTGGAGCAGCCTGTAATGGAGCCGACCAGAGAAAAGGCAATTCTGGATTTAGTGTTGTCCAATGAACCAGATATGACAAGAGAGCTCAAGGTAAAGGGACCACTTGGAGGTAGTGATCATAATATGATTAGTTTAATCTACAATTTGAAAAGGAGAAGGTTAAATCAGAAGTGTCAGTGATGCAGTTGAACAAAGGGGACTATGAAGACATAAGGGAGGAGCTGGCCAAGGTAGACTGGAAAGGGATCCTAGCAGGAATGACGGTGGAACAGCAATGGCAGGAATTTCTGGGCATAATCTGGAAGACGCAGGATCATTTCATTCCAATAAGGAAGAAAGATTCTAAGGGGAGTAGGAGGCAACCGTGGTTGACAAGAGAAGTTAGGAATAGAATAAAACTAAAAGAAAAGATGTATAACACAGCAAAGAGTAGCCGGAAGCCAAAGGATTGGGAAACTTTCATAGGACAACAAAAGGAAACAAAATGGACAATACGGGCTGAAAAAATGAAGTACGAGGGGAAGCATGCCAGGAATAAAAAGAAGGACAGTAAAAGCTTCTTTAGATATGTTAAGGGAAAAAGAGTAGCAAAGCCAAATGAGGGTCCCTTGAAGGCAGACACGGGTGAAATTATTATGGGGAACAAAGAAATGGCAGAAGAGTTGAACAGGTACTTCAGATCTGTTTTCACTAAGGAAGACACAAACAATCTCCCAGAAAGAGGACAGAGGATCTAAGGGGGTAGAGGAAATGAAAGAAATTTTCATTAGGCGAGAAATAGTATTGGGTAGGCTAATGGGACTGATGAATGATAAATCCCCTGGGCCTGATGGTCTGCATCCCAGGCTCCTCAGGGAAGTGGCTCTAGAAATAGCGGATGCATTAGTGATCATTTTCCAATGTTCAATAGATTCAGGATCAGTTCCTGTGGATTGGAGGATAGCTAATGTTATCCCACTTTCAAGAAAGGAGCGAGAGAGAAAACGGGGAATTACAGATCATTTAGCCTGACTTCGGTGATGGGAAAGATGCTGGAGTCAATTATTAAAGAGGTAATTTGGATAGCAGTAAAAGGATTAGTCCAAGTCAGCATGGATTTATGAAAGGAATTAAATGCTTGACTAATCTTCTGGAATTTTTTGAGGATGTGACAAGTAAAATGTATGAAGGGGAGCCAGTGGATGTAGTGTATCTAGACTTTCAGAAAGCCTTTGATAAGGTCCCGCATGGGAGACTGGTGACTAAAATTAGAGCACATGGTATTGGGGGTAGGGTGTTGATGTGGATAGAAAATTGGTTGGCATACAGGAAGCAAAGAGTAGGGGTGAATGGGTCCTTTCAGAATGGCAGGCAGTGGCGAGTGGAGTGCCGCAAGGCTCGGTGTTGGGGCCGCAACTTTTTACCATATATATTAATGATTTGGAAGAGAGCATTAGGACCAACACTAGCTAGTTTGCGGATGACACAAAGCTGGGTGGCAGTGTGAACTGTGAAGAGGATGTTAGGAGGTTGCAGGGTGACCTGGACAGGTTGAGTGAGTGGGCAGATGCATGGTTGATGCAGTCTAATATTGATAAATGTGAGGTTATCCACTTTGGTGGCTAAAACAAGGGGGCAGATTATTATCTCAATGGGGTTAGGTTAAGTAAGGGGGAGGTACAGAGAGACCTGGGCGTCCTTGTATACGTCACTGAAAGTTGGCGTGCAGCTACAGCAGGCAGTGAAGAAAGTTAATGGAATGTTGGCCTTCATAACAAGAGGATTTCAGTATAGGAGTAAAGAAGTTCATCTGCAGTTGTATAGGGCTCTGGTATTGTGTACCGTTTTGGTCACCTAATTTGAGGAAGGACATTCTTCTGATTGAGGCAGTGCAGCGTAGGTTCACGAGATTGATCCCTGGGATGACGGGACTGTCATACGAGGAAAGATTGAAAAGGCTAGGCTTGTATTCACTGGAGTTTAGAAGGATGAGGGGGAATCTTATAGAAACATATAAAATTATAAAAGGACTGGACAAGCTAGATGCAGGAAAAATGTTCCCAATGTTGGGCGAGTCCAGAACCAGGGGCCACTGTCCTAGAATAAAGGGGAGGTCATTTAAGACCGAGGTGAGAAAAAAACGTTTTCTCCAAGAGATTTGTGAATTTGTGGAATTCCCTGCCATAGAGGGCAGTAGAGGCAAAATCATTGGATGGTTTTAAGAGAGAGTTAGATAGAGCTCTAGGGGCTGGTGGAATCAAGGGATATGGGGAGAACGCAGGCATGGGTTATTGATTGGGGACGATCAGCCATGATCTCAATGAATGGCGGTGCTGGCTCGAAGGGCCGAATGGCCTCCTCCTGCACCTATTTTCTATGTTTCTTTTTAAGATTCACAAAGATAGTAGATCTCAAGAGCCTGAGCCCTAAGGATATAGACACAAAATGCTGGAGTAACTCAGAGGGACAGGCAGCATCTCTGGATAGAAGGAATGGTCAATGTCTTCTTCAGACTGAGAGTCAGGGGAGAAGGAGACATAGATATGGAATGGTGTGGTGTGAAAACGAGACATAAAATGTGATGGTCAAGGAAAATGCAGAATAGATCATTGTTAGTTGAGGGGAAGGCGACGATGAGGCATACAATCAGTAATATTTAATCTGGAGGACAGTCAAACTAGTTGGGAAACTAGGATGGGGGAGGGATGGAGAGAGAGAGAAAGCAAGGGTTTCCTGAAGTTAGAGAAGTCAATATCCATACCACTGGGTTGTCAGCTGCCCAAGCAAAATATGAAATGCTGTTCCTCAATTTGCACTGGGCCTCACTCTGACGGTGGAGGAGGCCTAGGGCAGAAAGGTCAGTGTGGGATGAGAGGGGGAATTAAAGCATTTAGCAACAGGGAGATCAAGAAGGTTCAGGCAGACTGAGCGGAGGTGTTCAGCGAAATGATCGCCTAGCCTGCGCTTGGTGTCACCGATATATACGAGTTCACACCTGGAACAGCGGATACAGTAGATGAGGTTGGAGGAGGTGGGAGAGGTTGGGCAGGCTGGGGCTTTATTCCTTAGAGCGCAGGAGGTTGAGTGATCTTGTAGAAATGTATAAAATTATGAGTGGAATAGAGACATTGAAGGTACAGAGTCTTTTACCCAGAGTAAGGGAATCAAGAAACAGACATGGGTTTAAAGTAAGTGGGGAAAGATTCAATAGGAAGCTGAGGGGCAACTCTTCACACAGACAATTGTGGGTAAATTGAATGAGCTGCCAGATAAGGAAATTGAGGCAGGTATTATAACAACATTTAAAGTGCATTTGTACTTTACAAGGATAGGAAAGGTTTGGTGGGATATGGGCCAAACATGGGCAGGTTGGAATAGTGTTGATGGGGCATCTTAGTCAGTATGGATGAGTTGGCCTGAAGGGCATGCTGTATTACTATTCCTGTGAGGCATTGGCTCTCCTAACTACCTTGCTGTGGCATCCATCATGTCCATGATGAGCCATGGATCTAGCAGATAAAAGTGATTTAAAAAAACATAGTCTACGAGGTAACGTCAGCTTGGTAATGCTGCAATATTAGAACAACATGCAAACTTGGTAAGCTGAGCAAAGGGGAAATATAAACCAAAAACATAACAAGCTATCGCAACGTTTAAGAAGCATTTAGGTAAGTACATGGATAGGATACATTTAGAGGGATATGGTCCAAACGCAGGCAGGTGGAACTAGTGTAGATGAGGCATGTTGGTCAGCATAGGCAAGTTGGGCAGAAGGGCCTGTTTCCACGCTGTCCCGACGTTGGGGGAGTCCAGAACCAGAGGCCACAGTTTAAGAAAAAGGGGTAAGCCATTTAGAACAGAGATGAGGAATAACTTTTACACACAGAGGGTTGTGAATCTTAAAGATAGCGGAGTCCAGGGATATGTGGGACTGAGTATGGATGATTAGCCATGATCACGGTGAATGGCAGTGCTGACTCAAAGGGCCGAATGGCCTACTCCTGCACCTATTGTTTATTGACTCAACAACTCTAAATCACCAGTTCTTGGAATGACAGAAGAAAGATGTTATCAAAGCTGCAAAGGGTACAGAGAAGATTTCTGAAGATGTTGTCAGAACTAGAGGGTCTGAGCTACAGGGATAGGTTGAACTGGTTGGGACTTTGGGTTGATCTTATAAAGGTGCATAAAATCATGAGAGGGGTACATTGACTAGCTGTACAGAGTCTCTTGCCCAGAGTAGGTGAATCGAGGACCAGAGCACATAGGTTTAAGGTGAAGGGGAATTTGAATCTGAGTGGTAGCCTTTTCACACAAAGGGTGTTGGTAGTGTGTAAAAAGCTGCCAGGGGAGGTAGTTGAGGCAGGGTCTATCCCAACGTTTAAGAAACAGTTAGACAGGTACATGGACAGGACAGGTTTGGAGGAATATGGGCCAAATGCAGGCAGGTGGGAATAGTGTAGCTGGAGATAAAACACAAAAAGCTGCAGTAGCCCAGCGGGGCAGGCAGCACCTCTGGCGAGAAGGAATGGGTGACGTTTCGGGTCGACACCCTTCTTCCAAGGATCTCGACCCGAAACCTAATGTGTAGGAAAAGTTCTTTCCTACACATTAGTGTAACATAGAAACATAGAAATTAGGTGCAGGAGTAGGCCATTCGGCCTTTCGAGCCTGCACCGCCATTCAATATGATCATGGCTAATCATCCAACTCAGTATCCCATACCTGCCTTCTCTCCATACCCTCTGATCCCCTTAGCCACATCTAACTCCCTCTTAAATATAGCCAATGAGCTGGCCTCAACTACCCTCTGTGGCAGAGAGTTCCAGAGATTCACCACTCTTTGTGTGAAAAAAGTTCTTCTCATCTCGGTTTTAAAGGATTTCCCCCTTATCCTTAAGCTGTTATCCCTTGTTCTGGACTTCCCCAACATCGGGAACAATCTTCCTGCATCTAGCCTGTCCAACCCCTTAAGAATTTTGTAAGTTTTTATAAGATCCCCTCTCAATCTCCTAAATTCTAGAGAGTATAAACCAAGTCTGTCTAGTCTTTCTTCATAAGACAGTCCTGACATCCCAGGAATCAGTCTGGTGAACCTTCTCTGCACTCCCTCTATGGCAATAATGGCCTCCCTCAGATTTGGAGACCAAAACTGGATGCAATACTCCAGGTGTGGTCTCACCAAGACCCTGTACAACTGCAGTAGAACCACCCTGCTCCTATACTCAAATCCTTTTGCTATGAAGCCAACATACCATTCGCTTTCTTTACTGCTGCATCTGCATGCCTATCTTCAATGACTGGTGTACCATGACACCCAGGTCTCGCTGCAGCTCCCCCTTTCCCAATCGGCCACCATTTAGATAATAGTCTGCTTTCCCGTTATTGCCACATTTATCCACATTATACTGCATCTGCCAAACATTTGCCCACTCACCCAACCTATCCAAGTCACCTTGCAGTCTCCTAGCATCCTCCTCACAGCTAACACTGCCCCACAGCTTAGTGTCATCCGCAAACTTGGAGATATTGCCTTCAATTCCCTCATCCAGATCATTAATATATATTGTAAATAACTGGGGTCCCAGCACTGAGCCTTGCGGTACCCCACTAATCACTGCCTGCCATTGTGAAAAGGACCCGTTTACTTCTACTCTTTGCTTCCTGTTTGCCAGCCAGTTCTCTATCCACATCAATACTGAACCCCCAATGCCGTGTGCTTTAAGTTTGTATACTAATCTCTTATGTGCGACCTTGTCGAAAGCCTTCTGGAAGTCCAGATACACCACATCCACTGGTTCTCCCCTATCCACGCTACTAGTTACATCCTGGAAAAACTCTATAAGATTTGTCAGACATGATTTACCTTTCGTAAATCCATGCTGACTTTGTCCAATGATTTCACCACTTTCCAAATGTGCTGCTATCCCATCTTTAATAACTGACTCTAGCAGTTTCCCCACTACCGATGTTAGACTAACTGGTCTGTAATTCCCCGTTTTCTCTCTCCCTCCCTTCTTAAAAAGTGGGGTTACGTTTGCTACCCGCCAATCCTCTGGAACTACTCCAGAATCTTAAGAGTTTTGAAAGATTATTACTAATGCATCCACTATTTCTGGAGCTACTTCCTTAAGTACTCTGGGATGCAGCCTATCTGGCCCTGGGGATTTATCGGCCTTTAATCCATTCAATTTACCCAACACCACTTCCCGACTAACCTGGATTTCACTCAATTCCTCCAACTCCTTTGACCCGCGGTCCCCTGCTACTTCCGGCAGATTATTTATGTCTTCCTTTGTGAAGATGGAACCAAAGTAGTTATTCAATTGGTCCGCCATATCCTTGTTCCCCATGATCAACTGACCTGTTTCTGACTGCCAGGGACCTACATTTGTTTTAACTAATCTCTTTCTTTTCACATATCTATAAAAACTTTTGCAGTCAGTTTTTATGTTCCCTGCCAGTTTTCTTTCATAATCCATTTTTCCTTTCCTAATTAAGTCCTTCGTCCTCCTCTGCTGGTCTCTGAATTTCTCCCAGTCCTCCGGTATGCTGCTTTTTCTGGCTAATTTTTACGCATCATCCTTCGCTTTGATACTATCCCTGATTTCCCTTGTTATCCACGGATGCACTACCTTTTTCCAAACTGGGATGAACAATTTTTGTAGTTCATCCATGCAGTCTTTAAATGTCTTCCATTGCATATCCACCGTCAACCCTTTTAGAATTAATTGCCAGTCAATCTTGGCCAATTCACGTCTCATACCCTCAAAGTTACCTTTCTTTAGGTTCAAAACCATTGTTTCTGAATTAACAATGTCACTCTCCATCCTAATGAGAACTCAACCATATTATGGTCACTCTTGCCCAAGGGGCCACGCACAACAAGACTACTAACTAACCCTTCCTCATTAATCAATACCCAGTCTGAAATAGCCTGCTCTCTCGTTGGTTCCTCTACATGTTGATTTAGATAATTATCCCGCATACATTCCAAGAAATCCTCTTCCTCAGCATCCCTGCCAATTTGATTCACCCAATCTATATGCAAATTGAAGTCACCCATTATAACCGCCTTTGTCACACGCATTTCTAATTTCCTGTTTGATACCATCTCCAACTTCACTACTACTGTTAGGTGGCCTGTACACAACACCCACCAGCGTTTTCTGCCCCTTAGTGTTTCGCAGCTCTACCTGCAACCACCGGCAACCACCTTGGAACAAAGTATCGACTCATTTAATTATTGCATGTTCAAAGCAATCTTTCAAGCAGGAGCACTGGCAATTTCCTGACTTTGAGTGACGTCAATGCCTTTTGAACATAGATGAGCTGCCGGATAATGGAAGGATGACTGCCTTCGGCCACTGCTCTCCATGAGGATTTGTTCAGTCACCCAACATTTAAAATATTCAAAGTCAACCTCACTAGCTAAAAGCAAAATACTGTGGATATTGGAAATGGACAAAACTGACAAAACTGATATGCTGACCATTCCCAGCAGTCAAAAAGCAACTGCGGAGAGAAGAATAGAATTGACATTAACCTTTCATTAGAACTTCCTCAAGTTAACCTGGGACATTTATTTATTTTTGATTAGGTGGGGAAGAGATAAAATTCCATAGAGACAAGAGAAGACTGCCATTTTTGACCAGGTAATTACATTACTGCCTAAGCTACTGAGTTCCTCCAGCACTTTGTGATTTGCTCACAATTCCAGCATCTGCAATTTACTTGTGTCTCCTTTTTGGCCAATCACTTATGCATTGACAAAACACTTGTTTTATCACTGGTTTCTTACCCCGTGTAACAATGGGAAAGACACTGCTTAACCCCAGTACTTCTATAAAGAATGAAACATGTTCTTTATCAAACAAACTAAAGTGAAAATATTCCAACAGCCATTAGGAGGGTTTGAATGAAGTATGTTGATCGACCCACCCTAATTTTCACTACTTTATTATAATACTTCTGTTGAAGTTGTTTTGACCACTAATCAATATCCATGTCCATTAGAATGTCTCTGAGCTGATAACATGAGGAGGCTGCTCATATCTAATAGCTAGTTCACTGAATCCAAGTACAGAGAACCAGAATTAACATTCCAGTTTGAAGACACTTCTCCAACTGCTTCTCTTTCCACAGATGTTGCCTGATCTGACAAGTGTTTCCAGAAATATTCTGATTTGATTTCAGGTTGTCAGCATCTGCAGTTTGAATCTGTAAGCTTCTTTTGTAGACAATTGGAACTTCAAAACATTGATTTATTTGGGAGGAGCAGCTCTTTTGCCTATATGTGCATGTTATGTCAAGTTAGAATAGAATAGAATGAATAGAATAGAATGTCCTTTTATTGTCATTCAAACAGACAAGGTTTGAACTAAATTTCATTCCTACAGTCATGACATTACAAAAAAAGTTATAGTGACAAATTATGTTTGACAATGACTTTGGCTTTACCCCAGTGAATGTAATGGCAGGGTAACACACCAATATCCCACTAACGCCATATGAAAGCACATTGTGTCCTAATCTGCTTGTGACATACCTTGAAATTATATTCAAGTCAATCAATGGTGCTGCTCTTTGAGACAAAAAGCTTTCCTTTCCTTCCATTAATATTCTCCTTCCAATTGAGATTTTGTTTGCAGCATCTGCTATGTACTTCCGCGTTAAAAACAGCTTTGTGATGATCCAGTCTGGTTGCTGATCCATTATCGAACTTCTTCGTTTATGAATACAATGTTTATGTCAATTACCAACTTCAAAGTTTGATAAATGAGCGATTTGTCATTTAATGAACTCATTAACTGCTTGAGCATTCAAGTTCATTGTTCTTGCAGCAGCATTAATGAATCATTGTATTAATTGGTCAGGCTAAGATGGCAGTGTTCCTAGTTTCATAGTGAAACCAGCCAAAACAATACAAGATGATATGCCTGTTAAAAACTCTCTGATCTTTGTGTGGGCGGCATGGTGATGCAGTCGTGGAGTTGCTGCCTTACAGCACTTGCAGCATCGCAGACCCGGGTTCGATCCCAACTACAGGGGTTGGCTGTATGGAGTTTGTACGTCCTCTCTGTGACCGTGTGGGTTTTCTTCGAGATATTTGGTTTCCTCCAACACTCCAAAGATGTACAGGTATGTAGGTAAATTGGCTTGGTAAATATTTGGTGTGTGTAGGATAGTGTTAATGTGTGAGGATCGTTGGGCTTGTTTTGCCACTGTATCTCTAAACTAATTCTGCTCCTATCACTTATAACCCTCTGATTTACTTGCTAGAATGAAGTCACTCAAGTCTGATGGGATGATTGTATGTATCATAAAGATTCAGCTGGTGGAGTTTCAGACAGGTTTAAGATCCATCTGATGTATGCCTTCAGAGTCCATCTGAATACTACAAGCCAGCACCTCCAAAATGTTGTTAAATCCATCACTATTGGTGGAGTCTGCTCTAGGACACACTAATGGGCCCTTTACAGATGACGAGGGATGGGAAGCATTCAAGCTTCCAGTTTTGGGTGACAAGTAGAAGGATTGCAGTCTTTTGTTGGGCCTTATGAGCTTGCTGACTGCTACCATGACAACCACCAAGCAGCCGATTATGGGTGCAGATAGAGTAGGGTTGCCAACTGTCCCGTATTAGCCGGGACATCCCGTATATTGGGCTAATTTGATTTGTCCCATACGGGACTGCCCTTATCCCATATTTGACTGCTACTACTCGGGTTGAGGGGACTGTTGGGTCGGAGCGCTGTGTCCGGACCCGCCTCACACGTTCCGACGTAGTGCAGCCCATGGTGTGCAGCAGCAGCGTCTCGTCTGTGGCCCCGTCGGTCAGCAGCCCGGCCAGCTATCCGACCTAAGGACCTGCGCTTACTGCCGACACCACCACCCCTCCTTCTCATGGCAGATCATTAGCTCATGAGTTGGACGGGGTGCCAGACTTTGCACACAACGTCGCATGCGAAGTCCGACGCCCGGACCATAACTCCTCAGCTGGCTCGCTGGCTTGGCTTTGTGTGCAGTCCAGCACCCGGGTCAACTCTCCATTCACCCAGACACAGCCAAGTTGGTCAACGAATTGCCAACGGGAATTTGTCCCTTATTTTGACCTTTTTTCCCTTATATGTGAGTGAGAATGTTGACAACTAGGGTAGAGACTGTCTGTGAGGGCAGCTGGAGCTGTGAGGGCAAGTGAATGCCGATGCCACCGGACATGGCCACCAGCCTGGGATCCAGCTTTCTAACCTGGATTGTTGCCAACTACAAGGAACAGGAGATGTTGCCAGGATTTGCGGGCCTGAGATATAGGGAGAAGTTGAGCACACTAGGACTTTAATCCATGTAGGGCAGGAGGATGAGGGATGCTCTTATAGAGGTGTACAAGATCATGAGTGGAATAGATAAGAGGTAAATGCAATCTTTTACCCAGAGTAGGGGAATCAAGAACCAGAGGACATTGGTTTTAGTTGAGAGCAGAAAGAACCTGAAGTGCAACTTTTTTTTTTTTACACACACACACTAAGGGCTAAGGGTGGAAAGGGCTGCCAGAGGAGGTAGTTGAGGCAGGTAATATCACAACTTAAAAAAACAATATATAGACAAATACATGGGTAGGAGAGGTTTAGTTTAGTTTCGTTTAGTTTAGAGATACCGCACGGAAACAGGCCCCTTCGGCCAACCGGGTCGTGCCACCAGGGATCACTGCACATTAACCACTACCCTGCACCCTACAATAGAGACAAATTTTTACGTTTTATACCAAGCCAATTAACCTACAAACCTGTACATCTTTGGAATGTGGGAGGAAGCCGAAGATATCAGAGAAAATCCACAGAGGTAATGGGGAGAACGTACAAACTCCGTACAGACAAGCACCTGTTGTCAGGGTCAAACCTGGGTCTCTGGCGCTGTAAGACAGTGGCTCTACCGCTACGCCATCGTGCCGCCCTTTGGAAGGATATGGGCCAATGCAGGCAAGTGGGACAAGTGTAGATGGAGTAGGTTGTAAGGCTGAAGGCTTCCATGGGCAAGTAAGGCTGAAGGCTTCCATGCTCCGGGGCTCTATGAGCAGAATACACCAGGTATTTCAGGGCCTTACAATTGGAAAGCAGTCAACTTATCGAAACAGTAATTGGCAGGTTGCACCTCCGGACCACAGGTCTCTCTTCAGCTTCCTTCCACCTATTGTGGCATGCCAGTAGGTAGTAAGAGATAATATATATAAACATCTGGATAAACAGGGTCTGATTAGGAACAGTCAACATGGATTTGTGCCTGGAAGGTCATGTTTGACTAATCTTCTTGAATTTTTTGAAGAGGTTACTCGGGAAATTGATGAGGGTAAAGCAGTGGATGTTGCATACATGGACTTCAGTAAGGCCTTTGACAAGGTTCCTCATGGAAGGTTGGTTAAGAAGGTTCAATGGTTGGGGATTAATGGAGGAGTAGCAAGATGGAATCAACAGTGGCGGAATGGGAGATGCCAGAGAGTAATGGTGGATGGTTGTTTGTCAGGTTGGAGGCCAGTGACTAGTGGGGTGCCACAGGGATCTGTGTTGGGTCCACTGTTGTTTGTCATGTACATCAATGATCTGGATGATGGTGTGGTAAATTGGATTAGTAAGTATGCAGATGATACCAAGATAGGATGGGTTGTGGATAATGAAGTCGATTTTCAAAGTCTACAGAGAGATTTATGCCAGTTGGAAGAGTGGGCTGAAAGATGGCAGATGGAGTTTAATGCTGATAAGTGTGAGGTGCTACATCTTGGCAGGACAAATCAAAATAGGACGTACATGGTAAATGGTAGGGAATTGAAGAATGCAGGTGAACAGAGGGATCTGGGAATAACTGTGCACAGTTCCCTGAAAGTGGAATCTCATGTAGATAGGGTAGTAAAGAAAGCTTTTGGTGTGCTGGCCTTTATAAATCAGAGCATTGAGTATAGAAGTTGGGATGTAATGTTAAAATTGTACAAGGCATTGGTGAGGCCAATTTTGGAGTATGGTGTACAATTTTGGTCGCCTAATTATAGGAAGGATGTCAACAAAATAGAGAGAGTACAGAGGAGATTTACTAGAATGTTGCCTGGGTTTCAGCAACTAAGTTACAGAGAAAGGTTGGACAAGTTAGGGCTTTATTCTTTGGAGCGCAGAAGGTTAAGGGGGGACTTGATAGAGGTCTTTAAAATGATGAGAGGGATAGACAGAGTTGACGTGGATAAGCTTTTCCCACTGAGAGTAGGGAAGATTCAAACAAGGGGACATGACTTGAGAATTAAGGGACAGAAGTTTAGGGGTAACATGAGGGGGAACTGCTTTACTCAGAGAGTGGTGGCTGTGTGGAATGAGCTTCCAGTGAAGGTGGTGGAGGCAGGTTCGTTTTTATCATTTAACAATAAATTGGATAGTTATATGGACGGGAAAGGTATAGAGGGTTATGGTCTGAACGCAGGTATATGGGACTAGGGGAGAATACGTGTTTGGCACAGACTAGAAGGGTCGAGATGGCCTGTTTCCATGCTGTAATTGTTATATGGTTATATGGTTTATATGGTTAAGCAGCTGGACACAGCATTTGGCCATGAGTCCTGTCACATGGGACTTTTCCAGAATATTGGGTGAAGTTAAATGTCTGTCTCTATTTGTGCATGGACATATTTGCACAATCCCAACCATTAAAAGTGTAAAAAATGTAAAGATTGGGCATCAAGAAGATGTATAGAAGTTGGGAAGTTAGAGTACAGAAGTTTGGAGGTCATATTGCAGTTATATAAAACGTTGGTGAGGCCGCATTTAGAGTATCGTGTTCAGAACTGGGCACCATGCTTATATGAAAGATGTTGTCAAGCTGGGAAGGATGCAGAGAAGATTTATTAGGATGTTGCCAGAATTCGAGGGCCTGAGCTATGGGGAGAGGTCAAGCAATAGACAATAGACAATAGGTGCAGGAGTAGGCCATTCGGCCCTTCGAGCCAGCACCGCCATTTACTGTGATCATCGCTGATCATCCACATTCAGTAACCCATTCCTGCCTTCTCACCATATCCTCTGACTCTGCTATCTTTAAGAGATCTATCGAACTCTTTCTTGAAAGCATCCAGAGAATTGGCCGCCACTGCCTTCTGAGGCAGAGAATTCCACAGATTCACAACCCTCTGTGTGAAAAAGTTTTTCCTCATCTCAGTTCTAAATGGCCTACCCCTTATTCTTAAACTGTGGCCTCTAGTTCTGGACTCCCCCAACATTGGGAACATGTTTCCTGCCTCTAGCGTGAACAACAATCACCATTTCTAATAACAGTTGCTGTAGGCTCCGTTTCCCTCTTTCGTGGATACTGCCAGACCTACATTTGTTGATTTTATAGATGTCAAGCATCTGTGGCTTTTTGCTTTACCATTCCTTCAGGTCCCAACAACAGATCAGATGATGACCTTGCAAGGTGTCAGGAATGACTAGGTTCCATGAAATGTTATAACATCATGTCTAACACAGGCTGTGGTAGGCACCCCAGGGTCACAAAGGCTTAATACTAAAGCCAATTAACCTACAAGCCTGTACGTCTTTGGAATGTGGGAAAAAAATCAGAGCACCCGGAGGAAACCCAGGCGGTCACAGGAAGAACGTACAGACTCCATGCATACAGCACCCATTGTTTTGTTGGCACCATTTATATCACTATGACCATTCACTCTCTGTGTGATCAACACACTATGCTCCCCAACAACTCTCACCAACTGGTACAGATGCACAATAGAAAGCACTGTATCAGGATCCATCACAGCGTGGTTTGGGAGCAGCTCCATCCAAGTCCACAAGAAATTGCAGAGAATTGTGGATGCAGCCCAGGCTATCACGCAAACCAACCTCCCTTCCATTGACTCCATTTGCACTTCATGCTACCTCAGTAGGCCAGCAGCATAATAAAGGATGAGTCTCGGCCCAGATGCCGAGAAGTATGGTCAGCTCTGGTGGAACAATTTCTAATCTTCTGATGTGGACTTGATAAGAAATATGGGTGTCAGGGGTTATGGGGAGAAGGCAGGAGAATGGTGTTAGAAGGAAGAGATAGATCAGCCTCTCTATCATGGAATAGACTTGATGTGTCGAATGGCCTAATTCTGCTCTTATCATTTATGGCCATATGACCTTATGACCCTGCAACAACTAACCATAATGCCTTTGATAGCACCACAAGAATAGCTGCAGAAGACACACTGGAACATCACCTTTCCACCACGCATCTTAATTGCATCGTCGCTGGTCAAATTCCTGGAAATCCCTTCTTAACGATACCATGGTAAATCTTGTTCCTCAACGACTCCTGCCTTTCAAAGGACACTCATCCACCACCACCTTTACATCATCAATTAGGAATAGACAATAAATAATGGGAATGATCGATACAAAATGCTGGAGTAATTCATCGTGTCCAGCAGCATCTTTGGATAAAACCGATAGGTGACATTTTGGGTCAGGACCCCTCAGTCTTGATTAGTATGGGTGTCAGGGATTATGGGGAGAAGGCAGGAGAATTGGGTTAGGAAGGAGAGATAGATCAGCCATGATTGAATGGCGAAGGAGACGATGGGCCGAACGTCCTAGGTCTGCTCCTTCTCACTTATGACCTTATGAAGGGCCCCAACCCATAACGTCACCGATCCATTTTCTCCAGAGATGCTGCCTGACCCGCTGAGTTACTCCAGCATTTTGTGTCTATCTTTGGTATAAACCAGCAGCTGCATTTTTATTGCAATAAATGATGGCCTTGTTGAGACTTCCATAACCCGTGAATGAATAGAATAGAACCATCCATAGGGGGCCCAATGTGTACTGCCGCTGTGCAGTGATGGTCACTTTAAGCAATAGATTAATTGAGCTGTTCGTGTGCTTAGATTAATGCTGGATAGAATTCAGTTTAGCTTATTTGGACCTAAATGAAAGGCACTAGATAAAGCAGGGATATTAAAATCAGTGTAATATTTATGCACTGAGATTAAAATAGCTGAAGACCTGCAATTAATCAGTCATTTAAAGTACCTGGTAGCTCCAAATCTAATACCACCTAATTAGCACTATTTTAGATCGATTGTCTGGCATCCTTTAATATGGTCATTATAAGAGGTTTGTACTGCATCCACGACAGAAAAAAAATCAATCTTTCCCAGGGTTGAGAAAATCGAGAACTGGAGGGAGCAAGTTCAGAGTGAGATGGGAAAACATTTACTAGGTACCTGAAAGGCAACTTTTTCCAGAGGGTGGTACATATATGGTAAGAGAAAGCGAGAGGAAGTGGTTCATGTAGTTACAATAGATTGAAAATATATTAGGACAGATACATGAATGGGAAAGGTTTTGAGGGATATGGGCCAAACATGGGCAAAATATACTAGTTTAGACAGGCATTCTGGTCAATCTGGAAAAGGTTGGGCCAAAGGGCCTGTTTCGATTCTGTATACCTCTATGTCTCTCAGTAGGAGCATTAAAAATACTTAGATTTATTTATAGAAAGTCTAGTCATGGGTATACAAAATTAGGAGGGATGACTTGTAAGCTAACCTTGCGTCATTCACAAGTCATGGTCTTTGGCTTATAACATTGCATTATTCACCTTCATATCTAAATCACAGTCTTCAAATTGGATTTTAATGTAAGTTAAGTTTAGTTTAGATATTCAACACGAAAACAGGTCCTTAGGACCACAGAGTCCACACCGATCAGCGATCCCCGCCCATTAACACTATCCTACACAAATAGGGGCCATTTACAATTTTACCAGCCAATTCATCTATAAACCTGTACATCTTTAGTGTGGGAGGAAACTAGAGATCCTAGGAAAATCTACGTAGGTCACAGGGAGAATGTACCAGCTCTGTACAGCCAAGCACCCATAGTCAGAATTGAACCCGGGTCTCTGGCGCTGTAAGGCAGCAACTCTACCGTTGCACCACCATGCCGCCCCTAATGATGTATGTAGGGTTCTAAACTTCTGACACTTTTGAAATGAGTGCTCGGATAGTGTAGAATTATGAAAATCACTTTTAGTATCAGGTGGTGTTATTTGTGCCAGTAAATGTCATTACCTTCCCTTCATTATTATGCAACTCATGTGCTCTGTTGCTTGACTTGTATTCCTGGGCAGTAATTGATATTCACATGTTTTTATGCAAAACTATAACATTTGCCAGAGAATTCCCTGGAGTTCAGTAATTGGGAAGAAATGTTATGTGGCCATTGACAGTATTTTGACTGCTAAAGTGTTTTAATAGTAAGATTAAACGAGAACTTACCAGTTTGAAGTTTGATCTGTATTTTATGAGGAGTTACGATGAGGGATTACGTGAAGAAGCCCACCAGGACGCATGCGTGTCATTCTTCAAAGCAGCGGTGTGAAATCACAGATAACTGTAATGACTAAACATAGTAAGATTATAGTAAGAAGAGGTACCAGTTAAGTATATGATCTGGGTGGGAGCGGAGGGCACGTAATCCCTCATCGTAACTCCTCATAAAATACAGATCAAACTTCAAACTGGTAAGTTCTCGTTTAATCTTACTATTTTACTTCGGAGTCACGCGAGTGACTACGTGAAGATTTTAAAGCTCTGTGATTTCATGCCGTGGAACGAGTCCATGCATCACGTCTGCCTTGACTGTTGGGAGGAATTGTGTTAACATAATTTGGACATGAATCCGACATGAAATCATAATTTTTTTTTTTTTTTAACACAAGTTTATAACCCCTTTATATGGGTTTAAATTAATTTACAGAATTTACATTGTTTCTGCAAATGTTCCAGGTTTCATTACTGGTTTATTACAAAATAATTGGAATGTTTTCCCCTCCAGACCATCCTGCTGCCTTGAGGATTTGGTCCATTGGTAGATCCAACTGTATCGCTGACGATGTAGCTGCAGCCCTGGTGGAAAGAGATTTTTTAAATTTTAGTATCCACCCCAGCCTGTGTTACCAACTGTTTCAGCCATCTTGAGATGGTCTGGGCCGTCACTCTTGGTGTGGTTGCTAGTGGCTGACCAAAATGTGCCTTTTCATTGCCTCTTAGGATATTCGTTTTCTCCATGTATAACGACAGATGTTTATTATACACAGCCGGTCATCTGTTGGGTATGACCTAATTGTATATTGAGGCCTGCTGATCCCTTTTCTGTTCTGCTTACTATCGCATAAATATGAAACATAATATTTTCTGTTGAGAAAGTCATGTTGTCCAGTCTAGTTTTTGCAGTGACTGTATCCTCTGTGCCGTGACCAATACCATTAGCATGACTGTTTTAATGTCAGTCTGTGTAGGGACAGAACTGTTGCTGGAGACCAATTCCTGAGCATCTTCAGGATTATTCTCACATCCCATATATGGGAGTATCTGGTTCCCCTCATAGGTTTTGTACCAGTGGGTGAGTCCCAACAGTGTAATGGTCTGTCCCCTGCCATAGGTAAGTCGATAGGGCACTTCTGGCGCAGTTGATGGCACTGTAACTGAGCCCCTCATCATAGTGGAGGACTGCCAGATATTCCAGAACAGATGGGATGTTCATGTCTCTGATTCCATGTTTGATACCACTGGGAACCATGGTTGTGTAGGCCAATCGGGTACTACCAATACCAGATGCAGAGTCTTGTTGTATTTCCTTAATACCCGACTGATGAGGCAGGAAAGGAGGGAATGCGTAAATAAACAATTTCCCCTCACCCCCAATGCAGCGAAAATGCATCTGTCGCCGCTGCCCCAGGGTCTGGTTCCTGTGTAACATAACTTGATAACTGGGACCTGGTGTCTGCCACTGAATTTAGTCTTCCTGGTAGATAAGTGGTTGATATCCAAATATCTCTCTGGATACACCATTGCCAATTTGTATAGCCAGATTGTCACATGATGTCGATTTGTTTCCACCCTGTGGTTAATGTATGCTACCACGGTGGTATTGGTATTGGTGGCTCCGCACCCAAGTGTACTGGCATCAGTTTGTAGTACCATGGAAAGGTTACTGACAATGCTTGGATAGGAACAAGGCCAGATGTTATCTATCCACCATTTTAGTTCCATTTTTGCTTGATTGGTAGTTTCACAGATCTGTCAAAGTGACCTGCATAATTTAGAGTGCTTGTATTTTGCTCTCTGTATGTTTTGGTAATGTAGAGGTCCAAATTGTGTGGCTGGAAAGGCAGCCATCATTATGACAATTACTTTAGCTACCAATCTGATGGATGGTTTGCTGATGTCAGTGAGGTTATTATAAGCCTCTATTAAATCTCTAGCCTTTCCCTTAGGCAGAGTCACCGACATGTGAACTGAGTCAATTGTGAAACCCCAGGTAGTCCATAGTAGTGGAAGACATTAGTTTAGATTTAACTGGATGAAATGAATCCCAGTTCCCCAAAAAACTTTTTTGTGGCTGTTACAGTTTGTTTGGCCAATTCCAAAGTTTTGCCCATAATGAGTATGTCATCTAAATATGCCATGACCATGTGTATATGTTTCCGTGGAAACGCTAGGGCTGGTTTCAAATTTTTGTGAACAGCCTGGGCTGATGATAACCCATTTGGCAGTGCTTTATACTGTCAGAGTTGTCCCATCCAGTTGAATTTTAAGTAACATCTGTGGTCACCTCGTATAGGCACTGAATATTAAGCATCTTTTAAAATCGTTGCTGGCCATTGAAGTAACCTTTGGGAATTAATTGTTAAGCAGTAACAAAGGTATCTATTTTGTCAGATCTATGATGATGCGATGACCATCATCTTATTTGTTTTTGATAGATATATTGGACACGAATTTTAATGGTTCGTGTTGAGTTTTCTCAATTACACCTTTTATGTGAAGCCGCTTCAGTTCAGCTTGCGCTTTTGATTTCCCTTTATCAGAAAGCACGAACATTTGGTTCAGTATATGTTGAACTGGAGGGCTGTACTTGTGTATAAATTCTGCTGTATATCCCTGGATACTGCTTAAGATGTAGATATCGGTTGTTATCATGTTCCATGCATTCAGAAAAGAGTGTAATCTCCACCCAATCTCCGTGCCCACTGTTTGTAGGGAACCAGACCCACCTACCTCCATAGTTACTAGTGGCAGGTTTACCTTTTTGTAGGTTCTTCGCTGTTGTTGTAGCGCTGGGGTCTGGATTTACGGTTTGGTTGGCGTTGGAGATCCCGCATCTTCCAAGAAGGCCGGCCTGGGCCATGGCCTCCTGCGCACTTGTCTTTTCTTCTGCAGACCCCTCTTCCAGGTCAGCCCAGAACTGACCCGCAGTGCTCCCCTCTGATGGGGTAGAAGCACTGTGCAGCCCTCAAAGAGGTATTGCTGTGGGTTTATCATAGGGCCCACAGTGACCCGACTCCATCTCCCAGAGTCTGTCACGTTGGAGCAAAGCTCCATACACCGCTTCTTCCTACTCCAGCGCTCTCGGGCGCTGGCCGCCGGTGGTTATTCAAAGTCCGACCTTGTTTGTTTTGTGTCTAGCCTTTCCGCCTGGCCGCGTGGATCTGGCCGGTGCGGAGGCGACATCGGGCACAGCTGATCCCACTACGGGTGATCCAAGTGCCGCTGGCTGCTGCTGGCTGCCCGCTGCTCCACGGTCCTCCTTCTCCAGCTTTGTCCTTACTGTCCTTCCATGGAGTGGATATGGCCAGTGTGGAGGACATCTGGCACAGCTGATCCCATCTAGCCCACCAGCTTTGTCGCAGCCCATTGTTTCTGCACCTGCAATCAGCATAGAAATGTAAAAAAGACCGCAGCTCTCACCTGCAGGTCCAAGTTAAAATTGTTGCTACGGGTGAGCGTCGTTCCACCCCGTCTGCTGCCGTTATTGACTGGTCAAAAGTCAACGGCCCCATTTGAATGGTCTCCCGCCCGGCCGTGGTGTTCTGGCCGGCGCGGGACCAAAAGTCGGCACAGCTCTTCCCATTACGGGAGACTAACGTGCCTTTGGCTGCTGCTGCCGGCTGCCTGTGACTCCGCTGTCTCCCCCAGCCAGCTTCACTAGCAGCACTTGTGGACACTCCTTTGTCCAGCTTCCCCTCCTGTATCGACCCAGCGCGGGGAAACATTGGTTTTGCTCCCTCTCCCGCCCGGCCCAGGAGTGAGTCGGGAGCGAAAGTCGGGCACAGCTATTCCCATTACGGGAGATTAGCGTGCCTTTGGTTGCTGCTGCGGCTGCCCACGAATCCGCAGTTATACCATGATGTGCCGACTCCGGCCACAGCCGTTTGTCCCCTGTTGCGCTTTGCTCCACCTGGCTTAGCCACGGCAGGAGCGCAGCGGTTATCCGTTGGTTCTTGCACCAGCTTTTCTCCTTTTGTCCCCTAATCTTAAAAAGGGGACAGAGCACAAATACAACCCACTGTCTTGTAGATTGTTGGCTCCGTTTTCATACACCTGTTTGGGGTGAAGTTTGGCACTCGCTCCCGTTATGGGAGATAGTGGTGCCGACGTCCGTTGCTGGCTGCCTGCTGCTGTTCAGCGGCAGCTCGGCAGCCTCTCTGCAATCAAGAAAAAGGTAAGGAAATATCTCTTACCTGTTGTTGCTGGTTCTCAACCTGCCGTTCGGGAGGAACGTCCTTCCTCCCGCTGTGATTTCTGCAGCCCCACAGACCCATGTAGCGTAGGTCCTTGGGGCTATTGTCCGAGTTGTCGGACTGACGGCTCTGGAGTATTCACTTGTCGGCGTTCTCTTCCCTGAGCTGAAGTCGCACAAACTCCCGCTAAGGGAGACTGTCGTGCCACCGGCCATTGCTGGCTGCCTGCTGCTTGCAGATTCCTCCCACGCCAGCTTTCAACAGCCTTCTGTAGAAAAAGGTAAGTAAAGAACGATGTTCCCTTACCTTACTGTTGCAGGTTCGAAACCTTGCCGTTTGGGAGGAACGTCCTTCCTCCCGACAATGACGAGTTGCAATGCGTGTAGCGAAATGACACGCATGCGTCCTGGCGGACTTCTTCACGTAGTCACTCATGTGACTCCGAAGTAAAATTCTGATTGGACTTCCAGTTGCAGCAGCAGAAATTTAAATTAAAGTATATATGGCTAAAGCATTTATGTAAATAACCCACCAAATCCTGCAAAAGCTTGAAGTGCAATAAAACGGGTTGTATGTTTTTTTTTGCAACTTAGGCACGTCAATGACTGGGAGTTATTGGAGCTGCACAGTGGCACATCAGCATAGTTGCTGGGTTAAAATGTCAGAGATCAGGTTACAATCCTGACTACAGGTGCTGTCTGTACGGAGTTTGCACATTCTCCCCGTAACGGCTTGGGTTTTCTCCAGGTGCTTCGGTTTCCCCCTACACTTCAAAGACGTATTGGTTTGTAGGCTAATTGGTTTGGTGTAATTATAAATTGTCCCTTGTGTGTGTGTAGGATAAAGGGCCTGTCCCACGAGCATGCGACTCCATGCGGCAAGCGCGACCTAAAGGGCCGGTCCCACCAGCATGCGCCTGCATGCGGCAATTGCGACCAAACCAGAAGTGGGAGCCGCGCGGAGGTTAAGTGAGTAACATGGCGTCAAGGCGGCTGCGGGCCGGGAGGCCGTTGCCACGTGGAATTTTTAAACATGGTCAGTTTCTCGGAGCCCCACGCGATGTTGGGACCAGCTCCGCACAACTCCAGACGGCTCCAGCGATCGAAGTGGGACCTGACCCGCGAGACCGTATGGCTTAAGCGACCACGTTAGGTCATGCTTGCCGCATGGAGTCACATGCTGGTGGGACAGGCCCTTTAGGTCGCGCTTTCCACATAGAGTCGCATGATTGTGGGGCAGGCCCTTAAGTGTGATGGGATCGCTGGTTGCCGTGGATTCAGTGGGCTATAAGGCCTGTTTTCGCTTTGTTCCTCTAAACTGAACTAATTGTAAAACAATGGTTTGATTCTGCATTTTGGTTCCAAGAACAATTGGTCTGGTCATTTGTTTAATTACAGAACTTAACAGCAACTGTAGCCCTGATTTCCTTGTTGAATAACTACCACAATCCCTTCACCAAATGTTTTAGTCTTGTTAAAAAATAAAATATCAATTGTAAATGTGGCAAATTAACAATGGGTTATAATGTGTTACAATAGCGTCAAGCTACGATCCAGAAGATAATAATACACCACTTGTGAAAGAATATGTTTCAAACTGAAAAAGCCATAAGAATCAGAAAGTAGTAGTGGACAACTAAAAACACTGAAATCTGTTAGGACTGCTAGTTAAAGATTTCTAAATCTGGACAAACTAATCAGGCCTTGCACTGTTGAGGCTTTTGTGCAGTTGCTGCCCGATTTTACATTACATCTTATTACTCAGCAAGTCAGGCAGCATCTCTGGAGAACGTGGATAGGTAGGTGATGTTTTGGGTGGGGGTCTATCTTCAGACTTCCTTTCTGATTGTCTGTTTGTTTGAATGCTTACAATCAAGGTTATTACATTAGAGCTATGTCAGCCCTGTTGGATATTTAGTCATTTCATCTTTAATGATTCCAATATTTTCCTTACCCCATTGGTGATTCATGATTACTGAGCAGATCGGCCTCTTTTCTTGAAATGTATATTTTTCTGGCCTCTCTGGTTTCCACTCAGCATTCTCATCTCCGTAGAACACTAATATACTTTCTCTCTCTCATTTCCTTTCCTATATGTTTATTCTTAGTCATCTGCTGATTGTCATTCATGGTGCCTTCAAGCAATATTGAATCACTAATAGCTGGATCACCAATATTTGGTCTACGTATTACTCTGCCTTATTACAGCTCCAGGCCTTATTGCCTTGGTGAAAATATGAATGAAAGTACTGAATTACTGAGGCGTGGCAAGGTGTGGTGTTGGTGACTGTCTTTGAGACCCCATGACTTTATTAAACACCAAGAAGTCCAGGAAAAACTTTCCACTGGCTGGAGTAATATCTACCCAAGAGGAAAATGTTGTGATTGTTGGAATGACCGTGGGGTTTTACAACAGTGCATTTTTTTCCGGTTAAAATTCTGCTTAATCTGTTTTAAGTTATATAATATTCAGTCCTTTAAATATGTAAATAATTTAGCAGTTACATTTATAAAGTCTTGTCTAGTATCCGATCCAATAAAACATAGCAAGATCTTGAAATGCCTTACAGGATTATGTTCTAATGCTGCTATTTTTGGTTTGCTTGCAACAAGTTGACTCATTCAAAAATTCTGCAGCGATTTTATCATGGTTAGTTTATATTCTAAAATCTGAAAAACAGAAAATGTTTAGCTTAAGAGAGGTATTCAATAAGAGTCTCAAAGGAGAGGCTACAAGGATAACAAAATCACTACCAATTGTTCAAACCTTTTCATTGTACTTGCACTTGCATCTCACAGAACAAGTATGATTTATGTGAGCCTCTACTGTACTCACTTATAGTCTAATTCAGTGGCTAAACAGCATAAATAAACACACACACACACACACACACACACACACACACGTGTGTCTTTTTACACATGTTTTCAGTTCCATGAGAAGAATTATGCCATTTGGCCCATCAATTCTGCTCCACAACTTAATAATGGATGATCTATCTTTCCTTCTCAACACCAATTTCCTCAACCCCATTACCCCTGGCACCTGCTTTGAACAGGTAAACAAAGTACCACCGAAATGCATTTTCCCCCCTCTCCTCCCTGCACTTGTTATGTCCCATACATCTTGATGGCTGAAGTCAAATCTGCTTTTACGAGGGTAAATTCTTGGAATGCAGTCAATCTGGATGGAGTCCCTGGATCGCTTATGAAATGATGCGGCAATCAAATGGCCACAGTCTTTGTCAATGTCTTCAACTTTGCAGTTCCACCTGCTCCAAGGAAGCCTCCATCATTCCAGTCCCCCCAAAAAAGAATAAAGTGACCTGTTTCTATAACTGCAGCCCAGTAGCTCCAACATCAACCATAATGAGTAGGAAGGAACTGCAGATGCTGGTTTACACCGAAGATAGTCGCAAAAAAGCTGGAGGAACTCAGCGGACAGGCAGCATCTCAGGAGAAAAGGAATAGGTGAGTTTCCAGCCGGGCCTGAGGAAAGGTCTTGAACCGAAAAGTCACATATTCTTTTTCTCCAGAGATGCTGCCTGATCCGCTGAGTTACTCCAGCATTTTGTGTCTATCAATCATAATGAGGTGCTTTCAAAGATTGGTGATGGGCCCATTCCCCTGCCTTCTCCCCATAACCCCTGACACCGTCACTAATCAGGAATCTGTCAATCTCTGCCTTAAAAATGTCCATTGACTTGGCCTCCACAGCCTTCTCTGGCAATGAATTCTACAGATTCACCAACCTCTGAGGAAAGAAATTCCTCCTCATCTCCTTTCTAAAGATACATAATTTTATTCTGAGGCTATGGTCTCTGGTCCTAGACTCTCCCAATGGTGGAAACATCCTCTTCACATTCAATCTATCCAAGCCTTTAACTATTCTGTAACTTTCAACAAGGTTCCCCCTCATCCTTCTAAACTCCAGCGAGTACAGGCCCTGTGCGATGGGCACCTGAACCAACCTTAGGATCGGGCACAGCCCATTCCCTGTCTTAGGGTTTAGTGGATGCCCTTCTTCCTCCTCCCTTGGAAGACAATTGTCCCACCCCTGCCCCCTCTTCCCCCACCATCTCCTTGCTCTTATTACAGCACCTGGTGTCTTCTTAACTAGTTCTGGGATTTTGGCCACATCTGCAGTATAAACACCCAAAGATTTAGTTTAGTTTATCGTCATGCGTACCAAAGTAGAGTGAAAAGCTTTTGTTGCGTACTAACTAGTCAGTGGAAAGACAATGCATGATTACAATCGAGCCATTTACAGTGCAGAGATACATAAGGTAATAACGTTTAGTGCAAGGTAAAGCTAGTAAAGTCAGATCAAAGATCTAAGACTAGAAACACGGTGTTCACGATGTGAACATGCAGAACACAAAACAACGAGGATGGGGGAGGGAATGCAGCAGAATTTTGGTTTTAGAGAACCAGGCCCTTCGGCCCACCGAGTCTGCGCTGACAAGCGGTGCCCACATACTAACACTATCCTGCACACATTAGGGACAATTTACAATTTTTACCAAGCCAATAAACCTACAAACCTGTACGTCTTTGGAGTTTGGGAGGAAACCGGAGAAAACCTACACAGGTTATGAAAAGAACGTAAAAATTCCATACGGACAGCACCTGGAGTCAGGATCGAACCAGATCTCAGGTGCTGTAAGGCAGCAACTCTACCTCTGCACCACCATGCCGCCTTTGTAGGAGGTTACATCACCAGGGAGGGATCATGGAAAGAGGAATTCATGTTGGCCCTTTCTAGGAAGGGAAAGATCATGCCAGGTTTGCTTGTGCAGTTCTTCCTAACTTCCAAACAATAGACAATAATCAATAAATGCAGGAGTAGGCCATTCGGCCCTTTGAGCCAGCACTGCCATTCATTGTAACCATGGCTGATTATCCACAATCAGTACCCAGTTCCTGCCTTCTCCCCATATCCCTCGACTCCGCTATCTTTAAGAGCTCCATCTAACTCTCTATTGAAAGCATCCAGAGAATTGGCCTCCACTGCCTTCTGAGGCAGAGAATTCCACAGATTCACAACTCTCTGGGTGAAAAAGTTTGTCCTAATCTTCATTCTAAATGGCCTACAACTTCTTCTTAACTACTGTGCTGGGATGACTGGGAAAGCAATACTGGGAAATTGTAAATACACTCTTCTGAAGCTATCCCCTCTAGTCTAGTTCAATAAAATACTAACTCAAGCACTCAAACAACTAAACTTTATTTTTGAATTGAACAGCAAATTCCCCTATATAATGCCTAAGCCACCGCAGGTTTGATCCTTGTCTCTGCCTGGTCAAGCCCTTCAGCCTCGTGCAAGCAGACACACTCCAAAAGGCCACGCAGTCCTAAGCGTTTCTCCAGAAGATCGACCTCGAACTAAGATGGAGCCACCTTTTATAGGTTCACGAACCTTGAGGGGCCGAATTACATAGGGGTGGTCTCTTTACAGTCCAATCAAATATATTAATTACATCAATACATTATTGACAGTTCCCCAAACCAACTACAGTCCCCATACATTGTTTCTTGGAGAAGCTTCTGGAAGGAAGCTAACAACTTAATTATGCAACATTTACCCTGGAATTCAAAACAATCCTGCCAGGGCTTAACACTTTGGCCAATCAATAAACAGCAGGGTAACTGTCTTGCAACATTATTTACATTATTTACAATTCATTTGCAGCAATCCACCCATATCAATGCATTTACGTTTGTTTGCAGAGTTTCTATACATTTATTAATTAAGGGGAAATGAGGAGAACACCTGGATCCTTCAACATCCTGCATATCATTCAGACTAAACGGCGCCATCCAAAGCCTGTAATTTTCCACTGACAAAGGTTAAGCAATTCTGACAAATGCAGGGATTGTCCATTTTATAGTGTCCTCAATTTGGTCAATATTGACAAAAGCACTTACATGCTGGAATTTCCAGTTGCAACCTACACTTATCAATCAGGTTTCCTAAGCATTGGCAAACCTGGCCTGACAGTGGCAGATTTAAGAGGGCCTTACAATCTGAGGCACAGAATTTCATTCAAATGGTAAACTCACCCAAATCCATCTCTCCAGTGCAGGGAATCTATCCAACCTGAATTCTACAGCCGTCAGGCAGAAGATGTAAAGTTAACAGCCAGTTGCGGTTGAGATTCACATATTTGGAGATGGAACCATTGACGTTCAACATTCAATCATTGGCAGGACAAGGAGGGGGCATTATTAAAAATGAGCCATTGCCACAGAACATCATGCATGCAGGGATATTTCTGAAATGTCTTCAAAATATAATTCCTATGAAATCCAGTTTGTATCATTACGCAAATAAGCAAAGCATTAAAATACAGCAAGATCTCACAAAACAGGATGAAAACTAGCTTTTGGTGCTCATTGATGGAGAAATGTTGAATGGAACGTCACTACAGTAGTTGGGGTGGCACAGTATCACAGCGGTAGAGTTGCTGCCTTACTGCGCCAGAGACCCCATTCGATCTAATCTACGGGTGCTATCTGTATGGAGTTTATACAGTACGTTCTCCCTGTGAGTTTTCTCCGGGTGCTCTGATTCTCTCCTATTCTCCAAAGACGTGCTGGTTAGCTTTGGTAACATTGTAATTTGTCCCTAGTGCGTAGGATAGTGCTAGTGTATGGGGCGATCACTGGTCGGCGCGGACTCTGTGGGCCAAAGGGCCCGTTCCAGCACTGCATCTCTAAAGTCTAAAGTCATTTATTTTACCAATGCTTCCTTGAACATCTTCAAATAGTTTTGTGAAATCTTTCACATCACCTTGAGGAAGCAGATGGAGTGTTCATTTCAAATGTCATCCAGAAATTGGCTACACTTAAAGTGTCAGCCTAGATTACATGCTAAAATCTATAGTGTAATTTGAACTTGTGACACCAAAGAGCACTGCAAACAATGGCAAACTGACAGTGTCATCAATACGAATAAATCAAATCAATGGCAACTTTCCTGCTAAAGAGAATTAATTGCTCATAGAGCCTGATGATGGGACTGCACTTCCAGGTTATCAGGCAAGACTAAAGTTGGGAAGCAGAAGGAGAAACAAAACAAACTATATCATGATTATGCCAAGCAGTGGAAATAGAATCTACTCGAGAACCTCTTGGACATAATAGAGGATAGAAAATAGACAAAAGGTGCAATCGGCCCTTCGAGCCAGAACCGCCATTCAATGTGATCATGGCTGATCATCCTCAATCAGTACCCCGTTCCTACCTTCTCCCCATGTCCCTCGACTTCACTATCTATAAGAGCTCTATCTAACACTCTCTTGAAACCATCCAGAGAATCGGCCTCCACTGCTTTCTGAGGCAGAGAATTCCACAGATTCACAACTCTCTGGGTGAAAAAGATTTTCGTCATCTCCGGTCTGCAAAACTCGGGCCAAAGGCCAAGCCCAGAGTTGGATATCTGATTGGCGGGATATTTAAAGACAAACTGGTTTTAAGCGATGCTAAGCAGCAGAGTACTGCATCGTGCTGGGGGTGCAGTTTGGTAATGGCGCTCTGAAAATCGGCATCGACTGCCAGTGTGAAGAGGCTAGGCGCTGACACCCGATACTTAGTAGGTAAAAAGGGAAACCCTTTGCAAAGGTGTACCTAGGTGGATTAAAATCCCCGCCTGCTTGAGATATCTGGATCCCTGTAAAATGGAGGAAGGAATCTCGAAAGGTATCGGGAATTCAGTGGTTAAAGTAAATTGGTCTAAAGTACTTCAATCAATCTGAAAATTTCATGTTCCTAGAGATGTTCCGTGCAAATTTTGAATTATATTCAAATTCAATAATATTCAGTATCTCATATTGAGGTGCTGGTTAATTCCTAGTGTATATATTATTCCTTCCAAGTTAACTTGTGTACAAATCCCTTGTAATAACTTGAAGTATATTAAAAAAATTGTGAATCGATTTTGATTTGAAGTGTATATATTTCTCTCCAGATTTACCTGGGCATAATAAAGCTTTAAAGTAGTAGTTATAGTGTATTAAGATTTCCGGTATTGCATTGTATTTACTGTGTTAGAAACACTGTTGTGATATCAGTTTGAATCGGCTGTAGAGATAAATAGTTGATTAAGACTGCTATTGGAGTCCAAATCGCGGCTGATCAACCAGGAGTTCGTAACCCCTCTGATCTATTGTTGATTAGTACCTGATAGCGAAGAGTAATTGAGAGAAGGGAACCTGATTTTTTGGGAAAAAGTAACTGGACGGGAAATAGTACTCCTAATTCTGAGAACTTAGAGTGGAGGGATAGAGGTCCCCCAATAGTAGTCCAGTCTTGGACGTGAGGAAAGTATCTGAAAGGGAAAAGTAGTAAGCTAAGAAGTAGTACCCCTCAGCAAAGAGTACCCTAGGAAGGGGAAAGTCTACGGTATCAGAGGGAGAAGTTCACTGGTTGATAACAGCGTGACGCGGGATTGATTTGCTTTTGGAACTGTACAGTTACTGAATGTGACATTAGACAAATGATTGTGGTTTATGTAGGAGTGTGGTTGTGCATGATAATAATAAGCGGTGTCATTTCTTGTCTGTGTACGGTGTTCCATGCATGTTTCAAGCTCATTTCCATGTGTTTCGATTGAGGGTTAAACAGGCTGCGGGAAAGTGTTTGATTGCACTCAAATGTGTTTGATTGTTCCCTGGAATACTCTGATCTTTGGATGACTGAAGATTGTGGAAATTGTAAGATTGGAAGTAGAGTGTATGGACATGTGGGAGATAGGAAAATAATTTGAATAAGAAATTAGGATTGGTTGTTAAAAGGAGTAGTGAGGTGTAAGGCTGCGAATGCTTTGGAGCCATTAGACTTAGGAATTTGGTTTTGGTAGTTCGGAGGCATGGGGAACAGCCTAGGCCAAGGTATGACAGAAGATGCTAAGAGCCCATTGCAAATACTAAGTAATGAGTTCCACACAATGCAGAGAAATTAAGAGATTTGTCAGGAGCGCTGAATAAGAAATTGGGAAGCAAACTATGGCCGTCAGTGGGCATTAGAACAGTAAAAGGGATAAAGTACATATAACTAATTATTTGGCAGCACTGTAATAGTGAGAGTGCAAAGGAATTAATAGGATTATGGAAGAAATATTATGAGGAACAAAAGGCGAATAAGACGGTTAGGATGATGGCGAGTTGGGAGAAAGCGATTTCTAATCTTGGAATAGAACTGAAAGAAGGTGAAGTAGATCAACCTCCAGGCAGTAGGATGGACAGCAGTAGAGATGAAGGAAGGCACAAGGAAGAGGTAGATCTCATGGAAGGAAACTTGTCCCTGTAAATTTAAAGATTAGGGATCCGATGGTTAGTGTTGACTTTGAGGGGGAAGGAGATAAATATTTGGAAGAATGGACAAATGTTAACGCTAGTGGAAATTCACAGCTCCCAACATGTTCCTCTTTCATTCCCCAGGCTTCACTTGCGCCTTGTATGACTTGTGTTCATAATAAATATTTTGGGTTTGCAGAACCTATAACAACTTCTGCAGATTCTACATCAGAGCATGCTTTACTGATAGCAGGGACTGGGGTGCCAGATTCATTGACTCCATCTACTCCACCGTTAATAGATGGTCCGGTAGCTTGCGGCACCAGGAGTAGAACGAAGAGGTTAGCCCCGGTATTCAAAGAAAAGGACGGTATGATGGATATAGTGCAACCACCAGAATATTTCTGTGAGCCACAACCTAGACAAATTATATGAGAAGCGAGAAAAAAATAATGAATTACTTGGACAGTATCGGGAACCTCCTAGCAAACGGGAAGATTCATCTAAGGGCGATACAGATACCGAGATAGATTTTGATGTAACCCAAAGTCTACAAATTGAACAGATATCCCGTAGACAGTTCCCAGTTAGGGAAGTACTGAACACAGCATTTGATTCGACCAGCGCAATGGGTGGAAACAATCCCCATACCACAGATGTCCATACTCCGTGGAAACCCCATGATATAATGGCAGTACTAAACAAAATCCCTGATAGAAAGAAGTCACCTGCTGCCTTTATAGATTATTTGCGTCATTGCCTATAAATATCCTCATCATCTGTCATTTGTTCTGTAATAAAATGCCCTAGATATTTTTACATTATTACAGACATTAAGATTATTGTAACTAGAAGAGGAACTGAATGTAGGGTCAAGAAGGAGGGACCAAGCTCTGGCTCAGGACCATAGAGTCCTCAAATGTTAGCAAGGAATGGAATGGGAGAAATTGTTAATTCTGGCCAAATTGGGGAGGCCAGGACACTAAAATTGAGTAAAGGCTTCTGGGCTGCTAGGCCATTTGGTCAATTTAACTGTGCCTTCTGCAGAAATGGGACAAGCTGCAGAATGGTGCAAGTTTGTCTAGAGTCTAGATAAGAGCTGCAGGAAGAGAATGGAACATTTGCAGATTCTGACAATTAGGTGAAAATTGCATGAAACGGATTGGATGAATGCAAATCAGACATACACATACACCTGAAGAAGGGTTTCGGCCCGAAACATCGCCTATTTCCTTCTCTCCATAAATGCTGCTGTGCCCGCTGAGTTTCTCCAGCATTTTTGTGTACATACACATTATAAATATTGTTGCAAAGCTTTAGTTTGCTAGATGTTGATTGGGTTAAGTGTTTAGCCTTGTCTGGGTTTCCTGACTATCAAGGCACATGTTGCATAATTCATTTCTGTTAAGTTGCATCTAGAAACTTTGTCAGATACATTGTATTTGTCACAGTATTATAGGGTTGGGGAAATGTCTATCATGTACTGTATTAATCAATATCTGTTACTGGACTGTCTAGATACCACCCCCATGTGGTTTGGCCCCACAAGGTTTGTGGACCTATAAAAGGCCGCTCCCACGATGTCCATTGTCAATCTTCTGGGAGAGCGCTTGGGACTGCGTGACCTTCTGGAGTGTCTCTGCTTGAACGAGGCTAAGAGGGCTTGGCCAGGCAGATACGAGGATCGAAACCGCAGTGGTTAGGTATAGTAGTGGGAACTGTTATTGTATTTTTTACAAAATAAAGTTTAGATTTGTAAGTGCTTGACTCAGTGATTTTTGACTGAAACTGGACTGGCGGTAAGCTTAGAATGAGCTATTTACAAAATTAGTCCCAAACTACCCAGATTATTATTACAATTATACTCCCAATTTAGAACTTTAAATTTGAACAACTGGGAATTAAAACATTCCTCATGGTTTGCCTCGAATAAGAGTCATGCCTGTAGGGAAACCTGGACAGAACCCAGCTGAAATTTATATGAGAACCCATCATCAGATATACATTGAAAAACATTGTGTGAATACGGAGAGAACTTGATATATATTAACCATATAACCATATAACAATTACAGCACGGAAACAGGCCATCTCAGCCCTACAAGTCCATGCCGAACAAATTTTTTTCCCCTTAGTCCCACCTGCCTGCACTCGTACCATAACCCTCCATTCCCTTCTCATCCATATGCCTATCCAATTTATTTTTAAATGATACCAATGAACCTGCCTCCACCACTTCCACTGGGAGCTCATTCCACACCGCCACCACTCTCTGCGTAAAGAAGTTCCCCCTCATATTACCCCTAAACTTCTGTCCCTTAATTCTGAAGTCATGTCCTCTTGTTTGAATCTTCCCTATTCTCAAAGGGAAAAGCTTGTCCACATCAACTCTGTCTATCCCTCTCATCATTTTAAAGACCTCTATCAGGTCCCCCCTTAACCTTCTGCGCTCCAAAGAATAAAGCCCTAACTTGTTCAACCTTTCTCTGTAACTTAGTTGCTGAAACCCAGGCAACATTCTAGTAAATCTCCTCTGTACTCTCTCTATTTTGTTGACATCCTTCCTATAATTTGGCGACCAAAATTGTACACCATACTCCAGATTTGGCCTCACCAATGCCTTGTACAATTTTAACATTACATCCCAGCTTCTATACTCAATGCTCTGATTTATAAAGGCTAGCATACCAAAAGCTTTCTTTACCACCCTATCTATATGAGATTCCACCTTCAAGGAACTATGAACGGTTATACCCAGATCCCTCTGTTCAACTGTATTCTTCAATTCCCTACCATTTACCATGTACGTCCTATTTTGATTTGTCCTGCCAAGGTGTAGCACCTCACATTTATCAGCATTAAACTCCATCTGCCATCTTTCAGCCCATTTTTCCAAATGGCCTAAATCACTCTGTAGACTTTGGAAATCCTCTTCATTATCCACAACACCCCCTATCTTGGTATCATCTGCATACTTACTAATCCAATTTACCACACCTTCATCCAGATCATTGATGTACATGACAAACAACAAAGGACCCAACACAGATCCCTGAGGCACCCCACTAGTCACCTGCCTCCAACCCGATAAACAGCCATCCACCATTACCCTCTGGCTTCTCCCATTCAGCCACTGTTGAATCCATCTTGCTATTCCTGCATTTATACCCAACAGTTGAACCTTCTTAACCAACCTTCCATGAGGAACCTTGTCAAAGGCCTTACTAAAGTCCATATAGACAACATCCACTGCTTTACCCTCGTCAATTTCCCTAGTAACCTCTTCAAAAAATTCAAGAAGATTAGTCAAACATGACCTTCCAGGCACAAATCCATGTTGACTGTTCCTAATCAGACCCTGTTTATCTAGATGCTTATATATATTGTCTCTAAGTATCTTTTCCATTAATTTGCCCACCACTGAAGTCAAACTAACAGGTCTATAATTGCTAGGTTTACTCTTAGAACCCTTTTTAAACAATGGAACAACATGCGCAGTACGCCAATCCTCGGGGACTATTCCCATTTCTAATGACATTTGAAATATTTCTGTCATAGCCCCGGCTATTTCTACACTAACTTCACTCAATGTCCTAGGGAATATCCTGTCAGGACCTGGAGACTTATCCACTTTTATATTTTTCAAAAGTGTCAGTACTTCTTTTACTTTGAACCTCATAGTGTCCATAGCTACTCTACTAGTTTCCCTTACCTCACATAATTCAATATCCTTCTCCTTGGTGAATACCGAAGAAAAAAAATTGTTCAATATCTCCCCCATCTCTTTTGGCTCTGCAGATAGCTGTCCACTCTGTCTCTCCAATGGACCAATTTTATCCCTCCTTATCCTTTTGCTATTAATATAGCTGTAGAAACCCTTTGGATTGACTTTCACCTTACTTGCCAAAGCAACCTCATATCTTCTTTTAGCTTTTCTAATTTCTTTCTTAAGATTCTTTTTACATTCCTTATACTCCTCAAGCACCTCATTTACTTCATGCTGCCTATAATTATTGTAGATCTCCCTCTTTTTCCGAACAAGATGTCCAATTTCCCTTGAAAACCAGGGCTCTTTCCAATTTTTACTGTTTCCTTTCAACCGAACAGGAACATAAAGATTCTGTACTCTTAAAATTTCCCCTTTAAATGTCCTCCATTTCTCTTCTACATCTTTCCCATAAAACAAAATGTCCCAGTTCACTCCTTTTAAATCATCTCGCATCGCATCAAAGTTAGCCTTTCTCCAATCAAAAATCTCAACCCTAGGTCCAGTTCTGACCCTCTCCATAGTTATATTGAAACTAATGGTATTGTGATCACTGGACCCGAAGTGCTCCCCAACGCATACCTCCGCCACCTGTCCAGTCTCATTTCCTAACAGGAGGTCCAGCACTGCCCCTCCTCTAGTAGGTACCTCTATGTATTGCTGCAAAAAACTATCCTGCACACATTTTACAAACTCCAACCCATCCAGCCCATTTACAGAATGTGTTTCCCAGTCTATGTGTGGAAAGTTGAAATCTCCCACAATCACTACCTTGTGCTTACTACTAATCTCTGCTATCTCCTTACATATTTGCTCTTCCAGTTCTCGTTCCCCGTTTGGCGGTCTATAATACACCCCTATAAGTGTTGCTACACCTTTCCCACTTCTCAATTCCACCCAAATAGCCTCCCTAGATGAGCCCTCCAATCTATCCTGCCAAAGCACTGCTGTAATATCTTCCCTGACTAGCAATGCAACACCTCCACCTCTTGCCCCTCCAATTCTATCACACCTGAAGCAACGCAATCCTGGAATATTTAGTTTCCAATCACAGCCCTCCTGCAACCACGTTTCACTGATCGCCACAACATCATTAGTGCTGGATATATCCTGGCGGGGAGATTTGCAATCTTTAAACTAGAACCGTTGGGGGGAGGGACTCAAATACAGAAAGCTAGTAGATAGTGGGTGAGGCAGGAGGCAGAGAGGGGAAGCACTCAGACCCTGCATGTAGGGGTGAAAGAAGAAAAAGATAATAAACAGAGAATAAGAGGTGGGGGGTTTCTTAAATGTGTGAGCAGAGAGACAGATGGGTGTAAAATGAGGGTAGAAGCAATAGGTAGCAAGGTGAAAAGTAAAAGTGGCAGGCAGACAAATCCAGGGCAAAAATCAAAAAGGGCCACTTTTCAACATAATTGTATAAGGGGTAAGAGTGTTGTAAAAACAAGCCTGAAGGCCTTGTGTCTCAATGCAAGGAGCATTCGTAATAAGGTGGATGAATGCGCAGATAGTTATTAATGAATATGATATAGTTGGGATCACGGAGACATGGCTCCAGGGTGAATCACAAACAGCAACGAACCCAATCCGCGAAACACACCACTGCTCGCAGGCCTCCATTCTGTAATCAACTCTCCACCATCACCCACTGCTTCCTTTCATTAGGCCAAACCTCTATCCAGCCTGCTAGCTCTACCTGGATCCCATGCCATCTAACCGTCCAGACCAGCCTACCATTTAGAACCTTATCAAATGCCTTGCTAATGATTATACAAACAACATATATGACTTTGCCCTTGTCAACCTTTTTGGTTCCTTCTTAAAAAAACTCAGATTCACAAGACACTATCTTTCAAATACAAGTCAATGCTGACTATCCCTTATCAGCCCCTGTCTAACCAAATGCATGTATATCTTATCCCTCAGAATCCTCTCAAAGGGTCAAGAAATCTTAATTATTTTAATATTTAATTGCCTAGTCATTAGAGGCATTGAGGCAAAACCAATACGCCAAACACCATGTGCTGGAAGGAACTGCAGATGCTGGTTTAAAATGAAGATGACACAAAATGCTGGAGTAACTCAGCGGGACGGGCAGCATCTTTGGAGAGAAGGAAAGAATGACGATTTGGGTCGAGACCCTACTTCAGACACCCATTTTGTGTCTCTCTTCTATGCCAAATACCATCACAGCCATCCAGGGGCAGTGCCTCAGGATCTTCTGCCTGAGATGTCATGACTCTTGGTAGCTTACAACCCAATGGTATGATCAATAATTTCTCCAATTTTAGAACCAACAACCCATTCTTTTTTCCCACCTCTATCTTCTTTGTGCCTCACCTGAATGCATACCCATTTCACCCATCATCCGCTGAGTTTAGTTTAGAGATACAGCGCAAAAATAGGCTCTTCAGCCGACCAAGTCCACGTTAACTGGCAATCACCTTGTACACTAGCACTATCCTCCACACTAGGGACAATTTACAAATTTTACCAAACCCAATTAACCTACAAAACCGTACGTCTTTGGAGTGTGAGAGAAAACCAGAGCACCTGGAGAAAACCAGCTTGGTCACAGGGAATATTCTGTACAGACTGCACCCGTAGTCAGGATCGGGTCTCTGACACTGTAAGCAACTCTAACACTGTGCCTCCGTCCCACCCAAATCCAGCACTTAGTGTTTTGCTCATTACTCGTCAATGGTTCCACCCTGTGGGATAGCAGCAGCGGCAAGCCCTCAAGGTTGACTGGAGACACACAACATGCAAGATAAATGTGGCTGCAGGGATGTTGCAGAGCTCACTCAAGGCGCAATCAACATCATAGGAAAATTGCTGTCATCAGCTCCACCGTGCCAAAGAGGATGTAACAGAATTACAACACATTCTCCGGCTTAACCTATAAAAAATAATTCACCACAGGGGTGGCTCTGTTGAAGGTTGTGAAAGTGGCGACTGCACTATATTTTTATCTCACTGGATCTATTCAGGGTTTTGGGGGATCTAAGTAGCACTGCTGCACACAAACAGGGCTAACTTATTCATAAGCAACGTCACGAAAACTGGCAACAGGACAAGAAAAACAGACTTTTCCCAGGTAGTGCCATTCATTTTTGATAGGTCAAGAATAACAGTCCCCCTTCAATGAATTAACAACAGAAGATGTGGAAATACTTAGAACATATGAACAGACATGAAAAACAGCAGCAGGTTCAGGTCCCCAGGTTGCTTGTTACACCAAGGCTGGTCCAATGTTGACCTCTTCACTGCTTTCAACACACTCTATCTCTCTCCCCTGAAGAAGGGTTTTGGCCCAAAACGTTGCCTATTTCCTACACTCCATAGATGCTGCTGCACCCGCTGAGTTTCTCCAGCTTTTTGTGTACCACCTCTCTCCCCATATCTGTTAACTTACTTAGAGTTCAAAAACCTTAATTTCACTTGTCAATTAATTAGTTACATGTAAAAATGTTGTCATACAGCTTGGCACTGTATAGGACAGCTAAAAACAAGTCCTAAAATATCCTATGGAGATGCCCTTCAATACCATGGAAGAAGAATTTAATAGGCAGGTACAAAATTCACATATACCTGATTAATCAGAAATACACAATACAGAAGCCCCCCACTCATCTGTATCAACCTATTACCAGCCAGGTAAATGCTGGAGTAACACAGCGGGTCAGGCACAATCTCTGGAGAGAAGGAATTCAGAGACCCGGGTTCAATCCTGACTAAAGGTGCTGTCTGTTCAGAGTTTCTCCCCATGACCTGAGTGGGTTTTGTCTGGGTGATCCGGTTTCCTCGCAAATTCCAAAGACGTACATGTATGTAGGTTAATTGGTAGTCCATAGTGTTTTTCAATTTACTGAATTTCGCAGATTCGAGTGTCGACGCACGAGTCCCAAAAACTTGCCAGACATCATCAACTTGCATCATCATTTGCAAAGTCTCAAATAATTGCATATCATTTTAGGTGCGTAGAAATAACATTTTCATAACCAATCCTCTTAAGGATGAAATTCATCAGCTTGTTGTTGAGGAAAGAGAAAATGACCATTTAGTCATTAGGTCTTGATCTTCCATTAACATTTCCAATTACATTTCTCTCAAGCATGCCCAAAGTTCCATCTGATGATAATGTTTTTTTAACTTGGTGATCTAAATCCCTTGTGGTGAATCTCCTGTATTGTCAATTGCATCAGGTGCAGATACTGACACCTGGTAATGTGAAATTAGACACAAAAAGCTGGAGTAACAGCGGGACTGGCAGCATCTCTAGAGAGAAGGAATGAGTGATGCTTCGGGTCAAGACCCTTCTTCAGTGTTGGTTTCTTTTACACATTCATCAAGGGCGAAGCCTCAAGGAAAAGAAGAGGAAATTATATTGAATAAAAGCTGCAAATCACCCCTTTGTACAGAGGTTAGAAACATGACAATGACCTGCTGACAGTCCTGGTTCACCAGTAGTGCAGCTCACCTACAATACCCCTTTGGCTTCCTGTCCTTCAATTCTCTGATGACTGCCACTCATGGATCTCATGCACAACGAGGCCTCGGTTAGTCGTCATACTCCTAAAACTGCAGGACACAATCACCCTCCCTCAATCCCTTGTCATGTTTAGTTTAGTTTTGAGATGCAGCGCGGAAACAGGCCCTTCGGCCCACCGAGTCCTCACCGGTCAGCGATCCCCACACATTAACACTATCCTACACACACTAGGGACATGTCTGAAGGAGGGTTTCGGCCAGAAACGTTGCCTATCTCCTTCGCTCCATAGTTGCTGCGGCACCCGCTGTGTTTCTCCAGCATTTTAGTGTACCTGGGACAATTTACACATTCAGCAAGCCAATTAACTTGGTGTGGGAGGAAACCGAAGATCTTGAAGAAAATCCACGCGGCCACGGGGAGAGCGTTCAAACTCGGTACAGACAGCACCCATAGTCAGGATCGAACCATGGTCTCCGGCAATGCAAGCGCTGTAAGGCAGCAACTCTCCCGCTGCGCTACCGTGGCTGCCCAAGTATCTATACACTGTAAATGCATCGATTGCAATCATGAATTGTCCTTCCGCTGACTGAACAGCATGCAACAAATAGCTTTTCACTGTACCGAGGTACACGTGACAATAAACAGACGGAAACTGAACCGCTGCGCATACTTCCTCAAACACGGGATGCGTACCTCCCCCCGAGAGTTCCAGACAATTGAACAGTTAATGCAGCAACTTTGGTATAAACCATCATCTCTGCAGTTCCTTCTTACACAAATGATGGGTGGATGCCAGTAAGAAGGGGGTCATTGACAGATGGGTGGAGATAGTGACGCGGCTGGAAGTAAAATGGAGACAAAAGGGTGTCAGATGAAGTAGTTTGAGGTGGAGTGAAATGTAAAGCCAGTGCGAGGGGTATAGGCGAGGAAGGGGAAATGGAGCAGGGGAAAGGGGGGGGGGAAAGGACTCGGCGTAGGGTGTGATGGGAGATGAGTGGAAGGAGGAGAAAGGAACAGGGTGACAGGGGTGGTGGTTTGGTTCTGATGCGTTAAAAGTATTTCTACGAGCAGCAGCAATGTGGGTGTCGGCCCTTTACCTTCAACTCTATGCATTAAAGATGAATCAGGCAAAGCACTCAAAGGGCAACCAACAGTTTTCCACCTGCAAGCAATTACTCCAGTATTGAACAAACAGAGAAGTCCAATTCCTGTTGGCTGCAGCAATTGCTGCCTTAATGCTTCAATATTCCTCGAGGAGTTTAACACATTACACAACGAGCACTCGACCTAACATTTTAGAAATAAATTAATCCCATGAATCACAATTAAGGACAAGAAACTCAATGGCGATGCTGCCTTCTGTTTGCACAAAACATTTTCACTGCACTTCTGCAGAAGTAAGTTTTTTATTGTTTTCTTTAACCATTATTTGACTACTGTTAACCCCAAACTACAATATTTTTTGCAATATTACCACTAATGGAAAGGTTTGCTTAAGTAAATGATTTTATTAAATTCTTTTTTCAATTTAACCTCGTTGAAACTCTTAATTGCATCTTTGGTCTCAATCAATTAAACCTATGGAGATTCACCTACTTTACCTCTAAACAAATAAACAAATGCTCAATATAAATTTGACTGAAAATTAAGAGAGAAAATTGAAGTCTCAATGCTATTCCTTTACTTGCTGTGAAGTAGAAATATCATTGGGATGTGATGCACATCAGCAAGCTGTTCATATATAAACCACTTGGATGTCGTTCAACTCAGAAATAGCCAAGTGAAGCTTAACAGGGCAAGACAATCCATTGATAGTCTTAATAATTTGAGGTTAATGCAATGCATCCCATTTATGTTATGTTTGTCTTTTGCTGGAACAGGCTAAAATCTTCTCTATAGCCAACAATGGACCAATGTAGGCTCCGCCATTCCTTGATCATTGTTGCTGGCTTTGATTTGTCCTTTTGCATATCTTTCATTCATTTTTTTCAATGTACCTTTTCATATCTCTCGTTTCCCTCTCCCCGACTCTCAGTCTGAAGAAGGGTTTCGACCCAAAACGTTACCTATTCCTTTTCTCCAGAGATGTTGGCTGACCCACTGAGTTACTCTAGCTTTGTGTTAATCTTCGGTGTAAACCAGCATATGCAATTCCTTCCGACGCTTCTTGGGATGAAGTCAACAAAAGGGATTGTTGGCCAGACCTTGATTGCTAGTAATTGAGATTCCAAATTCTTGCTGAGAATCACCAGCACCACAGCGGGGAATCTCCTCCAAATTCCTTTGTCTCCAACAGTGCTGCCAAATTACTTATTCCTTCGCTCAATAGATGCTGCCTCAATAGATGCTGATTCCACCTGCCCGCATTTGGCCCATATCCATTCAAACCTTTCCTATCCATGTACCTGGACCGGTCCAGGGCTGCTACAGCGGCGGCGCGGCGCTGGAGCCACCGTGGGGCGGGCGATGCCTACCTGGGTCGCCGTTTGGAGCTCCGGAGCATTGGGCCGCTGCTCCAACATCGTGGAGCTCTGGTGCGGAGAGCTTCCAACGCGGGCGGCACTGAACAGCATCATGGAGTCCTGGGGCGCCTTGCAGAGGGTCTGCAGCGGCAGTCTCCACCCGGCGCGGCCTACGGACTTTGGAAGCCGCCGACTCGGTAGGAGGGGGCCGACTCTGGTGTCCACACCGCTGAGGACGTCCCGCAGCCCCGACGTCGGACTTGTATCACCTCGGCGAGCGGTCCTGGACATCGGGCCGCCCGTAGCTGCAACTGCGGAGGGCTTGGGGAGGCCCTGACCACGAGGAACAGTGGAGGAAGAGACCGACTTTGGTGCCTTCCCACACAGTGGGAAACTTTGATTCTGCTGTGTGGGGATTTTTTTATGTTAAATTCTATAGTGTGTGTTCTTTATACCCTTTCTGGCTTAATCCCTCCCTTCACCACCTCCAGTTTAAATTCCAGTTGGAATATTTTGGAGGACCCAAGAACCAAGAACCTGTCCAATGTCCTATGAATGTTGTTATTGTTTGCTACTATCTTAATTTTTAAAGATTTCTAACTGCCTGGAACATACAAAAACTGTTAAAACCACATGCATCTTTTCAGCTGGTAAAAGCAGAGCTAGGCTTTTCCAACTGTCAAACATTAAGGTTATTTTCGTGGTGGGCTTATACATGACAGTGCCAGAGTCTCTGCCACTGCTCCGGTAGTGTTGGTGGAGATCAGGATAGCCTTGGCCCTGTGCAACTGATCCTCAGCCAAGTACTAGACAAATTACAGATTACAGGAACTTGGCAAACAAAACCAAGTCTAATATGTAATGTCCACCTGTACTTTCCTATTCATAGGGCAGCAAAGGTCAATCATATATGCAAGCACTTGTCACATGTAGACTGGAACTAATACCACTAGTTTCCCTCGCCCCTGACTATCAGTCTAAAGAGCCTCGACTTGAATCATCACCTATTCCTTTTCTCCAGAGACACTGCCCGACCTGCTGTGTTACGCCAGCATTTTGTGTCTATCTTTGGCGTAAGCCAACATCTGCAGTTCCTTCCTATGCATCTAATATGATTAAGATTAGGTTAGAGATACAGCTTTGAAACAGACTCCATGGCCCATCGAGTCCATGCCAACCAATGATCACTTGTTCACATTAATTCTATGTTATCCCACTTCCGCATCCCAACTCTGCGTCCACTGTGGTACCCAGGTCATTCCAGTAGCTTGATTGATAATTCTCCAATGCAAGCAGACTTATAATTTAGAACTTCCCAATTTACAATAGCAACTGTAAGCAAAGGCAATTTACAATCATCAAGAGATGCACAAATGACTTTCTTCAGCATCCATGCAAATCTCTCCATTTCTCCATTGATATGTGGCAAGTGATGTGTGACATTGAGGATATTTCTTACTTCCTGAAGTAATCATTGTTGAAAAGTGATCCATTAACTATTGTCACTGTTTGTAATACCCCAAATAATGCAAAGCCAAAATCAAGCTTTGGAATAAAATCTTTCATGGAAGGTGAACCAATAAATTCCACAACAGGGAACGTAAACGTCAATAATTACAAGATTAGAAGACTGACCTGCAGAACTCAAACATGAACCACCATTCTTTGGGCAACTCTGACATATTTAGGGATCCATAGAACGTAGAACAGTGCACCAGAGGAGCAAGCCCTTCAGCCCACGATATTTGTGCCGAACACAATGTCAAAATAAACTGAACTCAGAGCGGACACAAGGAATTGCAGATGCTAGTTTGCAAAAATAACAAATTGCAGTAGTAACTTAATGAGTCAGGCAGCTTCTCTGGAGAATATGGATCGGCAACATTTCGGGTCGGGACCCTTCTTCAGACTGATTACAGTGAGGGGTGGGAGTCGGAGAAAGCAGGAGGAGAGGTGGAGACAGGGCAAAGCCTGACAAGTGATAGGCAGATACAGGTGAGGGGGTTTTGATAGGCAGATGGATGGACAAAGGCCAGAGATGGAAAGATATTAACAATTCAGACGAGGGAATTAAATGTGACATCTCCAGGTTTACGGATGACACAAAGTTGGGTGGCAGTGTGAGCTGCGATGACGATGCTGTGAGGCAGCAGGGTGATTTGGATAGGTTGGGCGAGTGGGCAGATGCAGTATAATGTGGATGGATGTGAGGTTATCCACTTTGATGGCAAGAACAGGAAGGGAGATTATTATCTGAATGGTGTCGGATTAGGAAAAGGGGAGGTGCAACGAGACCTGGGTGTGCTTGTACATCAATCACTGAAAGTAAACATGCAGATACAGCAGGCAGTTAAGAAAGCTAATGGCATGTTGGCTGTCATTGCAAGAGGATTTGAGTTTAGGAGCAAGGAAGTCCCACTGCCGTGGTACAGGGCCCTGGTGAGACCGCAATGGAGTATTGTGTGCAATTTTGGTCTCTTCATTTGAAGACATTATTGCTATTGAGGGAGTGCAGCGTAGTTTCATCAAGTTAATTCCCGGGATGGTGGGACTGACATATGATGAAAGAACCTGGGCTTGTGTTCACTGGAATTTAGAAGAATGAGAGGGGATCTTAAAGAAACATATAAAATTCTTAAAGGATTGGACCTGCTAGATGCAGGAAAAATGTCCCGATGTTTGCGGAGTCCAGAACCAGAACCAGGGGTCACAGTTTAATAAGGGGTAGGCCATTTAGGACTGAGATGAGGAAAAACTTCTTCACCCAGGGAGTTGTGAATCTGTGGAATTCTCTGCCACAGAGGGCATTGGAGGCCAATTCACTAGATGTTTTCATGAGAGAGTTAAATTTAGCTCTTGGGGCTAAGGAATCAAAGCATATGGGGGGGAAAGCAGGAACGGGGTACTGATTTTCGATGATCAGCCATGATCATATTGAATGGCGGTGCTGGCTCGAAGGGCCGAATATCCTACTCCTACACCTATTTTCCTATGTTTCTATGACAAAAGGTAGCTAGATAAAGAGGGAGAGAAGGAAAGAAGAGGTTGGTGAGTGTAATCGCATCTGCCTGCACATGATCAATAGCCTTGATATTCCTCCATTCATACAGCTTTGACACAGTGGTTCTTTGATCCATGAGCCAAGTATTGGGTTTATGTTCCTTGAAAGTATCGATGCCTGGGAACCACATCTTTTCCTCTAATAGATGTTTAATTTTCATGATTATTTCTTTGGTCTTCGGCAGTAATGTCTCTGTGATGCATTCTGTTTGTGATTTCCGAATGACAATGCAATTATCGTGTAATTCAAGATCAGAAGCAGAGGAGTTGAACATATTCTTTGTATAAGGGACATGTCAAATCATGAGCGTACAGTTTCATATTTTGAAACACAATAGCTATCATACACAGCGAGATAGTGGCAGCTTGCTTCCTGACATGTTCGATTTCACTCAGTGTCGCTATTTTGCACACTGTGTTCGTGTTCTGACAACAATGTGTTGTTCAGTGACATTCTATTGACAACTAATGGGGCCAGTTGTAACCATTGTATACCAGTGATCTCGATAATCTGAGGAGCTGACAGGGTGTCAAAACTATGAATATCACAAAGCACAACTTGTTGGAACGTTTGGATTTGAACGCTCTTGCAATGAAAACATTCACAAAACTGTCAAAGATGCAATACCATTGTAAGGAAATATCCTGCATTTCCTCACTTGTAGAGTCATACTGCATGAAAACAGGCCCGTCAGCCCAACACATCCATGTTGATCATGATACCCCAACTAAACTATTCCATTTTGCCTACATTTGTCACATATCCCTCCAAATCTTTCCCATCCGTGTCCCTGTCCAAATGTCCTTGAAGTGTTGTTTAGTTTAGTATAAAAAAAGACAGAAACAGTTCCGTCAGCCCATCGATTCCACGCTGACCAGCGATCCCTGTACACTAATACTATCCTACACACACTTGGGACAACTTACAATTATAACATGGCAATTAACCTACAAGCCTGTACAACTTTGGAGTATGGGAGGAATCCGGAACTCCAGGAGAAAACTGATGCAGGTCAGGGAGAGAACGTACAAACTACGTACAGACAGCACCCATAATCAGGATTGAACCATGGGTCTATGGTGCTGTAAGGCAGCAACTCTACCCCTGCACCTTCATGCCACCCTTAATTCATTGTTATTGTACCTGCCTCAACTGCCTACTCTCGCAGAACTGTCATATGCTGAGAGAATGGAGCGGCTGGGCTTGTACACTCTGGAGTTTAGAAGGATGAGAGGGTATCTTATTGAAACATATAAGATTGTTAAGGGTTTGGACACGCTAGAGGCAGGAAACATGTTCCCGATGTTGGGGGAGTCCAGTTCCAGGGGCCACAGTTTAAGAATAAGGGGTAAGCCATTTAGAACGGAGACGAGGAAACTTTTTCTCACAGAGAGTGGTGAGTCTGTGGAATTCTCTGCCTCAGAGGGCGGTGGAGGCCGGTTCTCTGGATACTTTCAAGAGAGAACTAGATGGGGCTCTTAAAGATAGCGGAGTCAGGGGATATGGGGAGAAGGCAGGAATGGGGTACTGATTGTGGATGATCAGCCATGATCACATTGAATGGCGGTGCTGGCTCGAAGGGCCAAATGGCCTACTCCTGCACCTATTGTCTATTCCAAATACCCAGCTTTTTCACAAAATGTTAGTTCACTACAGGCATATATTTTGTTCAGTTCAACTGATTTTTTTATCATGATAGCACCCATCTGAGTTCCGCTTATTACAAAGCTGCTAGTCTTTGTTCTCTGTCATTGGTTTACTAGCTTAGTGATTATTTTCTCTGCTGCCTTAGAGATTCATCCTTGATGGGTGGCACCAGCATTGGCTGCTTCGCCAACAGACTGTCTGTCCTTTCCATTTTGTTGTTTGTTTGTATGTGTTAAATGTATGTTTTTATTGTTCTTTAACTTGTTTTATGTGGGGGGTGTGGGGGAGGGGGGTGGAGAAGTTGGGGTAAACTTTTTCTAATCTCTTACCTAGACGGAGATGCATTTTTTTCCGTTTCATATCTCCGTCTGCACTGCGGCCTAACATCGAGGAGTTGGCGGCATTTGCTGGAGACCGACTTTGGGAGCTCCATCGCAGGAGCTTGCAGACTTACCATCGTGGATCTCATGATCCCTGTTGAGGGTCGACTTTGGGGCTCCACCATGGGTGCCTGTGGACTTTAACATCGCAGAGCTCGCGGTCTCTGGTGTTTGGTGTTTGGTGTTAGGCTCCCCCCCCCGGTGAATGCTATGTACTTACCTTTCTCTGTTTCTGTCCTGAGTACAGGCCTTGTGGCTGTGAGTCTGGAATCAAGGGGTTAAAAGGCTCCTGTACCCAATTGGCCAAGCTGCGTCAGGTGACGGGTGACTCATCTGAAGCTTAAATACCAGAGTTTCCCAGGATTCTCTCTCTTCTTCGTAGACCCTGACTTGTGAGCAGACTGCTGGTGTGAGCTGAGGAAGGCCTGGCCACATGGCATAGATCTTTGTGTACTTTCACCATTACTTGTTAACAAATATTGAATTGGGACGGATAAGGGCTGACCTTAGTGTTTTTGTGTATTTTGTTTCAGGGTTATATCTCTTTAGGCAGGTTTTAGAGTCTCCGGTTCGATGGCCCATCACGTGGCTGGCTGGAGCACTGTTTAATTGTTTGTTAGTCCATCCATATCCCTGACTGGGTTGTTTGAATCAGGTTTGGGTTTTGTGTTCCATTGAAAAATTAAAACTATTTTTGAACTTGAACCTGGTTTTTGAATTATGTTACGCGGCTCTGAAGTACCTGCATTCGGTAGTCGTAACACTGGTTAGAGACCGACTTCAGGAACTCCAAGCCGCAGGAGCTTCGACCACCCCGATGTGGGAGCTTCAATCGTCCTGGCTGTGGGAGCTTCGAGCGCCCCGACAACGGGAGAATAAATGAGGAAGAAGATTGGGCTTTTTTGCCTTCCATCACAGTGAGGAGCGTGGGGAATCCGCTGTGGTGGATGTTTATGTTAGCTTTTATGTAGTTGTGTGACGTTGGTTTTTTTTTATACATGGCTGTATGGTAATTCAAATTTCACTGTGGTACATGGTACATGTGAGAATAAACTGACCTTGATCTTGATTTTGCTAGTGGCCTTGCCGAGGCAGAGTGAAATGTACATGGAGTCAGTGGAAGGGAGTCTGGTGTGTGAGATGGTCTAGACTGCACTTACAATTCTCTGCAAATTCTTCCAGTCTTGGACGGAGCTCTATGAGATTAATGTACATGATTAAATGGCAGGACGACTTGTTTTAAAACAACACAACATAAACGGAGTGGTCAAAAATCCAACTTCAATCATGCCAAATTCTCTTTGGATTATACTCGTCCAACAAAATGCCCTGTTTGATGGAGAGAGAATTTTCATTTCTTTATCCTTATGAAAGAACATATGTGATCAATGAGATTAGTAGGCCTCAGGAGAGTACCACTAGAAGAGGAGGCACCAAAAGACACAAAGTGCTTGTGTAACTCAACATACCAGGCAACATCGCTGCAAAACGTGGATTGGCAAGGTTTCAGGTTGGGACCCTTCTTCAGACTGAAGACCCTTCTACCAACTCCACACAGACAGCATCTGTAACCAGGACTGAACCTGGGCCTCTGGTGCTGTGAGGCAGCAGTACTAATGCTGTGCCACTGTGGTGCATCAGTTCCATGTACAAAGTGCAATATCCATGATGGGCTAGAGATGAATTGGACAGTGCACAAACTAATCCCATTTCCACAAGCTGCCCATGTTCAATATTTTCCACAACTCCATAAGATTGTGGCTTTCTCATAAATGTGCTTTTACACACAAAAACGGTTTGATTAGATTCACAAAGAAAATGTATTCTTTGACATGGCATTTAAAAAAAATCATATGGTTTCTAAATTCCTGCGTCAGAAAATAGTGGTTCCTGGTTTCATGCATATTTTATTTAGATGCCAGATACCAGGGTAAATGTTTATAGCTTCTAGGAAAGCTAATCATGAGAATAACTTGAAATGAATAAACAGGAGATATTGCGTTGGAAAGAACTACAGTTGCTGGTTTAAATCAACGGTAGACACAAAATGTTGGAGTTACTCAACGGGACAGAAAACATCTCTGGAGAGCAGGAATGGGTGATTTTGGGTCGAGACCCTTCTCCACACTGATGTCAGGGGAGTGGGTGGGACAGAGATAGAATGGAGTCGGAGACAGTGAGACTGGTGGGAGAACTGGGATAACAGAAGGTTATTGTTTGCTGTATTTTTGAGTATCTGCAACTTGAATACAGCCATGGGATTAATCATGCAAATAAGATCAATTGAAGCAGAATTAGATGCGGTAAAGTAAAATGACTTCCGTTATAGTTCCATTGTGAAATATCCGGAAAGCATTAACATGATATATTTTCAAAGATAAATCTTGAAACATGTACAAACATTTTTAGGGAATCGCAGGGATATTACACTCATTGAAGTGAGTCACGTTAGACAGTAGTGCTTCCTTGGACTGTTTCTTCGAGACTATTACGTTCAAGTAACTTCACAAAGTCCTGAAGGAACTCAGCAGGTCAGGCAGCATCCAGCAGGCAGCATGGCCGAAAGGAAGGACCCCCCCACCCCCACCCCCACAGGCCGTGTCCTGTAGAGGGAAGCTGCCCAGCACGTCCCTGCTCATCCCCAGAGGACCGTAGATGAGAATTGAGGGAGGCAGCAACGGCAATTGCAAGAGCCGGTAAGAGTGAACCAGGGTCGTGCCTTACCAACGTCGGCTGTGGGAGGCGGGCCAGGGCACAAAGGCTGAAGGTGACCAGGTGAGGAGAGGGACAAAGGTTTGTTGGACGATCTGGACGGAGACAATGGCTGGAGGTCCTGCAGCAGCGTGGGACTCACCTGGAGAGAGTGCTGCTCCAGAAGGCAGTGCACACAGACTGGAATACTGCAAAAACCTGGCGACTCTTGCATGTGTCTCAGTGGACTATTTCAGTTTAGTTTATTACTTTAGAGATACAGCGCGGAAACACTATCCTACACACACACTAGGGACAACTTACACATATACCAAGCCAATTAACCTACATACATGTACATCTTTGGAGTGTGGGAGGAAACCAAAGACCTCGGAGAAAACCCACGCGACCACGGGGAGAACACTCTGACAATGGAGGAGGGCCAGGACAGAAAGATCAGATTGGGAATGGGAGGGGGAATTGAAGTGCTGAGCTGCCGGTAGATCAGGTAGGTTAAGATAGACTGAGCGGAGGTTTTCAATGAAACGATCGCCGAGCCTGCGCTTGGCCTCGCCGATGTACAAAAACGATGACAGATGAATGAGCAGGGGGATTGATAAATGTTTTTTGATAAAATAATTGATAAATTAATTGAATTTTTTCTTTGATCATCCTGCTATGAACCGAAACCTTTAGTCTTGCTGATTTCCTTGCAAGTCTGTTATGTGGAATAATGCAAGAGGTGTGGTCTCATTACAGTGAATTCTCTCTCTGCATCTGAATTCTTGATTTAGGCAGCCATAGTCTGCAAATTGCAATGGGAAAATCAAATTTTCACTATCAATAGTAATACAAACAGCAAAACGAAACTTCGCATTAACAAAGGAATCTTGCTGAAATGAATAAAATCCAATCGTATTCTCATACCGTGACAGTAAAGCTGACCATTTTAGCCCTCTTGCTACGCATTCAATGCCATCGCATTCTCTGAACTGTCTTCCATGTCAGGAATATTACTGGCAATAGTAATGTCCCCATCCTCTCCAAGGAGGACATGAATGAATCACACACATTGTTTATACAACCTCAGGCTATATACAAAGGCTGCTTTTGAATGAGGTGCCATTTTCTGTTTCTCTGCCAAATATTGCAGCTGTCCTCAAGCCTCCTGTGCATTTACACTCTACACCAGCATGTTATATTATATTGCGAGTAACATTGTCAACCTTACTTAAATTTCCGCTTGGAAATGATATGGCGCAACTTTAAGAGCTACTGCAATGAGAATGCCCCATCCCATTCCTCGATCCGTCCCTCCCCCACACAGTCATCCTGCTAGTATCACTAATGACCTGCTTAGTTTCACTGTTCATGCCAAAATTCTTTGGTTCGTGCCATCTCATGATCACCTCTTCCACAGCCAACAATAGACAACATTAGCAATAGACAACATTTCCATACCTTTCATAGAGCACGAACAGTGAAACAAAGCAGGTCTTTAGCGATACTAGCAGGAAGTAGGGGAGGGACAGAATGCTAGAGTTACTTAAAATTAGCTGAATTAATATTCATTCTGTTGGGCTGGACATTCAGCTGCCCGAGGCGCCGTTCCTCCAATTTGCGTGTGGCCTCTGACAGCAGAGGAAACCAAGGACAGAAAGGTCAGTGTGCGAATGAGAAGGGGAGTTAAAGTGTTTGGCAACTGGGAGATTTGTGTAGGCCAAGGCGTACTGAGCAAAGGTGTTCAGCGAAAAATCCATGCACAGTAATCAATAGTCAGGAACATCGTCCACAAAATCTGCCACTTTATCTCACAACCACTGATACTTTACCCAGTGTCATGTGGGGAGCATGATGTAGCGCAGCGAGCACATTGTCTTTCAAAGTTGCAGAAACATTTTGTTTCTCAACAACCATTCCCACTGCTGCAGACCCGCTTCAGAACTGAAGACCTGCTTCAGAACCGAAGACCGTCCTTGTCCTCGATATAATGTATTCCAGCATGGAGCTTAGATTATGCTGCAAACACTGACAAACTTGAACTATGACATTCACAGATCACCAGAAGCTTCGAGAAATGGAGTTGTTTATAAGGTCATAAGGAATAGTAGCACCTGACACCTGTACTAATCTGGTGTAACTGACACTTGGCGCATGTGTCGTAACTGATGACGACATTACATTCAAGAGCTACTTAGAGTAATTGTAGAATGACAGTGGGGCCTATTTTTATATTGTATGGCTATGACTCTACATGGACTATCCAAGAGGGGGCATATTGGTCAGTATGGACGAGTTGGGCCAAAGGACCTGTTTCCCTGCCATATAACTATCACACTAGTTCTCCCAGAACTGTAGGTCATAAACAGCAAGATTTGACCCACTTAGGTATTTAGCACCAGAGACTTTATCACAACTTTCAAACCCGCATGTGCAACAGTTATGAGACATTAGAAAACGATAAAGAGGTTGTTAAGTAGACTTGATATTTTGTTGATGTTTACTGCATGCTCTTCCCAAATGGGCTAAATTAATTTATATAATACTGAAGAACATAATGCAGAATCTTTGGGACCACAAATTTATGCAGATAAATAGTAAGATTAAATGAGAACTTACCAGTTTGAAGTTTGGTCTGTATTTTATGAGGAGTTACGATGAGGGATTACGTGAAGAAGCCCGCTAGGACGCATGCGTGTCATTCTTCAAAGCAGCGGTGTGAGATCACAGATAACTGTAATGACTAAACATAGTAAGATTAGAGAAGAGGTACCAGTTAAGTATATATGATCTGGGTGGGAGCGGAGGGCACGTAATCACTCATCGTAACTCCTCATAAAATACAGATCAAACTTCAAACTGGTAAGTTCTCGTTTAATCTTACTATTTTACTTCGGAGTCACGTGAGTGACTACGTGAAGACTTCAAAGCTCTGTGATCTCATGCAGTAGAAACGTCCATGCACACGTCTCCCTTGACTGTGGGAGGAATAGTGTTAACATAATTGCACATGATTCGTTATTGAAATCATAAAATGTATTAACACAAATATAACCCTATTTATGGGTTTTAATTAATTTACAGAATTTAAAATTCTTTCTGCAAATGTTCCAGTCTCTCTCACTGGTTTGTTATAAAATAACTGGAAAGTTCTTTCCCCTGACCATCCTGCTGCTTCGAGGACTTGGTCCATGGGCACATCCAGTCGTACTGCCGCTGATGTAGCTGCGGCCCTGGTGGAATGAGATTTGAACACATTAGTATCCACCCCAGCCTGCGTCAGTACCTTATTCAGGCATCTCGAGATCGTTTGGACCGTCACTTTTTTGTGAGGTTTCTTGTGGCTGATCAGCAGTCCCTTCTCATTGCCTCTCAGGTTTTTAATTTTCACCATGTATAGTGAAGATGTTTAACTATACAGAGGCGGTCATCTGCAGGGTATGACCTACATTGGATATTGAGGCCTGCTGATCCCTGTCTGTTCTGTTTTACTAGTTCGTAAATATGGAACGTAATATCGTCAGGTGAGGAGGTCATGTTGTCCAGTCTGAGTTTGTGCAGTGACTGAACCCTCTGTGCCGTGACCAATGCCATTAACATGACTGTTTTTAACGTTAGTCTGTATAGGGACAGGGTAGATGCTGGTGACCAGTTCCTGAGTGCTTTCAGGACAATGCTTACATCCCATACATGGGAGTACCTGTTTTTTTGGGGTTTGTGTTAAATATTCCCCTCATGAGCTTGGTTACCAGAGGGCGAGTCCCTACCGTGTAACGCTCTGTCCCTTGCCATAGGTATGTCGACAGGGCACTGGCGCTGTTGATGGCACTGTAGCTGAGCCCCTCATCATAGTGGAGGCCTGCCAGATATTCCAGAACAAATGAGATGTTGATATTTCTGTTGGTGGTTTTGTTCTTATGGTAGTACGTTTCCCACTTTCTGATGTAGACCAGATATTGTTTCTTGGTTGATTCTCTTTGGGCCGCCAAGATGTTGTTTGCTGTTCGGTCCGTGAGTCCCAGTTGTAGAAGTGGTGTCTTTAAACTCTACAAATTAACAGGTTCAAGCTTTTATGGCTTGGATGGCTATCCCCTGTCACGGGATGTAGTAGTAGATCTGGTCTGTGTGGGATTGTAATACATGGTTCGAATACCATGTTTTACACCACTGGGAACCATGGTTGAGTAGGCCAATCGGGTACTACCAAAATACCAGACGCAGAGTCTTGTTGTATTTTCCTTCATACCCGACTGATGAGGCAGGAGGGAGGGAATGCGTAAATAAACCATTTCCCCCAATGCAACGAAAATGCATCTGTTGCCGTTGCCCCAGGGTCTGGTTCCCATGAAACATAGTTAGATATCATCTAAATGCGACAAGATCGATATCCGGTTTCCCGTATTTTGCTGTGATATCAGCAAACACTGTTTTGTTTAACATCCATTCGGTGTTTTCATTAAATTTGCGTGACCTGGTGTCTGCCACTAAACTTAGTCTCCGTGGTAGGTAAGTGGCTGATATCCAAATATTTCTCTGGATGCACCATTTGCCAAATTGAATTAGCGAGATTGTCACATGATATCGATTTGTTGCCGCCCATGTGGTTGATGTATGCTACCACGGTGGTATTGTCTATTTGTAATCTAACATGCTGGTGGTATGCAAGTCCATGAACTGCACCCAACATTTCCAAATAATTTATACCCAGTGTCAGTAAGAAGGATGCCTTCTGCACTGTCCATCTATCTCCACAGCTGGTGATGGTATTGGTGGCTCCCCACCCCAGTGCACTGGCATCGGTTTGTAGTACCATCGAACGGTTACTGACAATGATAGGTTTGGAACAAAGCCAGATGTTATCGATCCACCATTTTAGCTCCGTTTTGGCTTTAATTGGTAGTCTCATAGGTCTGTTAAAGTGACCTGCATTGATTTTTAGAGCTTGAATTTTAACTCTCTGTAAGTTTTGGTAATGTAATCCAAATTGTGTGGCTGGGAAAGCAGCCACCATTTTACCAATTACTTTGGCTACCAATCTGATGGATGGATTTGTGATGTCAATGAGGTTGCTACAACCTCTATTATTTCTCTGGCCTTTCCCTTGGGTAGTGTCACCGTTGTGAACTGAATCAATGGTGAATCCCAAGCAGTCCATAGTAGTGGACGGTGTTAGTTTAGATTTAATTGGATGGATGATAAATCCCAGTTTTTCCCAAACTGTTTTTGTGGCTGTTACAGTTAGTATGGCCAATTCCAAAGTTATGCCCACATGAGTATGTCATCCAAATATGCCATAACCATATGTTTGCATTTGCGTAGAAACGCTAGGCCTGGTTTTTAAATTTTTGTGTACAGCCTGGGCTGATGTTAGCCCATTTGGCAGCGCTTTATATTGCCAGAGTTGTCCCATCCAGTTAAATTTTAAGTAACGTCTGTGGTCACCTCGTATGGGTACTGAATAGTATGCATCTTTTAAATCGATGCTAGCCATGAAGTACCCTTTGGAAATTAGTTGTTTAGCAGTAACAAAGGTTTCCATTTTGAAGTGAATATATTGTACAAATGTATTCAATTTGTCAGATCTATGATGATGCAACAACCACCATCTTTTTTGGTTTTAGTACATATATTGGACACGAATTCTAATGGTTCGTGTTGTGTTGTCTGAATTGCACCTTTTATGTAAAGTCGCTCCAGTTCAACTTGTGCTTCTGATTTTTACCTATCAGAGATCACAAATTCTCGGTTTGGTTTGTGTTGAACTGGAGGGCTGTTTTGGTGAACAAACTCTATGGCATATCCCTGGATACTGCTTAAGACGTAAGTATCGGATGTTAGCATGCTCCATGCATTTAAAACCTAATACAGTCTTCCCCCAACCTCCATGCTTCCCATATTATTTGGGGAAACAGACCCACCTACCTCCATTGTTACCAGTGGCAGGCCTACTTCTTCCTGAAGTTTATCCGTTGCTGTGCTGGTGGTTGGCTCTTCGGGTTGGTTGCTGGTGTTATTGGGGTTTCCCGCATCTTCCAGGAGGGTCGGCCTGGGCCATGGCCTTAAAGACTCATGTTTAGAGTGCTGAGCCCTCGAAAGTTCACCAGTTCTGCCAGTGGGTGCGCAGGGGTGTTGTCGTAGGCTATGGTGGGTTTTAGCAGGGTGGGTTGATCCTTTAATTAACCCCAAAGTTCTGGCTTCTTCGTCCAGCTCCTTTACCTGCTTTGACAAGTTGCCTCTGAACAGGAGAATGGACGGTTTGGTGGCTCCAGACTTACACAGCCCCGCGAATTTTGGATTTAGCGTTGGCTGTATGGCACTTTTTCTAATGCTATTTAATTCGTGCTGAGTGTTGCATAGCAGTGCCAGCGCATCCTGTTGGTCTTGGAACATGGCCGTGGTGTCCACCGTACGGGCAACAGCGGTTATTCCTGAAGTTTAGTAACTTCAGGACTTTTTGAAACTTCGCATCCATGCTTCTGACCCCTGGCCCGATGTGCTTCCAGATGCAGCTGTTTACAATTGGCACATTCAGGGAAATACAGTTTCCTGGTGTTAAATGTCTGTGTTGTATCCAGCACAGCCTGTTCCTGTAGCTGGTTCAGTGACATGTAGTCAATGCTTGTTGCAAGCTTAGGCTCCAGGTTTGCCCCTGTTTGGTCTGGCTGCATGAAGCTTGCCACCATATCCAGTAAATCTTCTTTCCCCTGCACCCCATGCATGCCCTGGTGTTTTCTTCCGCGGTCCCCTCTTCCAAGTCATCCCAGAACTGACTCGAGGTGCTCCCCTCTGATAAGGTGGAGACATTGTGCAGCCCTTGAAAAGGTGCTGCTGTGGGTTTGATATAGTGCCCACAGTGGCCTGACTCCAAATCCCGGAGCCGGTCATGCTGGAGCAGATGCTCCAAACACCATTCCATACGGGTCCAGCGCTCTCGGTCGCTGGCCTCCCGTGGTGTATCAGAGTCGGACTCCTCCGAGTCCACGACTCCGTTTGTTTTGTGTTTTGCCTGCCGCCCGGCCACGTTGATTTGGCCGGCGCGGCGGCTACACAGGGCACAGCTGATCCCACTGCGGGTGATCTTGTGCCGACGGCTGCTTTGCTGGCTGTCCGCTGCTTCGCGGTCCTCCCTGACCAGCTTCGTCGCAGCCCTCGTTTGCTTTTTGCCTTTCTCCTGTAGTGGGCAAAAAGACGGCAGAGTAAGAAATCTTACCTGCAATAGCGGCTTTTCAAATTGCCGCCGCGGGGGAACGTCCTTCCACCGCGTCTGACGTTTCGCAATGCGTGTAGCGTAATGACACGCATGCGTCCTAGCGGGCTTCTTCACGTAGTCACTCACGTGACTCCGAAGTAAAATTGCAATCAAGTAACATGTAAAAATACCAATGGCGTTCACATTACTTGTCTTTCTGCAATCAAGTACAGGAAACTGGAAGTATGATATACTAGAAGCAGTATGATCATTATTTCCTATTTACAGGTTGTAGATCAGTGCATGTTCCTTTAACATAGTGACCTCACCACTACTAACCACTCCCTATTGTCTCTCGTATAATTGTAAGGTCCCCACCTACAGCTCGCTCTCTAGCTCCAGTGATGACCACGGACAGCTATTGCATAGCATGTGTTAGTGATTGTAATAAACCATTAGTAAAAGACTCTGTGTAGGAATCAAGTCATTTTACACAGGTGTGCTTTGCTCTATCGCATATTTCCAGCCTGTTTTGTTTTCATCGGAGGAGTACAACATTTGCAGGGGTTTTTTAAAATTACTTAAATACACTGTCCAACTAATTTTACCTCTAAGCTGCCCAACATGGAAGAGGAAATTCAACAACCATTACAATAAAGTCTGAGTTAACAATTACTCGTTTTGCTCATCCTCTGCCAAAAGAAATCACAATTACCTTTCAGATACTATTCCATATCTGCAAATATGACAGATTACATATACTGTTTAGATTTATTGTGTAAATAGATTTTATTTTTAAACAGAACAGTACAGCATTTGAATGGCCATTTGGCACAAACTGTATGCACCAAACACGATGCCAAGACCAACTCTCATCTGCCTACACATAATGCCTGCATTTCCTGTACATCCATATGCCCATCTAAAAGTCTCTTAAATGCCACTATCATATCTGCCTCAGCCAACATCCCCAGCAGTGTGTTTTAGGCACCTTAAAAAAAAACTTTCCCCACACAAGACACACCGAGAGACACTAAATCAAACATTTGGACACGCTAAAAAAAAACAAAAAAAGTAGAAATAACAGACACGTTGCTGGCAGGGCAGCCGTCTCGCCCCGCCCCCACCGACCACATAGTATTGATGATTGATTCTTCAACAAGGCGTCTAATTCAAGCAAATGCGAGGTGTTGTACGTTGGGAGGTTGAATGCAAGGGGAAATTATACAGTTAGTGGCATTGATGTAAAATGAGCATTGATGTAAAGAGGGATATTGGTATCCAAATCCATGCTTCTCTAGAAGTGGCGATGCAAGTAGATAATGCTAAAGAAGGTAGGTTACACAGAAAAGCTGGAGAAACTCAGCGGGTGCAGCAGCATCTATGGAGCGAAGGAAATAGGCAACGTTTCGGGCCGAAACCCTTCTTCAGACTTCAGTCTGAAGAAGGGTTTCGGCCCGAAAAGTTGCCTATTTCCTTCGCTCCATAGATGCTGCTGCACCCGCTGAGTTTCTCCAGCTTTTCTGTGTAACCTTCGATTCTCCAGCATCTGCAGTTCCCTCTTTAATGCTAAAGAAGGTATATGGTATTCTTACCATGACTGGTTGGGGCATTGGGTACAAGAGTCAGACGACCTTATTGGATTGTGGTTAGGCCACATTTGGAGTATTGCATGCATTTCTGCTCACAACATTTCAGGAAGGATGTGGCGGTTTGAGAGAGTGCAGTAGAGGTTTACCAGAATGCTGTCTGGATTTGAGACCATAAACTGTATGAAGAGGTTGTGCAAATCTGGATTGGTTTCTCTGGTAAATCGGAGGTTGAAGAGAGATCTGATAGAAATATATAAAGTTATAAGCATACGCTGTCAGAATCTTTTTCCCGAGTGGAAAATGTTAAATACTAAGGGCAAAGCTTTAAGGGCAGCAGGGAACAGTTTAAAGGAGATGTGCAGAGCAAGTAGTTTTTGTTTTGGGTTTTATTTTCCAACAGAAATAACTGCTCAAAAGTAAGAGAGTGCACATAATTTTGCATTTAATTGACAATTCCTCAACTGCATATCACAATTTTTCTGCTGGTAGCAACATAACAAAGATCCTGCCTGAAGCAATTTGATTATCCGTTAGTGACAGTGAGGAAGACAATGGCTTTGGTCCTGTTAAGAATTGCTAGCGTCCATTCTAACAAGAAGACGGATGTGTCTAAACAAGGTTCAGAGAACGTAAAAGCGATTTCTCACTCAGTATTTCATAATTTAATGGTGGTACGAGAGACAGGTAAACTGAAAGGAACAATCTAAACAGATCTCCGGTTTAGTAACAATGATTACATTTTGCATTCAGTAGAGCATGACAACACATCAATACATTGCAGGTAGTGGATTTTTTTTTTTTTACAGTATTCATTACACTGCTTATATTATTCTGAATGTTCGTTTAATTGGACATCTTGAGATTGTGAGGGTGACATGGACTGAAATGGCTTCTCCTGGGCCACCCATATCGAAGCAACAACCAAGAAAGTACACTAAAGCCTCTACTTCCTTAGAAGGCTTAGGAAGTTTGGTATGTCCCCAACAACTCTCACTAACTTCTACAGATGCACCATGGAAGGCATTTTATCAGGGAGCAGCACAGCTTGGTTTGGGAACAGCTCCATCTAAGAGCACAAGAAATTGCAGCGAATTGTGGACGTAGCCAAGACCATCACACAAACCAACCTCCTTTCCATTGACTGCATTTATACCACCCGCTCCCTTGGTAAGGCCAGCAGCATAATCAAGGACGAGTCACACCCTGGCCATTCCATCTTCTCCCCTCGCCCATCGGGCAAAAGGTAAAGAAGTGTGAAAACGTACGCCTCCAGATTCAGGGACAGTTTCTTCCCAGCTGTTATCAGGCAATTGAACCATCCTACATTTACTACAGAGCAGTCATGAACTACTATCTATCTCATTGGTGACCCTCGGATTATCTTTGATCAGACTTAACTGGCTTAACTTTGCACTAAACGTTATTCCCTTATCATGCACCTGTACACTGTGAATGGCTCGATTATAATCATGTATTGTCTTTTAACTGATCGGTCAGCACACAGCAAATGCTTTTCACTGTACCTCAGTACACATGGCATAAGCTAAACTAGTCAACTGCCCCAAAGCCACAAACTGCCATTCATAGTTAATTAAAAGGGTACTCAATTTCAGAGGCTTTTATGTAGACTGATAATCTAAAAGAAAAGTCAAAGCTAGACAATGCTATTGATGGTACAGTTATGCCCAAGGCCAACATCTACAGTAACACCTTTAACAATCTATGAGAAATTCCCCCATAGCCATTGGTGTCACACAATGTTTTGATTATTTTACAGCATTTGGGTTTCATTTTAAGGGACAGCACGGAGCCCATGACTAATTAGCAATGGAAATTGGAGAGATGTAAAGAACAAAGATAATGTCATACATACAGTGGAGATCAAGAGAGTGGACATTTTAATTTCTGGTGGCTCCCATTGAGGCAGGTTGGTGAAAGATTGTTCATTGTAGTCATTCCTTGTCTGTAGGGCATGTAAATAGATGGAGACCTAGATGTAGCAAAGTTAGAAAAAAAATCTGAAATGACAAGATTTAGTATAGGGCAGTTTCTGATATCTGAAATAAAAGAGAATACTGGAAATATCCAACAAGTCAAGTAGTTGCTCGCTATGGGTGGTCCAGGAGAATTTGGTGATTTTTCAACCTGGGAATTTGAAGTTGAATGAAGGGAAAAACTAAGTTAATGTTACAGTGGTAACTTTTCATTAGGACTGGCACAAATGGGTTATCTGAAATTATTATATTCTGAGTACAATCCTGAAGGCTAGGAAGTTGAGCTACTGTTCCCCGCACTTATCTTTGTCTTTTCTCACAATGATGAGAGGCCAAAGTTAGAGACAGGCAATTTTGGGACCAGGAATATGGTGGTCTTTTTAAAGCAGTTGAGACCTCAGATTGGAGTAGGGCGGGGTTAAAGACATCCGCATATACTCTTGACCAAAAAACATCCTCCCACCACTACCCTCTTTTCTATGGGTAAGAACAAAAATAAGGACATGGTAGAGAACAGCTGAATGGGCTTCAGCCATTGAATTACCTTTGAAGCTCAAATACAGCAGCTTCTGATAGCTGCTTAATTAGTGCATCGCCAAATCATTGTATTCAAGTCCTTGGAGTGAGTTAGAGCCTGTATACCTCTGAGAGTTACAACATTGTGTCAGGTTCATGGGGAGAAGGCAGGAGAATGGTGTTAGGAGGGAGAGATAGAGAATCACCATGATTGAATGGTGGAGTAGACTTGATGGGCCGAATGGCCCAATTCTGCTCCTGTCACTTATGACCTTATGATAACATTAAAATAAGGCTGACAATCTTCAATAAATAAGGAAATGGGCAATTTCTATGCGGCTGTCCATAGATGCAATTGCGTAACAGTTTCTGTACATATTTCAATGGAAAATTATACTAGTATGCAAGCATAAGCAAGACAGCATGAATGTTATATTCAGCTTGCACATAACCTTCTTCCTTTATTTCCCCTATTCCCACTCGTATCTTCCTATCCAGAAGTTAGAGAGCTTCCTCCTCATAAGCAGTTGGAGGTTGGATACCAGGGAGCTAACCACCTGCTCCAATGTTCTGTCTTCCATTACGAGTTATCCTCTTCTTCAAGAGGAAGCAGCACAGTAGGAATGCCTGCTGGTTACGATGACATATCATCCTAGCAAGCTGATAGAAAGCAAATCACTATGAAGGTGAGAACAGGTGTACAGAAAAGGCAAGAAAACCTGCAAAAGATTTTTGTACATCTAATAGAGGGAGGAGAGGGAGGAGAGGGAGGAGAGGGAGGAGAGGGAAGGAGAGGGAGGAGAGGGAGGAGAGGGAGGAGAGGGAGGAGAGGGAGGAGAGGGAGAGAGAGAGATCTTAAACCTCCTTTAGTTTAGAGATACAGCGCAGAAATAGGACCGGGCCACCGAGTCCGCACCGACCAACACGTTAACATTATTCTACACACACCAGGGACAATTTACATTTATACCAAGTCGAGTAACCGACAAACGTATGTTTTTGGAGTGTGGGAGGAAACCGAAGATCTTGGAGAAAACCCACGCAAGTCACGGGGAGAACATACAAACTCCATACAGACAGCTCCCGTAGTCAGGATGGAACCCCGGTATTTGGTGCTGTAAGGCAGCAAAACTACCGCTGCGCCACTGTGCCGCACTTTGATCTACTTTTTATTGGGATACAGGCATGGGATCAAATCCTCAACTGGAGATAATTATTTCACAGGGACATTATTTACATGCTGCATCTTTCTTTACTTCCAGACCAATTTAATTAGGATTCAAACTTGTGCAAAACCCAGCCAATCTAACTACATTTTGAAGATTTCAGAATTTGAGGGGTAACTTGCTGAAAGCATTGCTTTTTAATTTTACTTCTTTAATTATCTTGTGCAGTGTATTTCAAAGCAATGGAACAACCTACAATTATACACCACAGGAGACCAAATAGAATACTTCAGTGCAGGTGCTGACATTTATGAGCACATTAAGGATTTAACACACGTTACAAGTAACAGATAATAGTCTTAGAAAATAGATTTATAATGTTCTGCGTTGCAACACCACAAATCAAATTAAGCTCTATCTGAAAAACACAAAATAAACACAAAGTAATATTAATAAACAATTTATTTAGTTTAGAGCTTAGTGATTGCATTGGATAAAATCAATAAATGATAACATGGTCAAATATATTGAATATTGTCTTTGGCAACCAAATAGAATTATGTTACTTTCCATTATGTGCTTGTGAAATTATTTATGTTGACTATTAACTGCTCACTAACCTAACTTCACACTGCACCTGAAAATTTATCAATCGCTACATATCTTTCATGCTGAAGTGGAAGCAAATAATTCTCCCATTTGAAGTTAATCAAAGACACGCCTTCCAATCTTGTTACGATAACTAATGCACTAAAATTAAGAGCTAATCTCCTTAGAAAAATCCAGGCAATAGTTAACAGTATGAATATTAGTACACATTTGCACTAATGAGGATTGCATTGGGTCAAGAGTGAAGTTATCACCCACCACCTTCTTTAGAGCAATAAACACTGGTCATGCCAGAAATGACCACATCCCAAAATAGATTTTTTTATTAAACTTTTTTATTAAATTGCAAAGCTTTTGCCCCATCTTATCTATCTCTATACTTATAAAACTCTGATCTTGGATGTGTGTGTATTTGTGTGTGTGTGTGTGATGTTCGCGTGTGTTTCACATCTCCTCAAAAACACGACGCGTTAATATTAAAATCTTTACATATTACGATAGAGATTTGCACCGTAATGTCAAAAATCACCTTATCTGAAAATTTCATTGATTATTTCTCGAGTTTATTTATGAAAATAACTTAAAATTCAAAGAATGAGCAAGTGGGCACTGTACTGCAGCTCCCAGCTTCCTCAGAAGATAAGAGTCCGATTGAACTTCATCGTTGCATTTCCGATTGAAAATGTTGCATTGTTTGTTGCCCTCTGCCCATTCCCCCCTCTCCCCTCTTTCCCGTCCCCCACCTCTCTCTCTTTCCCGTCTGCCTCTGCCCCTCTCCGCCCCCCTCCTGCCTCTGCCCCTCTCCGCCCCCCTCCTCCTCCTCTCCCCCCTCTGCCCCTTTCTCTCTGTTGCTGACCCTCTCTCTGTGTCTCTGCCCCCTCTCGCTCTATAACCTCCCTCTACCCACCCCCCTTCACTAGACATGCCTGTGAGTTGGGGACTAAGCGTCAGTGGATAGGGCGAGGATGGGGTAAAAGGAGCCAATGAATAATATTCAAATAATAACAAGGGGGGGGTTAGTGTGTGTGTGTGTGTGTGTGTGTGTGTGTGTGTGTGTGTGTGTGTGTGTGTGTGTGTGTGTGTGTGTGTGTGTGTGTGTGTGTGTGTGTGTGTGTGTGTGTGTGTGTGTGTGTGTGTGTGTGTGTGTGTGTGCATGTGCGTGTGACAACGCAGGCCTCCCCCCCCCCCCCCCCCCACCACGCGTTGAGGGGACGGGACCCAACAGGTCCCACTTGGTGTAGAAACTATTAAAACTCTGATCTTGGATGTGTGTAATCACACCTGCTCGATAAAACGATGCCCAAACAGTAACAATTTTACATATTCTTGTAGCGATTTATCCCGTGCCTCATCCGAAAATTCCATGCATTATTTCTCGAGTTATTAATCAAAATTATTAATCAAAGGTCTGACAAAACTTTGGATTTAAAATAGTTTTTCCAGATAAAATCATTTCTCACAGCTTCAAACACACTTCGATACTAAGTTGCAAGACAAGCACTCTGGCAGCAACACTCTGAACTTTTCAGCTCAATGGCATCTCACAGCAAGTGCATCATAGCTCCTGGCAGGACAGGAGGGGAAGGGGCAATTGGTAAGATGCTATTAGGAATTTTTTTTAGGCTCGCGAGCTATGATTTTTGCTGAGGAGTGCTTGAATCTTATCTTCGGCAACAGGTTGAGTTGGAGGATCACGCCTCCCTTGGGGGCTGCGGGTAGGGGATGGGTGCATTGGGGGAGCAGACCCAACCGGCCTGCACTTGGTCTTGTAGGTTAGAGAAATCAAATGCAGATTGTATAACAGCTTTGCAAAACTGTCTTTGCATTCAGTCCACAGGATTGATGCCGAGCTTCCCTTGCCCGCCACTTTACATCCCCAATCCCACTCTATGCTCTGCCCCCTGCTCTGTTATAACATGCCCCAGCACAAGCCTGAGGAACAACGCCTCATCATCTGGCTGGACAGTAGCTACCAAGAGTCAGAGGTCATCAGGAGGGATAGAAAAGCCATGATAGAATGGTAGAGTAGACTTGATGGGCCAAATGGCCTAATTCAACTCCTATCACATGATAGGTTGCAGTCTCCCAAACTCAGCCTCCAATTTTGCAAATTCAGACAAACTAGCTTTCTCTGCCTGTGTCAGAACTGGTTCAAGACATCCATTTGTGATATTCTCTCTCCATTATTACAGCTCTGTGACCCGCTGGGCATGTCCCACAACTGCATTTCACGCTTCATTTTTGAATTATTGCCCCATTAATCAATGTTCAAATGGACTCTACAATTTAATCCCATGACAACTCAGGCCCCAATCTCTCAGATGTTCCTTCTGTGCTAACCATTCCTTCCTTCACCTTCCCTACAACTTAAAGCAAATTTTTTTTTAAAATAGACGCAAATGTCCTTGGTTTGAAATGGTAACTGTGTTTTTTTTTCTACTGATGCTTTCTACTGCCTTCTCTGCGGATTGTTGTGGTGGAAAAGCTTGTGTGGTCCCACCCATTGCAGTAAGGTCAAGGGGGAGGTCTCATACAAAGAGCAATCCAACGAAGTCCTCATTGGTGGAACAGGCGGCGGATGATGGCTGACCCTAGTGGAGCGTCACAACGGCTTGGAAGGCGGATGAAGGCTGCAGCAGAAAAGGGTCTCCGGTCGTCTTGAACTCCATGCCACTGGATCCTGACCCAGATCTGTCAAGGACTGTGGGGTGGCTGTCTGTGCACCAGTCTTCCCACATTAAACAAAGTCACGCACTGGCATCCTCCATGAGAGAACAATCAACTCGTTTCGAGTGACCGCCGAAGATGATATAACCATATAACAACCATATAACAATTACAGCACGGAAACAGGCCAACTCGGCCATTCTAGTCCGTGCTGAACACTTATTCTCCCCTAGTCCCATCTACCTGCACTCAGACCATAACCCTCCATTCCTTTCCCGTCCATATACCTATCCAATTTATTTTTAAATGATAAAATTGAACCTGCCTCCACCACTTCCACTGGAAGCTCATTCCACACAGCTACCACTCTCTGAGTAAAGAAGTTCCCCCTCATGTCACCCCTAAACTTCTGTTCCTTAATTCTCAAGTCATGTCCTCTTGTTGAATCTTCCCTACTCTCAGTGGGAAAAGCTTTTCCACGTCAACTCTGTCTATCCCTCTCATCATTTTAAAGACCTCTATCAAGTCCCTCCTTAACCTTCTGCGCTCCAAGGAATAAAAACCTAACTTGTTCAACCTTTCTCTGTAACTTAGTTGCTGAAACCCAGGCAACATTCTAGTAAATCTCCTCTGTACTCTCTCTATTTTGTTGACATCCTTCCTATAATTAGGCAACCAAAATTGTACACCATACTCCAGAATTGGCCTCACCAACGCCTTGTACAATTTTAACATTACATCCCAACTTCTATACTCAATGTTCTGATTTATAAAGGCCAGCACACCAAAAGCTTTCTTTACCACCCTATCTACATGAGATTCCACCTTCAGGGAACTGTGCACAGTTATTCCTAGATCCCTCTGTTCAACTGCATTCCTCAACTCACTACCATTTACCATGTGCGTCCTATTTTGATTTATCTTGCCAAGATGTAGTGCCTCACACTTATCAGCATTAAACTCCATCTGCCATCTTTCAGCCCACTCTTCCAAATGGCCTAAATCTCTCTATAGACTTTGAAAATCTACTTCATTATCCACAACACCACCTATCTTAGTATCATCTGCATACTTACTAATCCAATTTACCACACCATCATCCAGATCATTGATGTACATGACAAACAACAGTGGGCCCAACACAGATCCCTGTGGCGCCCCACTAGTCACCGGCCTCCAACCTGACAAACAGCCATCCACCATTACTCTCTGGCATCTCCCATTCAGCCACTGTTGAATCCATCTTGCTACTCCACCATTAATACCCAACAATTGAACCTTCTTAACCAACCTTCCATGAGGAACCTTGTCAAAGGCCTTACTGAAGTCCATATAGACAACATCCACTGCTTTACCCTCATCAATTTCCCGAGTAGCCTCTTCAAAAAATTCAAGAAGATTAGTCAAACATGACCTTCCAGGCACAAATCCATGTTGACTGTTCCTAATCAGACCCTGTTTATCCAGATGCTTATATATATTATCTCTAAATATCCTTTCCATTAATTTGCCCACCACTGACGTCAAACTAACAGGTCTATAATTGCTAGGTTTACTCTTAGAACCCTTTTTAAACAATGGAACAACATGCGCAATACGCCAATCCTCCGGCACTATTCCCGTTTCTAATGACAATTGAAATATTTCTGTCATAGCCTCTGCTATTTCTACACTAACTTCCCTCAATTTCCTAGGAAATATCCTGTCAGAACCTGGAGACTTATCCACTTCTATATTTTTCAAAAGTGTCAGTACTTCCTATTCTTTGAATCTCATAGTTTCCATAGCTACTCTACTTGTTTCCCTTACCTCACATAATTCAATATCCTTCTCCTTGGTGAATACCGAAGAAAATAAATTGTTCAATATCTCCCCCATCTCTTTTGGCTCTGCAGATAGCTGTCCACTCTGACTTTCTAATGGACCAATTTTATACCTCGTTATCCTTTTGCTATTAATATAGCTGTAGAAACCCTTTGGATTTACATTCACCTTACTTGCCAAAGCAACCTCATATCTTCTTTTAGCTTTTCTAATTTATTTCTTAAGATTCTTTTTACATTCTTTATACTCCTCAAGCACCTCATTTACTCCATGCTGCCTATAATTATTGTAGATCTTTCTCTTTTTCCGAACCGTGTCCAATTTCCCTTGAAAACCATGGCTCTTTCCAATTTTTACTATTTCCTTTCAACTGAACAGGGACATAAAGATTCTGTACTCTTAAAATTTCACCTTTAAATGCCCTCCATTTCTCTTCCACATCTTTCCCATAAAACAAAACTTCCCAATTCACTCCTTTTAAATCCTTTTGCATCTCCTCAAAGTTAGCCTTTCTCCAATCAAAAATCTCAACCCTAGGCCCAGTTCTGACCCTCTCCATAATTATATTGAAACTAATGGTATTGTGATCACTGGACCTGAAATGTTCCCCAACACATACCTCTGCCACCTGACCTGTCTCATTTCATAACAGGAGGTCCAGCACCGTCCCTTCTCTAGTAGGTACCTCTATGTATTGCTGCAAAAAACTATCCTCCTCGGTCATCACACTGAGCACCGGCTCCCCTCAGGGCTGTGTCCTGAGTCCGCTGCTCTTTACATTGATGACACATGACTGTGTCGCCAGGTCCACTACTAACCATATCATCAAATATGCGGATGACACAACAGTAGTGGGCCTCATCCGCAATAACGACGACCAGGCATATAGAGAGGAGGTGGAACAGCTGGTGAGCTGTTGCAGCAGGAACAACCTTCTCCTAAATGTGAACAAAACCAAGGAGATTGTCGTCGATTTCAGAAGGAAAATTCAGCCCAGTCACACTCCACTTTGCATCAACAACTCAGCAGTGGAGCAGGTGAAAAGCATCAAGTTCCTGGGGGTGCAGCTAACAGACACCTTAAACTGGTCCACAAACATTACATCTCTGGCAAAACGGGCACAGCAGCGGTTGTACTTCCTCCGCAGGTTGAGAAGTTTACACCTCCACCCTCCCATCCTCGTCACTTTCTACAGAAGCACAATTGAGTCGGTCATGACCAGCTGCATCTCTACGTGGTGCGGCAGCTGCGGACTGGAAGTGCCTTCAGAGAGTGGTGAGGACAGCGGAAAAAATCATTGGGACTTCTCTTCCTTCCATCATGGACATGGGGTACAAGCGCTGTCTGATTAGAGCTAAGGGCATTACCAGAGCCCCCACACACCCACAATTTGGCCTGTTTATACTGCTTAACTCTGGGAGGAGGTACCGCAGCACTAAGAGCAGGACAACCAGGTTCTGCAACAGCTTCATCCCCCAGGCCATAAGATTACTGAACAATCAACAAAACCGAGGCTAGAACTTTTTAAATATCGACACTTTTTAAAAACTTTTTATATATATTTATTTTACAGAACCATGCACATGAGGCATTTTTATGGACGCACCTAGCACTTTTTACTATTACCTGATTTTGGAGAGTCAAATGCAACGAAATTTCATTCAAGGTGCACTGTGTCTAGGTGTATATCTGAATGACAAAAAAGTTTTCATTCATTCATTCATTTATACTCCTCAAGCACCTCATTTACTCCATGCTGCCTATAATTATTTTAGATCTCTCTCTTTTTCCGAACCAAGTGTCCAATTTCCCTTGAAAACCATGGCTCTTTCCAATTTTTACAATTTCCTTTCAACCGAACAGGGACATAAAGATTCTGTACTCTTAAAATGTCATCTTTAAATGTCCTCCATTTCTCCTCCACATCCTTCCCGTCAAACAAAATGTCCCAATTCACTCCTTTTAAATCCTTTCGCATCTCCTCAAAGTTAGCCTTTCTCCAATCAAAAATCTCAACCCTAGGTCCAATTCTGACCCTCTCCATAATTATATTGAAACTAATGGTATTGTGATCACTGGACCCAAATTGTTCCCCAACACATACCTCAACCACCTGACCTGTCTCATTTCCTAATAGGAGGTCCAGCACTGCCTCTTCTCTAGTATTGCTGCAAAAAACTATCCTGCACACATTTTACAAACTCCAAACCATCCAGCCCATTTACAGAATGTGTTTCCCAGTCTATGTGTGGAAAATTGTAATCTCCCACAATCACTACCTTGTGCTTACTACTAATATCTGCGATCTCCTTACATATTTGCTCTTCCAATTCTCGCTCCCCATTAGGCGGTCTATAATACACCCCTATAAGTGTTGCTGCGCCTTTCCCATTTCTCAGTTCCACCCAAATAGCCTCCCTAGATGAGCCCTCTAATCTATCCTGCTAAAGCACTGCTGTAATATCTTCCCTGACAAGCAATGCAACACCTCCACTTCTTGCCCCTCCAATTCTATCACACCTAAAGCAACGAAATCCTGGAATATTTAGTTTTCAATCACAGCCATCCTGCAACCATGTTTCACTAATCGCCACAACATCATACTTCCAGGTATCAATCCAGGCTCTAAGCTCATCCACCTTTCTTACAATGCTCCTAGCATTAAAATATACACATTTAACATTTAAGAAACCCACCCCCTTGTATTCTCTGTTTATTATCTTTTTCTTCTTTCTCCCCTACATTTTGTGTCCGAGTGCTACCCTTCTCTGCCTCCTGCCTCACACACTGACTGCTAGCTTTCCCTATTTGAATCCCTCCCCCCAACCGTTCTAGTTTAAATTCTCCGCAGTAGCCTTTGCAAATCTCCCCGACAGGATATTGGTCCCCCTCGGGTTCAAGTGCAACCCATCCTTTTTGTACAGGTCGCACCTTCCACAAAAGAAGGTCCCAATGATCCAGAAACTTGAATCCCTGCCCTCTGCACCAGTCCTTCAGCCACGCATTTATCCTCCACCTTGCTCCGTTCTTACTCTCACTGTCGCGTGGCACAGGCAGTAATCCTGAGATTGTTACCGTTGCAGTCCTTCTCTTTAACTCTCCTCCTAACTCCCTAAATTCTTCTTTCAGGACCTCTTCTCTTTTTCTACCCATGTCATTGGTACCTATATGTACCACGACCTTGGGCTCCTCTCCCTCCCATTTCAGGATATCTTGGACATGTTCAGACACATCCCTGACCCTGGCACCAGGGAGGCAAACTATCATCCGGGTCTCCCGACTGCGTCCACAGAATCGTCTATCTGACCCACTAACTATAGAGTCCCCTATTACTAATGCCCTCCTCTTCTTGTCCTTACCCTTCTGAGCAACAGGAACGGTCTCTGTACCGGAGGCCTGGCCGCTGTTGCTATCCCCAGGTAGGCTGTCCCCCCCAACAGTACTCAAACAGGAATACTTATTATCAAGGTGTACAGCCACCGGGGTACTCTCTAGTCCCTCCTGCCTGTGCCCCTTGTCCCTCCTAACCGTGACCCACTTGCCTGCCTCCTGTGGTCTTGGAGTGACCACCTCTCTGTAACTCCTCTCAATGACTTCCTCGCTCTCCCTGACCAGACGGAGGTCATCGAGCTGCTGCTCCAGGTTCCTAATATGGTCCCTTAGGAGCCCCATCTCAACGCACCTGGCGCAGATGTGGACATCTGGAAGGCTATCAGATTCCTTGACCTCCCACATCTGACATCCAGAACAGTAAACTGCCCTGGCACTCATACTCTCCTCTTACCTAGGATACAATACAAAGTACAATACAATACAAACTGCTACAATACAATACAAACTGCTACAATACAATACAAACTGCTGGAAGAAATCAGCAGGGATCCGACTCCCAATCAGATGCAATCAGATGCTTCCTCACCCTCTTGTCTGCTTCCACCAATCAGCGGCTTCCTCAAGCCCACTTGTTTTGAAATGCAAACGGAACGTCCTCCCTCTGAGACTGCGACAACGGCTCTCGGGCCTCTGATGATGACTGATGCAGCCTATGTGCTGTGTTTATTGAAACTTGTTGCACTGATTTTTGTTTGGTATTCTGCAGTGACCTAACTTACATCTTTACAATCCTTCTGCAACATCTAAAAGGTAGAAGAGAGAAATAAAGGGGATTGTATTGGCTCTAGAGTCAAGTCAACTCCAGTTTATGTACGATGAGAAACAGGTACATGAACATCTTGCTTGCAGCAGCACCACAAGCACAAAGCAGGCAAAACACAAAATGGTGAATTATACATACATTTACAGAAGTTATACAGAAGTTCCAAAAAACAGTAAAACAAATGTGCAAAAAAAATAAGGAAATAAGTCCACGGTAGTGCAAGATGGTGTATATTTTTAGTTTGGTTTGATTTATTGTCACATGTACCAAAGTATAATCATGTATTATCTTTCACTTGACTGGTTTGCACACAACAGAATCTTTTCAATGTACAGGGTACTTCGGTACATCTGACAATAAACTAAGCCAAAACTGTATAGTGAAAAGCTTTTGTTGCATGCTATCTAATCAAAGAGACTATACATAATTACAATCAAGCCAGCCACAGTGTACAGATAAAGGATAAAGAGTACAATATCTAGTGCAAGATAAAGCCTGATCAAGTATAGTTCAAAGGTCTCCGATGAGGTAATTTGGAAATCATACCACTCTCTAGCTGGTGACAGGACACTGTTGGCTTAGGGTTGTGCAGGTTGGTTCAAGAAGCTGATGGTTATAGGAAAGTATGCAGCTGTTCCTGAATCTGGTGGTGCATCTAATCAATACACATCCAAAACAAAGTAGCCTGTTTGATCAACACCCCATCAATTGCCTAACTCTCCATCTCCCCACCATCAACATTCTATCATTACTGTGCGTTCTATCTAAAGGACAAGGCAACATATCTCCATGGCTCCTTCATCAACACCTCTTCAATCCAAATCTCCATCACCTGGAAGAATATGTGTGGAAAATAAATGTGTGGAAAAAATAAAGCCCAGGATCTTGATTGGCTGGATATTGCCATCTCATTATTGTCTTCTCATTAAAAATCTGAAACTAAGTACAAATTACGATGGTACAGCCAGGTCACCACCCAGACACTACAGTTAAACAAGACAGCCAACCTCTACCTATTAAGAGTGAGCAAGATGAGTTAGTCTTCTCACCCAAGCCCTTCTCTGAAGGAGGGAAATAGATCCAATTATAGCAGCAGTTCAATTACCATTTAACACAAAAATAAAAACAAGATATTGGTCAAAAGTGAGATGACAAAAAACATAGGGTCAGATCCTAAAAGTACACTTATTCAGATATAGTTTATGTCAGTCATGACACCAGATCAATAATGAACAGATAGTACCGTAAACTCATCCAATGGCTTTCATTTCTAGAAACGAACAAGAGGGTCTATATTTATGACTCTTCCTCCTTTGCCCACCAGGGTTGATAAGGGGATCTGTAGGATCTGGTTAATTGATCCACTGACTCTTAATTGGACTTGGCTGTGGCTCGTTAGCCTGTGGCCGTGAGATGGACAGACATGAAAGGAGACATGTCATCACAAGTTGATTAATATTTCCTATTAGTACGGCTGAAATAATAAAAGTTGGTGACTCATTTTGCGTTTCGAAAACTGAGTGTTGCCCATGAATGTTAAATTCACCCAGTTTAAAAATATCAGATAAACACGTCTATAATTTAAGTGAGATTTTTAATGAGATAACGCATAAGGTTAACTGCATGTAAAGTGATGGATTAGATGATGTTAATAATGCATGTCATGTAAATAAGGTCCCACATCATGTTCACGGTGAAGTAAGAGTTCACATTAATCATTATAGCTCTTGTCAGTTAGCTTTCATCAAAAATATGTCTCTTCGACATTTAATATATGTGTGTTTATTAAAGAGATAATCACTATTCAAAATACTTCCCATTTTTAAAAAGGTTGAAATCTAATTAGGTCCCAAGTGAATATTATTCAGAGCTACAGACATTGATGAAAGAAGCATATAAACTATCTATAAAAGTACAATAAAAACTCCAGGCTAGGTTAAGAATAGATGCATAGAAATATATCTCTGGCCAAATGCGCTCAAACTTTTGTAATAGTGGCTAAGCAATCAAGTCCACTTCCAAGGTAGACAAAAATACTGGAGAAACTCAGCGGGTGAGGCAGCATCTATGGAGCGAAGGAATAGGTGACGTTTCGAGTCGAGACCCTTCTTCAGACCCAAAACGTCACCTATTCTTTCGCTCCATAGATGCTGCCTCACCCGTTGAGTTTCTCCAGCACTTTTGCCTCCCATCGATTTTGACAGCATCTGCAGTTCCATCTTAAACGTCCACTTCCAAACATCTTTTCTTCAGTAGACAGCATAAAGGATGTAAGGAGGGTGGGAAGTGAATTTATGAAATGGCTTTAGAGCAGGAGATGCTGGGCCAAGTACTCTATCCAGAATCAAATCCTCCTTGAAAAGTCCTCTAACAACAAGGTGAAAGCTACCCTGAGAGCCTGGAATCAGATCTTATGGGAGAGAGAAAAAAAAGACACAATGTGCTAGAATAACTCAGCAGGTCAGGCAGCATCTCTGGAGAACCTGGATAGGACTGGGACACTTCTTCAGACCTGAAACATTACCTGTGTATGTTCTCCAGAGATGCTGCCTGCCGACTAAATTACTCCAGCACTTTAGTTTAGAGATGCATCACGGGGACAGGCCCTTCAGCCCACTGGGTCCATGCCGACCAGCGTTTCCCCGCACATTAACACTAGCCTACACACACCAGGGACAATTTCAATTTATAGAAAACCAATTAACCTACAAACCTGTATGTCTTTGAAGTGTGGGAGGACACCGAAGATCTCAGAGGAAAGCCACGCGGTCATGGGGAGAATGTACAATTCTGTACAGACAGCACCCGTAGTTGAGATCGAACCCTCATCTCTGACGCTGAAAGCGCTGTAAGGCAGCAACTCTACCGCTGCACTACCATGCTGTGCCGTACTGTAACTTTGTGATTTTTTTTGTAAACCAGCATCTGCAGTTTCTTGTTTCTAGTTACGCTGGAGAACTTTCCCTTTCCCATGTGCTCAGGAATTATACAAACTCGCAGTAACGGCTGAGGGATAATTATCCAACCTGCGGCTAATTCCAGAGCGCTTCCTGCCGAACTTGGTGCAAAGCACACCAACAAAGCTGACTGCTGGAGGAGAGGTAAAAAACGGGATGAAGTCCTACAAGGTGAATTTAGGGAGCTAGGAGATAAACTTAAAAGTAGGACCTCAAAGATAATAATCTCTGGATTATCTCTGAATTACTACCAGTGCCACCGGCTAGTCAGAGTACAAATAGGAAGATATTTCAGATGAATTCGTGGCTTGAAAAATGGTGCAAGGGGGGAGGGATTCAAATTTCTAGGGCATTGGAACCATTTCTGGGGGAGGTGGGACCAGTACAAACAGAACGGTCTGCACCAGGGCTGGAATGGAACCAATGACATTGGGGGAGTGTTTGCTAGTGCTGTCGGGGAGGATTTAAACTAATGTGGCAGGGGGATGGGAGCATGAGCAGAGAGACAGAGGGGTGTAAAATGAGGGTAGAAGCAATAGGTAGCAAGGTGAAAAGTAAAAGTGGCAGGCAGACAAATCCAGGGCAAAAATCAAAAATGGCAACTTTTCAACATAATTGTATAAGTGGGTAAGAGTGTTGTAAAAACAAGCCTGAAGGCTTTGTGGCTCAATGCAAGGAGCATTCGTAATAAGGTGGATGAGTTGAATGTGCAGATAGTTATTAATGAATATGATATAGTTGGGATCACGGAGACATGGCTCCAGGGTGACCAAATGGGAGCCAAACATCCAGGGATAATCAATATTCAGGAGGGATAGACAGAAAGCAAAAGGAGGTGGGGTAGCGTTGCTGGTTAGAGAGGAGATTAATGCAATAGAAAGGAAGGACATTAGCTTGGAGGATGTGGAATCGATATGGATAGAGCTGTGAAACAGTAAGGGGCAGAAAACACTAGTGGGAGTTGTGTACAGGCCACCTAACAGTAGTAGTGTAGTTGAGGTGGCATCAAACAGGAAATTAGAAATGCTTGCAACAAAGGTAAAACAGTTATAATGGGTGACTTCAATCTACATATAGATTGGGTAAATTAAATTGCAGAGGTGCTGAGGACGAGGATTTCTTGGAATGTATGCGGGATAGTTATCTAAACCAACATGTAGAGGAACCAACGAGAGAGCAGGCTATTCTAGACTGGGTATTGAGTAATGAGGAAGGTTAGTTAGCAGTCTTGTTGTGCGTAGCCCCTTTGGCAAGTGACCATAATATGGTTGAGTTCTTCATTAGGATGGAGAGTGACATAGTTAATTCAGAAACAAGGGTTCTGAACTTAAAGAAAGGTAACTTTGAGGGTATGAGACGTGAATTGGCCAAGATAGACTGGCAATTGATTCTTAAAGGGTTGATAGTGGATATGCAATGGAAGGCATTTAAAGACCACATGGATGAACTACAGCAATTGTTCATCCCAATTTGGCAAAAGAATAAATCAGGGAAGGTAATGCATCTGTGGATAACAAGGGAAATCAGGGATAGTATCAAAACAATAGATGAAGCATACAAATTAGCCAGAAAAAGCAGCCTACCAGAGGACTGGGAGAAATTCAGTCCAGCGGAGGGGGACAAAGGGCTTAATTAATAAAGGGAAAATAGATTATGAAAGAAAACTGGCAGGGAACATAAAAACTGACTGCAAAAGCTTTTATAGATATGTGAAGAGAAAAAGATTAGTTAAAACAAATGTGGGTCCATTTGCAGTCAGAAAGAGGTGAATTGATCATGGGAAACAAGGACATGGCGGCCCGACTTTGGTTCTGTCTTCACTAAGGAAGACATAAATAATTTGCCGGAAATAGCAGGGGAGAATGAGATGGAGGAGCTGAGTGAAATCCAGGTTAGTCGGGAAGTGGTGTTAGGTAAATTGAATCTTTTAGGACCGAGATGAGAAAAATATTTTTCACACAGAGAGTGGTGAATCTCTGGAATTCTCTGCCACAGAAGGTAGTTGAGGCCAGTTCATTGGCTATATTTAAGAGGGAGTTAGATGTGGCACTTGTGGCTAAAGGGATCAGGGGTTATGGAGAGAAGGCAGGTACAGGATACTGAGTTGGATGATCAGCCATGATCATATTGAATGGCTGTGTGGGCTTGAAGGGCGAATGGCCTACTCCTGCACCTAATTTCTATGTTTCTATGTTTCTAAGAGATTAGCATACAAACTTAAAGCACACGGTATTGGGGGTTCAGTATTGATGTGGATAGAGAACTGGCTGGCATACAGGAAGCAAAGAGTAGGAGTAAATGGGTCCTTTCCAGAATGGCAGGCAGTGACTAGTGGGGTACCGCAAGGCTCAGTGCTGGGACCTTGTAGGTGACGCAGCCTTTCGGTTAGTTGGTTTTAGCTTTTATACGTCCCGCCCTTTCGGTTAGTTGGCTTTCAGCTTCGTACGCGTTGGGTTATTTGGCTATTCGTCTTTGTTTTCGTTCGGTTATTTGGCTTCCACTTCTTTGCTTCGGCTTCTCGTCCTTCGACGCCATGCCCGGGTACCCTTTGAGCCAGCACCACCATCCAATATGATCATGGCTGATCATTCAATATCAGTATCCCGTTCCTGCTTTTTCATCATAACCCCTTTTCGGGGAAACAATGACCCTGGATGGTGAAAACCCTGATTAATTAGGATAGAGGCTCTCAGACCATTCGTATAGAGCAATAATTGTGTTACTTTAAGCCATCCGATGAGATTACAGACTTGCTTGCCTCTAACTGCCCAATTCCTTCATGTTAACTCCCCACATCTTCACTCCTCACCCACAAAATCACATCTGAGTACCATGAGCTGCATGGTTCTCCTGAGAGCAGCATCATTTGTCATACAATACTAGAATCCTAGCAGATAAATTAACTTGGACTTGTTTTCTCCTACAGCCAGGAACTCACTCTGGCAACCGCCTAGCCGATGTAAATAAGACCCAATATCATGCCTCATAGGTGAAGAATGGTTCTTGATGGAGGGCCAAGTGTGAATAAACTATCTATTTCAGAAGGATTATGATGTCAATGGTTGATTTGTAACTAGTTCAGAATATTTAAAAGTTGTTTTGTTTTAATTACATTTTTGTTGGTATTGCTATTGATTTATTATTAGGGGGCATCTCATTGAAACCTACTGAATAGTGAAAGGCCGAGATTGAGTGGAAGATGAGAGGATGTTTCCACTAGTGGGAGAATCCAAGGCCAGAGAACACAGCCTCAGAATAAAAAGAAGTATATTTAATACTAGACCAAGTGCAGACCCGTTGGGTCTGTTCCCCCAACGTGCGGTTGTGGGGGGGAGGCAGCATGCAGCATCACACACTAACTACCCGCACTCATGCTAATAGAGGGGAGGAGGGGTGAGAGGGGGGAGAGAGAGGGGGGGAGGGGGGGGGGGAGAGAGAGGAGGGGGGGGAGGAGGGAGGGGGGGGGGGGGGGAGAGAGGGGAGAGAGAGAGGGAGTGCAGAGGGGGGTGAGATGGGGGGCGAGGGAGAGGTGGGGAGCAGGGAGGGGGTAGGGGTGTGCGGAGGGAAGGGGGGGGGTTTAGGGGGTGGGGGGGACGGTGGGGGAGGGGGTGGAGGGGGGGGGGGGGGGGGGGGGGGGGTCGGGGGGGGGGGAGGGGGGAGGGGGGGGGGGGGGGGGGACGGGGGGGGGGGGGGGGAGGGAGGGGAGGGGGAGGGAGGAGAGGGGAGGGGAGGAGAGGGGGGGGGTGTGGGGGGGGGGGGGGGAGGGGGGGGGGGTAGAGGGGGGGGGGGAGGGGGAGGGAGGAGGGGGGGGGGGGGGGAGGGGGGAGGGGGGAGAGGGGAGGAGAGAGGGGGGGAAGGGGGAGAGGGGGGGGGGAGGGGAAGGGGAGGAGGAGAAGGGGGGAGGAGAAGGGGGAGGAGAAGGGGGGAGGAGGAGGAGGGGGAGGAGAAGGGGGGGAGGAGAGGGGGAGAGGGGGAGAGGAGGGGAGGGAGGAGGGGAGGAGGGAGGGGGGGGAGAGGAGAGGGGAGGGGGGGGGGGAGGGGGGCGAGGAAGGAGAGGGGGGGAGGAGGGGGAGAGGGGAGGGGAGAGGGGGGGAGGGAGGGGGGGGAGGGGAGAGGAGAGGGGGGGGGAGGAGGAGAGGGGGGGTAGGAGAGTGGGGGGGGGAGAGGAGAGGGGGAGGGGGGAGGGAGGGGGGGGAGGAGAGGAGAGGGAGGAGAGAGGAGAGGGGGGAGAGGAGAGGTGGCGAGAGGAGAGGGGGAGAGGAGAGGTGAGGAGAGCTGAGGGGAGGGGGAGAGAGGGGGGGGGAGAGAAGAGGGGAGGAGAGGAGAGGAGGGCAGGGGGGGGGGGGGAGAGGGGCGGGGGGGGGCGGGGGGGGAGGAGGGGGGGGGAGGGGGAGAGGAGAGGGTGGGGGGGTAGAGGAGGAGAGGGAGGGGGGGGGGGGGGGAAGAGGAGAGGGAGGGGGAGGAGGAGAGAGAGAGTGCCTTTTTACTTCAACCCAAACCCAAACAACCATTTGCAGGCAGTGCTTTTTTAACCTCTAACCATATTTTCATTTTCAAACCAAATCAAGGGTACTCACAGTGCTGTAGACATTTGTCAGTGTCATTCAAAGCTCTGATTGAGGCACACCACTTGCAGAGACTGATTGAGGCACACCACTTCCTGGTTTTATATTCCCTCCCTCTCCCTCCAGTGGGGGCAGCAGAGAGAATGGGGAATGTTGTAAAAACATTAATATCTCTGTCAATTTTCATCGACGGGAAAAACCCTCAGCACACACGCGGCGGAGGGGGTCTCTGAGCGAGGTGGCCAAAAATGACGGCCGTAGGTGGCGGCGTACTCTCGGAAACCGCAGCACAGAAAGCCGAAACCGGTCAAGAACAGAGTTTTAGTAATATAGATGAAGATGAGGAGAAATTTCTTTAGCCAAGATGGTGGTGATTCTGTAGAATTCATTGTCACAGGCAGGCTGTCATTGGGTTTTTAAAGCAGAGATTGTTAGGTTCTTGATTAGTAAAGGTGTCAAAGGTTGTAGAGAGAAGGCAAGAGAACGGGGTTGAGGGAAGGCAAGAGAACGGGGTTGAGGGAAAAGTGGATCAGCCATAATCGAATGGCCGAGCAGACTCGATGGGTTGAATGGCCTAATTCTGCTCCTATGTCTTATGATTGTATGATTACCAAGTAACAAGATACAGTGAAAAACATTATTTTGCATGCTATCCAGGTAGATCATACTGTACATGATTTTTCAAGAGAGTGTTAGATATAGCTCTTTGGGCTAAGAGAATCAAGGGATATGGGGAGAAAGCAGGAATGGGGTACTGACTTTGAATGGCCTACTCCTGCACCTATTTTCTATATTTCTATGTTAACATGAGTACAATCATACGGAGCAAGAGTAAAGCAGGTAGTGCAAAAAGAGAAAGGAAACAGGGTACAGAATATAGTGTTACAGATACAGAGAAGGGGTAGAATAAAAAAACGTTCAAGGTTCGGAGCAAGGTAGATTGGAAGATCTGGAACACATCCTTAATATGTGAGTAGTCCATTCAAGAGTCTGATAAAAGCATGGAAGATCTTGTGTTTGGATCCACCCGACAGTTATATTGCTTTTGGAACTTTTCTCAACTCTATGATGGGTGCAGATGGGTTTAAGGATTTGTATGTGTGAACCACATTTAAAGATAAGGAGCATGATTAATAATCCAAGAGGTGACGTATTCAGGAAACTTTTGCAAAGTTTTAACTGATCAGGTTTAAAGGACTATGTGCAAAATATTGGCAAATGGAACAGCTCAAGAAAGCAATTTGGTCAGCATTGATGAGTTATACCTTTGATCAGCAAACTTTGCTAAAACTAAATTGACGTGTATTGTGACACAGTAGGCCATAAGAAAGGGATTGGTATCTGAGACAGAAACAGGAACTGGGAGAGGACAAGGTCCATCTGACCCTTCATGTCTTCTCCATCATTCAAGAAGGTCAGTCTTTCCCAAATGAGTCCCATCTCACTCGACTCACTGAGAATCTAAAAACCTATTGATCCGAGCCATCAATGTGAATCTGCAAAGAAATGAATGGCAGCGTTGTGGCTAAAACCCTGATTGATGCTACTAACATTGAGATGGAGCTTCAGGTCTTTTTGGTGAGGTGGCTTAGAAACAGGTGCAGCTTACTTTCAGAAGATATGCTGTCACGCAGTATGAGCCGATGATTCAGCTGAGCATATGCCTGTCTGATGAATCAAACCTTGAAGGTAGTCACAACATTCTCTCTGAAATATTCCAGAGCTTTAGTGAGTTTGGTCAACAAAAAAAACACTGATTCTTAACCATTCATTCCTATCTTGGGACTATCATTGTGTGGGATCACTATATGGGACTAGGGGAGAATACGTGTTCGGCCCGGACTAGAAGGGTCGAGATGGCCTGTTTCCGTGCTGTAATTGTTATATGGTTATATGGTTATCTTTTAATAGACACAAAATGCTGGGTCAGGCAGAATCTCTGGGGAAAAGGAAAAGGTAAAGTTTTGGGTCGAGACCCTTCTTCAGACTGGGTGAGTTACTGCAGCATTTTGTGTCTATCTTTGGTGTAAACCAGCATATGCAGTTCCTTCCTACATATCTAATAGTGGGCTTTTGGGGTTGAGGCCCTTTTTCAGACTCCAGCATCTGCAGTTCTTTCTTACACCGTCCTATCTTTTGGCAAGACATACCATGCAAAGCATTACTGTGATTGAGAAACGTCTTGAGAAGGTTCCAACAATGACATGGGTTGGTACTGTCAGCGTAGTTTATTTTGGAAGAGCAACCAATGCAAGCCATATTGCCACAGCAGGATATGTATTTCTGAATTGCTTTTACCATGCCTCAACTGGGTAATCAAATTAATAACCGAGTCATACTGACAAGTCTGAGTCAACTAATCTGATTTAGTTTAGTTTAAGTTATTTAGTTTAGTTTAAGTTTAGTTTAGTTTAGTTTAGTTTAGTTTAGTTTAGTTTAGTTTAGTTTAGTTTAGTTTAGAGATACGGCACAGAAACAGGCCCTTTGCCCACCGAGTCTGCTCCGACCAGCGATCCACACATATTAGCACCCTCCTACACCATGGACAATATTTACATTTATACCAAGCCAACTGACCTACAAACTTGTACGTCTTTGGAGTGTGGGGGGAAAACCAAAGGTCACGGAGAAAACACATGCAGGTCACAGGGAGAATATACAAACTCCGTACAGACAAGCACTCATAGCCAGGATCGAACTTGGGTCTCTGGTGCTGTCAATGCTGTAAGGCAGCAACCTTACAGGCAGGAAACATGTTCCCTATGTTGGGGGAGTCCAGAACCAGGGGCCACGGTTTAAGAATAAGGGGCAAGCCATTTAGAACGGGGATGAGGAAACACTTTTTCACACAGAGAGTTGTGAGTGTGGAATTCTCTGCCTCAGAGGGTGGTGTTGGCCGGTTCTCTAGATACTTTAAAGAGAGAGCTAGATAGAGCTCTTAAAGATAGCGGAGTCAGGGGATATGAGGAGAAGGCAGGAACGGGGTACTGATTGGTGATGATCAGCCATGATCACATTGAATGGCGGTGCTGGCTTGAAGGGCCGAATGGCCTACTCCTGTACCTATTGGCTATTGTCTATTGTCTAACTCTACCACTGTACTACCGTGCTACCGCTGATCTCCACTATGATAGCACTAGGATGCTTAAATTGGACTAATCATATATTTCAATAGGAGTGAATGGACAAGGAGCAGTGATTATTGAGTGAGCAAATACACTAAAGTTCGGGAAGATCTCAGTGAAATGTTGAAGGGCAATTTTGCATTTCATAGATGACCAAATTAATTGCAGTATCAAAGTGGTAAGTCCTTGAATGTTCATTCTAAGAAAGTAATTTACAGTGAATTAATTTCTTAAATGAACCTATCTTGGTGAAACTTCTTAAAACTGATGTCAGCTATGGCAGCAATTAAAATGTTATCATTTTTCAAATACATTTTCAAGATCTTACTGTAGTCTGCCCCGCACATTTATTCTACAATAAGATAGTCAGGAAGTTACAAACTACCTAACTCATCTTATTGAAGCTGGATATAGTGTTGAAATTAATGTCCAATGGGATAAATTGACCCCTCATCAGCAGATTAGAGGCAGGATATTCCTTTCATTTACTCGTTTCCCTGCCATTAATCTGTTGAACTTTCTTCTGAGGTCCCTCATTATCTCTGCAGAGAAGATTAGAAGCACTAATACCATTCACCATTAGATTGCATCTGTTGGAAGCAAGGGAAATATAATGGCATTTTACCTTTTAAAGGCTGCAACTAATTAAAAGAGAACATGACACTGAACCTCGGGAATCAAAGGGCTCAAGGATTGAGCAACATTGTAGAATGGATAGAGGATAGTTAAAAGACGGAATACAGGAATGAACAAAGCATTCTCATTTTTGTCTTCTGGTTGTAGTTACATGCCACAAGTATTTTGTTTTGGTCTTTTTTCTCTCTTCACAATAAATACCAGTCTCATGGATGAAAAGACAAACTGTAATTTATCCAAGTTTGCTGATGTCATGAAACTAGGTGGAAAGTAAACTATGAGGAGTACACAAGGAATTTGTACAGGCAAATTAATGTGGTGGGAAGAAGGAGGCATATGGAGTATGTGGGAAAACGTGAGTTTGTTCACTTTGATAGAGAGAATAGACAAAAAACAAATTGAAACAAGACTAGAAACATTCTTGGGAACTGGTCAGAAATGGATAGGTCAGACTGAAGGGCCAGATTCTGTGCTGCACAACTCTGACTATTAATTATTGAAAGCTTAAGTATAGTTACGTCAAATAATTTGTACTTAGAACAAACCCCATGACTCGATCTTTATTAGACAGGATCTGTCATCACCCTGCATCCACCTATGGAGGGAAAAAACTCTTATTATTCAGCCAATGTCTGTTGTGGTTCCAGCCTCCCTCCACGTCAATGTGTGGCACGTCTCCATGAGCTTCTACTTTAAGGTTGCCTCATTTAAATGGAGAGCAGTGCAGGAGAACAGTTCCTGATCTTTTAGGAGAACAGTTCCAGACCTGTTATGGATAATGTGTTTTGCTGAGAGACCCTCTCCTCCTCATTCAGTCATTAGCCTTTTGTTCTCACTCCTAATCCCACTGACCCCCACTTACATCAGCAAACTGAAGGAGCTGGCCGTTGACTTGAGGAAGCAGGGTGGAGCACACTCCCCAGTCTGCATCACTGGTGCTGAAGTGGAGATGGTCAAGAGCTTCAAATTCCTCACTGTAAAAATCACCAACATTTTCTCTTAACCCAACCATGTTGACATGAGGGATGAGAAGGCATACCACTCCTCTACTTTCTTAGAAGGGACTTCACCATGTTTCCAATGACTCTTACCGATTTCTACAGATGCACCATAGAAGGCATCCTATCCGGAAACATCACAGCTTGGAATGTCCACTGCTCTGCCCAAGAACGCAGGACATTTCAGAGAATTGTGAATGCAATCCAGTTCATCACCTTCTAATTGACTCCATCTACACTTCTCGCTTCCTTCGGAAGGCAGCCAGCATAATCAAGGACTGCAATCCCAGTTATTCTCTCTTCTTTCCTTCTCCGTCAGGCAGAAGATATAAAAGCGTGTAAACATGTACCACCAGATTCAAGAACAGCTTCTCCCCTGCTGTTTTCAGATCGATTCCCAATCTTCCAATCTACGTCATTAAGGCACTTGAACTTTTTATAACTGCACTTTCTCTCTTGGTGTAACACTTCATTCTGCACTGGTTTTTTTCTCTTTTGCACTACATGATATACTTGTGTATGGTATCATTTGCCAGAATGGCTCGAGAAACTATGTTGTTCACTGTCTCTTGGTACATGTGACAATGATAAGTAAAGGGCCTGTCCCACTTAGGCGAATTTTTTAGGCGACTGCCAGCGACTGTCATAGTCGTAGCAGGGCACTGAAAAACCGGCGACTGGACCACCCTACGACAATGTCTATGACAAGTTACAACAAGCTACCACCTAGTCAACGTCAAGCTACGGCAAGCTACCGACATCCAGCGACCCATTAGGACGTCCGTCTACAACCACAGCTACAACAATCTACGACCACACAGGCGACAACCTATGACAACCAAAGTCAACAAAGACAACCAAAGTCAACCCGCGACAAGCTACAACATGCTACGACCCTGCGACTGAAGACAACTGAAGACAATTCAGTCGCCGGTACCTGTCGCCGGTTAACATAGGTTGACGCAGGTAGTCGCAAATGGAATGCACCAAAGTCAGCACCGGTGACAACTTACGTCACCTGGCGACAACCTACGACAATACCTACGTCATGAGAAGTCACTGGCGTCAACCCACTGTCGCAGATTGTCGCCGAAAATGTTTGAACATGTTGAAAATCCATCTTCAACCAGAAAGACTCTAGGACTCTTTGGGCAACTGAGGAGACTACTCATGACCATACAGGCGACACCCCAGCGATCATGTGGCGACAGCCTAGTCACCTGTAGTCGCCTAAAAAAATAGCCTGTGGGACAGGTCCTTAAATACCAATATCATATCACTTCACACAACCAAATTCACACCCAATATCTGTTAGTTTTATGCCATTTTTAAACCTACAACCACAGAACACGCTACATCTGCATCTTCATGCAAATGTCAAGTACTAAAATATCACAGAGGCTAAACCTTTTAAATAATGTTGAATGAAAGTTATGGAGGTTCTTTCTGCTGATGTGTTGCTTGCACTTCATATTTATTGGCTCATTGTGGTCCAATTTGCTTCCATCCAGTCATGATGAATCAAATTTTACAGCCATTATTTTGTATTCCTTGGATGAAGAATTCATTGCTGTGTTCCGGGGAGCCACGCACACGATGGGAGTGTTCCAGAGAGCCATTCGCATGGCGGGAGTGCCCCAGGGAGCCACGTGGGCCTTATCCACTCGCCGAACAACCGCGACGCCGACGACCGGAGCAATGACCGAAGACCGGCACACGCCCCAGTAGGCCTGACTCACCCCACAGGCATCCCAGGGGACTGCGGTGAAGCCAGGTGGCGAGGCCTGTCTGGGCCAAAGGAGCCTCAGCGGCAGCGGCGTTGGGTACCTCGGCGCTGGCAGTGGGAGACTCAGGGGTGGCAGTGGGTGCCTCGGCGACAGCAGGTGCCTCAGCGACAGCAGGCAATGGGGGCCTAGGCGGCAACCGGAGCCTCGGTGGAGGTGGGGCCTCACGGTCAATGGGCATGAGGGGGGGAGGGGAAGACAATGGGGATCCAGCATGCGGGGACCGCCGTAAAGAAGAACGGTGACCCAGCATGGGAGGACCGCTGTGAGGGACGGTGGGAGAACAAAGGGGGACCCGTTGTGGGGCTGGCGGGAAGGGGGGGGGGCTCTCTAGTCTAGAATCCTCTGCCCAGTGGATAATCTGTGTTTGTTTGTTTGTTCATTTGTTTGCCGTGTGCACATGGCAGCCAGCAACAGTCGCTTGTCTTTTTCTTTATGTTTTCACTTTTAATTTCAAGTTTTTGTGTACCTTGTGTGTTGTGACTGTCGGCAGACCAATTTCCCTTTGAGGATGAATAAAGTTTTATTATATCGTATCGTCCTTTAGTATTACAAAATCAAGCAACTTCACTGACAAGCCAGAAGGCAGAAGATATAAAAGCGTGAAAGTAGGTAACACCAGATTCAAGAACAGCTTTCCCCCTGCTGTTATCAGATGGACTTCTCATATGCTAAGGATGAATTCCCAATCTTCTGATCTACGTCATTAAGCCACGTGCACTTTTTTTTAACTGCACTTTCTCTCTAGCTGTAACATTTTTGAAGCAAAATAAAAAATAAAAGCAAAATATCATTGCTTCCTTTCAGTACAAATTATGCAAAGCAAAATTACATAATCTACAGGGAATATTTAGTATCATCTCCACCGTTTACAACATATTGAACAATAAAGTATTATGATGATTTTGTTCAATGGATTTTGACTCTTTTTCAACAAGCTATCGCAAATCAACGTGAAAATATCCTCCAATGATTTGATATACTTCTGCCAAAACACCAAAGTGGTTCCTATAATATTCAGTTTGTTCCTCCATGAATCTGGATGACATTCTATTAACACCACAGAAGACTATTATCCATGCTGACAACTAATACTTGTTTTACTTAAATTGGAAAGTTTCCTAAGTTAGCAATGCAGCTTACAGTAGATGGGCTTGGAATTCCTAAAGCAAATTAACCAATAACATCGAATTAAAAAAACAAGAACCACAAGACTCCTTCAGTCTTTCAAGATTGTCCATAATTCAAGCTATTAATCTATATTGAGTAGTTCACATCTAACTTAAAATATTCTACATGTATATTCTGTGCGATTTAGTTTGCAAGGAACAATTGCAAAGAACATTTATTTCCAAAGTGTGCTTGCTTGACAATACACAAACTAAATAGAACATAGAACAGAGTCCATCAGTCCACAACGTCTGAGTTGAACATGATGCCCAATTAAACGAGTCTACAACAGAAGGCTGGAAATACTCAATGATCATGTTACACTGGCAGCAACTTCCCCAATTGTTCTGGGAAAGCAGACCTTGAATGAATTACATCAATAACAAACAATTTCCTGGAATTTTGCATAACACCTGGCCTAGGCGAATTATGTGTTTGCATGTATAAAGTGCAAATCAAAAGCACCTAAGAGACCAATGCAGGCATGGAAGTGCCTTACAATTCTTATTGATGTACACTCAAAATGGATTGGAGTTAGATGTATTGGTACATGGTGTAACATTACATCATCATTTGCTGAGCCAAGATGGATCTCATGCTACCTGGCATATCTGAGTTGTTATCTGAAAATGGGCCTCAGTTTGCATCCCATTTAATGTTTCCTGCTATTAAGCAAACATTAAAGACTCCATTTCTCCCCAGATGCAATGATGCATCATAGTCACACCAGCCAACATGTCCCAGCTATATTAATCCCACCTGCCGTGTTTAGATCCACCAAACCTGTCCTACCCATGTACCTATCTAACTATTTCTTAAAGCATCAAGCAACTTTGTGCTTTCAAAGGAAGACTTGAAGAAGCAGATTTTCTCAAGATTATCCCAGTTCAACAGTGAGTCATCAGTTGGCTTATTTCATGTTTACACATAGCGCAGCATCACCTTCTACCACAGGTTTCACCCCTGCATTAGGTGTTGATGCATTGAAGACTTTAACTGTGTGTCGGTTTTGCCATGGCCGAGCTCGGAGAAGCTGTCATTGAACTAAAGCCAAAAGGAAGAGGCAAGGAAAAGCAATTCAGACAGTGAAAGTGTGAGAATGCCAAGACCAACGTGCAGGTATGACACACACACAAGTGTGAAAAAGCAAGTCTGCTGTCCAAATGCGTATTTGGTGTGCATTGAATGCTAAGTCCGAAGTCTTCATATTGGCCAGATAATTGCAATGAGGGACGTTCAAAAAAATGGTACTGAAAATATATGTGATGACAAATTTATTCCAGGATATTGAGCCAGCAGTGCAGAGGAGATACATTGACAGTGAACTGTCAAGGTACCAAGAAATGACGAATGTCTGAGATCCATCCTGTAGAAGATCTTCAGAAAGGGAGTTAACAGAGTCAGTATGTTAATGCTGTAATTGTAGAAGTGTTTCACACAGTATGATACATTTGTCTATAATGTGTATACACCATGAATGCAAGTGTCATGTGAGCAATTACCTAATATCTGATATTGTAATAAAATACATACTCTTATTGTGAAGCTCCTGGTGCTTTCCAGAGATCTTTTATCATTAATTTACAAGTAATGGTTCATAGACCTCCACAAAATACACCTTAGAAGGAGACTAAAGCCCCTGTCCCACTTTCCCGAGTTACTCACGAACTGTCCTGAGTTTTCCCCTTGATTCGAACTCGGAGAATTACGATAATAGCCATTCGTATGTACTCGGGGCTATTTTTTTTACTCGTGGACATTTTTCAACATGTTGAAAAAACGTCCCGACATACCTGATGCCCCAAGTTCCTATGGCTGGCATAACGAGCCGCTACGAAACATCTACGGACTCCTATGGCTTCCTTCGAGCTCGCTACTGATATTCCCCAACTTTCCCCGAGTTCGAATAAAGGGGAAAACTCGGGAAAGTTTGTGAGTAACTCGGGAAAGTGGCACAGGAGCTTAAGAGTGGAGCCTTTGGGAACTCCCAAAACACTAGACTAGTAGAATCCAAGCCATGAATCGAAATTCCACATATTCATTCTTGGTAGAGTTTGCCAAACCCACCCCACCCCTACAAACCACATATAAACAGAGGCTGTCCCAGGAACTCCTTTTATTCTGAGAAATGTATTTATTTCAAATTGTGACCTAAATTGTGACCCATCATTATTAACACGCACCTGCCCATAGACACACACAAACACCTAAACACACACAAACATGCACATACACACAGACAAACAGACAGACACAGACACAAACACACACACCAATACACAAATACAGGCACACAAACATACTTCATTTTTAAATTTACACAATTGTAATGAAAAATCATCGTGAAATGTTAAATTTCTCTTCCACGGGTGCCGGCCTAGTATTTTTCTTTTTAATTCAGATTTTCAGCATCTATAGAGTTTTGTTTTTCTTCATGAGAAAATAAAAGACCAAAAAGATGAATGATTGAAAAAAAATGTTGACAGATCCGTCCATGGCATTTCAGTCTGAAAAAGGGTCTTGACTCGAAACATCACCGATTCCTCCAGAGATGCTGCCTGTCCCGCTGAATTACTCCAGCATTTCATGTCTATCGCGTGATCTGCAAAACTCTACAAAGCAGCTGCATGCCAGTATCCCATTCCAGTTATTTGCTTGGCTGTCAAAGTGGGAAAATATATTCATTTTTTTAAGTTAAGGTCTATTACGAATTTATTCATAAACGTCAAAGTACGGCCATGGTGGTACTAGCGGTAGAGTTCTTGCCTTACAGCGCTTGCAGCGCCGGAGATCCAGGTCCGATCCCAACTGTGGGTGATGTCTGTTCTGAGTTTGTACGTTCTCATCGTGACCGCGTGGGTTTTCTCCGGGTTCTTCGGTTTCCTCCCACACTCCAAAGATGTACAGGTATGTCGGTTAACTGGCATGGTGTATGTGTAAATTATCCCTAGTGGGTGTAGGATATTGTTTCTACAACTAGGATATAGTCCACTGAGACCGCATGCAAGAGTTGCCAGGTTTTAGGGCGGTCACGGTGGCGCAGCAGTAGAGTTGCTGCCTTAAAGGAAATGCAGCACCAGAAACCCAGGTTCGATCCCGACTACGAGTGCTGTAAATGTAAAAATGGTGTTAATGTGCGGGGATCGCTGGTCGGTGCGGACCCGGTAGGTCGAAGGGCCTGTTTCCGCGCTGTATCTCTAAACTAATCTAAACTAAACATTTATCTAACAAAGTGAAACAGAATGAACTAGAGAAACTAAAAATGACAGTTTTGAATTAAAATGGACCATTGAATCATTTCCACATGACATCATGAAACTTAAAATTAGACCCAGTAAAAAATTAACGTTCATTTGGCTTTAGCATATCAGTTTGATTTCAATGAAGGTTTAATTCTGCTGCACTGATAGGATTTTGGAGCTTTTTTCATTTTCCATGAAATTAAGTGCATTGCAACCATTGTCTATCCAATGGACATATGATCACATCCCCAAAGGTATGCAAAAGAAGAAGCAATAGGTGATCATCAATGTTTGACTCTCTTTTCTGATCGTAATGAGTAGGGAGGAAGTGCAGATGCTGGTTTACACCGAAGATAGACACAAAATGCTGGAGTAACTCAGCGGGACGAGCAGCGTCTCCGGAGAGTAGGAATGGGTGATGTTACGGGTCGAGATCCTTTTGAAGAAGAGTCTCGACCCGAAATATCACCCATTCCTTCTCTCTTTTCTGATCCTAATATAGCCTCTCACGCGAAGAGGAGACAGAATTTGGGGGAAACCTAGTTCTACTCTTCACCCTCAGAATAATTGCATAATGGAGCATCCCTTTTTAAGAGCAGGAAGAAAAGTCAATTCAGAAAGAGATTCAGCAAGAAAGAGCTGCAGGAAGAGGTGGTTGAGGCAGGTACCAGCGCATGTTTAAGAAACATTTAGACAGGTACATGGATAAGATAGATTTAGAGGGATATAGAGGGCCAAGTACCAGCAGATGGGACATGTTGGTCAGTGGGCAAGTTAGGCCAAAGGGCTGGTTTCCATGCCATTTGGCTCTATGTAGGTATGTTATAATACTTACCTTCAGCGGCGCTGCAATTCTGCCACTGGCCGTGTGCGCGATTTTGGCGCATTTGGGAGGGGTGGCGGGGTTAAAACGCGTTTTTTTTCTGACCTGGTCCTGAATTATATTTTGTTGGAGTGCAAGATGTTGCTAAAGAATTGTTTTCCGACGGCCGTTCTGTATGTTTTTAAAATAAATTTGCCCGACAAGTTAATCGCTGGAGTGATTTTAAAATCAGCTTCTGAAGCCGTCAATGCCGACAATGGGGCCAGATTTTATGTAGGGGACAGGTAAAAGAAAGTAGTTTATTTTTATGTATAAAAGTGCTTCTTAAGATGTGTTTAATTCACATTTTAAGTTGCGAAACGGTGATTTTTTTCCCCGAAGAACCGGCAGTGTATTTGCTGCCGATATGGGAACTAAATCACTGCACCCTCAACGTTCCAAATGGTCCCGTTCCAGAAAACCCCACTCGCAAGCTGATTTAAATGGCCATTAATTTACAGGTATTAAACATTAAATTCCTTCCATTTGGCCTATAAACCCATGACAATGAGATTTAAAAATTATGTTATATTCTGAATTCTTGTGTGAATGTTATTTAGACACTTAGGCTATTTAAAAATGTTAATCTATTCTTAAGAAATGGATAGATGTTTAGATCTAGTAATTGAATTTTGTAATTAGCTACAATTAGGTAACTAACTAACTATATGCTTTAATTTCAAGTCATCTAAGTAGGATTGTTTCATATTTGTTTCAGAATGCTTCAATCTATATAACTGAAAATTTCTTTCAGTTCTCTTAAATTTTAAGAAAGTTATGGGCTTTTAAATGTTCTCGATCACAGCTTTTGTGTTAAGTCAATGAAAAAGCAATAGGGAACAAGATGCCAATATCCAAGTATGAAAATGGCCATAACTTTTCTAATACTGAAGATATGAAAGTGAATTATGTGTCAAATTAAACTTCTTTTTATGCTTTATTCGATGGGATAAATTAAAGACTTGATTTTTAAAATCTCAAATTTTTGTAACATTGCTACTTGATGACATGTTACAATAATAAACCTAAAGCTAAATTTAAGCCTAAACCAGGTTAATTAGTTGCAGCTTTCCAGTGTGATTATTTTCTCATAGTTACTTGTTGTTCAGCAGCCAATATAGATCATCTCAGAATGCCAGGCTTACAAAACTATTTTTCCTTTATTACAGACAAGCATGTCACAGATCCTGTGTAACAGTTATCATGAGTGACTCTTGCAAGCAAATGTAAAAATAAATGATCTTCACAAGCTTGTGCTAATATAATATATCCTCATGGGTACCTGTTGCAAGGTAAAGGGGAAAGTTAATTCCAAATCATAATGAAACTGCTAGAAAGTAGCATAAGTAAGATACCATTTAAAGTGTTTCATTTAGTTCATATTGATAGAAGCAGAATTAAGCCATTCGGCCCATCAAGTCTACTCTGCCATTCAATCATGGCTGATCTATCTTTCCCTCTACCATTCTCCTGCCTTTTTTCCATAACCTCTGATATATAGTTTAGTTTAAAGATACAGCGTGGAAGCAGGCCTTTCGGCCCACTGAGTCCATGCTGACCTACAATCGCCCATGCACAACACACGAGGGGCAACTGGTCAACAGAGGCCAAATAATCCTGAAACCTACAAACTTAACCTTGACATGTTGCAGAACCTCTTCCAAGTGCAGGAAATTCACTGATCTCTGCATTCATTTTTTTTTTTTGTTGCTTTTTCTTTCATCTCTGCTCTGGGGCACAGGACATGGCTTTCGCACTGCACCTCATCCAACAGGATGTTCAGATCCAAGTCAGTGAGGCAGGAGGCCATGCCCCCTGCGGTGGCCTTCTCTGTATGTACCTCAGCACAGAGAATATATTTCCAACATATTGTGTTCAAGTGGAGAGTGCCCTTTCAAAGGCTGGATCCCTGTCATTAATTAGCAGGAATGATCTGCTGGAGGCCAGCATTGAACCTTTAATGATTGCAAATCGTACATTAACCACTTTCAGGCAGCTCACTCAGCATACTCAAAATGTGCAGATATTTTCATTGGGAGTACTAATAAACATTGCATCTGCCTTTTACCAGCATGAATAGATACAGTTAACTTTGGTGCAAAGTATTTGCAATGCTTTCAGGCTTCGAAAGTTTACTACGGTTATAATCATTGAAAACCTTTTTAAATTAAAAGATGGTGACAGAATTCTGGAAAAAAAAATGTCTGACAAATTTTAAGTTGAACATGCAGCCAACATAATGGAAAGAAAGGAACTTGTAACGTAGTAGATTTGGCTTTTCAAAAGACCTTTAAAAATGCTACACAAGAAATTGATTGATTGATTAATTGATTGATTGATTGACCGGCTGACTGACAGACAGATCGATAATAGTTAGTCAGATAAATAGATAGAGCATGGAAACATACCCATCAGCCAACTGGAATAACTCAGCAGGTCAGGCAGCATCTCTGGAGAAAAGGAATAGGTGACATTTCAGAAGTGGCTCGACCCGGGACATCACCAAATCCTTCTCTCCAGATATGCGGCCTGACCTGCTGAGTTACTCCAGCATTTTGTGTCTATCTTCAGTGTAAACGATAATCTGCACATGTTCTTTCCCACACATTTTCACTGCAGGAAGAGTTGCTTCCTGACCCGACCTCAAATGTTCATCATAAAATGGCCACGGAAGAAGTGAACATATAAAACATTGCAGAGAATGAGGGAGGAATCTTGTACGGTCACCATCAAATAGATCAACTGTTCTCACAAGCGAGTGAAACTCTCTCCAGTCAGATATTCAGGGATTGGGGTAATTGTCTTTTCATTATTAGAAAAACTATGAGAAGTATTGAGCTGGTGTTAGGAAAATGTCAGCTTTCTGCTGCACCTGGTGTATTTGTCAACAGAGATCAGCTCTTCCGACACATAATTATTTCTGGGTTAACACATGGTTTTTGGACACATTTCCCTTGAGAGGGATGAGACTCAGGGCTTTTGTGGAGATCTATTGTTGAGCAGTTGCCACCAGGTAGGGTAATCTCCTATTTCCTAGGTGGTCAGGATGGTCGCAAGCTCCCCAACAACCCCATCATCCCTCACCAACTTCTACAGATGCCAAAGAAAGCATTTTATCGTGATGCATCACAGCCTGGTTTGGGAACAGCTCCATCCACGACCGCAAGAAATTCCAGCGAATTATGGATGCAGCCCAGACCATCACACAAACCAACCTCCTTTCCATTGACTCTATTTATACCTCACACTGCCTCAGCAGGGCCAGCAGCATAATCAAGGATGAGTTGCACCTGAGCCACTCCCTCTTTTCCCCTCTCCCATCGGGCAAAAGGTATAGAGGTGTGAAAATGCACACCTCCCAATTCAGGGACAGTTTCTTCCCAGCTGTTATCAGGCAACTGAATCATCCTACCACAACTGTAGAGCAGTCCTGAACTACTATCCACCTCATTGGGTACCCTCGCACCACCTTTGTTTGGACTTTACTGGCTTTACCTTGCATTAAACATTATTCCCTTACCACGTATCTGTACACTGTGAATGGCTCGATTGTAATCATGTATTGTCTTTCTGCTGTCTGGTTAACATGCAACCAAGGTTTTTCACTGTACCTCGATATACTTGACAATAAACTAAAACTGAACCTAGAAGGCTCAGTTCGCCTTGGCCTACGTGATCTCCTGGCTCCAAAACACTTTAACTCCACTTCCCATTCTCATAATGACCTTTCTGTCCTAGGCTTTCTCCACTGTCAGAGTGAAGTCAAATGCAAATTGGAGGAACAGCCCTTATATTTGAGCAACGGCAATACTAGTCATCATATTGATTTTACTGTCGTCCTGCTGAGTTTCACTGTTTGTATCCAATCGTTATCACCTAGCCCACAGTCAACAATAGACTATTGTGGGCTCCACCTTTCCTTGATCATCTTTGCTGGCTTCGATTTGTCCTCTTGCACACCTTTCATCCATTTGTTCTATGTTCCTTTACATATCTCTAATTTCCCTCTCTCCTGACTCGGTCTGCAGGAGAGTCTTAACCGGAAACTTCACCTATTCCTTTTCAACCAGGCATACTGCCTGACCCACTGATTTGAATGAATGAATGAATGAATGAATTTATTGGCCAAGTATGTACACATGCAAATAATTTGTCTTGGTGCTCCGCTCGCAAGTAACAACACGACATACAGTAAACCATTGAGAATAAAACATTAAACATTAAAACATTAAGAATAAAACATTATAGTTTAAACATTTGAATGAAATAAAAAACAAGAGCAGCCAACAACCTTCTCAGCTGATCGAACGATTTGCTGCACCCTCTAGATGTCGTGCTTGGTGGCTGAGTCAAATCAGACCATGATGGAGAATTTGAGGACAGACTCTATGATGGCAGTGTAGAATTGGACCATCATTGCCTGTGGCTGATTGTATTTCCTCAGCTGCCGCAGGAGGTACATCCTCTGTTGGGGCTTTTTGACTGTGGAGTCGATGGTAGCCCCCCCATTTGAAGTCTTTGGAGATGATGGTTCCAAGGAACTTAAAGGACTCCACAGATGTGACTGTGGTGTTGTTAATAGTGAGTGTGGGGAGGGGAGGGAAGCTTTCCTAAAGTCTACTATCAATTCCACTGTCTTAAGAGCATTGAGCTCCAGGTTGTTACGAAGGCACCAGAACGCCAGCTGTGTCACTTCCTGTCTGTAGGCAGATTCATCCCCATCCTGCATCAATCCAATCAGCATTGTGTCGTCCGCAAACTTGAGAAGCTTGACAGCGGAGTTGGTGGAGGTTTGTGGGGGCGCATTTGTTGGTGTTGAGAGAGTAAAGGAGAGGGGAGAGTATGCTTGTGGTGCTCCTATGCTGAGTGTCTGTGGGTCTGAGATGTGCTTTCCCAGCCTCACATGCTGCTTCCTGTCTGTCAGGAAGTTGGTGATCTACTGACAGAGGGGTTTTTTGTGTCTATTATCCTGTTGCCATCACACGCTGAATAGCTATGGGCCACCATTTGCTTTGTGATCCTCTGAAGCTCCACAGGAAAATCCCCACCAGTCGCTCACCAGAAGAGGCAGGAGAATGTCACACCAGCAACTTGGGGAAGGGAGGTGTCCATGTGCTGCGGAAGGCAGCAAGATGGCACAGGTGGCTGCAGGGTTCAGGGATTGGGGAATTCAGGACAGAAACAGCTGTTGGGGGGGGGCTGATGGGTGCATCATCCGGCTTGCTTCAGCCCAAGCCTAATTCCTCCTTTTGAGTGAGGGCTCTTTCTTGCAATAATAGCAGGGCAGTCACCAAATATAACCATTGGTGGCAGAAACCTTCTTCAGTATCCCTGATCATGCATCACAATGGGTGGCACAGTGGCCCAGCTGGGAGAGTTGCTGCCTCATAGCACCAGAGACTGGAGTTCGATCCTGACCTCGGCTGCTGTCTGTGTGGAGTTTGCACATTCTCCCTGTGACCACATGGGTTTTCCTCCAGGTACTCCAGTTTCCTCCCAAATCCCAAAGACTTGCTGGCTTATAGGCTAATTGGCTTCAGTAAATGTGTAGGGAGTGGATGTCAAAGTGAGATGATATAGAACTAGTGTGAATGGGTGAACGATGGTGAGCGTGGGCTGAAGGGCCTGTTTGCATGCTGCATCTCTGAACTAAATTAGAGCACATGGTATTGGGGGTAGGGTGTTGGCGTGGATAGAAAATTGGTTGGCAGACAGGGTGCAAAGTGTAGGAGTGAACGGGTCCTTTTCAGTATGGCAGGCAGTGGCGAGTGGAGTGCCACAAGGCTCGGTGTTGGGGCCGCAACTGTTTACCATATATATTAATGATTTGGAAGAGGGAATTAGGAGCAACACTAGCAAGTTTGTGGATGACACAAAGCTGGGTGGCAGTGTGAACTGTGAGGAGGATGTTAGGAGGTTACAGGGTGACCTGGACAGGTTGAGTGAGTGGGCAGATGCGTGGCAGATGCAGTATAATATAGATAAATGTGAGGTTATCCACTTTGGTGGCAAAAACAAGGGGGCAGATTATTATCTCAATGGGGTTAGGTTAGGTAAGGGGGAGGTGCAGCGAGACCTGGGTGTCCTTGTACACCGGTCACTGAAGGTTGGCGTGCAGGTACAGCAGGCAGTGAAGAAAGCTAATGGAATGTTGGCCTTCATAACAAGAGGATTTCAGTATAGGTAGAGAGGTTCTTCTGCTGTTGTATAGGGCTCTGGCAAGACCACATCTGGAGTATTGCGTACAGTTTTGATCTCCTAATTTGAGGAAAGACATCCTTGTGATTGAGGCAGTGCAGCATAGGTTCACGAGATTGATCCCTGGGATGGAGGGATTGTCATTTGTGGAAAGATTGAAAAGACTAGGCTTGTATTCACTGGAGTTTAGAAGGATGAGAGGTTATCTTATAGAAAAATATAAAATTATAAACGGACTGGACAAGCTAGATGCAGGAAACATGTTCCCAATGTTGGGCGAGTCCAGAACCAGGGGCCACAGTCTTAAAATAAAGGGGAGGCCATTTAAGACTGAGGTGAGAAAAAACTTTTTCACCCAGAGAGTTGAGAATTTGTGGAATTCACTGCCACAGAGGGCAATGGAGGCCAAATCACTGGATGGATTTAAGAGAGAGTTAGATAGAGTTCTAGAGGCTGGTGGAATCAAGGGATATGGGGAGAAGGCAGGCACGGGTTATTAATTGGGGACAATCCGCCATGCTCACAATGAATGGCGGTGCTGGCTCGAAGAGCCGAATAGCCTCCTCCTGCACCTATTTTCTTTTTCTAAATTTACTAAAATAAATTAAATCATCAGCATCAGGAACATGGTCATAGTCATAAAGTCATAGAGTGATACAGTGTGGAAACACGCCCTTTGGCCCAACTTGCCCACACCGGCAATATGTCCCAGTTACACTCATCCTACCTGCCTGCGTTTGGTCCATATCCCTCCAAACTTGTCCGATCCATGTACGTATCTAACTACTTCTTAAACATTGGGATTGTCCCAGCCTCAACAACCTCCTCTGGTTGCTTGTTCCATTCACCCACTACCCTTCGTGAGAAAAAGTTATCCCTCAGATTCCTATTAAATCTTTTCCCCTTTACCACAGCGCCAGAGACCCGGGTCTGATGTTCACCTCGGGTGTTGGCCGGGTGAAGTTTGCATGTTCTCCATGTGATCTTCTGTGTTTTCTTCCGTAAGCTCCGGTTTCCTCCCATATCCCATAGACAGGTTAATTGCCTTCTGTAAATTGTCCCTTAGATTGTAGGGAATGGGATGGTAAAGAACTAGTGCGAACTATGTGGACTCGGTGGGCCAAAGAGCCTGTGTGCATGCTGGATCTCTAAAACTAAAACTAAAAACAAAAAAAATGAAATATGCCCACCCTGGAGTCATTTCAGTGAAACACTTAGTAGGTTCTGACAATTGTGAGTAGAGAGAAATGGAGGCTGTGTGTGTGTGTGTGTGTGTGTGTGTGTGTGTGTGTGTGTGTGTGTGTGTGTGTGTGTGTGTGTGTGTGTGTGTGTGTGTGTGTGTGTGTGTGTGTGTGTGTGTGGTGTGTGTGTGTGTGTGTGTGTGTGTGTGTGTGTGTGTGTGTGTGTGTGTGTGTGTGTGTGTGTGTGTGTGTGTGTGTGTGTGTGTGTGTGTGTGTGTGTGTGTGTGTGTGTGTGTGTATGTGTGTGAACAAAAAAGTGGAGGAATTGAGCACATCAAGCAGCATCTACTATAGAGAGAAAGGAATTATCAATGTTTCGGGTTAAGGTCCAGCATCATGATGCGGGGTTGTGACCGAAACATCAACAATTCCTGTATCCCCCACAAACGCTGCTCGATCCACTAAGTTCCTCCAGTAGGTTGTGTTTTGCTCCAGTTTCCAGCATTTGTAGTCCACTGCATCTTTGTGTTGTATGTTGAGAGCGCATGCTTGCATTCTTCATTGGGCTGGAATGTGCTGATGTCCCACCGTCAACTATGCAGAGCACCTTGACTTATTTGCAATGATCATGTCAATGTGTTCCAGTTCCCCACTCTGGTGCACTGTGGCATGCAGCAGGAGGTCCAGGTGAGTTTAGTCAATGAGCAAAGGGGTTTAAGCATATTTCTTATGATTTGGAAGGATCTGCAAATGCTGGTTTAAATCCGGAAGTGGCGGCGCTGCCCTAGCATCTGTGGCTCGCCTGCAGTCCGTCTGTTTGCAAACCTGCAAACATACTGAATGCAGACACAGGGCTGGCCTGGGAACTGGGTTGTGAGCCACAATTAGTGCCACCTGCCTCAATGCTTAATTGCTTGAGGACATTTGAGCCTCATTCAGCCGTAGTATCCCAGATATTTACAGAGCTGCTGTGATATCACTTTTATCTGTAATGTTTGCTGAAATTAAGTTGGGAGAATAACTTCTATTTGTGCTACTTCATATCAACTAATTGCCATTCTAAGTATCATCTTAACTCTTGAATCTTCCCTGCGGGGTTGTGACGGCTTTCTAGATTAAATTCCTGCACAGTCAGGAGTTAAACATGAAGAAGACTCAACATTAAATGACTGCTCCTTCCCCTTCAATTAAACATCTTAGCAGAGCATTCTGATCCCAGAATAATATGGTGAGAAATAGTTTCTTGAGTAATTCTTGTGTTTTATTGTAATGTATGATTTAGAACCCAGTGTGAGGACAATTGGTAATAACATGCTGGTCATAAAGGAATTGGGAACAATCTCCCTCTTTTCATTTATTTCATTTGTGAACATGAACATTTCCTCCAGGTGTCAGAATCCCAGCTTCAGTCAAGCAAAATCTACAACGTGACAGTAGTTTGTGTTTTATTGGGTGGCAATAATCTGATGAGATCAAATACTCCTTCACTTGAAAATGCACAGGGCTAAAATGAAACTCGAAATGTTCATAAGATGGCAATGAGCACTGGCAGTCTTACATCAATTGTGTGACATGGAATGGTTCAATTCATGCATCAATTTACAACTGACTATATTGTCCTCTGACATTGAGGGCTGGCTGGTTATTAATTCGAGAGTTGGGCATTGATGCTGAAAATGACAATGATGTTGATGAGCAGTCTTATTTGTACATTATTTATATTATTGATTGATTCATTGAAAGATACAGCATGGAAACAGGCCCTTCAGCCCAACGAGTCCATGCTGACAATCGATCATCTATTAATGTCTACCCACTCACAGGGAGAACGTGCAAAGTCCACATAGACAGCACCCGAGATCAGGATTGATCCTGGTCTATGGCATTGTGAGGCAACAGCTCTACCAGCTGCACCCACTGTGCCGTCCTTATGTGAGGTGTATATTAACTCTGTGCCCATCTAAACAAATGTCATCACAACTGGAACTACGACAAAAACTCCCACCACTCAGTTCTTTTCTCCCATGAAAAAGATGAAGAAGCAAGCAGACCAATATTGTGTTTTCAATAAAATATACACTTATCAGACATTCATACGCAGAGAAAATGCCTGTATATATATCCAATATTTTTAGTTGAGTGCATTTTATTGTTTTAATATAAGAATTATTTCTCTATTTCAATATCCCAATATTTTACTGTAATTCTTAATTCTGCTACAGTAATGAATGTTGGATTCAGTGAGAAGTAATGGTGTCCCAAATCTATGAAGGCTTTTCCAGCTTCTGTATGACATTCATTTGAGATAACAAATCCAGAATGGAGAATGAAGCAGAAATGATCTAAAGGGGTGGAATTAATTACATTCTGTTCTAGATTCTTGAGTACTTATTTAATGACAATGAATTATGCTACTCTGATGCAGCATATTGAAGCCAAGTGCAATCATTAAGAGGAGGTTCAGTGTTCTAATCTGTTGCTAAGTCGTTTCTGCACTCTTTAGGTACAATGTCAGATTTTGCAAACAGTTTTGATGAATATTTTCATATGGTTTCACTGCCTAATGATTCTGATCCTGGTAAACTCCAAAGATTTTTTTTTGTGTCTTATATCCGTTTTATTTGTTAGTCAAACAAGAAAATGGTTTACACTGTCTCTTCTGAATTAGAAGTGAGCCTGAATGGTGAGTGATTTCAAGATTTCAATTTGCCTTGTCCAGTTGAAACTTTTCCAGTTGTGCTTTTGCAGCTCAAAGCATGTTCTGAACAGGCATTCTTGGAGTTTGCTACTTACCATTTGTTTAATGGCAGCTCCACAGAAAACCATCAACTAGTTGCAATGCACAAGCCGGTTCATTGTACACTGTATATTGAAACCACCAGGTCAGGATTGAGCCAGGGATCAGACACCAGAGATCATACCTTCTGCTCCATACCTTAGCAAAGTCATCAGCTGCAAATATCTGGAACGAGGGCCAATATGCATTCTGGAGAAAACTGGATCTTTTTTTCCCCCTCAGTTCACTCAGTGTAATGATTATAATTAATTTTCATCACATCTAGTTGGTTTTTTTTTAGTAAAATGAATATATATTTTTTAAATTATCATCAGAGACAAATAAAAATCAGAGTTCAAAGGCAGTTGGCAGCAGCAAGCTACTTGGGAGCAGGCTCTCACAATCTACCTTCCAACGCCAAGTCAGTTCTTGCAGCCTGCTCTGCCTCATGAAACAGCCTGGCACCAGTCTTTAAGGGAGATTGGACCCATAGTGCTGCAAAAAATAAATGTGGCTGTGGATTGAATGAGGAGAGTGGGTAGATCAGACTGCGTGTTCTTATTGTGCAAGAAAGAACTGCAGATGCTTATTTAAATCGAAGATGTACACAAAATGCTGGAGTAACTCAGAGGGATTGAGGTCGAGACCCTTCTTCAGAAGGTCTTGACCTGAAATGTCACCCATTCCTTCTCTCCAGAGATGCTGCCTGGCCCACTGAGTTATTCCAACATTTTGTGTCTATCTGCTTGTTCTTTTTGTTGACTGTTTGGGGTGGATAATGTCAATCTGAGTTTAGTCATGATTCTTTACCTAATGAAAAAAAAGTCATAATGTCTTTCTGTATTCAATTAAAGCAGAATAGGACTAATTCAATCATCTTCATTATTAAGCAAACCGTTTTCATTTCCATGGTGGAATAGCGGTTGCTGGAGATTATATCTTTCGATGCATTGTATCTTGGAAAGCAGGTGGTGAATTGTTCACAAATAAGATAATTGTTTTAATATAAAAATAAATGATGTTGGTACACAAACTGCACGTTACATATCAGCAGTGACTCATTGTTGTAAATAACTATAAATAAATTGAAGATAAAGCATCTTTAATGTTGTCACACAAACAGGGTTGATCATTTTCAAGCAGCAAATAATGCAACAGTAAAGCATAAACATGTTTCAAGATAAATTGGATATAGAATTATATGAATCTGAAATACTTCTCATTTTCAAATACATTAATTTAGTAAATCTACAATGGGTCGGCTATATATTTCGTAGTTTTACCGTGAAATAGATAATGCAAGGAAAACAAAATTAACGTGTTTGACACTGATGTGAGACAAATGTCATGAGGGGATTGCTATCATAGATCTCCTATGTAGTGGCATGGAAACATGAATACTCCAATCTCCATCCCAAGGAACAGGGCAAAGAACAAAACATGATTGTCGTGCTTTCTTGCTTTCAATACCATAGAATCAATTTGTAACAGAGTATTTGTACGACGCCACATAACGTATTAAGTTTGCTATTTAATACCTCAGAGAAATCCTCCTCCAGGCAATGCCATTAGATATGCTTGTGTGAGCACTAACCATGCAAATTGTTTTTATGTAACATGCAGTCCAATAAATTTGCCTTTATATTCTTATGATTCTAGCTTCAAGCACAGATCTCACGATGACAGAAATTACAACATTTAAACCGTGTAACATACAAAAATATATGAATTACAGAAAGGCATTATACCAAATAGATAATCATTTATCTTCATAACATTAAAAACCATGCTATGAGAAATGACCATGTAGTCCATTTGGTTACACTTTCCATTTATACAGTGCAATTTATTACTGGAACATACCCAATCTATTTATTCTATTCAGCCTTGAAATAAATAAATTGTATCATGCAAAGCCTTGTAAACAGCCTTGGCAATTAAGGTTACATTCCCCATTCCCACATCCTTCTGCAATAATTCAACAGTTGAATGAGTGCAATTCCACAATTTTGGCATAAAACCTCACATGGTTTTAGATGTAAGTATAAAGCTATACCCATGCACCTGATACCAAGCAAAATTGCTGCAACATCTAACTCTATTATATTACACTAATTACAAAATATATGTGTGTGGTGTTTAGCCAGTGATATCAAAAACTAACCTTCTTTTCAAGTTTCAGTCCATTTGAACCTAAACATCCTCCAGATGAGAGTTCAGCTGTAGTACAGATTTTCTGGGTTTATATAGTGCAATCTCTTAGTAATCAGTTGCAAAGGAGGCAAAACTGATCATTTTATATTGAACAATTTCACCTACATGTTGTACAAAGTGAAACCATAATTGAATATAAAATATACCAGCTAATGTGAATGGGTTATTTTGAACAAAGTGAATCGATAATTGAATATAAAATATACTAACTAACGTGAATGGGTTATGTTGAAAATGATATTGAAGCTTTTTCTCTATTCATCATCATTCACTTTGAGGAGTGTCAAAATCAAAGATGTCTCGATAGTTATTGATAAGTTCAGTTGAGTTCTGAGTTTCTCCAGCATTTTTGTCTACCTTCCATTTTTCCTGCATCTGCAGTTTCTTAAACGATAAGTTCAGTCCAGTCACTATACATCAATGTTGCAGTTCTAAAACTTGAGAAGAGTAAATGTGGTTTAAGAAAAAGATCAGTAGAGTAGATGATGGTCTTCTGACATTTGATGTTTGCAGTTAGGTAAATGTGCTAACATGCTTACTGATATAAACCTAATTCAAGATACAGGGTCTAGATATTAGTTTTCAATTGGCTGTTTCTCTATTTCAACCCACCACTTGGAATAGTGAAAGGCCTGGATGGAGTGAATGTGGAGAGGATGTTTCCACTAGTGGGAGAGTCTAGGACCAGAGGCCATAGCCTCAGAATAAAAGGATATACCTTTAGAAAGGTGAGGAAGAATTTTGTTAGTCAGAGGGTGGTGAATCTGCGGATTTCATTGCCACAGAAGGCTGTGGAGGCCAATACGATGGATATTTTTTAGAGGGAGTGACAGATTCTTGATTAGTAAGGGTGTCAGGTATTATGGGGTGAATGCAAGAGAATGTAGTTGAGATGGAAAGATAAATCAGCCATGATTGAATTACAGACTCGATCTGTGCTGGTTAATTCTGCTGCTAGAACTTATGAACTTAGTCATCTAACAATCGGTGAACATTTTCATTTATAGAATATCTGAAACATATTAACATAATTAAAATATCAAACCCTGTTTCAGATCCAAAACACTTGGATATGTAGGGGAAGTGACTTGACTTGCAGACCTATGGAACAGGAGTTGTTATTTGGAATTGGGTCTGTGTGACTCTTCAATGGGAAGAAGGGCCACCTCTCGCTGCATAAAATTTAAATGATCATTCAATACATTTACTTCCTGTACAAACCTATCTAACGCTGTATTTCATATCTGCAATGCACCAGTACCTAAAATTATAATTAGAGAAATTTTAACACCAACATGAATTGAATTCATTTTCTGCCTCTCTCTCTCTTCACAAAACACAGCCTCACTTTTAATACTTTATATTTCAGCAAATGAAATTTGCTTCAGAAAATAGCTTGTCTTTGGCATTGACGTACTATACAGCACAGTAAGACAAAATGTTATGAGTAATAGAACAAGGCACTGTTATATCAGCTGTTTGTTTCTTTAAGGACTTCTGTGAAAATGCTTTCTTCTGGAACCAACATCAATGGTGATTACTGTCATTTGTTAAAATAACTGTTTGTGAAACATACCTTATTGAAATATTTGTTTTAAAGTGACTAAACTGCAAGAGAGTTCTTATTCAAATTATAATTATTTTTCCTCTTGGAATATGAAATCTTCTTAAAAGAGTTTCTATTACATTGCTTTTTTAAATACCAGCTCTCAAGCAATGCTATTATCATCACAAGCAACTAGTGTTATTAACAGATAATGCATGCACTAACAAGCACTAAGAATGCAACATATACTCATACTCCGTATACTTAACTAAAGTCGGATGTTTCTTTCAATGCCTCTCTGTTAAAAACACAAACATATTATCCAGATAATAGTAGATATAAACATGATTACGACAGACAATGATCACATAAACTATCTCCTCAGTTTCCCAGTTTCTACCTTGAAATCATTACCATCAACATTTTATTTTCATTATGAAATCTATCAACTTCATGGTGGCATTTATATTTTGTTTAAACAATGGGCATAGATTTTGTTTAGTTTAATTTAAAGGTACAGTGCGGAAACAGGCCCTTCGGCCCACCGAGCCCGCGCCGACCAGCGACCCGCACATTAACACTATCCTACATACATTAGGGACAATTCACATTTCATACCAAGCCAATTAACTTACAAACCTGTATGTCCTTGGAGTGTGGGAGGAAACCAAAGATCTTGGAACAAACCCACATGGTCACGTAGAGAATGTACAAACTCCGTACAGACAGCATCTGTAGTTGGGATCAAACCCAGTTCTCTGGCTCTGAGAACACTGTATGGCAGCAACTCTACTGCTGTGCCACTGTGCCGCCCAATATCAATGGATAACTCATAATTGCATCATTAAAGTATTAACAACTATGATACAATCAAACCAAATTCAAAATGCATTTGTTTGATTAGAAATTACCCATAAGAGTATGATCTGCTCAAACTGAAACCAAAGCAAGCTGATAAAATGTACCTAGTAGCTTAATGAAGGTATTAACTGATTTTCAACAATGCAGCGCTGAATATCATTATTCGAAGAATAATTAGGAATTATATCATTCCCACAGTCAAATTGTGTGATCAAACTTATCACATCAAGGTATAAAAGCCCAAGGACTATAAATAAACTGAAAAGTAAAGGGGAGCATTCTATTTATATAGCAACTGCCACAACCTCAGGTGTTCAGCAAAGATTTTATGAAAAGTTGTGTCATTGCCATAATGTAGTTTGACAGCCAACTATTTACTCAGAACCTGCAGTCCAGTTGAAGTACTTATGTCCCACATGTGCTCAACAAAGTCCCAAAAGCAACAATGTGATAATGCCAGAGAATATGCTTTAGCAGTGTTAGCTGAGTAGATATGCAGGCTGGGGTTCTTTGGAAAATCCCTTCGTTATTTATTGAGGCAATAGCTGGGAGTAATGAACACAAAGTGCTGGAATGACTCAACGGGCCAGGCAGCATCTCTGGAGAACGTGGATAGGCGACATTTTTGGGTCGGGAACTTTCTTCAGCCTGGGGTATTTTACCAAAAAGGCAAACTGGGCTTTGGTTTTGTATCTCAAATAAATGATGGTATCTTTAATCTTCAACTGTGCAGAACTTCGCCAATACTGTTTCCCAATTTTTCTTAACTTATGCCTCATAACTGACAATGATCAATATCAAAAGGGAGATTAAGGTTGTATGTAATCAGATATGATAATCCATTCTAATTGTACGCTTAAATAGGCATAAAAAAGCTGGAGTAACTCAGTGGGACAGGCAGCGTCTCTGGAGAGAAAGAATGGGTGACGTTTCAGCTCGAGACCCTGCTACAGACTGAAGAAGGGTCTCGACTTGAAACATCACCTTTCCTTCTGTCCCGCTGAGTTACTCCAGCTTTTTGTGTCTATCTTCAGTTTAAACCAGCATCTGCAGTTCCTTCCTACACTAATTGTATCCTATGTAGCATTCTGATACTATCAAACGTTATTATTTATTACTCTGTCATGTTATTGAAAATTAAGCTGGCAATTCTTTCACAAAATTAACAAAATTAAAAACAAATAGGCCATTTGCTTTTGCCAGTGAAAACGCTCCTCATCAGCAACCAGTACTCTGCTCTATTCCAGAAACAGCAATTTGATAATAACCATCAGTCCAATATAGTGAATCCATCCACCCCAATTATTATTCTACACTTTGAACTGTATTTCCTCGCAACTGTAGTGCCTTGCATACTCCTTTATAAATTAAATAAAGGACTAAAAATGCTGGAGTAACTCAGTGGGACAGGCAGCATCTCTGGAGTCAGAAGATGGGCCTCAACAAGAAACTTCACCATTCCTTCTCTCCGGAGATGCTGCCTGGCCTACTGAGTTTCTCCAGCATTTTGTGTCTATTTCCCGAGAACACGGATAGGACAACATTCACCTATCCATGTTCACCAGAGATGCTGCTTGACTAGTGAGTTATTCCAGGACTTTGTGTCCTTTTGTGGATTAACCAGCATCTGCAGTTTCTTGTTCCTTCATAAGTTACCCTGCTAAACATCCATTTGAAACTTTACTCAGAGTTCTGCACACTAAATATCTGACCGATCAAAGTGCAAGCTTAACAAAATGATAAACTTTTGACGACATCATTTCATAAGCACAACAACATGAAATAAATTTTGAAGGTTGCAGTCTAATGAGAAATAAATCATATATTTGTGATCCATGATATGTCTAGGAAACAATAGTGCTTTGTTTTTTTCTACTAAGCGTGTCAAAGCAAGTACAGTGATGAATATAATCACATTCAATAGTCACCTGATTTGCTCTGCTCATTTCCATGGACATCATTAATAATAATGTCCCTATTTACAACCTGAAGTAAGAAATTGTAAACACATACTCTGTGAGACATTTCTCACTTCACAGACTAAGCATGTCATTCAATTTTGTACAGATGTTATTGCCACACTAAATGCCACTTTGCTTGAAAGACTATACAAAATAATGCTAACATAATTTTAATAATGTGAACATTAATATAGGAACTGCAGACGTTGGTTTACACAAAAGGACACAAAGTGTTGGAGTGACACAGCCAGCCAGGCAGCATCTCTGGAGAACTTGGACAGGTGACGTTTCAGGTCGGAAAAGGGTCCTGACCCAAGGGTCCCAGACTTAAGAAGAGTCCCGACCCGAAACATCACCTTTCCATGTTTCCATGTTCTCCTGAGATGCTGCTTGACCCGCTGAGTTACTCCAGCACTTTGTGTCTTTTTATGATAACATTAATAATCGTCATCAATTGTGTATTATTGTTTTCACATGATGGATATTTATCTGCAATTGCTAACCTCTCATAATAGACATGAATTTGTCAATCAGGCATTTCAAGTTAGAAAACTATACAGTTCTAATGATAGCTGAACTAAAGATTTGACTGCAACTAAGCAGAAATGGCAGGTCTACACTTTTAATCTAAAAGAAGCTCTAAGAAAACAAAAGACGGTAACAACAATTTGCATTTGGGTAGTAGGTAAATGTTGCAAATTCTCTTAAGAAGTTTAAAATGAAACATCCTTCCTGTTCATTCCATTTATCTCTTTATTACTACATTTACTCACTGTTATTTAGAGTATCAGAAGTCCTGCAGTCATTTAAAACCTCCTAACTTAATTCTATTTCTTCTTAAATTAGATAAATAGGAAATGACAGTAACACAGAAGTTAAAATGTGCTAATGGTTTCATTATTCTCGGCATGCAACAGCCATATATTATAACTCCTGCTAATCTATTCCTGCCACCTAAAGCAGAAACTACCACTTCAAAAATGAAATGATCTGTGGATAAAACGAAAATGGTTGAAAAGATTTTTTCAATTCTGCAACCTTTGATCATGCTCTGTAATTTTTAGTGATGTTGCATTCTTGCTTTTACATTTGCTCGTGCATGCACAACACGCAAACACTTCCTCCTCTTTCGTTCTTTATTTTTATCTACTCACAAATTAATCTCTCCCTGCAAGAATATTTATCTTATGTCCTTTTCATCCCTCTCTTCACATTCTATCAGTCCAATAATTCCTTATTTGTTTCACTGATCTGATTGTTCCATCAGTTTACTAATTTTCCTCCATCGTCCTCTCGCCACATTCCTCCTTTCCACTCCTCCCCTTTCCTTGCCGTCCAGCCTGTAAGTTTCTCCTTTTGCTTTCCTATCTGCCTTCACTTATCAAGATGCATTTCACTTAACCAACCTTTTTTTTCCTGTCCTTTCCACCTGTCCGCTTCCCCTTCTCGCCATTCTTTCTGTCTTTACATTCTAAGTATAACAATGACTTATCAAATTGATTGAAAGACACAGCATGGAAACACAGTGACCATAGATTACCATTCACACAAGTTCTATGCTATCCCACTTTTGTATCCACACCCTACACCCTGAGGGTAATTTACAGAGGCCAATTAACCCACAAACCCACATGCCTTCAAGATTTGGGAGGAAACCAAATCACCTGGAGGAAATCAACCTGGTCACAGTGAGAACATGCAAACTCCACATATACAGACCTGAGGGCAAGATCTCTGATGCTCTACCAGCTGTACCATTAGTCGTAAAACTTAAATATTGCAGTTTATCATGTATCCAATAGTCCAATAGTCTCCATCTCTAACCTAGGATCCCATAACTATCCAAACTCTAAGTTACATCACAGATACAGGTCAAGATAGGTTACATTCTTGGGTTGGTTCCATAAAGCAAATAGTATAGATAGGAGTATTTGACAACCTGAATATTTGACAGTTCCAATCAGCTTTACTGGGATTCCACTGGCCTCTATCCAGTCTGAATCACCCTTACATAAAATGCAGTTTGACAAAAAATGATGTTTACAGCTGGGTCCTGGATTGCTCTTAAATCACCACAAGTGAACACAGACTGGAAACCTGTTAATACATTACAGAGACTTTATTTATATTTAATGGCCCCAATGTTATTCCAGCTAAGTGCGTCAAATATGCTCCAGTAACGATGTTGGCTATCCAAGCATGGAACTCATGCTTCAGTCACTAAACCAGCAGCTGCAGCTTTGCCCTCACCATTGCAGTCTATTGATACCATGCATGCACATTATTATTATTTTCCATCAAATAATGAATGAGGCAGCGAAGAGTTTATAAAACTATATAACAACATAAGTCAGTGATATCCCAGGGATCCCAGGCATGATTGGATTAGCTTATGATGAGCATTTGATGGCACTGGTCCTGTACTCGCTGGAGTTTAGAAGGATGAGGGGACACCTCATTGAAACTTACCAAATAGTGAAAGGTCTGGGTGGAATGGATTGGGAGAGGATGTTTTCACTAGTGATAGAGTCTAAGACTGAGCCATAGCCTCAGAATAAAAGGACATACCTTTAGAAAGGAGATGAGGAGGATTTGTTTTAGTCAGAGGGTGATGAAGGCTGTGGAGACCAAGGCAGTGATTATTTTTAAGGTGGATATTGATAGATTTTTGATTAGTACAGGTGTGAGGGGTTAGGGGATTGAGAGGGAAAGATAGATCAGCTTTGATTGAATGATGGAATAAACTTGATGGGCCGAATAGCCTAATTCTTCTCCTATAACTTATGAACTTATATTGAACATAACAACTTCATTTACACCCTACAAGAAAACCAGGTTTGCAGGCAATAGATGTGAGAAAATCACAACTCCATTTCCTCAACCCTTTGTGTCTCGCACACCCTTCATGTGCAGTTCCAATGAAAGTTGAATCATCTCTAACATCAATCTCATTCTTATTCCATGGGCACTGCCCGACGTATTTTCTATTTTTATTTCAAGTACAAATTGTGGCTGGTTTATTTCAGAGAATTTATCTCTGATTGTTATCTCAGATTAATTTTGTCAGTTTAGCACCATTAAGTAGAGACATTTTTAACAATCTGAGGCATACTAGCACCATTGCCAATGTAGGTCAGAATTTAGTGCGTGAAGAAATTAGCAGCAGAATTTTGAATGACTCTAAGATTACAGAGGAGCAAGAAAGGCAGGCAGTGGAGGTGCATTAGATCAGTCAAGTATAGAGGTAAAAAAGGTGACTGGATGAGTGCTTCAGAAGCAGATCTATTAAGGCAAAGTCGGGCAATACAGTAAACAGATGACAATAGATGGTTCTAAAAATGACACAGATACATAGTCCAAATCTCATCATTAAGTTGAATCAAAAATGCAATCTATCTGCTTCCATTTCAGACATACCAGGCAAAAGGATTGAGTTAGTGGCTAGAGAAGAGTTTGTGTTTAGGTTTAGGTTTAGGTTTATCATTGTCATGTACTTAGATACCATGTAAAGCTTTTGTTTGCATGCTATGAAATCAGATAATACTACACATGAATGCAATCAAGGCAAACACTAGTGCAACAGGCAGAGCAAAGAAAAAAATAATACCAGATTGATGGGAACTGAAGACAAAGCCTTTGAGCTGCCCAATATTTAGCTGAAGGGCAATTCTCATACATAATTGAACATCAAACAAGCAGTCTGACTATCTGGACACAGTGCATGAGTCAGAAGTGGTGATGAGATAGAGTTGCTATTGTAAGTCTACACTTGGAAATTGGTTTTCAAATGGATCAGTGTGTAGATTAAAAATAGGAGGGGATCAACTGTGGATCCTTAGGGGGTTCCTGAGGTAACGGCATGGACAGGAGCCATCATAGATGATTCCCTAATTAATGACATAGAGTCGAATGACATAGAACCAGTCACCACATCAACATTATCAGAATAAGCTACTAAACTAATTCATCTAATTTGTTTTTTCCATGTGGGAAATGTGGGTCTGTGAGAACTAGGAGGATAAGACATTTAGCCTTGGATCATAATGTGTGAGTGTTATAACATAAATAACATAAACAGAGTGAGTGCTATACTCCACTTTTAAAATTTGATTCCACTGGATTGAGTAAATTAAATCCCAGGAGACAAGGGAAACAAGGGTTCACTATATCACATGGTAAAACTATCCCAGCTGCAGTGTAACTGAATGGCAGCACAGACGTGAGGGAGACGAGTGGCCAATTTCTGCCCCGAATTTGCATTAGGAGCATAAATACTCATTAGCAATAGAAGCAGCAAGTACATCTAGGTCAGATTATTTTAAGAATCTACTATTCCAATGTACTATTATTTCCAATAAATAATAGTGCAAATTATGTCATGTGTAAAACATCCAATCTAATCACATGTGAGATTAAATTTAATGCGGTCATAAGGTGATAAGTGATAGGAGCAGAATTGGGCCATTTGGCCCATCGAGTCTACTCCGACATTCAATCATGGCTGATCTATCTCTCCCTCCTAAACCCATTCTCCAGCCTTCTCCCCATAATCCCTGACACCTGTTTCAGAGTGTACAACGCAGCAACAATGGTTTTAAAGGCAATGGTGCTAAATTATGGCCTTAACCTATGACCCATTGTATTATTGCACATTCAAGATCAATTCTGTGACCTTCAGATCAGGAATTTGCGATCATCAGGATAGAATCCTGCAAGTCCCAGTCTCACTTTCAAAATCAGTATCAGATCAGCTGATCTAAATTATGCTGCTGGCACATTTGAAAAAAAATGTCTTTATAGGTATTTGCACTAAGCTCCATTCAAACACTTCAGGGCGGCACAGTGGTGCAGCAATAGAGTTGCTGTCTTACGGCGCCAGAGACCCGGGTTCGATCCTGACTGTGGGTGCTGTCTGACTGGAGTTTGACCGCGTGGGTTTCCTCCAGGTGCTCCGGTTTCCTCCCATGTTCCAAAGACATGCGGATTTGTCGGTTTATTGGCTTCTGTAAATTGTCCCTAGTGCGCAGGATAGAACTAGTGTACGGGTAATCGCTGGTCGGCGTGGACTCGGAGGGCCGAATGGCATGTTTCCACGCAGCACCTCTAAACTAAACTTTCTGATATCAACTAAGTTTTAATGTTTGGAGGGAAAGGACAAAAATATTTACATTTTTTATAAAATGAAGTTCTATGATCTGTGGTTCACCCTGGACTCCACCTTGTATTTCAGTAAGACTGCAACCTCTGTGAATGCCAAGAAGATTGGGACAACTCCCAGGAGACTATTAAGGAGACCAACCCCTTAGTATACAGCTAATTTTATATTAATACACTTCTGAAGCAGCATATGAGACAATATAAATAAGACACTGGTGGAAAATCTTCCATTGATATTTGTTTTGTATTAAATGTTACAGTGCATTTACCAATATTGTAACTGCGTACAATACTAAGATCCGAGATTATCTGGAGTTCACTAAGATAGCAGTTGTTTCATGTTTCTCAAGTGAACACACCAAGTGAGAAAGGTTGTTAACTAAAATAATTCCACTTCGTTTAAGTTTGTTCAAATGAAAATGGAAAACCAAAGATTCAATCATTTTCATTGTTCATTACCAGTTTCCGTTTCTGTTTAGTTTATTGTCACGTGTACCGAGGCACAGTGAAAAGTGTTTCCAATATAACACAAGGGACAGGAACAGGTGGAGACCACATCAGCCCATGCCTGCTTTGCCATTCAGTTAGATTGTGGTTGATCTGTTCTTTGTTCTCCTCTCCATTTTCTTGCCTAATCCCAAGCCTTTGATCAACCAGGTAACTCCCAGAGATACACAATTGCAAAGATCCATAACCCTGTGAGACAAGAGATACCTCTTCATCTCAGCCATGATCCTGAGATTAAGGTATTGAGTTTTACACTCCCCAGCCAAAGTACCTACTGTGAAGCCCCTAAATCTGATATGTTTCAATTTGATCACTCATTCTTCTCACCTCCCAGAAGTTTGTACCCTCTCTGCTCCACATTTCTGCATAAGAAAATTCCCTCATCTCAGGAAACATTCTGGTGAACCTTTACTGCACCACCCCTACAGCCAGGATACCTCTGCTTAAATAAGGAGAGCAAAACTGTGCTCATTATCGTGGATGCACTCACACCAAAATCCCATTCAGTTTGCTTGTATTCCATCTCCATTGCTTTGCCAGTGATTGCCAGTATTGGCAGTGAGCCACACTATATATAAAATCTTGCCATCGGCCATGACTTTAATAATATTAGGAATCACATTTAATTCCATTACTATTGTAATAATATTTCTGTATCTATGGAAGCAGAACAATAGTGTAACACATTGTTTTTGGCACTGACCAATTACAGTTATTACTCATAACAATGAGCTGTCTAGCTTTGGTTCTGGATGATGCCTCTTTAAACAACACATTATGTGTTATAATTTATATAACCTTTGGTTGGCAGTTTTTTTATTACCTACCAGTACAATAAGGAAGTTGCAAGAAAAACAATTTGCGATTTTAGTATCAGCCATGTATCTACGTCAGCGTGAAAAGTCTTACCTAATGCAAATTTATATTTATCTCACTCTAAACTTTAGATACCTTGATTCACAATGGAAAAAGTAACAAATATCAGTGCATAAATGGACCTGCATTTCAGTGCACAAAGCACAACATATATCCAGCACTATGAATGTGCACTTACTGGCCAAAGATAAATTCCTTACCACTCAGAACTATTGTCAGACCAAGCTGTTATGTTGTGTTATGATTAATATTAATGACTTCCTCATACTCTTCTATGCAGACGTGTAAAATATTAATGTTTAAACTCTCAACCTGAATGACATCTTTGAGGTAGTTGGGTGAAAAATGTTACAGAATTTGGAATATTGTATTTGAAGATGTCAAAGATCATGCAGCAAACAAAAGTAACATTTCACTGCATCTTGCTGCCTTGCTTCCATAGACCACAGTGACTGAGTAGATGAGGGATGTAAGTACATTATACTACCATGAAAATGATTCTGTTAGAAGGAATAATCAATTTAAATAATAGCTTACATAAACTGTGCTAACGTTTGAATAAAAGTGTATTGTTAGCAGCTACTTAATTTAATTCTGTCAGATGGATATGTCTTGCGTTAAAATCAAAAGGTTTACGCGAGCTGAATGAATGTTAGCAAATATTATAATGAACCTAAAGTGCAACATCATTATTTTAACATTAAATTGATTATAAATAAAATGGATAATTCACTGATTGAAAAGTTAACCAACCTAAGTGAATATGTTTAAGACCTAAGAAATGTTTTTATTCAAATAATTTTACCTTAATTTCAATAAGAGAAAAATGCAGGCTACGTAAAATCTATGAGCATTTTTTTTTTAATGCTATCCTGTTCCATTGATGTCAGCAATGGAAATGTGTTACAGTTTGCCAGGGAAAGATAATTAGTAACTAATTCGGGTCGGGACCTATAAAAATTCAAGGAAAATGGTTATGTATACCAGAAAAAAATCTCCTTTAAAATTCCTTTTTTTTAAGTTACTGTACACATTGAACTAAGAAAACATGGTAAACAGAAAACTGTATTTATAGCTACAAAATAGATATGAAAACTTTGTTCTCTGACATGTTTAAAGTGCATTTACATGGGTAACGCAAAAATCAGTTTTAAGATTTTGTCTTAAGAGCATGCAAAAACCCACATGCAGTGCAGACCAATTATATCGAGCATAAAAACCATTCACAACATAGACAATGACGTACTCATTCAGACTTTACAGTGATGACATGTCTCCTCAGTACCAATGCTATTAGTACAGAATTATCTGAATAAGTTGTGAACTACAAATAGCACATAGAGAATGTTGTGATCACATCAACTATTCAATAGCATTAACCAAAAAAAATGAAAGTCTACACCTGTGTTGACTGAGCTTCTTTCAGAAAAGTCAAATGCAGAAAACGTTTACATTAGGATTAGTATGTTAGACTTCCTATCTATGCTTCATTTGTGAATAACTGTATTAAGCTTCAAGGTTGCCCTGAAATCATGCTACGCTGTGGCCCAGTGCTATGTGCTTGCTTTGGTTCTCACAGATAAACAAAATATTTGGCCAAAACATCCTGAGAAATGTCAATAATTTTGCATTAAACAGTTGACATTTCCAACTTCCCCTCAGCCCAGCTTCTTGAGTCAGAGGGTGGTGAATCTGTGGAATTCTTTGCCACAGAAGGCTGTGGAGACCAAGTCAATGGATATTTTTCAGGCAGAGATAGATCGATTCTTGATTAGCACAGATGTCAGGGGTTATGGGGAGAAGGCAGGAGAATGGGATCAGGAGGGAGAGATAGATCAGCCATGAATGATGGCATTGATGGACCAAATGGCCTAATTCTGCTCTTATCACTTATGACCTTATGGGCTTATAACTCAAGTGTCCCAGAAGGTTGGGACACCATTATTAAAAACAAAAGTCCTGAACTTGCTGGGTGTCCTGCACTTAGGTTTTGCCATCTGCACTGGCATGGGGCTCCAAAATTTTAGACCACAAAACTGTTTTGTTTCCTCAGCCTATAACTCTGTGAACGCCAGAGATAAGGGTGTATCTTAGATTGTTATTGATTAATAGAATGATATCCTTTCAAATCATGAAACCTGATCAAATCTCACTTCATTTTAGAAGTTGCAGAGAATATATGTATAGTTTTTGTAAAACAGGTAGCATTCTGGACAATGTGCTATATCCTTGAAGGTCCGAATTATGTTTCTGTTGAGAATAGTACACAGTTTTCGAGATACATCACTCGCCCTGATAGTTTCTTGAAATTACATTGGTAGATCCAGTAAATCTGAGGATATTTCAATTAGACTATTGTGCCATAAATTTAACTGGATATTTTTTGTTGCATATACCTAGGCCAATACCATTATGCTGCTCACTTCCCATACTATATTACGAGCAGTTGAACTCTTAGGGGCACAATTCCGTTAACTTAATTGAATAATACATCTGTTCCAATAGGCTCATATATGCAGTAATTTCTGACAAATTTAACATCAATAAATACTGGAAATGCACAGAAGGTTGATCAGCTGTGAAACTCAAAACATTAGCTTACCCTTTCTTTTCCAGATGCTGTCTGACCTACTGTGCATTTCAGCATTTTCTGGTTTTAGCAGTTTTCCAATATTTGTTGAATTGGTAATATTTTCATCCACCATGATCTCATCCAATCTCACTGCTGAGACAAAAGGGAAGTATCAAAAGTCAACCACAACAACCTGTAGCAGATAGATCTTCATAGATTTTTGACCGAGACTACTATTAACCTGACTCTCCAAGAATGTTATTTTGTCCCGATCTCTCAAGTATATCAGACAGTAGCTACATGTAAGCAATACCATGAAGCACAACCTTTACTCTGTAATTGCAACAGCAATATGCAACAATGTCAAGCCTACTATCGCAAGGTCTGTATCAAGTGCAAATCATTGAGCTAAAGCATGGAACCGCACTATTCATTCAGCAACAGAAAACACTGAAAGTTGCCAATAAGTTTATATCATTTTCATCTCTGACTTTGGTTGGTCCACTATTTATGTCTCCCAGATTCCAAGTGAAATCAGCATTGAACATTGCATAAGAAACTTTCAAAATTCACAGTGGCAGTTTTTATTTCCACAAAGTAAAGAACAGCATGGTGCCTGTGACTTCCCTTTTATTAGTAGAAGGAGTAATATGAGTTAGAAGCTCATACTGGTGATTCACAACAGGAGGCAGATATCAGCACAGGAGGTCTTTTCTTACATGGGTAACAAACGAATGCTTTGGGACATCAGTGTAAGTACTAAGGGAATCATATAACCACAGAGGAGGATGTTCTCAGGTTCAAGACATAAATGGAGAAAAAAAGCAACATAACAAGACTGAATTTAGTGCAAAAGTAGTTTGAAATTAATTAGCAGCTTTAATACCATGATCTTTTCCCCGTGTTTCTCTGTACTTATCATTTCACCCATTTTATTTAAGAAATAAACTTGCATTTGGAAGATACTGTAGCTTCACTTTAACCTTTCTGTTTTTAATATGTATTTACAAGACCTTAAAAGATATATTTGTATCCACACTTTTGTGTTTTTCAGTACCTTCTCTTTTTTCCTGGTAATATTTTTGTAAGTCACTAGGTCTCCCATCACTTTCTGCGACCACTGCTCTCCAAATCTTTCATACAATGGTAAAAATGTTAAATCATTGCCTTTCTATATTCTGGCTGTAAAGTAATCAATGGTAAAATGATGACAGGGGACTAAATTTAGATTCATAAATAGTTGGTGATTTCAGTGGTTATTATGTAATTTACCATTTCAATTAAACAAAACCATAACTTCCATTCTCATTCTATCCTGGTATTTTATTCATACCAAATCAATAAAAAATAGTCATGCAGAAGATATAAGATACATCCCACATGGTTATGCTAAAAATGTGAAGTCCTCTCCTCATTCATGATAATAGACAATAGATAATAGGTGCAGGAGTAGGCCATTCGGCCCTTCGAGCCAGCACCGCCATCCAATATGATCATGGCTGATCATCCACAATAAGTACCCCATTCCTGCCTTCTCTCCATATCCCTTGACTCCGCTGGCCTATTGATGTCTGGCCTATTGTATGATTCAAGCATTTTCCTTCTTAATTCATATTTCTAGCATCCATGTTTTTCTTGTATTGAAAGGAGGAATGAAATATGAGTAAAGTGTATTCACTCATAACAAGAGGTCAAGTGTGATCTGCTTGCATGCAAAAACAATTTTGAAAGAAGGTAATGCAATTGTCAAAATTGTTTCATATTAACAAACAGCATTGGTGGTCTTAACTAGAAATATGAAGATCACACATGACCTCTTGCCTCACCGCCTCTACCCTTTGGTAGTCTAGCCAATAATCTGATTATTTCTCAAACCCAGTTCTAATACCAAAGGAGACCAAGTCACAGAACAATTATTCATCCACATCTATTTATACTTGTGTAATTAAAGTTGTGTTGTCCTATAATCCTGTGCCAAGCCATTTTTGAAAAGGTGCTAGACAATCATCTATGAGTGATGAGAATCTATTAATATGTTTAATGTTTTCAGTGTTAGAAAAAAAACTGTCATTCTCAATTCCTGGTATTAAAAGCAGTTTACTAATATGCTACTAATACTGAAGATCTAAATTTACTGGCAGATTATTTTATGTACCGTCTTTTCCCCATAATAAAGCCCTTGGCAAACAGCTATATGTGTGCATCAAAGCAGCAATAGTAAGCCATGATAATCATTTCAACATCGTCACAGCTACTGAGCCATCTCACAGATTGACACAAGGGCATGCACTATTATTCAGGCTTGTTGTGCAAACAACATTTCACAGTTACTGATGTGAAATGAGTGCTAAAGTTATAATTTCGTATCAAAAACCAAAATCAAAACCAAACTAACATGGGGTGATTTATCAATTTGACACTGATGTTCATTTCCAAATACAGTTTTTTTCAATTGGCATAGGAGCAAGTATGGTATCTAACAATTTGACAAACACACTTGTCCTTTACTTCATCACAAGCCGATTTCACTCTAATGCCTTCTTTTTTTGCACATACTAGAAAAAATAGTAATTGCTATTAATGCGGATATTTGATGCATTGCTCTGCATGTGCAATTATTTAAAAGGACTGAGTGAATTCCCTTCATGCCTTAATTACTATCAAATTATACAAAGAATTACAGCCTCTAACAAGTTACTGATTTGGTCCCACGCACCACTTCTGTCCCCAAGGTCCTGCAAAAGATATTGCTTGAGACCATGTTCTACTCTAAAGCAATGGCTCTTTCATCAGTGCAAAGTCCTTTTGAACACCAACAAGCTTGGTTATGACTTACAAGCTAGATCCAGATTACATTTATTTCCCCCAAAAGCATAATTACTTCCCATTTGTAGAAGTATTTCATGACATCGTCATCATATTGGTTGTGGTATTATTCGGATCTGGTAAATATCTGCATTAAGTGTCAATTTTGGCAAATAGGCATTTTATTAAGTTTACTTTTGAAACATCCCAGCATTAGGAGAGAATTAATGCTCCAGTCCATGAATCCAGAATCAACTGGTTGTAGAAATAAACGTTATTTCTGCATGATTCCTACACAAAGAGCTTTCTCCTCAACGGTCAGAGGGCAATCCAGCAATGGCTCTGAGGCCCATTAACTGCAACACCACCAACCACCTCTACTTCCTCAGAAGGCTTAGGAAGTTTGGCATGTCCCCAACAACTCCCACCAACTTCTACAAATGCGCCGTAGAAAGCATTTTATCAGGATGCATCGCCACATGGTTTGGGAACAAATCCATCCAAGATGGCAAGAAACTGCTGAGAATTGGGGACCCAGCCCATGCCATCACACAAACCAACCTCCCTTCCATTCTTCAGCAAGGCCACCAGCATAATCAAGGACAAGTCTCGCCTCGGTCACTCCCTCTTCTCCCCTCTCCCATCAAGCAAGATGTACAGAAGTGCAAAAGCGCATATCTCCAGATTCAGGGACAGTTTCTTCCAAGTTGTTATCAGGCAACTGAACCATCCTATCAAAAACTAGAGAGGAGTCCTGAACTGCCATCTAACTCATTGGAAACCGTCAGACTATCTTTATTTGGACTTTACTGGACTTTATCTTGCACTAAGCATTATTCCCTTATCATGGATCTATACACTGTAAATGGATCGAATGTAATCATGTAGTGTCTTTCTGCCAACTGGTTAGCATGCAACAAAAGCTTTACACTAGACCTCGGTACTAATGACAAAAAACTAAACTAAACAAGTCAACCTATGCAGATACCAAACTGAGGAAGACTGATTTCTGCTATGGTTTGAAAGCACCCTTTGAATGAAATAAACCTATGAGATTTATAGTTAAACTGTCCATTCCTACCAAAAAAGGCAAGGTTTTGGCTGTGCCAGTGGCGACGGTTCAAATTGCCTGTTAAACGCTTAACATTATGGAAAAGTTAAATGTACTACCAGTTATTTCAGAATAATGGAGTTTACTCCAGGTTGTTTGGAAAATCCATGATCACTCCAATTGATCAACTACAAGCTGTTCAATCATTATTGTTACCATCAGTATGTTGTGGAAACTATATCACCTCAACCTGTGCTGTCTTAAACTTGTTGAATAAATATGTTTTTAGAATTGTCAAATATTATTATTTTTTATAATTATGTAACTACTTGGGAAATTGAAGTATTTGCATTAACTGTAAGGTCTTTCAGAGAGACCTTTATAAGGTAGAGCAGGTCAAATTTGATTCATTAAAGTCCCTTTTTTATTAGATGTTAAGAGTGCAACTATTGACAGCTGTCTCTGGAAGAGTTACAGTGTATATGATTAGAATTTTGTCAGACCTTAATGTTCAAAGGAAAGATTGTCAATGGATCTGTCTACTGGCCAACTAATTCATCCTGGTGTATCAGTTGAATTTTGTGGCCGTGTTTAATTCCATGAACCTGAATTGGTGTAAATTAGCTAGTGGGGATGGTACCTGTCTTTGTATTTTTGTCTACAGCTGCTGGAGGAAGAACAAGAGCGACCAACAAGTATTGAACGTATAACATCCAGCAGTCCCTTTCCTGTTGGAGATCTATCAGAAGCCTGGCATCCGCAGAGCCATCTCCATTATTAAGGGCCCCTATCACCACATCTTCTCCATTCTGCCATCTGGGAAGAGGTACAGGAGCATCAGCTGCAGAACCAGCAGGATGCTCCACAGCTTCTTCCCACAGGCAATAAGACTGGTTAACAGACTGTGTCCCCTCCCCATACATCATACACCAACACATCTAACCTCGCCCAAACTTTGACAGCTAGGCACCTGTCAAAGCAAAGCCACTGTTCGGTCTGAATGTCTGTTTTTATTTCAATTTTTAGGCCTATTTTAGATATGTTAATTTTAATTTTAAAGCTGTATGTATTTATTCTGTTTTATTAACTACACTGAGGGGAACTGATTGAGAAACAATTTTTCGTTTCTTCTGTGTATGTAAGTACTCAGTTAAAATGACATTAAAGTAAATACTGAATACTGAATACAGTCCCTTGTGGTTCTGGTTTAGATGTGGGCAAATATTTCTCACAGCTTCCCTGGATCGCTTAAAGAACGAACCTGAAATTGGGGCGCCCATTGTCCTTTATCGGGATCGAATAAGGTTAACGAGTGTTAGACATTAACTAATTAGAGTTTAATTCACATTTTCGAGAATTTACAATTGTAAATAAGAGTCACACAGTCTTGGAAGTATAAATGAATTCAGGCAAAAGAGATTAAAGTGCACCAGAGCAAGTACACTTGGAAAAGTCAATACTTTCACTGAATGAAGCGGCGGGGCGGGGGCGGGGTCGATTCGATTAGAAATCGATATTTTTCTTAACGAAGGTGCTTCGATCATGAGTGGAATGTTGGGCGGTATGAGATTTCATTTTGAGATTAGTCCAAACCTAACTTTTCAGAATATCAGACTTTGACGTGGGCCTTTTATCTATACGTCGGGCGTATATGGGGCATTTTTGTGGGATGTTAGAGATATTTGGGTCCATCGCAAAATATGTAACTATTATAATCAATTTAATTTTAAATTATGCATTGCATTATTATAGCAAACGCGTTCACATCACGTATGAAAGAATTAGATGATGTTACGTTTATGAAAGAACATTAATTCAAACTTTACAACGTTTTTTTATAGACATTAATGATTGAATCCCTGTTAAATTAAAGCTACACGCCTCAGCTTTTGATACCTCAACTCACAACTGCGGAAATAAAACGATGTCCAGAAGTGCTGTTTCTATTATTGTTTAATCAAGGTCGATCAAATGTCTGTAGTCTGTGTAAAGTTTACTAAGGCATCTCGTGTCCCTATGATTATACATAAGGTCGTTTGGTCACGCAAACATTAACGAAGCACAACATTTTATTAAGACGTCTAGAATAGTTAATAGTTCTCACAGGCTGAACACCACACTTAGTGCAGTACAGAAATCACCGACTCAAATACAACTTGCAACGAAAACACCACGAGATCCGAGAAGGCAAGAGCCTCAAGTGTAAGCTGATGTGTTGCAGCAATGTAGGGCCGCTTTTAAAAAAGAAAAAAAGAAAAAAATAATAAACCCTCTGTAATTCATATCGATTTAAATGACGAACAAGGCACCAAAGCCGCAAGCTGCATCCTGGGTCAATTTGCCTGGAGGAGAATGCAAAATTAAAATAAGATAGATTTCATGCAGACGTAGATTCAAATGCCTATGTGCTATTTTTTTAAATCCTAAAAGGATATTTTATACTTCTGCCCTTCCTGGGACTGGTTTAGTTCTTATTTCTACTGCAAAATAAATGATAAAATACACTAAAACCGCGAAGTTTGCATTTTCTACGGTGACTTTCTTTAGCAATCAATCTTGTACACATGACCAGCACGTTTATGATTCCGCTGAAATGTAATGTTTATATTACTTGTAATTTAATCATGAACACTGTTCATAGATACACGGGCCAATCCGTTTCGCGTTGAACCAGGGTCTCGTTTAACTTTTGAAACTCACATGCCTGTTTTAGTCGCCTTGGGAAAGTGAAACCTATTTTCTAAAGTGTAATTATATTGATCATTCAGGATATGATTACTAGATAGTTAGAGCTTTTTTTTTATTAGGTTGCCGATTTTGAGATAAAGCCAATACTCTTTTGCACTTTCACCTGCAGAAAAGCGTTTAAATTACTCTCCCCTTTCCGATTATAATGAGATTGTCGAGATTTAACGTTTTTGCGGAAGGAGCACTCCCTAATTATGTAAAATAAAATTGTACCAAAGCTTCGTGTGAGGTTATCTGCAATAGTTAATCTCTCTCCCTTCCTTTGGAGGGGTCTCGTGGGAAATTCAGCTGTGGTGTTGATGTTTATTGATTTTAAAACAGCCAAATCTACCTGCATTGTTTAATTTTGGGCCGCAGCACCTTATATGATGCGACTGTTAAAACGTGACCCTGGTATCCCCGTGCACTTTTTCGATCCTGTGTCATCTGTGTATGATCAGTCTGTAATGATTAACAAACGACGGAACCACGTTTTAACAGGGCCGTGCATCATATTTGGGTAGGTGACCAGCAGAGGTCCCGTATTTCCCACAACATCTGTTTCTAGGTTTCACTGTTGACAAGTGCTGCTTTTGGTTTGTCTGGTGACTGAAGGCGACATGTGAGTTTGAAGTCGATTGAGATAATGTTAAGAAGCTATTGGGGCCAGTGGCCTTTAATTTGTCTCGTGTGTAAGCAGCCTATGCTAGAACTCACCGACAGGGACATCTGCTGCAGCAATTCTCCCAAATCAATATCATAAACCAACTGAAGAAGCCTAAGCAGGGCATCAAAGAATATGTCGTCGAAAATTTGGAGAATATTAATATCTTCAGGGCTGTTGTGGATGAAAAACACTATCCTTTTAATTTTAGTTTGAATACAGTATATGTACACACATAAAGAAGCAATATCCCAACATAGCTATGTATTTCGTATAAAACCAGCCGTTCAGATGGATATTGTTCTTGTGCACACTTTATATGCTCTGTAATATATAACCCAAAATGAATCATTCACAAAGTAAATTTGTGCGTTCTATAGTGTTTTACAAAAAACAATATTTTTATCAAAATATTCGTTTTTAATAGCTTTACTTCATACATAAATACATGTTTAAATAACAGAGGAGCGATGATCATTCAGTCATTTGAACCGAATCTTGGACAGGGCTGTGTACACAGGGTGAGTGTTCACTGGTCGCTACAAATAGAATACCCGGCGTCCTTTATTTCTAACCCGTTGTTTATACCTTTTCCCCAAGACAGCTGCCAGGTATTTCTTGACAGCCATCTGTTTCCTGTAACGGCTGTAGCTGTCGGTAAAGATGCCATCGGAATGTCGCTTTGACAGCGGTTCCGAGTCCTTCTCAACGTCGCCGGCACTGCAGGCGAAAAATAAAATCAAGACTCCAACACTATGTGTACTCACAGCACATTTTAGGCTCAAACACACATCCCGCACCCGACTCGACCCGACCCATGCCAACCAAGACTTTACCAACTCGCTCCTCGAATGACGAATGGTGACGGTTTATTTGGTGGTGCGCGTTAATTTGGAGGTGCTGATACTTGTTGGGTTAGTTTACCCAACAATACACATTGATGATTGAACGAGGCGCGATCTGTTCACGAACAGCGATTTCCCGGTTCTTCATGACAAATGTAAACAGCATTATTCAAGGTGGGGTGGGGTGGGAGGTACGGAAGAAGGCTTCAACACATAGAGGGAAACAAAGGAAGGAGGGTAGAGGGAAATTAATATTTTAAAAAAAGAATAAATTAGATGGGTATGTTGGACAATATCACATAAATAAAATCCAGGAAGGATTTTGTTTAGAAAATGAGGATTTAAAAAAATTATTTCTAAATGTTAGAAACTTACCCATCGCGCTTTGTTGGAATGAGCGATCTAAAGAAGCTCTGCATTTGATTATTTTGCTTTCTGACGATTGCGTCTTGATGAAAGTGTGCATCAGCGTTTCTCTGCGATCTAAGATACATAAAAACCAAGTGCAAGAGCGCATCAGCGATCCACAATCAGAATGAAATGTTTCAGATTGCAGTATTTGTTAACATAGATTCGACCACCACTGATAATGTCACTAAATCCATTGTTTTTGTTCATATGTTTTAGATGGATAACGCGTTTGATATTGCAGATATTTCAGATAATTGCAAGGCAATGCAGAGCTTTATGAACGGGTCTGGCATCCTAATTATTGAACTGATTAACATATTCACGCGACTTTATGAAGCCCACGTTTTGCACATCCCCTTGACATATAACTCGTGAAGTGATGTTGTAATTATTTCGTCGTTTCCTTTTCAATTAATTGCATTTTAAAGTAAGCTTTTGATAAATAAATAAATGTACAGATAAATATATAAACTCCAACACAAAACCGCCCGTCGAAGATCGGCATTATATTTGCACACGTATATGTAAATTAAGATCACCTTTTCTCCGGCAGATAGTATAACGTGTTCATGTCGCTAATCATCGATGAAGGAATTCGGATACCATTTCGATCAGTTTCGTAAGTCAAATCAGGTAGCGAGTTTCCCTTTTCATCATACGCCTCATCTTCGTCCCTACAAAAGATCAAAAGAATTAAGATCTAGTACACTTTGGCAAAATGGTAAAGTGGCGTGGAAGCGGTTCAGGGTGAACATTCATTTGCTTTGCATGTTCTCTATGGGTAAGATTTACTTCCTTTTCGTCTGCGGAGCCGGGCTCTGCTTAGTATTGAGATTAAGGCATTGATGTAGGAGTCTAGCGGGATCCACATCAGACGTGAGCAAACTAACAAGTGGTGCCCAACTTGGACTGACGTTCTTCAGTCCCATAACTAATTCATAACCCTGCAAATCGAAAATCTACGGACGCTACAGGAATCTTTCTGATATTGTGCACTGCCTTATTCTCCCGAGAGTACGAGGTCTGTTCGGGACTTGAATAATTTAAACAGACGATATAATGGGCCTATTCCACAGCGCCTTTGGTGAGGCAAAATTAAGTTTAAAATGTTCATGACTTATTTTTCCCGAAGGGGTGATAAGGGAAAACGTCAAAACTTCAATCGGTTTATATTTATCAAAAGAACAAATGTAAACCCATTTTTGGCGTTCGAGTTTACCCCTGTAGCGTCGCTACATTAATAACGATAAGGAAACAAATGATGACTCTGAAGGTAGACAAAAATGCTGGAGAAACTCAGCGGGTGAAGCAGAGTTTCTCCAGCATTGCTGTCTACCTTCGATTTTCCAGCATCTGCAGTTCCTTCTTAAACAAAATGATGACTCTGTGCTGCCAGCGACTGCTGTAACTGTTGGCGGTCAATTGCTGGTCTACATGTCTGATGGTTGCAGTTTGAGGCGATCATAGCCGGGTGTCCAGAACGAAACAAGAACGTGCGAACCAGCCTTTACAGAGCAATCTTATATTTATATGGCGCCGCAGACGTAGCAAAACGTACCATATGAGGATTAACAAACAGATTTTGACGCAAGGCCATAGAACGAGATATCAGGGCATATAGCCAAGGGCATTATCAGGGCAAGATGATGCACGGAGACTATTAACACCGGGCGTTTCCTTATTTTAGACCCACAATTCTCCAGATGCGATAAATTCAACATAAAACATCACGTTTGCTTTAGGCAATATGGCAATTCGATATATATTCGCGGCCGATGTACTAATCTACCCCCTCAGACGCGTTTCCGAGTTTATGCTTTGATATTTTAACTGTTAAACCGCCATTATTTGTTTTAAAGAAAATACACGCGGATGGTGACAGGGTCAGCATTTTCACCAGTGGCCTGGGTTTTAGGCACCTGCCGGTTTACTGGTAATTCGTGAACCATTATGGGATTATTTCCTAATCGGCCCGGCTAACTCAACACGCGTAAGGCCAGTCTGAAGAAGGGTCTCCAACCGAAACGTCTATTCATTTCCTCCAGAGATGCTGTCTGACCCGCTGAGTTACTCCAGCTTTTCGTGTCTGTCACGCGAAACATAGCTAAATACCGACAAGCATTCACATTTTTTTTTAATAATCCAACTTGCCAGTGTAGTGCTACGAAAGAAACAACATTTCCACCTGCATACATTTTAAACTTAAAAAAAAAACAGTCGCTGCATTTTTACATTTAAAAAATGTACCTCCGCGTGTGAAGACGGTTTCATCAGGAAACAGCCGATTGAAAAATCAGGTGTATCATCGGTTAGCGCTAGACTGGTTGTTCACACATTTAATAAACGCTCCTGAACCAATGCGGCAGCTCTCCGTTTGCAACAGAAGTCTCCGGCTCGCCCCCTGACCTGTAATTGACGCGATTTCACACCGACTCTCTCGGGACTTCCACTAGGTTCAAGTCTCTACATTCAATTTACCGAGCAATCAACTCCATCGGGCCAACCAACGACCGGCTGAACCGTGCAGTGGCGCCCTGTTAATCCTCACCGATCTGCGCTACCTCTCTCCTGCCCAGTGTCTGTACAGTGCTAATCGCGCAAATCTCTCCCTGTTACTCCCGACTAATCGAAATGAAAGGACGCCCAGCCTGATACATGCTTTTCATTCATACCGAAACAAACGCGCTGTGACATACCACCTCCGAGACAGTCCCAGAACCGACCTATTGAAGCAGTTTCTCCAACACGAAACAATATCACGACACGGAGACAATTCAACTACTGGGGTAAAACGTGCTGTTCAGCGAAAAGCTGATACGAGGGCTTGCCTTCAAGTCCCCCGGCGTGGTTGCAAGAAGCAATCGGCGTATACATATATATTTAGCATATATATATATGCGTCAGTCTGTTTTCTACATCTTCCCTTCAGTCATTCCAGTTCCTTTCTTTAAGTTGTCCAGGTTTCCGGCTACAGTCTTCTATTTCATTGTAATTACACATCTACCTTCCCGTGCGTCTCCATAACACAGCCTTAAACCTCGCTGCCTTCGTTAATTACAGTGCTCCCTCTCTCGCTTTCTTTCTCCCTCTCCCTCTCTCTCCCTCTCTCCGCTCTTCGCCCATATCTCATCCCTCCCTGTCTCCCACGTTGCGCGTCAAGATTGGGAGATAATAATCAAGAGGCATCGCCGGAGCGGGGCGCCCGGGATCGCTGGCTGCTGTCAACAAGTTAAAAAAAAAACCTTCCACATCTACCACCGCTGGAAACGGTAATTTAAAAGGGAAAGTGGGGGGAAAGAAGGGGGAATAAAATAAAGTGTAAACAAGGCACCGATCCAAACCAGTAAAGCTTGCGCAGAAAAACAAGTGAACTCCACTAAATAACTAAAACAGAGCTCCTACCTAAATCCTGGGTAATCCATCCCGGTAGGTGAACAGTAGACATTGCAATGCATTATGATCCCATACACAACCATGAATGCTATCGTCGCTTTGTTGGGCATTCTTAATCTGCAAAGTGAATATCAAAAGTTTAAAACCCAAGAGCAAAATTCACGTTTCAGTCCCGCGATGGGCAAATGGACATGAACTGACGAGTACCCTCGATGAGAGAAAGAAGTTACAGAATTATTTATACATTGCCTTTCCTTTTAAGAAACAAAAACAAATCCTCTTTATATGTCCTATCTTGCGATAACACAAAGAAGCGCCCGGCAGTTAGAGGTTGAGGAAAAGCTAACTTTGCTGCCTCTCACGTACCTATTGCAGTTTGGTTGAGTCTTGCACGCGGTGTGGTCCGGGTTTACTCCTGATTCTGATAAAATCTTCCTCACGGCAACTGACTGAGGCGACGCTGAGATGCTGATGCCGTTCAATTTGCCACCGTTCCGTGCTATTATATATATGCAATTATCAGAAATCTTTGCAAACAATGTTTGAAATACACATAGCAACAGATGGCTTTGTAAACATTTGTCTACATCTTATCTTTTTTTTTGAACTATTGTTTCTTGTACACTTGCCCTCGGATTTTTATTCATGAATCAGACTGCTTTCCTTCTTTTTAGACACGGTGCAAGTCACGTTAAGACCATGTATCACGAATAGACGTCATCAGCTTGCGATATTCCTCCCGGAATATAACACTCTTTCTCATCGTTTATCTGACCAAAGTCATAGCCCACTCATAAACATGGAAAATTAAAAATTCCATTGCGCTGGCTTTGGTACCAGTACTTATCGGGGCGTTTTCGGGATTATTAAGTAGAGAGAGGGGTGAGGGGGGGGGGGGGGGGGGGGGGGGGTGGGGGAGGGTGGGGTAACACAAACGTGCCATCATAATAAAACGATTAAATAGTACAGGGTAACTCATTATTAAGGGAGGGGGGGCGTAGAATATGAGTAAACTGATATTTGAGAAGAAGCATTTGGGGAACTATGACTTGCAAACATTGATCTGTTTTGGTCAACTCTATTACCGGAGTGGTCGAGCTGTCCACGATGACAAAGATGTCAACTTCAGGGAATGGTACAAAATCAAAGAAGGAATAAAAAGACAAGTAACGTCAACATAGTTTGATGTTAAGTCCCAAGTGTCTGGCAATCTAACGCATCGTTTCCCTTTTAGCGCGTTTCGACTTTCTTTAATATACCTATTCTTTTTAATATTGCATGAAGACGCATCTCGTTGCAATCCGAATGTGAACTGCTGTAGGTTATAAAGTTGTCGTCTAATGTTTAATATTCTTCTGTGAACTTTGGTTCAAATGCAACAGGACTTGTATCTTTGTCCTCAATGGCTTAATGATATTATTTTCCAAATCTTAAAACAGTTTACTTTTTAATCATAGCAATTACATACCAAAATAAAGTTCAGACTTCCATAAACTCATACATTCTAGGAGCAGAATTATCGAGTCTACTCCGCCATTCAATCATGACTGGTCTATCTTTCCCACTCAATCCCTTTCATGTGCAGCCCTGCGACTAACACTGTATTAGCAGTAATTCATGCCTACTGAATCCATACTATCTTTTGTGTTATTGAGCACATTTACCCAACGCCAATAATCCAAATCCTCCAACTTCGAAATAAAACTGTTGAATACAACTGCAAACGAGTGAGCTATACGAAGACGGCACTGGGCCCCTCTGTACCAACCGACTCTCGCCGAGGGTACATAGGGACCCTGGGTCCCTCATGCCAACTGCTTGTCACCCAGAGCATATCATATCGGGTGCAGTTTTCTTACTCTTTCATGCTGATCTTATTCACACAGAATATACTAAAGGAGAATTCTCAGAAGGCGTTTCCTTGCATCTACACTATTACATTCTCGGCCACAGTTAGCATTAATTTCTTAAGTTCATAACTTCTAAGACGATCAGACAATTTCACGAAGTATCTTCTGTGATGGGTCTGGGTAAGTAAGGACAGTGCGGACTAGAAGTTCATCAATCCATAAATCCTAGGAGCAGACTTAGGCCATTCAGCCCATCAAGTCCACACCGCCATTCAATCATGGCTGATTTATCTTTCCCTCTCAACCCCATCCTCCTTCCTTCTCCCCATAACTTCTGACACCCGTACTAATCAAGAAACACGTAACCCCTACTTTAGATATAGAATACTCCGAGAGATTTGATTTTAACCATTTAAATAACACGACGCGGTGATATTTTTTGGCTTGTTTCTTCCTACGTCAAATTTCTTCCTAAGTCAAATCCCTCTGAACATTAAAATCAGACTCAATTGGATATCTGTACACATTAAGTTCGCCATTCCAGGTGCGATTTTAAGCACGTTAACTTTCCTAAATGTTAGCAGATGTACGTGCATGCCTGGCCCCTTGCGATGTAAAAAAAAAACACGATCAGTTATCACGACCATCAGAGTCGTTTGCATTTTGAAAAAAAAGAAAAGTCAAGCACGTGTTCTTGTTTTCGATCTATAAAATGCGACCAGGCATGATTGACCACCAAATGCACAGTCGAATTCTCATAAATCCTTTTGCCCATTTACTGTACACTGTCAGCGTCCCGAGGGGCCACGGATGATCATTTAGCATTTCCTGTCACATCCCTAAAGCAATTATGATGTGATTAGTTATAAATTTGCTGCGGCATTCCCGCCCCCACGTTGCGAGTGCCTGGAAACGCAAAAGACGGGATCACAGCTCCCCCGTGCGTTCAATGCACAATTCCGAGAATCGGCTCGCATTGTACAGAGTCATACAGCAGGGAAACAGGCCCTTCAGCTCCACGTGCCCATTGCCGACCAAGCTTTGTCACAATTACAGCATGTAATTAATCCTTCTTGCTGAAAAAAATGCACAGAAGGTGCAAAAATAAAAAAGCCACGTAAAGGGTGGTGGGTGAATGGAACATGCTGCCCAGAGGCGGTAGGTTTGGCAGGGACTTTTCGGAAAAAAAGTAGATAGGTACATGTATGGGACAGGTATGGAGGGATATGGGTCAAACGCAGGCAGGTGGGACTAGTTTAGATGGGACATGTTGGTCGGTGAGGGCAAGTTGGACAAAGGGCCTGTTTGCATGCTGTATGATTCTACCACTAGAAGGGTAACTCTCTCTTGGAAGGGTATTTTTGTTTTACTGACAATACAATGAAGAATTGCCATTGAACCATAGAGTTCTCCATTGCGAGAGGATTTAGGAGCAAGGATATTCTACTGCAGTTGTACAGGGCCCTGGTGAGACTGCACCTGGAGTATTGTGTGCAATTTTGGTCACCTAATTCGAGGAAGGACATTATTGCTATTGAGGGAGTGCAGCGTAGGTTCACCAGATTAATTCCCAGGATGGCGGGACTGGCATATGATGAAAGAATGGGTCCATTTGGCTTGTATTCACTGGATTTTAAAAAGGGTGAGGGGGGATCTTATAGAAATATATAACATTCTTAAAGGATTGTACAGGCTAGATGCAGGAAAAATGGTCCCGATTTTGGAGGAGTCCAGAACCAAGGGTCACAGTTTAAGAAAACGGGGTCGGCCATTTGGGACTGAGATGAGGAAAAACCTTTTCACCTCAGAGAGTTGTGAATCTCTGGAATTCTCTGCCACAAAGGCAATGGAGGTAATTTCACTGGATGTTTTCAATGGAGAGTAAGATTTAGCTTTTAGGGCTAAAGTAATCAATGGATATGGAGGAAAAAGCAGGAACGGGGTACTGAATTTAGATGATCAGCCATGATCATATTGAATGGTGGGCTGGCTCGAACAGCCAAATGGCCTACTCCTGCACCTATTTTTCTGAGTCATACAGCATTGAAACAGGCTCTTCGGCCCAACTTGCCCACACCGACCAACATGTCCTTTGTACACTAGTCCCACCTGCCTGTGTTTGTCCCACATGTCTCTAAACATGTCCTATCCATGTATCTGTCGAACTGTTTCTTAATGGTTGTGCCTGCTAAACGTTGTGATAGTACCTGTGTACCAAATAATTGTTCAGGATAGTGTTGAGATTCTTTAGTGTAACTGAACAGTACTTATCCAGCAAAAAGGGGAGTATATCATATTCCTGACTTGGGCCTTGGTGTAGGTGGAAGTGCTTTGGGGTGGCAAGAGATCTCACTTGCCAGATGATACCCAACCCCTGAATAGCTTCTGTAGCCACTGTATTTTCATGGCGGGTCAAGTATTTTCAGGGTTTTAATGGTGGCCCACAGCAGGCCGACGCTTGGATATGTGATGATGGCAATGCCATTCAATGTCAAGGCTGGGTGGTTAGACTATCTATTTGTTGGAGATGGGGGCTTAGTGAAGTAGCAGTTAATTGTGCTTCCTCGCGACATCAGTGACCTGGGTTCAACTCAGACCTCCAGTACAGAATTATCCCCAAGGCATGTTGGTTGATAGATGAATTGGATACTGTAAATTAGACCTAGCATTAGGCAATGGTTGGAAAGTGAGCTGATGGGCATGTGAGTGATGACAGGTGCCAGGGAGTGTGGGGAAATTAGATTAATGGGATTGCTATGAGGGCTGGGATGAACACAACAGGCCAAAGGGCTTCATTCTATGACGTGAGAAATCTCCAATTGCCTGACACTTTTGTAGCATGAATGGTACTTGTCTTTTATCAGACAAGCCTGAACATTGTCTATCTCTGGTGTCAAAGGTAATCATGCCAAGGATGGCAGTTCTTCGTAGTGCTACTAGTTGCGGGCACTGACTGTCTCACTGTCATTGCTAAGTTGCTTCACTATGAACCTGACATCAGTATATAACACCATGTTTGGCAATAACATTTTCAGAATGAAATCCAAGAAAATATGGATTCCTTTCCATTTCTTGACAGCTACCACTTTGTAGAGGCAGTGGTGATTCCCAGGATGTTAATAGAGGTGGAAGGTTCCCTGCATTTGGAATTAGTCAATATTTAGTGTATGTGGGGCACCTACCTATCAACCTAAGCATGACTGATGCCCATGTTTTGAAGCTTGCAACAACTAACTTCACCAGCTAAGCAACACAAATACAACTGAACACTGAAAATGTTCCATTTCTGTTTTTGTGACAAAGGTACTTGATTGTCATTGATGAAGCAGCAAAAGATGATTTATTTACCCTGAGGAACTACTGCAACAATAACAGTGAGAAAACTAATCTCTATCAACCTCATTCATCTTTGTTTCAATCAGTGGTTTTCTTTTTGCAATATCAGTTTTACAACGACTCCTTGATCCCACATGTTGCCTTGGTTGAAGCCATTCACACTTATTTCACCTCAGGCACTCTGCTCTTTCATCTATGTTCAGCTCAAGGCTACAGGAACATCTGAGCCATGTTGTCTCCGTGGATCGCAAACTGAGCATCAGTGAGCAAGTTACCAGTGAGTATTTAAGAGGAAACTAACGGGATGGTAATTGTCGGAAGTGGAGTGATCCCACATTTTGTTAACAAGGCAGACTTGAACATCTCTCCATATTGTTATGTAGATACCAATATTGTAACTGTACTGGAACAGGGTGACTTGAAGTGTGGCTAGTTCTGTAGCACATGTCTTCCTTACTACAACCCAATATCAGTGGCCCATAGACCCTACTAAATCCACTGCATACAACCATTTCTTGTTCTCATACAAATAGAATTGAATTAGCTGTAGGCAGAGCTCTGAATAAAAACCCAGTTCAGATCATCTCCTCAGCACTGCTGATGGAAAATAGTTACAAATACTCAGTTGTTGTCTATTGTAGGCATGCTTGTGTTCACCTTTGCTAGGTTCGCTGGTTGATATCTCATATTTGGAACATCTAACACTTACCATTTTCCATTGAGTTGTAGATGGTTGTAGATTATGGCAGAATGCATTTATGTTACAGATGATGCCCCATAATATTCAAAGATATCTGGTTTCAAGTTATCAAATCTGTTCTATATTCATCTCATTCACCACAGCTGAACCGTTGTGCCTGCTAAACGTTGTGATAGTACAGGTGCACAACCTTTTATCCGAAAGCCTTGGGACCAGACACTTTTCGTAATTCGGAATTTTTCGGCTTTCGGAATGGAAGATTTTTAGCGTAGATTTTAATGGCTGGCTCAGTGGTAGAGTGCTCGGCTCATATCCGCAAGGTCGCGAATTTGCGCCTCGATCCCGGCAGTTACTCGATCGCGAGTTTGAGTCTTCAATGTAGTTTTTTTCTTGCAGAATAGGAAAGAATAGTGAGGGTTAGGCTGGGATCATTCTCTGCGAGATGATCTTAGCGCGGGAGACAAGTGTAGGAGAGGTGTACTGACTGTGTGGGCAGAACTTTGGAAGTGATTGCCCACCATTCTCAAAAGCCGCTGTGTCTCCCTGTCCCTGGGATAGCAGGGGGTGATCAAACAGCACAATACCCCCCTCCCCCTCCAACTCCAGAGGAATCCACTCCCTGATGGGCCGCTAGGGTGACAAGTGGCAGTTCGCCCACAGCCCGAGCTGCGCCACCCCAAGAACAAGACGTACCTTGCACACCATCAGCTTCTGTCCCTACGGGGAGCGTGTTTGTAACGTTTGAGACCACGTAAGGCCCTGTTGTGACTAGCACAAGCAGAAGGAAAACACGTCCGACATCTTGTAAGTATGATTTATTCTGCCCCACCCACGGACACTTCTCCAAGGTCACCTGCTCTCGATCACGAGGCACAGCCCTTTATATTAAAGGGGCACTGGCATTTACATATACATCACAGTGTTCCTCTGGAGTTGGAGCGGGACTGGGCTGGAGTTCGTGATCTGGGATCTCTGTGCTTGCAGTGGGCCTGGGGGTCGGTGTCCAAATGAGGGGGCGCAGCTCGGGCTGTGGGCGAACTGCCACTTGTCGCCGTAGCGGCCCATCGGGGAGCGGCTTCTGGTGGTCCTGATGTCTCCGGCCACCCCCCTGTACAGGAGCTGAGACTGGGAACTGTACCGCCCTTGCAGGTGAGCAGGAGAGTGGGGTTGTTTGCAGTTGCAGAGGAAGGGGGCAAGGGCAGTACAGTTCCCAGTCTCAGCTCCTGTCCAGGGGGGTGGCCGGAGATGTCAGGACCAACAGGAACCCGCTCCCCGATGGGCCGCTACAGCGACAAGTGGCAGTTCGCCCTCAGCCCGAGCTGCGCCCCCTTATCCGCAACCCGGGTTCCTCTGGAGTTGGAGCGGGGCTGGGCTAGAGTTGCTGCTGGCTGTGAGTCTCTGGGATCTCCGTGCTTGCAGTCAGTGTCCCGTTGGTCCTGACGTCTCCGGCCACCCCCCCTGGACAGGAGCTGAGACTGGGAACTGTACCGCCCTTGCCTCCTCCCTCTGCAACTGCAAACAACCCCACTCTCCTGCTCACCTGCAAGGACGGTACAGTTCCCAGTCTCAGCTCCTGCACAGGGGGGTGGCCGGAGACGTCACAGCCGGAGCTGCGCCCCCTCATCCGCAACCCCAAGAACAAGACGTACCTTGCACACCATCAGCTTCTGTCCCCATGGGGAACGTGTTCCTCTGGAGTTGGAACAGGGCTGGGCTGCTGCTGGCTGTGCGTCTCTGGGATCTCCGTGCTTGCAGTGGGCCTGGGGGTCGGTGTCCCGTTGGTCCTGACGTCTCAGGTGACTGGCACTGACCTGCTGGCATCGCCGACGTGAAGACAGTGCAAAGCCCCCGCGCTGGTGGAATGGGCGGGGAACTGAAGAGGAGAGGGAAGGGGTCACACACATGGCCGGGAAGCAGAGGGGTGTAGGTGGGGTGAAACTGAAGGGAGCGACAATCTGCTGCTGCCTGCCCGCTGAGTTAAAAAGTTCCCACGCAAGACTCATGATACACTGTGTATCGTGAGTCTACCGTGGGAACTTTTTAACTCAGCGGGCAGGCAGCAGCAGATTGTCAATTATTAACCCTCCCGCGCAATATACCCTCACCTTCTCTTTTATGAATGGGGATTTACTTCCCCTTTCTTCGAGGACCGACCGGAGGTTCCGCTGTCACCTCTGCGGGCCGCCCTCGGTGAACGTCTTCAAGGATCTTTCTTCAAGGACCGAAAAAATGTCCGCTATTCGGAGCTATTCGTTATTTGGAATTTCGGATAAAAGGTTGTGCACCTGTACCACAAAATATTATGGAAGGTGTCCTCATTTCTAAGACAGGACTCAGTCCTTTCACGAATTATGCAGTGGTGACTCCTATTTTTACTGCCTTGGACAAAGGCATCTGCAATTTAAAGACTGGTAAGGATGAGGTCTAGTAAGTTTTTCCCTTATGTTGGTTCTCTCCAGCACTTCCAATTCATTTACAAGAATTGGTTGATTTGCATAATCATAAATTAACACCTAAACTTTTAAACATGACAATTGGGTGTGCTGGAGGAAATATAATTGATTTAGAATGAGAGGCAAGAGAAGACCAGAAGAGAGTGAGAATGAATGAGCAAATAGTTTTCCACTGGCTTTCCTCGCACTTTGCCAAAGTGATTGTCTTCTCTGTTCCATAAGATCATATGTGATAGGAGTAGAATTAGGCCACTTGGCCCTATCAAGTCTACTCTGCCATTCAATCATGGCTGATCTATCTCTCCCTCCAAACCCCATTCTCCTGCCTTCTCCCCATAACTTCTGACACCTGTACTAATCAAGAATCCATCTATCTCTGCTTTAAATACGTCAAACTGTTCCATTGTTTATTCACATAACATGTCCAAAATGTGATGAATTTTACTTGAGACAGCAGTTTCAAGTGAACAACAAGGCTTTATTTGACCCGGGACTGAAGGATATGTTCTTTTAGATGTCCATGGGATTTTGAGCAATCTTCTCCAGCACGACTTGACAAATGAGTGAATCTCTGTCTCATACTCTTACACCCAACTTTATCAGGAGTGCAACGTTGCTGAGAAATCCTGTTTCTTTACTACTTTTATTTAAAATGTCATATTAACCTCTTTAAATTCCATGGTTAAGAGACATGAATTCATGATGTAGTGATTGATTAGTTGATTCATTGGTCTAGTGATTAAAATTGTAGATCGGTACTTCCTCCTTAAAAGACATTGGTGAATCAGTTGGTTTACTGTGACAATCATGAAATTTAGTGCTCATTCACCAAATTGCATAATGGTGAAAACGGCTTTGAACATCAGTGTAAAGTGTGCATAAACAAATTATCTTAATCATTTTAAACAATGTTTATTTTCCATTGTCTTCTTAGAAATGCATTGGTAATATGTTATGACCCAATTTGTAATGCCAATAAAAAGCATTCCAGGTGCAATATTTTTACCTACATTTTTACTAAAGAGTTGTATGTTAAATTGCCATGATGGGATTGATCTCAAATTCTCTGTAATTTCAGTCCAGTTTTATTGGATTATAAATCTGGAATATTTTGTTCTGTGTGCAGTGTTTTCTCCAAATGCTCTCTTTCCTTTAGCTCTCGTCCACTTATATTCTGTAATTATTTGTGAAATCCTTTAAATACTTTTTCATATGTTAAAGCACAATGCAAAAGAGAGATTTTTTGCCTCTTAGATTTCCTTCTTGATGGCCGTACTCATAACATGCCTGAAGCCTAGCTGTTTTACAGAACATTTCTTGGCTCTTGTATTTAATAGAATGGAATTGGTTGCTGCAACAGATTTCTGGACCAAAGGATCTCTGTAGGTGTTGAAGAAAGGAAACAAAAGCGCAAAATGCTGGAAAAAAATTACACTTGGGGCAGCATTTTTAAAGAAAGTGTAAAAAATGTATATTATTATTCTAAGTGTAATATTGATAAAGGCGTTCTATGATTTTATACGGTTTAAAAGAATGCTGCAGGATGCGATGGTATTAGTTATAAGTACAGGTTGGACATATTTGGATTGTTTTCCCTGGAACATTGGAGGTTGAGGGACCTGATAAATGTATATAAAGTTATGAGAAGCATAGATAGAGCAGACAGTCAGAACCTGATTCCCAGGGTGGAAATGTCAAGCACTGGAGGGCATAGCTTAAAGAAAACCTGCGGGGGACGTTTTCTTACAGAGAGAGTGGAACACACTGCCAGGGGTGGTAGCGGAGGCAGTTCTGATTGCGGCATTGAAGAAGCTTTAAGGTAGGCACATGGATATGAAGGGAATGGAAGGATGTGACTCACATGGAGGCAAAAGAGATTAGCTTAACTTGGCATCGTGTTTGACACAGACAGACATTATGGACCAAAGTAGAATGTTCCTGTGCTGTCCTGTTATGTGTTCTATGTTCTATGATTATTTAAATCAAGGGAAGGATTCTCATAAACTCACTAATAGCTATGGATACAGAATAATGTAGAATAAAGGAAGGTCTTGGTGTATGATTGGGGGCAGCATGCAGAAGTGAACTGGATCCTTTAGTGTAGATGGGAGCTAGTTTTGATATCTGGTTAATGTATTTACTAGTAAATACATATTCATCATGCTGCTAGAGGTGCAGCTGGTGAACTCCCCCCAGAAGAACCATACACTGCAGGGTGATATTTGACACTGGGGAGAAATGACACTTTTCAAAGCTCCTGTCAGGGCAGTGATTGTCTCTTCATTTACACTCTCAACCCCTTCTGTCCACCGTTGTTCACTTCAATCAAGCTTAATATTTTCAACGGGATCCCACCACTGATCACATCTTCCCATCTCCACCACTTTCTGCTTTCCGCAGAGACCGTTCCCTCCGAAACTCCCTGGTCAACTCGTCCCTTCCCACCCAAACCACCCCTGGCCGGGTACTTTCCCAAGCAAACGCAGGAGATGCAACACCTGTCCCTTTACCTCCCCCTCGACTCCATCCAAGGACCCATACAGTCTTTCCAGGTGAGGCAGAGGTTTACGCATCTCCTCCAATCTCATCTACTGCATCCGCTGTTCCAGGTGTCAACTTCTCTACATCGGCGAGACCAAGCGCAGGCTCGGCAATCATTTCACTGAACACCTCCGCTCAGTCCGACTTAATCTACCTGATCTCCCGATGGCTCAGCACTTCAACTCCCCCTCCCATTCTCAAACTGACCTTACTGTCCTGGGCCTCCTCCATTGTCAGAGTGAGGCCCAGCGCAAATTGGAGGAGCAGCACCTCATATTTCGCTTGGGTAGTTTACACCTCAGCGGTATGAACATTGACTTCAGATAGCCCTTGCTTTCTCTCTCCATCCCCTCCCCCTTCCCAGTACTCCCACTAGTCTTACTGTCTCCGACTACATTCTATCTTTGTCCTGCCCCCTCCCCTGAAATCAGTCTAAAGAATGGTCACGACCCGAAACGTCACCCATTCCTTCTCTCCAGAGATGCTGCTTGCCCCACTGAGTTACTCCAGCATCTTGTGCCTGCCTTTGATATTAATCACTTTGCCTTTTTTACTCTCTGCCCCTGTCAGTAAAGGGAAATGTTGTATATGCCATCCTTACCACCTCACCTATTCACTCTTAACGATCTACAGACATGCACTCCTGATCCTTTCCAGCTCTCATTATTATATCATTTAATATGTTTTTCCTATTCTTAAATGCCTTCCCCAAATATGGCATTTGACACCAAGACCTGAATTGCATTTGACATGTTCTGCCCACCGAAGCAATCCATTAGTGTCTTCCCGCAGTCTCAGCTTTCTTCCCCAATATCATCCAAAGTACCAATGTTCTTGTAACATGAAAACCTGATTTTGGCTCCAACATTTCAGCCTAAATCTTTGATAAACAACACAAAATTAAAGAGACTAACAGCTAGTGTTGTGAAAGTTGCAAAACTACCAGCAGGCTTTCAACCATTGAAAGATCCTTATCTTTAGCATCCTGTTACTGAGCCAATTTGGATCCAACTTGTCACATTCTCTTAGATCCATTTTTCTGACCAACCTGCCATGTGAGACCTTGTCAAAGACATTGCTAAATTCCTTTCTGGTTACGTTAAACATACTGTTCTTATTGTTACATTATGAAAATTAAATTAGCCTTGCCATAACAAATCCATTCTAACGTTGTTGAATAATCTGTGCCCTTCTATTGCCCTTAACAACGCTTTCCATTAATTTGCCCATCACCAATGTTAGGCTGGCATTTGATTAGTCATTCTATTTCTTCTTAAGCAAGAATATCACGTTAGCAGGCTTTCATCCACAGCAACCAGGGAGGATTACTTCACTTAAGAGCCCAAAATCCAATTTCACCCATGAAACAAGTTATTTCTTCTCGCTGATGTAGGTGGCGCTGCTCTGGCAGCAGCCATGTCAGCAGCGCGTCAGTTTTTTCAACTTTTTTTATTTTTTAATATGTTTTAAAGTATGTATTTAATGTTCCTTCGTGTGTTTTGTGTGGGGGTGGTGTGGGGGGGTAAGGGGGAAACCGCTTCGGTCGCCTCCTCCATGGAGAGGCGAGTTTTTCCAGGTCGCCTCCCCCGTGGCCTAACATCAAGGATCGGCGCGGCCTTTCCCGGAGACACGCCCGGGGCTTCAGCGGCGGGCGCAGCGTGGACTCTCGTTGTGGAGCGGGTGAGCCCTCGCTGGGGCTCGCCGGAGGGGAGCGCTCCGTTTCGCTGTTCCGGAGCTGCCGGCAGCCTGAAGCCGCGGTCTGCAGAGCTCCAGCTGGCGCGGCGTCTACAGCCCGGGATCCCTCGTGGGGGACCCGGGGGAAGAAGAAGCCATCACTGCCGGTTCGTGGCCAACTTCTACCGCGGGTCCGGCATGGACTCACCATCACCCCTGGAGGGGAGCTTCGACCGCCGGCCCTGCAGTCTACGGTGCTTCTGGCTGCGGCGGAGTCTTTAAATCTCGACCGATCGGCCTACACCATCTTAAAGCTGTGGTCTCCGGTGAGAAAGAGCCGATCCTGGACTGACTCTGGATTCTGGTCCTGACCACGGGGGGGGAAATGGAGGAGGACTGGCCAAATTTTGTGCCTTCCACCACAGTGATGAATGCTGTGGTGGATATTTGTGTTACACTTTTATTGTGGTTGTGTGTTCTTTATTATTGTACTGCTGCTGACAACCCAAATTCCACCGACCCTGGTTGTGTGGCAATAAATTATATCTATCTATCTATGTTTATCACGCCTAATATTTCACGCTACTCCTAAACTAAAATGTCGACATTCTTTTAGTGAATAAGGGAACAGAATATTTCTTGAGAACCACATCCACGTCTTCTCTCTTTGAATGTAAAACATATTACTCACAATAAAGCTCTATTCTACCAATCGCTTTTTTGGTTAGCTTTTATTTATTATTATAAAACATTTTTAGCACTTCATTGTATTTACCCATCACAGCTAATGTCAGAAATGGCCTTCAAAGGCAATTATTAGTGAGTCATTGATGATAAAGATCTGAGAGAGCAAAAGGCAGGAAATATAAAATCTTGCCCTTGTATTTTAATGAAAGCGCTATGTTTGCTTTCATAGGAGAGGGCACTGAGCATACTAGTCAGGAGGTTATGATGCTGTGTTATAGGACTTTGATTAGGCCGCATTTGGAGTATTGTGTGCAGTGCTGTTCACCCCACTACAGGAAGGGTGTGGAAGCTTTGGAAAGGGTGCAGAGGAGGTTTACCAGAATTATGCCTGGACTATAGGGTATTAGCTACAGGGAGAAGTTGGGCAGACTTGAATTGTTTTCTCTGGAATGCTGAAGGTTACCGGGAGACCCGATATAAGTATATCAAATTATGAAAGGCATAGGATAGATAGTCATAATTTTTTTCTCGATATGGAAAAATCAAATATTAGAGGGCAAATACTAGCTTTAAGGTGAGATGGGCAAAGTTTAAAGGAGATGTGCAGAGCAACTTTTTTTACACAGAGGATGGTGAGTTCCTGGAATATACTGTCAAGGGTGATGGTTAAAGCAGATATGTTAGTGACATTTAAAATACTTTTGGATAGGCAAATGGATATGCAGGGATTGGAGGGATATGGGTTATGTGCAGGTAGATAAGTGATAGTCTTGGCAACATGAGAGGGATTCTCATTGAAATCTACCAAATAATGAAAGGCATGGATAGAATGGATGTGGAGAGGATGGTTCTGGTGGTGAGAAAATCCAGCACAGCCTCAGAGTAAAATGATGTATCTTTAGAACGGAGATGAGGAGGGATTTCTTGAGGCAGAGGGTGGTGAATCTTTGGAAAAAACAGGTGTGATGATAGTTAGGGTGGCACGGTGATAGAGTTGTAGCCTTCCAGCACCATGGACTCAGGTTTGATCCTGACTAAGGGCACTGTCTGTACGGATTTGCTGACCTCTACACTGCAGTAGGGTAGTGTCTGATTGTACAGCAGGATTACTATTTTAGATATGAGGAGAATAATCCCCCGGCAAAGGAATCCAGAATTAGAGAATCACAACATCGATAGTTAAAAGCATGCATGTAGTTAAACGGTAGACAACGCACAACTGAAATGAGGAGATATTTCATCATACAGAGAATGATACATTTTTTGAATTATCTACACTGGAGGGCTTTGGAGGCACACTTGCATTGATTTCAAAACAAAGATCAATAGCTTTCTGAATATCAAGAAATCACATGGATCGAGCAGGAAAATGGTGTTTGAAGTATAAAATTAGTCATTCTCATTACCTTGTTGAATGATGTTCAATGGGTCCAATGGTCCACTCCTGTTTTTATATCTTCTTATAATCTCTCTTATCTCTGATCCATCAATCCTGGCCATCACTGATGTTGCAGGTGATGTTACATATACAGCTGAAACTTTCCTTCTGAAACTGTTGCCAGTTCCATTGGTGGGAATTCCATTGGTGGGAATTAATACATGATGAGGTTGCGTCAAATAAATAAATGGACTCTGCAACGGAAAAATGGCCGACACAAATATATCATGTTCCAATACAAGCCCAGAATATAATAAAGGACATCTCCCACCCCGGACACTCCCTGTTTGAACTGTTGCCGTCAGGCAGACGGTACAGATCCACAAGGACAAGGACAAATAGACTACAAAACAGTTTTTACCCCACTGCTATAAAAGCACTAAATGTGGCCGCCAAGGAACGCAGGGGCGATACAGACTAAGGGACTGTGGTAACGGTGAAATCGACAGAAGGATGGAGGGTTGGGTGTGTATGCGTGCTTTGTCTGTGTTTTTTATTTATTGCTTATCTTTATTATTTTACCGTGGATGTTTCGTTAGCTTTAGAAATGTTTGAATGCTGCACTGACTGGCTGACATTTTAAATTTCGTTGTACATGGCCCATGTTACAATGACAATAAAGAAACTATTCTATTCTATTCTATTCTGTAAGTCATTGCTTTTGGTAAGATCAGTTTGCTGGTATATTGCAAAGTACTGCAGATGCTGGAAAGCAGAAATAAAGCAGAAAAATGGTGAGGAAAAAAAGTTAGGTATTCTAAAAAGATTATAATAATAAAGGAGGCATGTTTGTTCACAAATGCAGAGGGAGCATCAGTGGAATAGTGCAGCCAACCTAAATGAAGTAAAAGAGGATCAAAAGAGGTGAATTATTGAGAGTGTGTGGGACTTTTGAGTGGATATGGAAATGATGCAAATATTAAAAGTAATGAAGATTATATTAATAAAGTGCTTAAAGCATGCTTATAGTTAAATAACATCTGTGTGGCTGCACATTGCGCTATCTGCAGACTAGTCTAATTATACAGAATAGCCAGGTCCTCATATTTGATGCAATTTTAGCTGAGCTTAAATAACGGCAAGAATAATAAAATCTTGCTGCATCTGATTATGCAGAAGAATGAAGGTAGCGAAGGTATTGCTAACCAGCACCACTGTGGCATTCTCTCCATGTAGAGACAGATTGAAATAGAAACGGAATGAGCTTGAAATATCTACTTTAATCATAGATTCCAGTGTTGTAGACAGTCAGGATTTACATGTGGACAATAGGCATTCAAAAACTTACCGCTTTCCACCTTTGTTATTTAATCTCTGTTTTTTCTCTCCTCTTATTATTTCCTTTGCATCTTAATGATTTTGTACTTTTCCCAATTTTGATGCAAGTCATGAATTTAGAATAGATATACACAAAGTTCTGGACAACTTAGTTGGTCAGGCAGCATGTGGAAGGAATGAATAACCAACACTTTGAAAATCCTTTTCCGCTTTTCAAATCCTTTGAAATTATTTTATTTTCATTGCAAAAGAGTGCACTTGATAAACCAGTGCTCTTCCACCAGCTCAATTGAAACCTAGATGAAAACGTCCTACAATGAATGCACGTCCGACATCTTGTAAGAAGTTCTTATTAGTTATTGAGTATGCACACAACATAAATCCAACAATTCACTTAATAACCTTCTACAGCTTCATATGTCAAGATGGTAGACTTGGCTATTTGCCTTTCCCATATCCGAATATGTTTCCTGGAAAGTAAAACAAACTATGTTACAAGATATTACATTATAACAGATCCCGTATGGTTTATTCAGAGCTTACTAGCTATATTATTGGAGAAAGGTGTTAGTGCATAATATTGGAGCTTTAAGTTTGGATTTCACTGGCAACGTTCTTCAGAGTGAATAATCATTAATTTAGTCAGGATTGGGAAACACTTACTGTTCCGTGTGCCTTGATACCTTGGGGCCTTATGCTTTAAATTTGCTCCATCATCTGTGTGAATATTTATAAATGAATTAGAAAAAACACACAAAAATGTATTAGTTTTAACCAAGAGTCATTTTACCTCAATCATTAATTCCTCTTCCTTAATTTCAGGCATGTCTAAGAATTACCCCCACATTATAGAACAATAATTTATTCAATTACATATAAAATGGTACATTGTCTCTTTCTCATGAGATCGAAGCAGAAGTTATATGGTTGATTAAAAATTTATATAAATAAAATAATAATCTGGAAATAACTGGAACATCTGGAACTGTGTACATTCCTGGCCACCCTAACATGGGAAGGATATCATTTAACTGCAAAGGTTGCAAAACAGATTTAGGAAAATGTTACCAGATCTGGGCAGTTTGAGTTACAAGGAGAGGCTGGATAGGCCGGGTCTTTTTTCCTTGTAGAGTGCAAGTTTGAGGTAAATAAAATCATGAGGGACATAGATAAGGTGAATAGCCACAGTCTTTCCCCGGGATTAGGGAACCAAGGACTAATGGGCATAGGTTAAGTGAGAGGACTAAGATTTAATAGGAACATAAGGGGGCAATTTTTTTCACTCAGAGGGTGGTCCAAACATGGAATGAGGAAGTGGTGGATGCAGGTACAATTATGACATGTAAAAAAATACTTAAGCAGGTACATAGATAGGAAAGGTTTGGAGAGATATGGCCGGTGGCAAGAGGGACTAGTTGGACTAGCTGAGGCAAGTGGGCCTAGCTGAGGCAAGCAACTAGGTCACATGGCGATTTGGGATAAAGGGACTGTTTTGGTGCCGTATAGCTTTATTTGTTCTATATTCAGCAAGTCAGGCTGTGTCTGGAAAGTACTAAACATTTCAGATCATTGGGCAATAATGATAAATCACCAGCCTGAAACAGTAACTGTTCTATCTCCTCTGATGTTGCCTCTCCTGCTGAGTACTTCCAGAATTTTTTGGAGTTTTACTGCCTACTTAGATTCTGTTTACATTGAAGATTTCTGGCATCCGCAGTGCTGTTCTTTTAAACGGCACAACAGACTTTGTGTTCATGTGAACACAACTAATAGACAAGGACTGGATTTAATTTGAAATGTATCGTAAACTGATGAACTAAATTGAATTTAAGAATCACAATAAAATTAATGTCAAATGAAGAATGGCATGTTAGCTCCTAAAGAGCTGCAGCTGCCTATAATTTGTTACTGACCATTCAAAGAAGTATGGGCATGCAATTAGTTCAGTGTAGTTTTGTTTAGAAATACAGTGTGAAAACAGACTCTTCAGCCCACCGAGTCCTCGCCAACCAGCGATCACCCTGTGCACTAGCACTGTCCTACACACTAGGGACTATTTATAATTTACAAAAAACAATTAACCTACAAACCTGTATGTCTTTGGAATGGGGGAGGAAACCGGAGCTCCCAGAAAAAACCCACGTGGTCACAGGGAGAACATATAAACTCCATTCAGACAGCATCTGTAATCAGGATTGAACCCAGGTCTCTGGGGCAGCAACTCTACTACTGTGCCACCATGCCATTCATTTAATTAATTTATCAATTAATTTATCAACAGGTCAAACTTTACTGGCCAAACTGACAAGAAAACCAAAGTTGGTCACCTTTGTTTATACACTATTCCTGCAACAAAATCAACCTCGAGCAAATGTGCAATTATTACCAAATCCCAATGCTGCTGCAGTCCAGGACATGCTGCTCCTCCAAAAGTAATGGCCGTCAAAACTTTTCCAAAAGTAATGGCCATCTAGCTCACCACTAGCTGGAAAGAAATACTTATATCTGTGCAATAAATACAAACTCAACTCAAAAAACAGCAAATTAAACCTTGTCCAATTCAGTCGAACAAAATGATAATTTTATTGACTGACAACCACTAACTGGAAAGAAATAGCTATATCTTTGCAGTAGATACAAAAGATACAAACAAAACTCAAAACAGCAAAGTAAGCCTTGTCCACGTTGGTCAAACAAAATGGTAATTTTATTATCTGGCAGTTGCCCATACTGAAAATTAACAAAAGCAAGTGCAGTTTCAGTTATCTCCAAGGTGCATAATATCATGGCCTGGAAAAATGTTGCCTTAACGTCAGGAGTGACTCCTTAATAACTGAAACATCGAAATCCCTCCCCAGAGTACCGTGGGAGTCCCTTTACCAGAAATTGAGCATAGTTCAAGAAGGTACAAGTAACTGCAGATGCTGGAATCGAGTGCGAAACTCAAACTGCTGCAGTAACTCTGCGGATCAGGCAGTACCTATGGAGATCAAATACAGGAGACATTTCAGGTTGGAATTGAAGAAGTGTCCCAACCCAAAAAGTCGCCTATCCATTCCTTCCATGGATGCTGCCAGGCCTGTTGAGTTACTCCAACACTTTGTGTTTTGCTCAGTTGTTCAAGAAGGTTGCTCATCACCACCAAGGCCAATTACAGAAACTGCTCCTGCCATCGATACCCAGATCCTGCAAATGCATATATCAAAGAGAAAGTCCTAAATGATGTGGAGCAGAAGACTATGCCAGAGGTAGCAAAGAAAATTATAAATGAAGTAGATTGTAGGAGATTAATTATAAAGGGAATGAATAGCATCGTCTACTTTTATAGAAACATAGAAAATAGGTGCAGGAGTAGGCCATTCGGCCTTCGAGCCAGCTCCGCCATTTAATATGATCATAGCTGATCATCCATATCCCATATTCTGGGATTTTCCCAATATCCCTTGATTCACTTAGCCCTAAAAGCTAAACCTATCTCTCTCGATATTAAGGGTCCCATAGAGAACTTTGTCTGTCTAGTGACTGGATAAGACATATATTTATATTGCTGGGAATACATTTGGAAATGGAGAAGAAAGTTAACTGTCATAATCCACATCTGGGCAGGAGCATGCGGAAGAAAATGGAATGTGTCCTGTTGAGTAGGAATTAGGTGCTAATTTAATATATTATATGGGACATCAAGAATGAGAATCCTCTTCAACTAAACCAAAAGCCAATTAAAGTACCGTCAGGAAATTGAGTACCAGACTGATGTAGTGAGCAGAGATTATGTTGCTTATAATGATATGGATACTCGGTGCAGGGAAACCCAACATAGACCATAGAACATAGAACAGCGCAGCACAGGAATAAGCCCTACAGCCCACAATGTCCTGTGCTCAACATGATGCCAAGATAAATCAATCACATCTGCCTGCACATGATCAATACCCCTCCATTCCCTGCTCATGCATATGCCTATCATAGGGAGGTTTGGAGGACGCAAGAAAATAATAAACGTGTTAATTGTATGACAGCAGAAACAACATTTCATTTGAGCCTCTATGAGGTTGAAGTGACAAATAAATTGTATTGTGTATTGTGTGTATTGTGATTCCAGAAAGACAGCACCTTAGTCTAAAGGCATCCACTAATGTATTATTCGAATAAATATTTCATACAATAAATTAAAGAGAAATGTAAAAGTAACACAAATCGTGAATTAGAGGATCAAACAGAGTTTGGAAAGTATAGCATTACGTCAATCACTGAGACTTTGCTTTAATCTGCTCATGATTTAATGCTAAATATTCCACGTAATAAGATCTTTAGAGAATTGTGAAGCTGGATGTTGAGTAGGAGTGACATCTACTGTTTTCAGAAAATCACTACAACAGGTTTTGCAGGCTCAGACTTTATTCCTTGGAACACAGGAGGATGAGGCTTGATCGTATGGAGATGTATATCATCATGAGAGGAAAATATAGGGTAGATGCACAGAATCTTTTATCCAGAGTAGGAGAATCAAGGACCAGAGGTTATCGGTTTAAGGTGAGAGGGGGAAGATTTAATAAGAACCCAAGGAACAGATACATGGATGGGAAAGGTTTATAAGAATGTGGCCAAACATTGGCAGGTAAGAGTAGTGTAGATGGGGCATCTTGTTTGGCATGGCAAGTTGGGCAGAAGTTCCTATTTCATGCTGTATGACATTAGTCTATTAGTAAGAGAGGATTTCCATAACCCGAACGTCTGTAACACAGAGTTTGTCTACATATATTTGTGGATAAATGTGTGCATGGTATTTCAGTTAATGAATGGCACTGTGGCGCAGCGGTAGAGTTGCTGCCTTACAGCGGCGAAGACCTGGGTTCCAACTGTACATAATTTGTACATTCACCCTGAGTGCATGGGTCTTCTCTGAGTCCTCCGGTTTCCTCCCACACTCCAAAGATCTGCAGGTTTGTAGGTTAATTGACGTTGGTAAAAAAAAAAAGATTTTTCTCTAGTGTGTAGGAGAGAACTAGTGTAAGGAGTAATCGCTGGTCGGTGCGGACTCGGTGGACCGAAGGGCCTGTTTCTGTGCTGTATATCTAAAGTCTAAAGTAAGAGAGGATCTAGTTGACATAACAAAATGATTTACTTTCCATGGTTACAATTGTAATAGGTATGCCCACAGACCTCAGATTTAGCAATGAGGTGGAAAAAAGTAAAAACTGAGATTAATCATCCAGCCGGAGGCCATTTAGCCCATCGTGTCCCTGCCAGGTGATAAGATATTTATTTAAGCTATTTCCACATGGTAGCTGCCAATCCATAGCCCTGTTAGTCACCTCATTTAAAGTGCTTATCGTGGCTATATTAAATGCTTTGATGTTTTCTTCACTTCAACAGACTTTTATGTTTCAAACTCTTACCATTTATCAGGTTAAAAAAATCCTTACTTAACTCCATGGTAATCCCTCTGTCAATGTTCGTAAATCTTGTTATTGACCCCCTTGTTATTGACTTCTCTGTGAAATAGGTCATTCAAGAGCAAAGCTGTTTCAAAGGGAAATTTTAGTTTAATTAAATCTTTGTGAAAAAACAGGATAGCACAAGCGAAAAATTAGTAAATTTAATTTTGCGCAATTAAGTTTTCAAAAGCACTTTTCCTCAAAGAAGCAAGAAATATTAAATATTAGACACAAAAAGCTGCAGTAACAACAAGACAGACACCATTTCTGGAGAGAAGAAATGGGTGATGTTCAGGTCGAGACCATTCTTCAGATTGGTTAAGGATAAGGAAACGAGAGATATAGACTATGATGTAGAGATAAACAACAATGAATGAAAGATATGCAAAAAGGTAATCGTGCCACTCCAGCGGCTCATCTGGTCCAGTTGCTGCCTCAAAGAACTAGAGACTGTGTTCCATCCTGACCTTGGGTGCTGTCTCTATGGAGTTTGCATGTTCTCTTTGTGCCGGCATGTGTTTTCTCCAGGTACTCTGTTTTCTTCTCACAACCCATGGATGTGCAGGTTTTTAAGTTAATTGGCCTCTGTAAATTACTCCTCAGGGAGTGGATGAGAAATGGGAAAAAAAACAAATAGTGTGAACAAATCATAGATGGCCAGCATGCATTTAGTGGGCCATAGGGCCTGCTTCAATGCTGTTTCTTTCAATCAATTAATCAATTTAGAAATGTGTCTTCAGCCGGATTTAATGTGTAATGTAACAGTCAGGAACCATTTAGTGAACAGTGGCTTCACTGTTTTTTGGAAAAGGACATAAAATTGATTTACTGTATATTAATGGTGTTATTAGATCACCCGATTGCTGTTCATACAGAGAGTAAGAGCTTCATATTCAAGTTCTCGGAAAGCATTGTTGAGTTTTCTGTGTGATGCTGTGCTGAAACTGTCTTTGTTGGTTTATTTTGGCTTTTCCTTTGCAATCCCCTGGATTGATATGAATCTTCAAATCATTAATCTCTCCTCTCTTAATGGAACCTTGTGTTTGTAATTTTTTCCCCATCCTCTCCCCTCCCCTACTTTTCTGCAGGGGTTGGAGAAACTGATTGGATGAGGTTTAAGCCAGCAAAATCAAGGTCACTGGTGCTGAATAAGGGCAAAGTCATGGACAAGTTCCACTTCAGCATCGAAGGGACACCCAACTGTCTCCGAAAGGCCAGTGAAGAGTCTTGGCAAAGTGTTTAACAGCAGCCTGAAGGATACAGCATCAGTCCAGGCAACCTGTCAGGTTTTCCGGCAAGTTCAAGGCATGGATTTACCAGCATGGTATCCTGCCAAGGATACTCTGGCCATTGCTTGTCTATAAAGTCCCAATATCCATCGTAGAGAGATTGGAGAGGAAAGTCAGCAGCTTTCTAAGGAGGTAGACAAAAATGCTGGAGAAACTCAGCGGGTGAGGCAGCATCTGTGGAGCGAAAGAAATTGGCAAGTTTCGGGCCCAAACCCTTCTTCAGACTGATGTGAGAGTGGGGGGGGGCAGAAGAAGACTGGAAGAGGAGGAGCCAGAGGGCTAGAGGGAGAGCTGAGAAGGGGAGGAGACAGTAAGAACTACCTGAAATTAGAGAAGTCAATGTTCATACTGCTGGGGTACAAACTGCCCAAGCGAAGTATGTGCTGCTCCTCCAATTTCCGGTGGTCCTCACTCTGGCCATGGTGGAGGCCCCGGACAGAAAGGTCAGATACGGGATGTGAGGGGGAGTTGAAGTGCTGAGGCACCGGGAGATCAGGTTGGTTATTGCGGATCGAGGGGAGGTGTTCGTCGAAGTGATCGCCAAGCCTACACTTGATCTCACCAATGTAGATCAGCTGACATCTAGAGCAGCGGATGCAATAGATGAAGTTGGAGGAGGTGCAGGTGAACCTCTGTCGCATCCAGGAAGACTGCTTGGGTCCTTGAAGCTTTCTAAGAAGGTGGCTGGGACTGCCCAGGAGCCTAAGCACCATCGCCCTTTACGGAAATAACACCAAGCTCCAGCTGCCCCTGAAGGAGTTTAAGGTGACTCGGGCCAGAGAGGTGGTGCTGTACAGGGACTCCAGCGACCCCAACGTGGCTTAGGCAGGGGTGGAGGTGAAAACTGGGAGGAAGTGGAGAGCCGGCGAAGCCGTGCTGCAAGCTGAGTCTCGGATAAGCCACAGAGTCCTGGTGAGAGCAGTGACTCGGGGAAGAGCTGGTCTGGGAATCTTCCCAACTCCCCAGTTTGACAAGGCCAAGGGGAAGGAGAGGCTCAGGCTGGTCCAGGAGGAAGTGAGGGCAGTGGTGAAGGAGGAGAGATCTACCAGAGCGGTTGACTTGAGGCGGCAGGGGGCCTGGACAAGGTGGGAGCAGGCAATGCAGAAAAGTCACATGGACTGAGCTCTGGCAGGCTGAACCACAGCGCATCAAGTTCCTGGTCCAGGCAGTGTACGATGTCCTGCTCAGCCCATCGTACCTCTTCATCTGGGGCAAAGCGGAATCTCCAGTTTGCCCGCAATGCTCAGGCAAGGGGACGTTGGAACACATCCTGAACGACTGCCCAAAGGCTCTTGGCATCACGACCAGTTTCTTAAACCCATTGCAGAAGCCATCAGCAGGGGAATCAACAGCTGCAGACGAGCACGCCCCACCACCCAGATGATCACCTTCGTGAAGGCCGGAGTGCAGTTGCCAAGAACCACAGCAGCCAGGTTTCTGTCAGGAATCATGGCAACAGCGCAGGACTGGCAGCTTTCTGTAGACCTGGTGAAACAGCTGAAGTTCCCACGGCACATTGCCACAACCACCCTGAGGCCAGATATCCTCCTGGTCTCAGCGGCGAACAAAAACATCGTCTTGTTGGAACTGACTGTGCCATGGGAGAACCGTCTGGAGGAGGCCCACGAGAGGAAGATGACGAAGTATGAAGAGCTGGTCATGGGGGGGGGGGGCAGGATTAAAATGCAGGTTTGTATTGGTTGTTGGAGAGGGATTTCCTCATGCTGCTAGCTGATAAAGAAAAATTGTTCGCGGGTTGTTTCTTTTTAAATTCGCTGGACGATTTAATCGCTGGATTGAAGTTAAATACGACTTCTAACGCCTTCAACATTACGGATCGCAATATCAGGACAAAACAAAAGGTATGCGTTTATTTAACATATTATCTTGCTTTTTGGTGTGGCATCATTTTAATTATATGATGCGAAAAATTTTATTTAGGCCCACATATAAATCGGCCGTGTTTGCCTACCGATATGGGATTAAAATTTATGGCAACGGCAACATTCCAATCGATCACATTCCAGAAACATCCACTCTCAAGATAATCAATTTTTTTTTTTTTTGCACAATCATGTCAAAAGATCATCTAAATCATCTATATTTTGTGTTATTGTCTATCCATGATCAATATTTTCATACTAAATATCCACAGTACAATTTTAGTCAGATGTATTGTGCAAAAAATAATGATTTTGATTATCTTGAGAGTGGATGTTTCTGGATTAATTTATGGGAATTAAACATTAAATTCCTTCCATTTGGCATATAAATTCATGCCAAAGTGAGATTTAAAAATCATGTTCTTTGTGAATTCTTGTGTGAATGGGATCAGTTTGTTATTTGTTATTTGGATACTTAGGCTATTTTAAAATTTCCCATTTTATTAAGAAATTGATAGGTTTAGATCTAGTAATTGAATTTAGATGAATTTAATTGATTAGGTGAATTGATTTGATGAATGATGAATATGAATTTTTTGTTGGGTATTTACTATTTGTTTTAGCATTTAACTATCATTTCTACCTTTTTTTCTAAAACTGCAAATAATAACTTGTTTCTGTTAATGCTGTTCAGTTTTTTTCTTTACATTTTAAACAGATGTCTCTGAAGAAGAAATGCAAAATTGTCAATCTAAAAGCCCAGTCAGGCATAGCTAGAGTTCACCTTGAAGTGAATTTCTCTGTCATGCCCGAGTCTAAGAGGGATCTTAAAAATGGACACACCTTGTACTTGTATACCTCGTTTGGAAAAAGTCTGTCTGAAACTGAGAAAACGCTGAATTCACATTTCTCTTTGTCGGATGCAGAAGGCTATTCATTTGCTGCTGTTAACTCAAGGGTGAGGACTCTCGTTAACCGGACTTTGCTTAACCATATAACCATATAACAATTACAGCACGGAAACAGGCCATCTCGGCCCTACAAGTCCGTGCCGAACAACTTTTTTTTTCCCCTTAGTCCCACCTGCCTACACTCATACCATAACCCTCCATTCCCTTCTCATCCATATGCCTATCCAATTTATTTTTAAATGATACCAATGAACCTGCCTCCACCACTTCCACTGGAAGCTCATTCCACACCGCTACCACTCTCTGAGTAAAGAAGTTCCCCCTCATATTACCCCTAAACTTCTGTCCCTTAATTCTGAAGTCATGTCCTCTTGTTTGAATCTTCCCTATTCTCAAAGGGAAAAGCTTGTCCACATCAACTCTGTCTATCCCTCTCATCATTTTAAAGACCTCTATCAAGTCCCCCCTTAACCTTCTGCGCTCCAGAGAATAAGACCTGACTTATTCAACCTATCTCTGTAACTTAGTTGTTGAAACCCAGGCAACATTCTAGTAAATCTCCTCTGTACTCTCTCTATTTTGTTGACATCCTTCCTATAATTGGGCGACCAAAATTGTACACCATACTCCAGATTTGGTCTCAGCAATGCCTTGTACAATTCTAACATTACATCCCAGCTTAAGTTTAAAAAACTCAGCAATCCCAAAGAACGGAGCATTTATGAATATTTGTGATGAAACTTTTAAACTTCCAGAAGGCAGTCAACAAATTTCTTTAGATGACAGTCCACCGCCTGCTGCTCAAGATCCTGATTCCTTGACATCAGCCCATATTTCAGGACACTGAAGACATGGGCGATGGCAGTCATAGTCTGCATCCTCCACTGAATCTAGCAACGCCAACGACTGCTGCTGCCTCATCTAAACCAAAGCCATCAACATCTAGTGTTTCAACAAGATGTAGCAGAGAATGTCTAAGTCTTTCACCAAGGAAACAGAAAATGAATAAAAGACTAAACTTTCTGTCCACATCCAAGGTCGCTCTTGCACTAAAGTATCACACAAAGATCAGTGAACGTAGGGCTCAGGCAGAGTTTTTGAGACTTAAAAAAGCACACCGACAATTGCTCAAGTTTAGTGGCAGTAATAAAAAGAGGAAAACTGTTTCAATTCACCAGTACAGAAAAGTTCATGAAAAACTAAAGGAAGGGAAGAGGATGTGAGATGCCTCGAATTTGACAATCTTGTCCTCAAAGAAACAATCGAAACTCTGGAGGCTGCCAGTATTGTCAAGTCAAAGGTGGACCAGAAGACTTACTCTTCAACAACAAGGATACATGTGTTTGACTGTATTGTTAACGAAACTCCCACAGCAAACATTCCAATCCTGATAAGCCAGTTCTACAAGTGGAGTGGACTTAATCTGGATCATGTTCCTCGACACAGTGCAGTTGAAGTTATGGCCTGAGAATCGGGAGCTATTGCTGAGTTGCAGACAGCAGAGGTGATCCTTGCAACAAAGGACTTGACTGTGGGTTTTGATGCAACCATCCAAGATGAGACCCATATTAGCAGTGTACACTTCACCACCACAAATAAATGTCTTTCTGCAGCAGTCGATGAATTGGCTGGTGGGACTGCTGAGGACTATGCACAACATATTTGTGTAAAACTTACACTTATTTCAATGAGCAAGCAGATTTCCAAGACACCAGGCAAAAGATAATAGACAACATTTGACTGTGCGCATGGGGAGGCAGGTCTCCTCCAGCATCACCCTGAACATCAGTGCACCACAGGGCTGTGTGTTGAGCCCCTTCCTCTTTTCCCTCTACACTCTCTAGGTATGTTACAAAACCTACCTGAATCGTCATTGGGAATCTGCCCTCAGCCATGTCCGCGATTTTGGCGCTGTTTGGAGGGGGCGGGTTTAAAACGCGATTTTTACTAGGCTGTTCTAATCGCAGATGTTCAGCCTAGTAAATCATTAACGAAAAATCGCTGCAAGACCCGGTCGCAAAAGGTATTATTAGTTTTATAGGCCTCGATAATATAGTTATAATAGTTTTAAAATTACTCTCTGATTCCGCAACCTCTCGCAGCCCCAGGGTTTTATAAAGTAAACAATTAAAGGTATGTACCTTATTTTTACATTAAATGGGGCATATATATATACCCTGTAATTAAAGTTATCTATAGCGAGTAGTTCATTTTGGGCTTTTTATATCCCGCAGTATTTTTCTCGGCATTTGAGGGCACTAATCCAGCGCGATGCGAACGTTCTAAACCAGCGCGTTCACATGAACCCACTAGAAAGCCGATTTAAATGGGCATTTATTTACAGCAATTGAACACTAAATTCCTTCCATTTGGCCTATAAATTAATGTAAATTAGATATAAAAATCATGTTATATTGTGAATTATTTGTGAATAATCTTTGGACACTTAGGCTATTTAAAAATGTTAATCTTTCCTTAAGAAATGGGCTTTTGACTATCCAAGATCACAGCTTTTTTGTAATGTCCATTGAAAATCAATAGGGAACAAGATGCTAATTTCCGAGTATGAAAATGGCCATAACTTTTTTAATACTTGAGATATGAAAGTGAATTTGGTGTCAAATTAAACTTATTGTTATGCTTTATCTGATGGGATAAATTGCAGACTTGATTTTTAAAATCTCAAAATTTTGTAACATTGCTACACTCTCGACTGCAAACCCACCCACGAGGCCAACACTATATTAAAGTTTGCAGATGACACCATTGTGGTAGGCAGGATCACGAGTAACAACGAGGCCGCCTACAGGACAGAGGTAGAGAACCTGGTGAGCTGGAGCCGTGAGAACAACCTGATCCTCAACGCAGCAAAAACAAAGGAGATAATCCTGGACTTCAGGAGGAGACCGAAGACCTTCGTCCATCAGCCCATCACCATTAACGGCGAGACAGTGGAGGCTGTGCAGAACATCAGGTACCTCGGTGTCAACATCAGCCATGCCCTGACCTGGACCCAGGGGCGGATTAAGGCTCACTGGTGCCCTAAGCACTGACCAATCTTGGTGCCCCCCTCCTTTCCACACTGACCCAGTCCATTGTAGTTGTTGACCTGTCTGACCAGATATACAATGCAGGTTGCAGCAGTACAAAAATGTATTCATATGATAACACAATATACTGTACAAACTAAGCCAAGCTTGGGCTACATAAAGTTCTACAAAAATGCAATACAACATCTATTTTAATATTTCACAAGTTAAATGTATCAAAGTTCCAATATTCATGACCTGAAAGGCATTTTTCTACATTTCATTTTCGCAAAATCACTGATAACATCCTCGAAATTAATACTTCTCAGAATGTCTGCTTGAATTGTTAATATACACAGTGAGTCGAGTCTTTCTTGAAGCATAAATGATCTATTTGGGTTTTTTACACGTTTCAGTTGTTAGAAAGACCTCTCTGTTGTGCAGTTGGTGACCATTAATGTTAAAAATATTCTTAAGGCAATTTCAACATTTGGAAAGGCACTCTCTAGTTTGTCTTCTGTAATTGTGTTGTAAAGTTCCATGTGAGTGAAAGATGTTTTCTTGGTTGTTTTAAACTTAAGAAGAACATATGAATGGAACTGCTGAAGCTCTGTAGACAAAGTGTTGTTCATGTCATCTGGATAAGCATCAATGAGTGCCTGACAAGTCTTTGAGTACCTTTCACTTTCTGATAATTGGGAATTAGCACCTTGTTGGGTGGCATTAGGAACATCTGTCAGACAAGAGAATCTGTCTGCTATTTCAGTGACACCTTTCGTCTCATCCTCATTTCCGTTTCTAACTTTTCAACAATTACATAAAAAGTGGAGATACGGAATTTGTCTCTGGCACTGAGAATGACCTCTGGTGCATTTCCATCGTTGGGCATTATCTTTCTTATACGCTTACGCGTTTGAGTTGCTTTGTATTCTACATCAGGGAGCATGTCCTTTCCAAGTGATTCAAATCTCTCAAACTCATCTCTTGATGTGTGCAACTAGTCTGCCAATGATAAATACAAATCTGCACATGTTTGCAAGATCACATTTTCACTTTGAAGAAGTTGACTTGTTCTATGAAACTTTTCTAAAGTTTCATTCCAAAAATTCAGCATGAACACAAATTCCAGTTCTTGCATCTTGTTTGCAATATTCTTTGCCTCCCTTCTAGTGTCACTTTTTTGCAACTGGTCATCTGATAAAGCTTCCAGAATCTTGAAGAAAGAGTTGATAATTGCTGCAGTTGCCACAGCATGTGCTTCTCACCTGGTGTCTGAAAGTGATTTCAACACTTTTTCATTTCCAATGCAATCTTTCAGAATTCTCCACCGAGCAGTTGAGGCTGAAAATAATGTGTAGAGCAGTTGTACAGTGGAAAAGAAATCTACTGCAACTTGACAGCAATCCACAGCACTTCGTCCGGCTAAATTTAGTGAATGAGCTGCACAGGGTACATAAATGGCAAACTGATTTGCATCCAAAAAATGTTGCTGCATGCCATTGTAACGTCCGGACATGTTGGCAGCATTGTCGTATGACTGCCCTCTGCATTTAGCAAAATCCAATTTACAATCATCACATAAGTACTTCAACACCTGCTGTGCCATAGCTTCACCAGTGTGGTTTTGTAATTCCAAAAATGTGATAAATCGTTCAACTGGCTGTCCATCTTGCAAGTATCTGAGCACTATGCTCAGTTGGTCAACATGCGAAAGATCAGGCGTTGAGTCCACAGACAGACTGAAGTACCCAGAAACATTAATTTCGTCAATGATGACGGAGTGCACTTTCTTTGCCATTAACTAAATAAGTTCCTCACATATCGTTTTGGACAGGTACGAAGGGTTGCCTTTTCCAGCATTGCCATACCATGATATGTGAGCAGCCAAGAATGGGTCAAACTGACATCAATTCGAGTAGCCCCAAATAATTCCCATTATTGAAAGACCCAAATTTTTCCACTTTTCCTCGGAATGCCAATCCTCGTTCAGCCAGTGTGCAAATGACTGCTACAACACGCCAAAGCACATTCTCCCAGTAATTGTACTCCTCTTCAATTTGTTTTTCCAGTGGCTGTGTCAAGCCTAAGCCTTGTTTCCGAGTTAAATATGTCAACATGGCATCTCGGTGAGTTGTACTTTTTTCATGGTTATCAATTACAGCAGTGTTTCACCAGTCGCTGAATCCTTCATTTCTAGCAAAATGCGTTGACCCCTTGGGCGCAAATAGTTTACAAACAAAACAATAAACTGATCCTTTTGAAGGAGAGTACAACAGCCATTCTCTCTTGTAGTGTTCACCATTGGCTTTTATTCCAAAAAAGATTTTCTGTGAACAGTATCTCTTTGGCTTCCCACTGATGAAATTGTGACACGATTTGTCAAATGGCCCATTGTGGTGCTGACATTCACTGGGTCCACAAGCAACTCAATAAGTCACATCATCACCATAAAATTCATCCCACAAACCTGGGTCCTTAGCTTTGTTCATTTCATCCTTGGTCAGTTCTCTAAACTCCTTGGACAGTTCAAAAGCATTTACACATCTTGTCGTAGAACTAGGTCCAGGTTGTGGCACTTCATCATGTGCAACGTCACCATGAAAATCTGGCCTTGCACCAACACTGCCTGTTTCTGATGAAGGAGATAGATTTGATTCACTTGCTGTCTCTGAAGACTAACACTGGTTTTGATCTGGATCATCTTTCTCTGCAGTTTGTAAGAAGAAATCTGTCAGCAGCTTTCCTGTCTTGGCTACAACAGACAGATTATTTTGCTCATTCTCTTTTGCACGTTTTCTCTTTTGCGCACCACTCAACTGAACACGCTTCATTTTTGACGTTTACATGGGGCTGAAATTAAAAAGGGGCAGAGAGGGTCATTGAAATGACTGTCATGACAACTGAATTTGGTTCCATCACTTTTAAACACATGCTATGACACTGCACCTCGCCAACAAAAAATAGCTTAAATCAGGCAAAAGTGGACACAAAAAGTCTCAAAAAAGATCGACAGATAAGAGACGACTATGTATACTAATTAAATAAAGGATCATTGAAGCTGTATGACATCTTACCAGTGCAGTGGTCTTAGATTTCCAAGGATATCGCACACATCATGTCTGAGGCACAGAGGTCAGTCGAGAATATTCCACAACAGGAAACATGTGACAGTGTTAATGATCTTACTGACCGACAGAGGTCAGAGTGCACCTTGTGGTACACTTGGGATGATAACCCTAGGATATAACCATGATCAAGAAACAGAACATTATGATCAATTTGCACTAGTTTTATCCATTTTTTTTTTTTTTACAAATCTTCATTCGTTTTTTTTCTTTTCACCCTTTTCCCAACTTTGTGGTGCCCCCTTTGGCCCTGGTGCCCTAAGCACGTGCTTAGTCTGCTTAATGGTTAATCCGCCCCTGCCTGGACCGTCAACATCACGGCGACAGCCAAGAAAGGACTTCAAAGGCTTCACTTCCTGAGGTGCTTGAAGAGGGCACGTATCCCACAACAGCTGCTGGTGAGCTTCTACAGGTCAACCATCGAGTCAGTTCTCACATACTGCATCACAGTATGGTACTCTGGCTGCACCGCAGAGAACAGGAAAGCTCTCCAACGCGTCATTAAGACTGCTGAGAGGATCACATGCACCCAGCTCCCCAGACTGGTGGACATCTACCGGACCTGCTGCATCCGGAGGGTCAAGGGCATCATTAGAGACAGCACACACCCTGGACACTGCCTCCTCACCCCCCTGCCCTCAGGAAGACGATACAGGACACTGAGCGCCCGCACGACAAGACTAAAAAACAGCTTCTACCATAGAGCTGTGACACTACTGAACTCTATCCCCCTCCCACACTGATTCCCCCCCTCTCTCTCACACACCCGCCCATACTCCTATATGTTTATAGTCTAATTTTTTTAATAGTTCTTTTTTAAACATATTTTATACTCATATTCCTGTGCAGCTGGAGGACTGCTCCAACAAAATTTTGTTGTTTTGTACAATGACAATAAAGATTATTATTATTATTATTATTATTATTATTATTATTATATTTATTATTATTTACACTGAGTGACAGGTGTGCAGCTAATCATGCTGCTATTAGGATTGTGAACAGTGAATGGGGTAAATCTTTGAATGAGCTTTACTGCCACTTGCATCCTCCATCACAACATCAGTTCGCTCAGCCCTCAAAATGCACAAACAATCCAGAGGAAAATTCTTGTTTGGGAAAGACTGTCTAGCAGGAAATGTCATACTGCAGATGAACAAACTTCGGTACAAGAATGGAAAAGGGGACACAAAAGGATTTGTTGCATTTTTGGATTAAAGGAACAAGGTGGCCTCCCACGGTACCGTGGTAACAGATTACATATACTTTTCCATGTTAGTGGCAAGATCAGAGAACATTATGATGACTTTGTTGCCCTGCTGAATAGCGGAACATCCTGTGGGGGGTTGAGAAGCGCCATCCTCCATGACTACACCCAGGCTGAAGCAAAAGTAGAACTTCAGATATTAAGCTTACTTGGCAAATATCTGACTGGGCCTTGGATGAAGCGCTTCTACATTTCAAGCCAGAATCCGATCAACCATGTTGATGGCATCAAAGTGGTTAAAGGGGTAATTGCTGCTCTAAAGGAAGCCACAGAAAATCCAGAGAACTTGATATTGGCAAGGGAAGATTTCTTCGGTGAGGAGGTGCATCTTGATGCCACGTTGACAAAACTTTGGGAGCTACCAGTACATCCGCAGTTCAGTACAAAGATGAGGAGCTGTCTTCAAGCTGTCATCACTGTGTTGGAGAGGCAGTATAGTAAATACTTTGTTCAAGAAGGAACTGCAGATGCTGGAAGATCGAAGGTACACAAAAATGCTGGAGAAACTCAGCGGGTGCAGCAGCATCTATGGAGCGAAGGAAATAGGCGACTTTTCAGGCCGAAACCCATCTTCAGATTGATGGGGGGTGGGGGGGAGAAGGAAGGAAAAGGGGAGGAGGAGGAGCCCGAGGGCAGGGGGATGTGAGGAGACAGCTCGAGGGTTAAGGAAAGGGAGGAGACAGCAAGGGCTAGCAAAACTGGGAGAATTCAACGTTCATGCCATCCGGACGCAAGCAACCTAGGCGGAATATGAGGTGCTGTTCCTCCAATTTCCGGTGTTGCTCACTCTGGCAATGGAGGAGACCCAGGACAGAGAGGTCGGATTGGGAATGGGAGGGGGAGTTGAAGTGCTGAGCCACCGGGAGTTCAGGTAGGTTATTGCAGACTGAGCGGAGGTGTTCGGCGAAACGATCGCCCAACCTCCGCTTAGTCTCCCCGATGTAAATCAGCTGACATCTAGAGCAGCGGATGCAGTAGATGAGGTTGGAGGAGATACTGGTGAACCTTTGTCGCACGTGGAATGACTGCTTGGGTCCTTGAATGGAGTCGAGGGGGGAGGTGAAGGGACAGGTGTTGCATTTCTTGCGGTTGCAACGGAAAGTGCCCGGGGAGGGGGTGGTACGGGAGGGAAGGGAAGAATTGACAAGGGAGTTGTGGAGGGAGCGGTCTTTGCGGAAGGCAGACATAGGGGGAGATGGGAAGATGTGGCGAGTGGTGGGGTCACGTTAGAGGTGGCAGAAATGGCGGAGGATTATTTGTTGTATTTGCCGGCTGGTGGGGTGAAAGGTGAGGACTAGGGGGACTCTGCCCTTGTTGCGAGTGCGGGGATGGGGAGAGAGAGCTGTGCTGCGGGGTATGGATGAGACCCTGGTGCAAGCCTCATCTATGGTGGCAGAGGGGAATCCCCGTTCCCTGAAGAACGAGGACATTTCCGATGCCCTGGTGTGGAACGTCTCATCCTGGGAGCAGATGCGGCGAGGCGGAGGAATTGGGAGTAGGGGATGGAGTCTTTACAGGGGGCAGGGTGGGAAGACGTGTAGTCCAGATAGCCATGTGAGTCAGTTGGTTTGTAGTGTATGTCGGTCAGAAGTCTGTCCCCTGCGATGGAGATGGTGAGGTCAAGGAATGGTAGGGAAGTGTCGGAAATGGTTCAGGTGTATTGGAGTGCCGGATGGAAGTTGGTGGTGAAGTGGATGAAGTCAGTCAGCTGACCGACATCTCTCTCGTCCAATCGGCGCCCTCGATCATCAATTCTACCCCCACTGTCTCGCGGAAAGTGGAGAATTCTCCGGGTTTTAAAATCCGGATTACAATCCGGATCGTCCCCCACCTCTCAAAACTGGCTCCCCATCCCCCCGGGCCCCCCGGGAGAGAGGAAAAAACTAGGAAATAAATTGAAAGAGACTGATTTAAACAGCATTCGCAGAGATGATCCGAATTTGGACTACTCCATATATGATGATCTACAGGACATTCTTAATGGGAAAATAGTGGGCAGAAAGGCATGGTTTGAAGAGCAAAAACTTGTAGTTTACAATGCCAAAATTGAAAAGTTGAGAAAAAAAAAGGTGTGCAGAGCTGCTTATTGGTTGCAATCTGAGGAGTATAATGTTACTGATTATGATATGCCAATGTACCAGCTAGCAACTGATCTTCTCCATACAGACTTGGTCTTTTGCTCGAAATTGTAATTTATTTACCTGTCTGTTACGGACTTACAGCATATAATACAATAATATTAAAGTTCTGAATTTTTAAATTTTCAAGGCAATCTGGGTGTTTATAATTATTTCTGTCACAATGGTCAATTTTGTAATTAGCTACAATTAGGTAACTAACTAATTATATGCTTTAATTTCAGGTCATCCAAGTAAGATGTTTCATATTTGTTTCAGAATGCTTCAATCTATAATAACTGAAAATTCAGTTATCTTAATTTTTAAGAAAGTTATGGGCTTTTGACTGTCCTTGATCACAGCTTTTGTGTTAAGTTAATGGAAAAGCAATAGGGAACAAGATGCTAATTTCCGAGTATGAAAATTACCATAACTTTTTTAATACTAAAGATATGAAAGTGAATTAGGTATCAAATTAGTTATTTTTATGCTTTATATGATGGGATAAATTACACTTGGTTTTTAAAATCTCAAAATTTTGTAATATTCCTAGTTGGTGAGGATTTTGAAAGGAAATACAAACAAATATGTTTAGCAAGATAATTTTTTTTAATTGTCGTAGGGAAAAAAGAATGAGCAAAGATAATGTGGGTCTGTACAACAAATATAGGAAATATTGTAAATGAAAGCAAATTGCTTTCAGGGCGGCATGGTGGCACAGCAGTAGAGCTACTGCCTTACAGCGCCAGAGACCCCGGATTGATCCTCACTACGAGTGTTTGTCTGTATGGAGTTTGTACGTTCTCCCCGTGGCGTGCATGGGTTTTCTCCAAGATCTTCGGTTTTCTCCCACACTCCAAAGATGTACAGATTTGTATGGTTAATTGGTTTGGTTAAATGTAAATGTAAAATTGCCCCAAGTGTGTTTAGGGTGGTATTGTGTGGGGGATAGCTGGTCGGTGCGGACTCGGTGGGCTCCAAACTAAACTAAATTAAACAAAGCACGGCAATATGACTGGGACTTTGGGGAAACAGATAAACAATAATAATGGGCAGAATTTCAACAAAATTAATCTAAACAGGAAAACAATATTAGTAAAGTTAACAACCCCAGAGATTGAAGATTTTCACCTCGGGGTTTTAAGATCGTAGATAAGGAAATTGCATGTTGTTTAAACCTCGTTCAATTTGAGAACTGTCTCGTCAGATTAGAAAATAACAATTGTACAAATTCAAAATTACATTGTTTATTAAGATTGCAGGGGAAAATAAGGAAATCATAAATTTGTTGTTGGAATGTTGTGGGAAGTTTTTGGAAACTATAATTAAGAACAGAATGACTATTCAACACTTAAGGCACAAATACAAGTATCAGTACAACGACTAAACACTTAAGGAAAGTTTGAGCAGATTAGAGCGAGACAACATAGATTTGTCATGGATAGTTGAAGTTTAATGAACCCAATTTGATTTCTTGCGAAGTAATTGAAGGCAAGCTATAGACTTGGTTAAAATATTGATTTGCTGGTAGAACACAGGCTCAAATAGGAAAGGAGTGACAAGTGCATGCTTCATTGCTAGGAGTTAGTTCACAAATGACCACATTTATGAAACTTAATTTCACAATTTTCCACAGCGGAATTTATACACACTGAGCAAGAAAAATGGCTACTTTAGCAATACAGCATGAAAACAGGACCTTCGGTCCATCGAGTCCGCACTGACCGGCATGCACCTCATATACTAGCACTCTCCTACACACTAGGGCCAATTTACAATTTTTACCAAGGGCAATTAACCTTCAAACCTCTTTGCTCCTATTCTCAATTACTCCACAGAGTAGGTCTACAGAGTGTGGGAAGAAACCAGAGCATCCAGAGAAAACCCATGCAGTCACAGGGTGAACGTACAAAGTTTGTACTGACAGCACCCGTAGTCAGGATCGATCCCCGGTTCTCGGGCGATGTAAGGCAGCAGTTCTCCTGCTGCACCACCGTGCCACCCTATCACAAGCCAAAACATAGACAAATTAGTTGAATTGCTCATAATCATAGCCGGTAAATTTTCCCTGTTCTTTCCTTTCTCTGTGCCCATTTCCGGCATCCATCAACATTGCATCTTTAAACAGCTTCCAAACTGCCGTGGTTAATAATTTCTGACCTTTATGCTTAATATCACGCTTTTCCCTTTTCTGAGATATTGCACCATGATCAGATTAGATTTCCATTATTTTTCCTAATATTTCATCCTAGTCTATCAGAATGTGAATTCTGCTTGTGGGGTTTATATTCCCTCATTTTATATTTTTACTCTGCTTTACATGTACAATGAGTGTGATTAAAACAAGTGATTTCACCCAGAAGAATAGTTCTGTACTTCTAACATGCATTGCTTATGTATCAACGGAGTCACTGTAAAATACATCTTTGCATTTCCCTGATGAATTGTCACTCCTGTACATGGAGGATGAATTTCAACAACTACGCCATTGCAGAGGATCGATTGCCTAATGGCTGAATTTAAGCTTATGATGATGATTCACAGGGAAATGCAATATTCTCTTACCTGCACACATTGTGTCTCCTGTCTTAACATCTTTAAGGAAAGGAGGAAAATAATATAGGAATTGACCTTACTTAGGGGTAAAGAGGAGCATTCTCCTCTCTAAGCCCTTTGGCTTCTGTGACTCATTAAAGGCACTTAACTTTTCTCTTCAAAGGACACAATGTGCTGGAGTAACTCAGCGGGTCAGGCGGCATCTTTGTCCGGTGTACCAAGGTACAGTGAAAAGCTTTTGTTGCATGCTAACCAGTCAGCGGAAACACTATTACAATCAAACCAACCGTAGTATACATACAGATACAGGAAACAGGGAATAATGTTTAGACAATAGACAATAGGTGCAGGAGTAGTCCATTCAGCCCTTCGAACCAGCACCGCCATATACGAGCCCAGCTGCTCCATTCTCTTAGCATATGACAGTCCCGCCATCCCTGAAATTAACCTTGTAAACCTACTCTGCACTCCCTCAATAGCAAGAATGTCCTTCCTCAAATTAGGGGACCAAAACTGCACACAATACTCCAGGTGTGGTCTCACTAGAGCCCTGTTCAACTGCAGAAGGACCTCTTTGCTCCTATTCTCAATTACTCTTGTTATGAAGGCCAACATGCCATTCGCTTTCTTCGCTGCCTGCTGTACCTGCAATTTTACTTTCATTGACTGATGAACAAGGACCCCAGATCCAGTTGTACTTCCCCTTTTCCTAACTTGACATCAATTAGATAATAATCTGCCTTCCTGTTTTTGCTACCAAAGTGGATAACCTCACATTTATCTACATTAAACTGCATCTGCCATGCATCTGCCCACTCACCCAACCTGTCCAAGTCACCCTGCATTCTCACAGCCTCCTCCTCACAGTTCACACTGCCACCCAGCTTTGTGTCATCTGCAAATTTGCTAATGTTAGTGCAAGATAAAGTCTAGTAAAGTTCGATTACAGAAAGTCTGAGGGTAGACGGTAGGCCAGGACCACTCTATAGTTGTGTCAATAGGATGGTTCAGTTGCCTTATAACAGCTGGGAAGGAAACTATCCCTGAATCCATTGGGGTTTGACCTGAAACGTCACCTATTCATTTGTTCCAGAGATGCTGCATGGGTTGAGTGAGTGGGCAGATGCATGGCAGATACAGTATAATGCAGATGAATGTGAGGTTATCCACTCTGGTGGCAAGAACAAGGAGGCATATTATTATCTCAATGGTGTCAGATTAGGAAAAAGGGAAGTGCAACGAGACCTGGATGTACACCAGTCACTGAAAGTAAACATGTAGGTGCAGCAGGCAGTGAAGAAAGCTAATGGCATGTTGGCCTTCATAAAGAGAGGATTTGCGTATAGGAATAAAGAGGTCCTCCTGCAGTTGTACAGGGTCCTGGTGAGACCATATCTGGAGTATTGTGCACAATTTTGGTCACCTAATTTGAGGAAGGACATCCTTGCTATTGAAGCAGTGCAGCTTAGGTTCACGAGGTTAATCCCCGGGATGGCGGGTCTGTCATATGAGGAAAGATTGGAAAGACTGGGCTTGTATTCACTGCAATTTAGAAGGATTAGAGGGGTTCTTTTAGTAACATATAAAATTATAAAAGGACTGGACAAGCTAGATGCAGGAAAAATGTTCCCAATGTTGGAGGAGTCCAGAACCAGGGGCCACAGTCTTAAAATAAAGGAGAGACCATTTAAAACTGAGATGAGAAAAAATGTTTTCACCGAGAGAGTTGTGAATTTGAGGAATTCTCTGCCATGGGCAGTAGAGGCCAATTCACTGGATAAATTTAAAAGAGAGTAAGAGAGCTCCAGGGCCTAGCGGAATCAAGGTATATGGGGAGAAGGTAGGCACGGGTTACTGATTGCGGATGATCAGCTATGATCACAATGAATGGCGGTGCTGGTTCGAAGGGCCACATGGCCTCCTCCTGCACCTATTGTCTATTGTCCTCAGTTCATGTGCCAGATATGTGAAAAGAAAGAGATTAGTTAAAACAAATGTAGGTCCCTTGCTGTCAGAAACAGGGGAGTTGATCATGGGGAACAAGGATATGACGGACCAATTGAATAACTACTTTGGTTCCGTCTTCACTAAGGAAGACATAAATAATTTGCCGGAAATAGCAGGGGACCGGGGGTCAAAGGAGTTGGAGGAATTGAGTGAAATCCAGGTTAGCCGGGAAGTGGTGTTGGGTAAATTGAATGGATTAAAGGTCGATAAATCCCCAGGGCCAGATAGGCTGCATCCCAGAGTACTTAAGGAAGTAGCTCCAGAAATAGTGGATGCATTAGTAATAATCTTTCAAAACTCTTTAGATTCTGGAGTAGTTCCCGAAGATTGGCGGGTAGCAAACGTAACCCCACTTTTTAAGAAGGGAGGGAGAGAGAAAATGGGGAATTACAGACCAGTTAGTCTAACATCGGTAGTGGGGAAACTGCTAGAGTCAGTTATTAAAGATGGGATAGCAGCACATTTGGAAAGTGGTGAAATCATTGGACAAAGTCAGCATGGATTTACGAAAGGTAAATCATGTCTGACGAATCTTATAGAATTTTTCGAGGATGTAACTAGTAGCGTGGATAGGGGAGAACCAGTGGATGTGGTGTATCTGGACTTCCAGAAGGCTTTCGACAAGGTCCCACATAAAAAATTAGTATACAAACTTAAAGCACAAGGCATTGGGGGTTCAGTATTGATGTGGATAGAGAACTGGCTGGCAAACAGGAAGCAAAGAGTAGGAGTAAACGGGTCCTTTTCACAATGGCAGGCAGTGACTAGTGGGGTACCCCAAGGCTCAGTACTGGGACCCCAGCTATTTACAATATATATTAATGATCTGGATGAGGGAATTGAAGGCAATATCTCCAAGTTTGCGGATGACACTAAGCTGGGGGGCAGTGTTAGCTGTGAGGAGGATGCTAGGAGACTGCAGGATGACTTGGATAGGCTGGGTGAGTGGGCAAATGTTTGGCAGATGCAGTATAATGTGGATAAATGTGAGGTTATCCATTTTGGTGGCAAAAACAGGAAAGCAGACTATTATCTAAATGGTGGCCGATTGGGAAAGGGGGAGATGCAGCGAGACCTGGGTGTCATGGTACACCAGTCATTGAAGGTAGGCATGCAGGTGCAGCAGGCAGTAAAGAAAGCGAATGGTATGTTAGCTTTCATTGCAAAAGGATTTGAGTATAGAGCAGAGAGGTTCTACTGCAGTTGTACAGGGTCTTGGTGAGACCACACCTGGAGTATTGCGTACAGTTTTGGTCTCCAAATCTGAGGAAGGACATTATTGCCATAGAGGGAGTGCAGAGAAGGTTCACCAGACTGATTCCTGGGATGTCAGGACTGTCTTATGAAGAAAGACTGGATAGACTTGGTTTATACTCTCTAGAATTTAGAAGATTGAGAGGGGATCTTATAGAAACTTACAAAATTCTTAAGGGGTTGGACAGGCTAGATGCAGGAAGATTGTTCCCGATGTTGGGGAAGTCCAGGACAAGGGGTCACAGCTTAAGGATAAAGGGGAAATCCTTTAAAAACCGAGATGAGAAGAACTTTTTTTTTTCACGCAGAGAGTGGTGAATCTCTGGAACTCTCTGCCACAGAGGGTAGTTGAGGCCAGTTCATTGGCTATATTTAAGAGGGAGTTAGATGTGGCCCTTGTGGCCAAGGGGATCAGGGGGTATGGAGAGAAGGCAGGTACGGGATACTGAGTTGGATGATCAGCCATGATCATATTGAATGGCGGTGCAGGCTCGAAGGGCCGAATGGCCTACTCCTGCACCTAATTTCTATGTTTCTATGTTTCATCAGTCATAGGAGCAGGATTAGTCTTCTCCACCATTCAATCGTGGCTGATCTGTCTTTCTCTCTCAACCTCATTCTCTTACCTTCCTCACATATCCTTTGACAACCTTATTAATCAATAATATGTCAATCTCCACCTTTTCTGTTAAAGAGTCTATGGCAGCCATTCAGTAAAAGATAAAACGCAATGCCATTGCGACCCCGGGCCAGATCATTGCGATTCCACGCCGGCAGGGGCGGTGTGGAGCGCCAGGTCACTCCGGGCCTGCAGGGGGCGGTGTGGAGCGCCAGGTCACTCCGGGCCAGCAGGGGCGGTGTGGAGCGCCAGGTCACTCCGGGCCTACAGGCGGCGGTGTGGAGCGCCAGGTCACTCCGGCCTGCAGGGGGCGGTGTGGAGCGAAGCCGGATTACGACTCCGGGCCTGCATTGGTGCCAGACTCACCCCGGGCGGGAGACGGCGTTGCGGCGTGGCGTCACTACGGGCGTGCGCCGTGACGTCACTGCGGGCGGCTTCTCCCCCGTCCCAGGCAAAGATCTTTGGTCCCGGGAGCCGCCATCTTGGAGCGGGGAAGCGCCTGTTCGTCAGTCGGAGCGGAGTCGCTCGAGGGATGATGTGGTTTCACGCCCGAAGGGCGGTTTAATTTATGTCCCTGGCCTCCGCTCAGTGACTGCGACCTGGCTGGGCGGGGCTGGCGGGGAGATAGAGCAATGCTGGCTGCCCCGCACTGACCCCCGCCGCCCCCACAGCCTCCGGTGGCCCCGGCACCCGACCTGATGCGGCGGTGAGGACAGGCCTGAACCCGCCTGGAGACAAGGTGAGCGGCAATCGGGACCCTCCAATAATCACGGCCACGACCTGCGTTACTGCTCCTTGCCGGTCCGCCCTCTTCACCCACATCCCGTCCCCTTTCCCCCTACCCCCACCAGATCATCCGCCCCCCACCATCACCTCCCCACCCCCAGATCCTCGCGCCCCACACCCGATCATCCCTCCCCCCCCCGCCCCCCCTCTCAGTCCCCCCCCTCCCCCTACCCCCACCCAGTTTCCCCCCCCAGTGCCCCGGCCACCCAGTCCCCCCCGGCCCCCACCCAGTTCCCCCCCCCTTCCTGCCCCCCCCCCCCAGCTCCCACGCACACATTGCCATGGTCCTTCCTCCCCACACTCAACCTGCCTTCCAGCCAGCCCCTTCCCACAACATTATCAAGACCTTTTCACTCAACTCCAGACCCTTTGTTCTGGACCCAGCTTCTTCCTCCTCCCCTACCCAGTCAACTCCTTTTGACCTCTCACCAACGCCCTCCCTCAGCTGTTTTTTTGATTATCCTTTTTCAGTTGTTCAGCCCAAGCCTTTTTTGTAACCCATTTACACCCTTGACCCCATTTGCACTCTTGTCTCCCATTCCACACTTCCTTTTTCACTTTCCTTGAATTCTCTCCATCACATTAAATGTTGTGATGTTTTGATGTGCACAATGAAAAGTTATAATGTGGAGCTGACTAAAAGCAAATTAGAGGCCGTGTTTAAATATTTAAACTAATTTTGGTGCACCGACCTATTTGAATCTTGTGTAACTGATTTGCTTGGGCATTATCACATTTGTTGTGGCAGAAGTTCATCTCTGATTGTGTGGATTGTGTGCATTAATTATTGTGTGCTTTTGCCTGCCCCAATTACCACATATAGTGTAAAAGCATTGGTAAAGTACAGCAGGTTTATACAGAGATTTCTTGATGACTTAAAATTATTGGTAACAAGCAGTGAAAGTTTTCATGGCATCCAGGTTCTGAATATTTTAAATTTGTGGCGAAGAAGTCTACACTGGAGATTTGCAAGTTTTAGCAAGTTGAGATTCACTGCAGGCTATCCGTTTGTTAAGTTTATGTTGGGTCCTTAATTTTGTTACTTAGTATATTAAGTTTTAAAACTGAAATTATGTCACTGAATGAGGTAATGTTATTACTGTTCGTAAAATATGAAACATATATATATATATATATCACCTATTGTCACTGTCTTTCTGCGAGTGCATTCAATAAATTGTGAAATGTGTTGAAATTGGGCTGTTTCTGTCCCCCTCTTCACACCACAGTGTTTCTGGCTTACTGCACAACGTGCACCTGTTTTACGTTCCCTCGGGCCCAGCGGGTACCCTGAGAGCAGGTTTTGATCTCTCCAACACGTGGCCAAAGTCCCTTTTTGCTTAAATTTGGGTCAGACAGATGTCGCCATCACTCCCTTGCCTCAGGATTTATGTGGTTTAATGAGGCAGTTATTGTGTTAGTCCCAAACATCCAAGACAGTATGGCAACGTGCAATGATTTACAGATTGAGAAACCATGCTTGCAGATTTATTTCGAATGTAGTGAATGGTAATTATCTTTTATCACGGAGTTTTAAAAATTCACTTACCTATGACTGCACCTAACCTTAAAATTTTCAACCGTTCAGCCAAACGTTCAAAAGTTCATCAAATTCATTGTCAGGTCTGCTCATAAGGTCTGGGGAGGTGCATCCTGAGAGTCAAGCATAGTCTTTCTGAAATAAGTTTTTGATTTTTGATTGTAACTGCACAAGAACACCCCTTAAATTTCTTGCATATTTATCGTGGTCGCTATGGTTGGTTATTCTCTGAGGTGGCTCGAGTTGTAAATATCGACACAATGGAAAATAAAACTGAAGCTCGAATAAAAACAAAATACAGGCACCTCACGTTTTATGCAGGGATAACGTTCCTGAAAAGCAGCGCGTAATTTAAAACTCTTAAATTATGAGTTTAAACTGACGTAAATTTACGCACGTTATTTCAAAAGCGCATAAATCAAACATGCGTAAAACACGAGATGCCTGTACTGTGAATCGGCTGAAATAAACAAAAGATGTTAGAAATAGTTTCAATTAAAAGCCGTCAGCTGAAATGTTAACTTTTTCACTCTCTACCGTTGCTATCAAATCGTCTTATCTGTTTGATGTTTGTGCAATTCACTTTTGTGTAGTGTTTTTCCTAGTGAATGATGTGCAAAAGGCTAGTATTTTGAGTATGCCAGTTAATTAGAGGAGCATACGGAATGTTAGCGTTTATTGCTAGAAGATTGAGCACTGTAGGGAGGTTATGCAATCGCATGGGATCCAGGCAAGCCACCTGGATTCAAAATTGACTTGGTGGAAGGAGTCGGCTTGTTGTGGCAGAATACAGAGATAACAATCAGCCATTTAAGTCAGCTGATGCAAAACTTTGTTACCCTACGCATTGAGGGTTCCTTAAGGTTGTGAAAGTGAAAGAGGTTGATTGTTTTTAAGGCAGAGGTAGGTTGTGCCATAATAGGATGAAGGGTTACCGGATGCAGGTGGGAACGTGGAATTCAGATTACAATTAAATCCACCGTAATGTTGAGTGGTAGCACAACCTGGAGGGGCTGAGTGGCCAACTCTTGATCCTAGTTTGTGTTTGTACGTGCATTTATGATTTTGGTTTTGACTCCGGACAAGAAGACAAGCCTTTTCCCAACTGAAAAATCACAAGGACTTGAGCTGAGTTTTGAGTTTTAAAATTCACTGAAGAAGAGCCTCAGTCATAAATCCACAATCTCATTGTCCATTTTGGGAAGAGTAGATTGTGTCAGGGAATTTCAGTGATGCTATAGTCGCTGAAGGTGGATAGCCCAAATATGGTAACCACAAATAAATCTTTCCAGAGTCTGCCACAGGCAAAGTCATTCTCGATATCATCTTCAATCACTTCCCCCTTCAGATTATCTTGAAACGGTGTCTATCCATTCCCTCCTGAGATGCTGTCTGATCAGCTGAGTTTTTTGCTCAAGATTCCAGTATCTGCAGTCTCTTGTGTCTGCACTGTGCATTCCATCCAGATGAAGAGATGGTGAGCATGACCATTGTATGTGGCGTTTTTTGCCCTCTCTAATGCCTTTGACCTCATCAATCAAGAGAGATTGCGGCATACTCCTTTCAAATTCAGCTGTCCACAGGCAATAATAACAATTTTACATTTGCAGTGTGATGGCATGCCAGACATGATCTTAAAACATAGGTCCACAACAGACCCGATCTCAGTTAAAGCCAGTGTTAAGTAAGACTATTATTGTGCCAGTCCTTTTCTCAATCTTGTTGCAATGTTGCATCTCGTCTCTAACTAAAGTTTCCAATTGGGTGTTGTTAAATTTCTGTACCAATGGGAAAACTGTTCATCTGATAGCATTTACACTCCAGAAACAAGGCACCAAAACCTCATTAGTCAGACGGAGGTACGCTGAAGATGATTTGTATCGGGCGAGTTGTGGGTTCTTGTTGACTCGCTCACTGAAGCGGACGAGAGGATGTCTTCCACTTGATGTCCGAAGAACAAAGGCTCTGCCCTGCTGCATAGTACTGGCCTCCACCAATAAAGGCTCACAGTGAAACCCTGGAAAACACAGATCACTTTCCATGAATCAGGATATGTCACTCAGGAAACAGTCATTAATGATGACATTTATGGGCTCTAGACCATTCTTTGATCATTTGAGGGAAGGGATATTTGAAGATCAAGAGCTTGGCATGAAGCATATTCATGGTTTATTGTGAGGCAATTATCACTGCCTTTGTACACGCTTCAGATCTGAGTTACCTGGAGCAAATGCTTTGTGGTGTTTGGGAGGTGCTATCAACACCACATCTGCAAAATCTTCCAACTTTACTTGAAAGATAAAGCAAGCCAATGTCAGTTCTCTCTCAGCTAACATTCCCAGCATTCAAGGACCTAATTACACTCATTTGGCTTTTGCACAGGCCACATTGTTGATATAATTTAATTGCCACACAACCAAGGTCGGTGGAATTTGGGTTGCCAGCAGCGGTACAGTAATAAAGAACACACAACCACAATAAAGGCACAGAACTTGGCCAATCCTCCTCTATTTTCCCCCGTGGTCGGGACCGCCACCCTCCACAGCCGTTGCTGTGGGCGTCCAGATGGTAAGGGACAAAGTCAAGGTGAGTTCAGGATCGGCTCTTCCCAACCAGAGACCGCGGCTTCAGGCTGGTGTAGGCAGCAGGCCGGCGGCCTGGTACCAGAAACCTTTAACCATACACTATTTCAAATTCTGTTAGGCAAAGAGATTGCCAGGTAAATGTGGTGAAATAAATGTGCTCAAAGCCGCTTTGAGAAAAAATGCAACGTTCTCACTGAGTCATGAGGATTCCTTGCCTGTGACTTAAACTGCAGAACAAGCATTTGGGGTGGTATTAAAAGACCTCAAGTTCATATAAGTGGGAAAAGTGAACAAATCACCTTGTGGACTTTTCACCACCTCCCGCCGGACGCGAATCCCTTGTCCCAACTGTACTAAAAGTCTGCATTTCCTCCAATGCCTTTTTAGCTGCCACAGAACCCACAAAATCAGAGCTTTTTCGTAATAAAATACAGTGGATAATTTCTAAAGAAACTGGGCATGCAGGGACATTTTATATATCTTTAACAAAGAGCAGCCTTTTTCCAGAGCATGTTCTTCAGAACACATGCCAAACTGGTGAGAAAATGTTTGCTTGACACACTATCTGAAAATAAGCAGTCTTTTCATTCATATCTGTCTTTGTAGCCCATGTTTTCTTGTTTCGGGTTCGTATAACTGTGTGGGAGATTTGAATATCCAGCTCTGGTTTCATTGACATTGTTACCAAAGGTACTAGAGGTGCTCCTCTAGTATCTTTGATTGGTACGCCCCTGTCCCACTATCACGACCTAATTCGCGACCTCTGCCAAGTTTGCCCTTGAGATCGTAGGAGGTCTTCCTCATGCTCGTGAGTGGTCTCCGTGTACTCGTGGCATCAAGTAGGTTGCGGCATTTTTTCTAGCCTGATAAAAAATGTCCACTAGTTTAATAAAAAAGGTCGGTATGGGAAAAATCTGTACTTTTTACTCGTAGGTAGGTCATGATGCTAGTCGTAGGTAGTGGTAGGTGGTCGGAGGCAGTCGAAGGTAATAGCTTCGGGGTGAAAAATAGGTCAGTAGGAAAAAAAAGTGTTTAAACAGCAGAACGTCACCCTCTGTCATTCTAAGGCATGTTCATTCATAGCTGGAGAGTTTTTTGGAGAGGTGACTTGTGTTTTAGAGATGGCACCAAAATGGCAGCAGCGCGGGGGGAGGGCACAACCCTAAAAAAAAATGGCCATGCAGGTGTTGCCCACCCAAGAGGAGGATTGGCATGAGGTGATGCCACAGGAGGTAATAGTGCAGGAGGAGGTAATCCAAGGACAGGGACAAGAATGGCATGCTTGTCATCCACTGCCCCACATGTGTGCTTAAAGTTCCATCTTTTGACAGCCCAGCACCACTCTCTTCCAGTCATCTAGTATACTGGGACAGTCCATTATATCTCCATTCACCCATTGAGACCTCTTCTTGTGCTTCCTCTTCACCCTTGCTCTTCCCCTTCTGCCTTTCTTAAAAGGCTGCTGAAGCAAAAGGGCTACAGCAAAACAGAAGTAAAACGTACATGTTCTAAGCCAGTCTTCAACATAGTCGAAGGAGGTCTTCTTCATAGTCGTGGGAGGTCTTCAACATAGTCGAAGGAGGTCTTCGTCATAGTCGTGGAAGGTTGATTTTTAGGTCGTTTAAGGTCGTTAGAGGTTGCGAATTAGGTCGTGAAAGTGGGACAGGCCCCTTGCATTCCTGAGTCATGCCACTACATAGCTACACAATAGATGGGATAGGATTCATGTGGATTCACTGTCAGGCATTCAAACCACTGAGAAATTACTGCCTTTGCTGGCTGTAAGGTATTAACAAGCCGCTAAGTTTGTAATGGATGGCATGGAGTTATGCAAGCTGCCCAGCACCTTGTGCCCAACCTGTTTTTTTTCGGCAACTGCCGCCGATTTTTTTTGGCGACTGCCGGCTTCGTATCAGTATCGCCAACGATTTTGAACATTTCAAAATCCAGCGGTGACAAAAAAATGTTGCGACACTTGAAAAAACACCGGGCGTTGTCACGCTGCAAAGTTTTTTGGTGACCTTATACATGGTGCCGGCAGTGCCTGATACATGGTGCATGCCCTTAACTCAGCGGGTCAGGCAGCATCTCTGATGCTGCCTGACCCACTGAGTTACTCGGTCTGTCTCAAATATTTATATGGCTCATACAGTTAGGTTGACCATTGGTGGCCAAAGGATAGTATTGCTATTTACTTTGAATTAAATGTTTCAATCAAATAAGAAGTACACATTTTAATATCTAGCATGTATTATTTGTAATCCCAAGGAATGATGATGCTATGAATGTCAGAGTTTGAATCTTTTACGTACAACTTTGTAGAAACTACTGGGTATCATAACAACAAACAAAGTAAGACTTTCAGTTTATGTGGAAATTTGGTGTGCATGCCTGTGTACGTGCGTGTTCATACATGCTGGATGATGTTGGCATCTAATGTTACATAGCAAAGTGGTTGCTTGTCTGAACATTGATACGAAGTAACACTTCAAGAGAATCAGATGTTTGTTACACAGAGGCTATTCGGCCCATTGTATTATATCTAGCCAAAAACTGGACTGCAAATCTAATTTGTAGTTTATCGAAGTGCTCATTTGATGCGTTTTAAATGAGGTGAGGATTTCTGTCTCCACTGTTGTTCCAAACAAGAAGCTCTGCTACTTGCTGAGTGAAGGAAGTTTTCTTTGACTCCTCTCTAATTGACCTTAAATCTATGGGTAGGTGTTAAAGAAGTTATACCACTCCAACCAGCTCTTCCACATATCTCTTATTTTCTGCCCTCGCAATGTCCTTTTGCATATTCCCTATTCCCTTTGTTTCTTGATGCATTTCTACTAGAGTAATGATCAGAGCTGCTGTGTAACAACATGTAGTTACAGAGGGTGCTTCCTCTTTTCTCATTTTTAAACAAAGGTGTAACAGGAAAAACGTTCAATTTCCTATCAAAGCTACTAAATTGGTAGTCTGAGAAAAGATGGCTGTTTGAAGATCAAGATATCAAACCGAGCAAAAAGTCCAACGTGCAGCAGTGATCCCGGTTCACGTATACCTTTGAGATGTGAACTACTCACAACAGGCACCTCAAAGACACTGGAGATTCCACCGAAGCAATCTCTGCAAAATCCACCAGCAAGATAATATCAATACTCGCAACATATCCCAAGACCATATCCTCAGCACTGAGGCCCAAATTGCACTAATTGCTAAGACATTGTAGGAAGCTAGGTAGGAAATTGCACTGATAGTTATATCATCAATAGCCATAGATGGGGTACCGGAAGACCGGAATGTGGCTTATGTTGTGCGTCCATTTAGGAACTACTGCAAGCAAAAGCCTAGGAGATACAGACCAGTGAGCCTTGCATCAGTAGGGGTAAGTTATTGGAAGGATTCTGAGAAAAAGGATCTACCAGTTTGGGTTGGACTATCTGCTTACTGTTTCAAGAACCCCCTTTGGATACACTTCACGAATTCTGCCCCATCTTAGCAGGGCTCTCGCTTAACTTTCTTTCCCTGTTGCCAGCAGGGCAACCTTGACAGCTTTTTAGGTTGCCAAATGACATTTCAGGTGGTCATTTAAGACGGTTTGCATGAAGCGTGTGATAATGTGCTTGGATGAAGTGCGTAGTTACCAGTTGGAATTATGCTCAATGAAGCATTCACATATTATGTTCAAGAAGGAACTGCGGATGCTGGAAAATCGAAGGTAGACAAAAGTGCTGGAGAAACTCAGCAGGTGCAGCAGCATCTATGGAGCAAAGGAAATAGGCATCGTTTCAGGCCGAAACCCATCAGTCTGAAGAAGGGTTTCGGCCCGAAACGTTCCCCATTTCCTTCGCTCCATAGATGCTGCCGCATCCGCTGAGTTTCTCCAGCACTTTTGTCTACATTCACATATTATTTCTGCTTCAAATAAAGTCACAAACTAAACATATTCACCAATCAAGACATTATATATACCGCAATGACATGCAGCAAAATTATAATACAATATCTCAATTATTTTTACATATTGCAATTGATGAAAGCATGTTTTCTGTGAAGGACCGAAAATTACCATGACATGGCCATAGCATGGGTCGTTATTGCTATTGGCACAAAAACACTCTCACTTCCCACATAATTTATCCACAACAAAATATACAGATTGCAAGGAAATTTCTAAAGGCATTTTATGATAATAGCTGTTAAAACTGACTATACCCATCTGACAGGTTAAACACTACACTAACTGACAAGAGATGGTCAAAGGACATAACTGCAGCAAATGTTCTTTTGGTAATATGTTTAAAGGTGTCAAAACAAATAATAACATTGGGAATTAAAACACATTTGATTACATTCCGTTATCAAACATCGTCAATGTTCGCTCTGAAGACCATGAAGCACAATAGGGTCAGGGTGTGTGTGAATCAGTGCGGGGTGGATAGATGGAGGTGGGGGGTTTGAGAAGGCAATCAGTGCGGAATGGATGGATTGAGGCAGGTGAATTAGTACGTGTTGGTTGGAGTATATAAAATTGTGAGGGGAGATGTCAGTGGTGTTGAATGGGGGTATCAGTACGGGATGGATGGGAGGCATCAGTAAAAGATGAATAGAGAGATCACGGGATGAACGGGATCAGTACAGGATGAATGGGGGTAGACAAAAATGCTGGAGAAATTCAGCGGGTGAGGCAGCATCTATGGAGCTAAGGAAATATGCAACGTTTGAGGTCGAGGCCCTTCTTCAAACTGTTCCTCCCATTCTTCTTGAATGGGGGGGATCAGTACAGGATGGATTGGGGGGGTGTCAGCACAGGATGAATGGGGGGATCATTACAGGATGAATTGCGGGGGGGGGTCAGGACTGTGGATCGGAGGGTCTGTGCAGGATGAATGAGGGGATCAGTACAGGATGCATGAAGGGATCAGTACAGGATGCATGAGGGGATCAGTACAGGATGCATGAGGGGATGAGTACAGGATGCATGAGGGGATGAGTACAGGATGGATGGGGGGAGAAGTGCAGGATGGATGGGGAGGGGGGTTCAGTACAGGATGAATTGGGGGACCAGTGTAGGATGGATGGGGAGGGGGGTTGGCAGGAGAATCAATGCTAGGTGGGTAGGGTGATGAATAGATTGTCAGTGAGGACTGAATAGAGGAGGGAATGGGGATCAGTGCGGGATGGAGAGGAAGGGTCCCATGATAAGAGGGGGGCGTACGAGAGAGAGAGAGAGAGGGTGGGTGGAAGGTGCAGGGGAGGAAGGAAGGTCAGCGCTCCTTGGACAACATCACCCCGCTGCCTTGGCTGTCCCTGTCCATCGCCAAAGTGCCGCCGTCTCCCCTCCACCAGCTGACAGGAAGATGCGGGGCCGAGCGGTGCAGCTGAAAGATCCTATAGCAACAGAAGCTTTTCATTGTACCTCGGTATACGTGACCCCAAACTAAACTCGGTTCGTAATTTAACCTAAAACGTATGGAAAGTCATTCTCATAGGATGCAATCGAGCTTTGACAGTTTCAGACTTTTGGGTACATTGATGATTATGTAGCTCTTTGCTGGAGAATTCTTCTATACTTGCCCAAATGCACTGCACCCAGGATAAATCGTTGCCAACTTAAATCCATGTATCTTTGTTTTTTTTTCCATCCAATAATTTAAACATTTGTCATCTTGAGTTCAGATAATTGCCAAGTTATGAAGTTTCTTTTTTATTTAAAAATCACTCTTTATTCGATACAAGCATTATAATAAATTCAAAATGTAAATACTTCTGGTGGAAGACTATTTTGCTTTTCTTTATTGTGTTCCATTGCCACAAAGCAAGGTCATAAGGGAGGCATTAGTTAGTCACATAGCATCAGTTCTAAGTTGAAATTATGTATTTTCTTTTTAACAGATGTTTAGTGACATGTGACAGGTGCCGCTTTTTATAGGCAAAAAGAGAAACGTATAAATGCGCAATATTTAATTAGAATTGGTTAAGTGCAATGTAACAATATGCATCTTTATTAGCGTTGTAAACTTCAGTAAATATCGTCCTAAAATATTTTAATCATTCAAATGTCATTGTGTTCTGTGAGTAAATTTCTGGAAAAAGCCGGCTGACCTTGCAAGTAACTTGGTATGTAGTTGCTTTGTGTTTACAAAGTAACTATGGTATTGTCATTTAGTTGTGGGACAGTACAAAGTGTTCATTGGTAATTGTTACTATTTTTTCCAGTATTAGATGAAATATTCAAAGGATGGCTTAAAGTAAATGTGAAACACTAAATATGTCTGGGTCAGCATTTTTTCTGGACAGCTGCTTTTGTCTTTTTTCTTATTTTCGTTTTAAGCAAAAAAAGTCAGAAGCTTAATACATGTGTCTTTTTACAACACTGCACACAACAACGTGACAAAGTGGGTCAAATTTCAAATTCCTTCAAAAAAGCACTTTATTGAGTTTGTGATTACATATCAACAAAAAATGTAAGAAAAGATAGCATATTGATGGCAAGTTTCCGAAAATGGCATCGGAATACACAAATACATTTTGTGTAACGGTTGTCGCGTGGTGTCCACCAGTGACCTGGTTGGCACAGTAAGTGCACGTATTTCTTATTCCTTTCTATGTTTATGAATACCACATGGAACAATAAAATTGCAAACACCGTTTCCACTTCATTCATCTAATCATGTAGTAGAATACTGCATCCATCTGAGTGGACACTGCAACGCGTGTTACACATCATACACACAAACATATGTTGCGGCAGGCACTCAAAGGTTTGGTGTCCCAGAAAACGAACGTTACATTATTAGTGAAAAACAAACATTTTCACCAATGTGATCTAAACAGTACATTACCTTATGGATTGGAGCTATCAATGGCCGATGATTCGTCAGAAGGTTTGATTTGGGATGATTTTTTTAGATTTTTTAGTAAGTAAAATTTCTCCATAACTGTCATTGTGAAACTTCCAGACGAAGGAATGAAGTTAGCGACTTGGTTCTTATGAAAGGTAAACAAGAGATAAACAAGTTGCCAAATGGAGGATTGGCTCAGTTTCTTAGTTTTGATTTTTTTTGGTTGATTTTAAAAAGTCGGAAAATATATCGTCGCGTTGCGTTTTTGACACCACAATGTTTATGATATATTAAATTGGAAAAAAAAAAAAGAAAAAGAATTAACTTGCCCAAAAATCGGTACTACCATAGGATACCTCTTTGGGTTTTTGAAAAGCATTAGAGGTTTGGAGCCTCCATGGTTTAACTTACGAAGGTACCGACCCTGATAACGATGGTTGTGACAATGGACACAAAGCACAACGACCATTACGGGATCTTTACGGTACTGTATTAAATTTATGTTACTCTATTTTTCTCCTGGTATTGATGAAGATATTAAGCCCAGATCTTTGTCTAAACGTATATGTGTGAGGGGCCATATGAAGTTTATTTATTAATTATATATTCATGACGAAATTCATGACTAAATGTGACAGTTTTTAATGACACATTTTTGGTGTCCAAATTGGTGGTAACGCGATGATAAAAATTTGTCTCATGAAAAAAGTTTTTGACTTTGTCTTGAAGTTTTCTAATTTACATCTGTTATTTATAAGGTTTCACGTGATGGGTAGATTTTCAAACACCTGAATAATAATCTCATTCCTCAAAATTTCTCCAGTATTGTAAAAAGACACATATCCTGTAGGTAGGCCAGAAGTAATTAGATAAAATCTTTGAAAATGTTAAAATGTCATAATGGAAAGAAATCCACAAGTGCACATACAAATGCATGGCCATTCATACGTGTGTACACCAACTTGCTAAATGACCAATAGATGGAGTAATTTTACTTCGGAGTCACGTGAGTGACTACGTGAAGAAGACCCCTTCCAGGCGCACACGCATCATATCGTCAGACGCATAGCCGCAGCGACCGGTTGTAGAGGAGCAAAGCCCCTCCAAGCGGTGAGTGCAAAAAGCCTGAAGTGGTTTCACTTTCGCTTTCAGGTCGCTTTCTTCCAGGAGACTTTGTGCTGTGTGCCAGACAAGTCTAGAATGGAGAAAGTGCGAAAAGGCATGGGGAGGCGTACCACAGGTAAAACTCACGAGGACCGCGGGTCTGAGAGTAGCGGGCGCCAGATTAAGGAGTCGGTGGCAGTAAAGCCAGCGATTGCAGAAACGGTAACTCAAAGTACCGTTGCAGCGCCTTTAGGGTGCAAGGCCAAGAGAAAATCTGATCGACCAGTAGATTCAGATGAGTCAGACCCGGAGGTTACCCCGCCTCAGGAAGACATTATGTCTACTCTGGTCGCTAACCTAGAATTCCTCATAGGGAAAATGATTTATCAGGACCCACTCCAGGAAGAGTACAGTCCGCATTGGCCTACAGGAGAGCCAGTGCAGGGAGTGCCTGGAAACGGTCCGGCTCAGCATTGGCCTACAGGAGAGCCAGCGCCAGCCATGTCTCAAGAAAGACAGTTTATGGGTTGGCCTACAGGAGACCCAGCACCAGCAGTGTCTGAGGAAAGACAATTTATGCGTTGGCCTACAGGAGAGCCAGCGCTAGCAGCACCTAAAAAAAGGGCTGCCTATGCATGGGCCTACGGGAGAGCCCGCGAAGGGGAGCACCTGCAAAAGGGTTTACTGTGCGTAGGCCTACGGGAGAGCCAGCGCTGGAAACACCTGAAGCAGCGATACCAGATTGCCCCACTACAAGGAGGAATAACAGTATCTTAAAATGAACTCGAAAGTGCACCGGGAGCCAGTGTAGGGAGGCCAGAATTGGCGATATGTGCTCCCTCTTTCGAGTCCCTGTTAAAAGGCGAGCAGCAGCTCTGAACCAACTGGAGACGAGCCAGTGAAGAACGAGCAACACCAAAATAGAGCGCGTTACAGTAATCCAGCCTAGATGTAATAAAGGCATGGATTACTGTCTCAAAATGCTGCCGCTCGAGAATGGGCTTCACCTTTGCTAGCTTCCTTAGGTGAAAGATAAGGCCTAACATACATCCTAAGTTTGCGGGGCTTTGTGAACCAACTAATATTCAATTGGCTAATCTGCTTTTTTGAGAAATTCTAGCCAAAAGGGTTAAAGACCTGAATGAAGAAGCAAAAACCGTGGGGATGATAAAACCACCGGTGCTTGGCAGATCTGTTTGAAGGCAATTTCCCTACTGAAGGGCGGTGACTGGGGCTGGTGAAGGAACAAGTCGGTCGTTCCCATATAAGTGTTATTGGCGCACTGCTCCTGGGGCACGTGGAGGTTACAGTGTTCCCACTAAGAGCAGGGGACAACAAGGTAGGTGGGACTGGTCCTGGAAGAGATATTAAGTGTTTCACATTTACCAATTGGGGGAAGGTTACAATTCTTCCTAAAAGAATGGCAAAAAATAACAGATGATGCATTTATACTGTGCAGTATTATGGGGTTCAGAATTGAATTCTACCCATATTTGGATCCTCCTATTCAACATGTTTCAAGTCAGACGTATTTTCTCAAAAGAAGAGAATATGGAGATATGGCAGAACTTGGAATATTGTGGGGAAACGGGGTCATTGAGAAGTCAGTTCACCAACACCACCAATTTGTGTCAAGTATTTTTCCTAGAGCAAAAAAGGATGGTGGTTGTAGAATTATTCTCAATCTGACAAGTCTTAACCCTTTTGTACAGTATAAACATTTTAAAATGGAGACATTTGCCAATGCTGTACAGCTAATTTCAAGAAAATGCTATATGACCAGCATAGATCTGCAAGATGCATATTACTCTGTGGCTGTGCATGGTAATGATTGGAGATACTTAAAGTTTAACTGGATGAGTCAATAATGGCAGTTTAAAGCATTGCCTATTGGTTATGAAAACAAATAATTTATTGAAAAAAATTAAGAAAAAATATATATGAAAAAAAAAAAAAATTTAAATAAAATGAAAAAACTAAAATAATTATCAAATGAACGCCAGCGGCATTTAAAAACTTTAAAAAATTGTCTAGAAAGAATAAAAAAAAAAAAAAAAAAATATAATGAAAAAGTGTCTGGCCTGGGGGTGGATATTTATATTTTAACCTCAGCCCATAGACTATTTACCAAATTGTTAAAACCAGTCTTAGCACTGCTAAGAGCTCAGGGCCATTTGGTAATTGCCTATTTAGATGATATTTTGATTGTGGGGGACACTTGGGCTACAACAGAAGCATCGGTGTCAATAGTCAAGATCACATTCGAGAGGCTAGGATTTATTTTACATCCAGATAAGTCCAAATTGTCACCAAGCACAGTAATTGATTCCTTGGGTTTCACTATTAATTCAGAACACATGTTAGTGACTCTGCCCAAAGATAAAAGGCTGCTGTTAATTGAGGGTTGTATCAAGCTCATTACACAGCATCACCCATCAATTAGGCAGGTGGCAAGCTTGCTTGGCAAACTAATCGCTTCATTTCCAGCTGCGCAGTTTGGTCCACTGCATTATCAGCAATTGCAGCGAGCAAAGGTACATGCATTGAGGACACATTCAGGGCATTTTGACAGGCCCATGCAATTACCAGTTACAGCTATTACAGAAATACAATGGTGGATAAGGAGTGTCTCAAATGTTTCCAGGGAAATTCTGGTTGAAACACCTACCATTATTCTGCAGACTGATGTAAGTGCTCTAGGTTGGGACGCTACTGATACTATTTCCAGCTGTGGAGGTAGATGGAATGTGGAAGAAGTACCTTTGCTCCTAGCACATGTACCGAAAAGCTCTTGTGCTTTTAATCCCATTTTATGGGCTTAAAGCTTATTACTCTAATGTGCAAAACTTGCATGTTCAGGTACAGATAGACAACACTACGGCAGTAGCGTATGTTAATCACATGGGTGGAATCAAGTCAGAATCCTGTGATAGATTGGCAAACGTCATCTGGAACTGGTGTATTAGCCGAAACATTTGGCTTTCGGCAATCTACCTACCAGGTAGATTCAACATAATAGCAGACACCAGGTCACGTAAATTTAATGACAATACAGAATGGATGTTGAATCGTGACAAGTTTAATAAAATTGTTGCACAATTTGGAGTACCAGAAACTGACTTGTTTGCATCTAGACTTAACCACCAATTACCTAAATATGTTTCATGGGAACCAGATCCTGGTACTGTAGTGGTGGATGCATTCTCGCTACATTGGGGTGGAATGTTTTTGTATGCATTTCCTCCATTTTGTCTCAGTAGTCTACAAAAGATCAAACAGGACTCCGCTTCAGGAGTATTGGTGGTACCAGACTGGCCTACTCAACCATGGTACCCACTGGTGTTGAAAATGATCACAAAGCCTCTTATGATTATTCCTAAACAAGAAAACCTACTTGTGCACCCTGTAACTGGTGATTCGCATCCTTTACATGATCGTATTGGTTTGTTGATTTGCAGATTCTAAGGAAGAGGACTATCAGATCGTACTGTGGATGTTATTGCAGCAGATAGTACCCAAAAGCAGTACATTTCTTACATAAGAAAATGGGAGGTGTTTTGCTTAAGGCAGAATATTTCATACCACACTGCAAACATCCCAGATGTGTTAGAGTTTCTGTCGACTCTCTATTTTGATTTTAAGCTAAGTTATAGTGCGATTAATACTGCAAGGAGTGCCCTCTCTGCATATTTATGGAGGGAATCAGAACAATATCTTGTAGGATTGCACCCTTTGGTCTGTAGATTTATGAAGGGAATTTTCAATTCCAAGCCTCCTAGACCCAGGTATACAGAAATCTGGAATGTGAGGGATGTGCTGATGCTCCTTCGTCAATGGACTACCATTTCAGCTCTGTCTTTGGCCAAAGTTATCATGAAGGTAGTTATGCACATGGCACTAGTTTCAGCACAGCGAGTACAGACATTGCAGAAACTATGAATAGATAGGATGGTAATAGCAGCAGATGCCATTACATTCTATGTCTATGATTTACTAAAACAGAGCAGACCTGGAGTCACGGGATGCAAGTTGGTTTTTTCAGCATATCCTACGGACCCAAGACTATGTGTAGTGTCACATTTATGATGTTACATTGAAGCTACCAAAACCTTAAGAGGTGCAGAATGAGCATTCTTTATCAGCCATAAAAAAAACACATCAGAAAGTCGTTGCAGACTATCTCAAGGTGGCTGAAGCAGGTGCTGGTTGATGCAGGGATTGATACTGATAAATTTAAATCTCATTCCAGCAGGGCGGCATCAACATCGGCAGCCAAGGATTTGGACGTTCCAATAGACCATATCCTTGCGGCCGCAGGATGGGCAAGTGAACGGATGTTTCACAAGTATTACCATAAGGAGATTGCAGAACCTGAGGTATTTGGTGGTGCTGTTTTGGATTCAGTATTAAGTTCCCCTCTGGGAGAGAGGGGTAAAAATGTTGTTATAATAAATAAACCATTAACTGATTGCATCAATGTTATGGTTATGCATTGTTGATTGCTTTACTTATTCAGAGTCAATCAAATGCAGTGAGACGCCTGGATTTGAATCTACAGCATGAAATCACAGAGCTTTGAAATCTTCACATAGTCACTCGCGCGACTCCGAAGTAAAATAGTAAGATTAAACGAGAACTTACCAGTTTGAAGTTTGACCTTTATTTTATGAGGAGTTACGATGAGGGACTACGTGGCCTCCGCTCCCACCCTTCATAAAGGTCTTCTGGAAGTTCTGGTTCTCACTTATCTTACTATTATGCTTCGGTAATTATTATCTGTGATTTCACACTGCTGCTTTGAAGATTGACGCGTGTGCGCCTGGACGGGGTCTTCCTCATCGTAACTCCTCATAAAATAAAGATCAAACTTCAAACTAGTAAGTTCTCGTTTAATCTTATTATTCTTAATAGCCAGCAATTAATTCTGGAAAAAGTGATTTCAATGCTTAAATACCCTCCCCCATCCATGTAAGCAGAATGCAACAAAAAAAAGTTGGATTAAACATCTGATAACCTTGAAAATGCTGACATTTCTTCAAGTACGATCATTAGAACCTTTTTAAATTGCAATTAGAAATGAAAGTGTCCATAGAACTTTATTGCAAGAGCATGATGTTTATCATGAAAGGTACACCAATTGTTTCTCCCTTTATGCCTATCAATGCAAACAGTCACATCAATTAACAACCTCAAACAGAGCCATGAGTTATATTTATTACTGTCTGACTTCCTGCAGCAGAAAATGAAGTTGAACTATTAACTACAGCCCTCTTCTGCAATCAAGTGATGCCAAACCAATGCAAAATTTGAGGCCTTATATTCTATTGAGACTACAGTTGGGGTTATTCTTTTTGCCAGCTGTTGTGGCTTGTAAATGAAAAGGACTTACTTTGAATTTCAAACAGCTGACAGAAAAATGAGATGTACATTGCAGCTGTCTGAAGTTTGTCAAGCCCAGGTGAAATTTCAGTATATTTTCCGCAGTATCCCACTTCACTTTTAGAATTTTAGAAGTAACCATTCCGCTTCATCCTGTTCACGTTGGCCTAAAAAAAAATTAACACTTTACTTGAGCACAAATCAAATTGTTGGAGGAATTCAGTGGGACAGGCAATGGAGGGAAATGGACAGTCAGTGTTTCGGGTGGGACCCATTTTTATACTGTAAAGGGGTCAATTTCTGCAGAAAGAAGAAGAGCCTTGATCCAAAACGTCCACTTTCCCCCCCCCCTCCCCCCACACAGATTCTGCCTGACTTGCTAGGTTCCTCTAGTGCTTTGCTTTTTGCTCAAGCTTTAAAGGGCCTGTCCAACCAGCATGCGATTGCATGCATCTAGCGCGACCAAACGGAAGCGGAGTTCGCGGTAAGTACACGCAAACTTCGCGTGTGACGTAATTTACGTCAAACTCACCAATCAGCTGGGCAGGAGGCAGGCCGACTGAATTTGGACATCGCACGGCATTGGGCGGTGATGTCATCGCGCAACGGCACGCCGGGCGATGTCATCGCGCAACACCACGCGCTAGGCGTATGCCGTCGAGACGCTGTGTACGCCCTCAATGCGCCTGTGGGCCGATAGGCCGTTGGCGTGTGGAATTTTCGAACAGTGCAAAATTTTTGGAGCCCCGCGCGATGTCGGGACCAGCCCCGCACAACTACGTACGCCTCCGTCAATCTAAATGGGACCGGCCCCACGAGGCCGTATGCCTCAAGCGACCACGTTTGGTCACGGTAGACTCATGCTATCGCATGCTTGTGGGACAGGCCCTTAAGCATCTGCAGTCTCTTGTGTATTGATTTAATTATTTTTCTTATTGGATCATGGACAAAGTCATAAAGCACATATAGTCCAACCTGTCCTGTCTAAGCTAGTTCCATTTACCCTCATTTGGCCCATAACTATCAAAACCTCCTATCGATTTTCCACCTCCAAATGCCTTTTAATTATTGTTATTGTACATACCTCAACTACTACGTCTGGCAACTTGCTCCATATACCTACCACCCTCTGGAAAAAGTTGCTCCTTGGGTTCCTATTAAATCTCCTCTCTCACCTTAAATCCATACAAAAATTCTTTTGTTCTTAATTCACCTTATCTGGGAAATATTATTTCCATTCACTCTATCTATTCCTCTCATGATTTTATGCATTCTGAAAGATCACTGCTAAGTCTCTTGCACTCCACGAAATAAAGCCCAAGCATGTACAATCTCTTGCTACAACTAAGGCCCTTGAGTCTTGGCAAATTTTCTCATATCTTCTCTGTACTTTTTCCAGCTTAATGACATCTTTCCTATATGAGGGTGACCAGAACTAAGCACAATACTTCACAATTATCCACTGCAGCATTTTTCAAATGTTTGTTCACTGCACTTTTGGGTTGTGAGTTCCAAACTCCTTGCTCAATTGGTTGAAAATCTTTCACATTTTTTATTTTATATCAATTTCTTATGGATATCTCTGGTGAAAAGAAATATTGATTTCCACTGTCAACAGTTAGCAACTTGACGCTATGTAGCTAAGAGAAAATAACCAGAGCACTCCTCAACTTTCACTCCAGACACCATGATGTCATGTGAAATATGAGCATAGAAACAAAAATACTGTTGTCTACTCTCCCGCAACTAAAAAAATCATACTCAATGTTCAATTGAAGCACCAAGGGTAGCAAGGTTACAAAATGTACTCTAGGCATGAATGCATAAGATGGGTCTTGACCTGAAACGTCACCTATTCCTTCTCTCCAGAGATGCTGCCTGTCCTGCTGAGTTATGCCCCTGTCCCACTTAGGAAACCTGAACGGAAACCTCTGGAGACTTTGCGCCTCACCCAAGGTTTCCGTGTGGTTCCCGGTGTTTTCCGGAGGTTGCAGGTAGTGGAAGCAGGTAGGGAGACTGACAAAAACCTCCAGGAACCGCACGGAAACCTTGGGTGGAACGCAAAGTTTCCAGAGGTTTCCGTTCAGGTTTCCTAAGTGGGACAGGGGCATAACTCAAGTTTTTTGTGTCTCTTAAGGCAAGAATGCATTCATTTTTCATTTATGCGTTCAAGGAATGTGGATGTTGCTGATCAGAAGAGATACTCCGGTACAGCCACAGAATGATATTCCATCATAATCTTTAGCCTCCTGGTGTATTGTAATCCTCAATATTACCGTCAAGCCAGGGAACCAATCCCAAAGAACAACTGGATGCAGCAATAAATACATTTAAAAATAAAGTGGCAAACTTGAATTTGCTGCAGTCAATGGTATCTATTGTTTTGCAGCTAAGCAATCCCACAACCCAAGGGTCTGAAGAAGGGTCTCGACCCAGAAAGTCATCCATTCCTTCTCTCCAGAGTTGCCTGTCCCTCTGAGTTACTCCCGCATTTTGTGTCTATCTTCAGTCCAATAAAGGTCTTCCTTCCTGTACAGTTGGGAATTGTCAGAGTCATAGAGTAATACAGTGCACAAACAGATTATTTGGCCCACTGAGTCCATGCCAAACTCCCATTCTCAGTAATCCCATTGCTTCCTCCCACATTTTCCTCCTCATGGGCCTGTCCCACTTAGGCGACGACAGGAGACTATGTGGTCGCCACATGTTTGCGGGTGGTTGCCGGGGAGTCGCCTTCATGGTCGTGAGTAGTTCCTGCATTCTCGGAACTAGTTGCGGCTGCATTTCTGGTCGCCGCTAATTTTAAATTAGCTGTGACCAGAATTAAGCCACCATGGAGAGTAGCGAGAATTCTTGTGCCGTTGATGCAGTGGTTGTGGGTCGCCAGGAGGTCGTAGGTTGTCGCCAGTGCTGACCGGTGAATTTAATTGGCATTTAGACAGTGTTCCTGCAAGCAAGATATTCATTGTCCCTGTACATCCCCATACTTGCGCTGGTGACAATAAACTCCTTGACTTTATTTGGTAGGTGTTATTTTAAGAAAAGGTTGAGAATGTAGACTCGTCCCCCCTGGAGTTTAGAAGAGTTAATTTGTCTTGTTGGAAATACAAGATTTTGCGAGGTATTGACTGAGTGGATGTGTGGAGAATGTTCATCCTTGGGGGAGAATTTAGAATGAGGGACCACTGTTCAAATTGAAAGATCATCTTATACCATTAAGGAGTCACCCATTTTCTTCTCCAAGGGTGCTGGAAGCAGAATCTCTCAATATTAAGGCAAAAGCCGATCGATAATGATAAACAAGTGAATGAAAGTATACGATGGGTAAGTGGAATGCGAAGATGAGATTGTACTTAAATCAACAATGATCTTATTAATGATGGAACACCTGAAGCATTCATGTGGACTGCGCCTAATTCATCCATTTATGTAATTTGTCTATTTATGTAATACATTGCAGAACACAAGTAGAGATAAAAGAAAATCAAACAGTTTCAAATCCGTTCTGATGAAGTGGGTAGCAGTCACTTTGACTTTGTCTTTTCATGGAACCTACTCGGCCTGCTGTGATTTTCCACAATTTTCTTTTTTTGTTTCTGATATGATTGGCTTCACATCACGGCAGTAATTCCTCAGGACAGTGTCCTTTATCCCCACCGTCTTCAGCTGTCGCCATCGATTATTTCCAATTATAAATGCAGCAGACTAGTGGTCTCAGATTGGACTCTATTCTATTCCATTCCATTCCATTCACATCTGTTCCTAATGAAGCAGCCATGCCCACATGCACATTCAAACATGGACGACCAAGTGTCAGGCAATGGGTTTTACTACTTATTACTCCAAGCATTAGTAACTGAGGGGAGTGTCAGGGCAGTTAAACACAAGCAGCCTGCTGTGCTCACAGAACAGCTGGGGGCAGCCAATTTAAATCCAAACCATAGGCTCACCCAGCTGTGATTATCAGCAGGGCCGTTAAATGTTTGGATCTCTTTGATAATTGTACAAGCATTTCTCACCTATTTTTAAACAAAATTAAAATCAAAAATGGTTTTATAGAACTAAAAAAACAGCACAGGAACAAACCCTCCAGCTCACAATGTCTCTGCCAAGCACCATAAATTAATCGCATCTGCCAAACATGATTCATATCACTCCATTCCCTCCCATATTCACATGCTTATCTACAGGCCTCTTAAATGCCGCTAACGTATCTCCCTCCACCACCACCCCTGGTAGTGCGCTTAAGGTGCTAAGCATCATCTGTGTAGTAAAAAAAAATAGTCCCGCACATCTCCTTTTAACTTTTTATCACATACTTTAAAGCTATGCCCTCTTGTCTTTGACATTTCTACACTGGGGAAATCTTCTTACTGTCTTCCCTATCTATGCATTTCATAATTTTATATACTTCTAACAGCTGCCCCCCTCAACCTCTGGCATTCTAGAGAAAACAATCCAAGTTCGACTAACCTCTTTGTACCTAATACCACCTAAACCAGACAGCATTCTGCTAAACCTCTTACACACCGCTCTCTAAAGTATCCACATTCTTCTTGTAATGGGGTGACCAGACTGCACTCTATATTCCAAATGTGGCCTAACCAAAATGTTTAGCGAGTTGCATCATGACTTGTACAGTTAATCAGTCAAGGCAGTGAAAACACACAATAAATTAAGGCACTAAAACTGACATAATTTATAAAATAAGCATTTTCAGCAGTGGAAATGCCTCAATTGCATTTGAGTGGATGGAGACTGCTGTGTTTGTTGTGTTGATACTGATGCAGGCTCTGGTTAGATTTCCTGGTTTGAGAGTGATTAAGTCTGCAGGCATTTATACTGCCTTATTTGGTCAGGTTGGTCATGCCAGTGCTGGAAAGTAGACTTTTCACTGGAAAAAACAGGCAAACATTCACCATTAGCCCTAGCATTGGGTTGGAAGATCCAACATATTATCAAAACTTTTTTTTCTTCCCACTAGTGATGGACAATCAAAGAGGTTTAACAAGTTATGAGGGTCATAGATAGGGTAGATGGAATATTTTTCCCTGGTCACTGAGTCAGTATGTCAGGTAGCATTTGTGAAAAGAAACACTTAACTTTTCCAGTTGATTACTACAAATTGTTAACAATAACTGTTTTTCTCAGGAATAGCTACTTCCCCACAGCCATCAGGCTATTAAACCTGGCTCGGACAAAACTCTGATTATTAATAACCACTTTCTGTTATTTGCACTTTACCAGTTTATTTATTCATGTGTGTATATATTTATATCATGGTATATGGACACATTTATCTGTTTTGTAGTAAATGCCTACTATTTTCTGTGTGCTTAAGCAAAGCAAGAATTTCAGTGGCCTATACAGGGACACATGACAATAAACTCACTTGAACTTGAAGGTAGATGCAAAATGCTGGAGTAACTCAGCATACAGGCAGCATCAGAGAGAAGGAATGGTGGCATTTCAGATCGAGACCCTTCAGACTGGAGAAGGGTCTTGACCTGAAACGTCACCCAAATCCTTAAATATATCTGGAGCCGTTATCATGGCATTAATGTGCAATTTTGACCTGTTAAGTTTCTATAGATGAATTATACGATTCCTGAAATTGGTGGTAGAAAATATTGAAATCAATTGAAGTAGATTTCTTTAGTTTTAATTTCTTTCAGTTCAGTTTATTTCTTACCATGCTTTGTTTTGGGGACTGATCTGATCCAACATTGTACAATAGTACCATTTGGAATTTCTAATGTAACTTTCCACGTGTAAGAAGTGTTTCGATATTTTGGTTTTACATATTACTTTCTATTTAGAAAACAAAATATCTGCTCACAAACACCTTTTTTCTACAAACTTTCTTGGTTGATTGTGCCACATCCTTGGTTCTTTATTTCTTGTCATAAATTTACCTAATTTGATGCACAATCATCGGCTATGTTCTCACCATTGTTCTCTCGATTTGATGCTCGGCAATCACTGTTGTGTTTGTTTGAAGATCACCTGTATTTGTTCTTAACACCCAAAGTTTGAAAGTTGGGCTTCAGGTTTTCAAAACTCTGGGGTGGTGGGGAAGCAAGGTCAATAATTCCTTCTGTTGTCTAATATTTACATGGTGCAGGTTTAATGGTGTATATTCTTTTATCCAATCCATTTAATTTTATTTAAGCTAGTATTCTGTTTTTTTAACAATGTATAAACAGACAGATACTTTTTTAATTATCCACATGAAGATTTTGCCTTTTCAGTTTCCTGCTCTATGCGATTTGTTCAGATCATATACTTAATGTAAAAGGCAGTTTAGTTTAATAGGGTACACTTACAGTTGTCTTTTATTTGCAGTTTCAGTCATGGGTTGCATAAAGAGCAAAGAGGACAAAGAGCCAGCTATGAAATATAAACCAGGTGACACTACTGGAACCATTGCTGCAAATATTACTCAGTATGGTCCTGATCCCACCCAACTGACACAATCACCAGCATCAAAGGGACAATCTGGTAACTTCAACAAACATTCCATTACACCTTTTGGTGGGTCAGCTGGTATGGCACCATTTGGAGGTGCTTCATCGTCATTTAGTATTGTTCCGACCCAGTTTGCAAGTGGTGTTACAGGTGAGTAGCAACACAAGCCTTAGTGTATATTGGTCTTTTTACGTTCATACTAAATGCCTTGCAATAGAGAAATAATGAAAGAGCAGTTTTTAAAGCTTCTAAGCTTCCACCGATACTATCCGGATACTGAGACTTAACGTGAGTAAAAATAATACCAAATTGTGACGATGGAATGAAGAAAATTATCTTGGGATAATTGCAAGAAATGTCCCCGTGCTGGCGAGAGCAGGAACAGGGAGATACGGGACCTGAACGTGTGGCTGAGGAACTGGTGCACGGGGCAGGGATTTAGATTCTTAGATCACTGGGATCTGTTTTGGGGTAAGGGGGGGACTGTACAAAAGGGACGGATTGCATCTTAACAGGTGTGGGACCAGCATTCTGGCAGGCAGGTTTGCCACTGCTACACGGGTGGTTTTAAACTGAATAAGGGGGGTGGGGTGTCGAATGGGATAGTGGAGGATGGAGTTAAAGGGAAAGGGTTTCTTAAATGTGTGAGCGTAGAGACAGAGGGGTGTAAAATGAGGGTAGAAGCAATAGGTAGCAAGGTGAAAAGTAAAAGTGGCAGGCAGACAAAACCAGGGCAAAAAATCAAAAAGGGCCACTTTTCAACATAATTGTATAAGGGGTAAGAGTGTTGTAAAAACAAGCCTGAAGGCTTTGTGTCTCAATGCAAGGAGCATTTGTAATAAGGTGGATGAGTTGAATGTGCAGATAGCTATTAATCACTATGATATAGTTGGGATCACGGAGACATGGCTCCAGGGTGACCAAGGCTGGGAGCTGAACATCCAGGGATAATCAATATTCAGGAGGGGTAGAGAGAAAGGAAAAGGAGGTGGGGTAGCGTTACTGATTAGAGAGGAGATTAATGCAATGGAAAGGAAGGACGTTAGTTTGGAGGATGTGGAATCAGTATGGGTAGAGCTGCGAAACACTAAGGGGCAGAAAACGCTGGTGGGTGTTGTGTACAGGCCACCTAACAGTAGTAGTGAAGTTGGAGATGGTATCAAACAGGAAATTAGAAATGCGTGCGACAAAGGCAAAACAGTTATAATGGGTGACTTCAATCTACATATAGATTGGGTGAATCAAATTGGCAGGGGTGCTGAGGAAGAGGATTTCTTGGAATGTATGCAGGATAGTTATTTAAATCAACATGTAGAGGAACCAACGAGAGAGCAGGCTATTTTAGACTGGGTATTGAGTAATGAGGAAGGGTTAGTTAGCAATCTTGTTGTGCGTGCCCCCTTGGGCAAGAGTGACCATAATATGGTTGAGTTCTTCATTAGGATGGAGAGTGACATTGTTAATTCAGAAACAATGGTTCTGAACTTAAAGAAAGGTAACTTTGAGGGTATGAGACGTGAATTGGCCAAGATTGACTGGCAATTAATTCTAAAAGGGTTGGCGGTGGATATGCAATGGAAGACATTTAAAGACTGCATGGATGAACTACAAAAATTGTTCATCCCAGTTTGGGCAAAAGAATAAATCAGGGAAGGTAGTACATCCGTGGATAACAAGGGAAATCAGGGATAGTATCAAAGCGAAGGATGATGCGTACAAATTAGCTTGAAAAAGCAGCATACCGGAGGACTGGGAGAAATTCAGAGACCAGCAGAGGAGGACAAAGGGCTTAATTAGGAAAGGAAAAATAGATTATGAAAGAAAACTGGCAGGGAACATAAAAACTGACTGCAAAAGTTTTTATAGATATGTGAAAAGAAAGAGATTAGTTAAAACAAATGTATGTCCCTTGCATTCAGAAACAGGTGAGTTGATCATGGGGAACAAGGATATGGCGGACCAATTGAATAACTACTTTGGTTCCATCTTCACTAAGGAAGACATAAATAATCTGCCGGAAATAGCAGGGGACCGCGGGTCAAAGGAGTTGGAGGAATTGAGTGAAATCCAGGTTAGCCGGGAAGTGGTGTTGAGTAAATTGAATGGATTAAAGGCCGATAAATCCCCAGGGCCAGATAGGCTGCATCCCAAAGTACTTAAGGAAGTAGCTCCAGAAATAGTGGATGCATTAGTAATAATCTTTCAAAACTCTTTAGATTCTGGAGTAGTTCCTGAGGATTGGCGGGTAGCAAACGTAACCCCACTTTTTAAGAAGGGAGAGAGAGAGAAAACAGGGAATTACAGACCCAGTTAGTCTAACATCGGTAGTGGGGAAACTGCTAGAGTCAGTTATTAAAGATGGGATAGCAGCACATTTTGAAAGTGGTGAAATCATTGGACAAAGTCAGCATGGATTTACGAAAGGTAAATCATGTCTGACGAATCTTATAGAATTTTTCGAGGATGTAACTAGTAGCGCGGATAGGGGAGAACCAGTGGATGTGGTGTATCTGGACTTCCAGAAGGCTTTCGACAAGGTCCCACATAAGAGATTAGTATGCAAACTTAATGCACACGGCATTGGGGGTTCAGTATTGATGTGGATAGAGAACTGGCTGGCAAACAGGAAGCAAAGAGTGGGAGTAAACGGGTCCTTTTCACAATGGCAGGCAGTGACTAGTGGCGTACCGCAAGGCTCAGTGCTGGGACCCCAGCTATTTACAATATATATTAATGATCTGGATGAGGGAATTGAAGGCAATATCTCCAAGTTTGCGGATGACACTAAGCTGGGGGGCAGTGTTAGCTGTGAGTAGGATGCTAGGAGACTGCAAGGTGACTTGGATAGGCTGGGTGAGTGGGCAAATGTTTGGCAGATGCAGTATAATGTGGATAAATGTGAGGTTATCCAATTTGGTGGCAAAAACAGGAAAGCAGACTATTATCTAAATGGTGGCCGACTAGGAAAAGGGGAGATGCAGCGAGACCTGGGTGTCATGGCACACCAGTCATTAAAAGTAGGCATGCAGGTGCAGCAGGGAGTGAAGAAAGCGAATGGCATGTTAGCTTTCATAGCAAAAGGATTTGAGTATAGGAGCAGGGAGGTTCTACTGCAGTTGTACAGGGTCTTGGTGAGACCACACCTGGAGTATTGCGTACAGTTTTGGTCTCCAAATCTGAGGAAGGACATTATTGCCATAGAGGGAGTGCAGAGAAGGTTCACCAGACTGATTCCTGTGATGTCAGGACTGTCTTATGAAGAAAGACTGGATAGACTTGGTTTATACTCTCTAGAATTTAGGAGATTGAGAGGGGATCTTATAGAAACTTACAAAATTCTTGAGGGGTTGGACAGGCTAGATGCAGGAAGATTGCTCCCGATGTTGGGGAAGTCCAGGACAAGGGGTCACAGCTTAAGGATAAGGGGGAAATCCTTTAAAACTGAGATGAGAAGAACTTTTTTCACACAGAGAGTGGTGAATCTCTGGAACTCTCTGCCACAGAGGGTAGTCGAGGCCAGTTCATTGGCTATATTTAAGAGGGAGTTAGATGTGGCCCTTGTGGCTAAGGGGATCAGAGGGTATGGAGAGAAGGCAGGTACAGGATACTGAGTTGGATGATCAGCCATGATCATATTGAATGGCGGTGCAGGCTCGAAGGGTCGAATGGCCTACTCCTGCACCTAATTTCTATGTTTCTATTCCATACTGCTCTCACATATTAGTCTTTCTGGTCAGGTTCCGATGTCCATTGCAGATTTTAAAATTCTCATCCTCATTTCAGAGCCTATTAAGGCTTAAACTTCATCAGGAAGCCATGGACATCAATCTTCTAACATCACATTACTCCCCATTTCCCATGACACTGGCAATTTTGTGTTAAGATTTAATTTCAAATTCTCCACCAAAATTCTTCCCCTTTGTCATCTCCAGAAGTTGAAACACATTTGCACGAATGGAACATTTGCTGCTGCTTGAAAACGTCTTCTCCTTGCCTCTTATTTTCTGCTCTTTTGCAACAGTCTTGTATCTATTTGACCGTATTTATCTCAACACGACCATTGCTTGTGAGAAGTTTGTCATTGTCCAAACACTGCCCCTTCTGTAATTGTCACTGTTAAATTAGATAATTGCACAATCTTCCACAGCTTGTTGTTCTTTGCTAAAGGCAGAACTACAATCTTGTGGTACAATCTTCAACCTTTTAAGATTCTGACTTGGTGATCTCAAGTCACAGCCTTCCAAATTAGCTTCAAGTTTTATCAACAAGTTCGTCACTTGGCTTTAACTCTTATATGTTGTTGTAAACAAAAAGTCTTTTGAGATAGACACATGGATATGCAAGGAATACAGCGAAAAATTAATGCAGGCAGATGAGAATTAATCTTGGCATCATCTGCGGCACAGATATTGTGGGCCGAAGGGCCTGTTCCTGTGCTGCAATTTTCTGTTCTATAATTCTTATCATGGCCGAAACCTTAATCGCATTTCAAAGATACTTGTATGTGTTCTTGAAGAGTTGTAGCATGCAGGACCATGGATCAAGTGCTGAGAGATGAGATTAGACTGAAAGGTTCTTCCCATCAATTCAGATAAATAGCCTGAATGGTTTCCTTTATAATAATTTATTGTGACTCTATGACCATTCTTATAAAATGGGTTTTTTCAAACTTACTAGCAAACTTGGATAACTTTTTTAATCAACATGAACTATTAATCGCTACACAACATAAATGTTAGTGGGCTTCAGAAGTGCTTTAAACTGTTAAAAATGGGAAAATCTTAAACACAGAAAAGGTGGTAACTGTTGTATATATGTTTTTTTGAAGGTGGCGTAACTATTTTTGTGGCCTTGTATGATTATGAAGCAAGAACAACTGAAGATCTATCTTTCAAAAAGGGTGAAAGATTTCAGATCATAAACAATACGTAGGTATTATGGACTGTTGGAAAATAGTGATGTTTTAGATGCATTCCGTAGTTTATTGCATGATTTCTTTCTGCACAAATTTGATGATAATATTTTTTAACAAACTTCGGATGATCAAACCCTAAATAATCCCTGATATTATTCCAGTGTACAAAAACACCCCTGAGATTGGCTTCCTTTGAATGGTTTGTAAAACTTGAAATTAGTGAAATGAAAGACTTATATGGATATTTTCCATCGTCACACCCTGCTGTGACCTCTTATATACTTTGAATGCAGATTGTGTATCAGTATCCAAAATTAACTACAAACTACAAATTGTAGTTAACTTTGGATCTAGATACATGATCTTCATATGGAAAATGTGCTAAAAGAATGTAGGAAGAATTAGTCAACAAAAAATTAAAATCATGGAATTGCTAAGACTTGAGATCTGATTTTTCTGATTTTATTTTCATGTAAATTTTTGGACATCACACCAGAATACATAGCCATTTGCAGCTGCATAATTTCTTTCAATTTGTCTACAATTACATTGTTGAACTTTGCATTATGCAAATGTACATAACATATATATTTAGTTGATTTCCAAAGGTAAAGAATTATTCAACAAATCTGATCTGAATATTTGCAACATCTCTGAAGAGAAGGAATAGGTGACATTTCACGTCATCACCCTTCTTCAGACTGATGGGTCTCGACCGGAAATGTCACCCATTCCTTCTCTCCACATATAACTCAGCCTGTCCTGCTGAGTTATATGTCCTCCAGCATTTTGTGTCTACCTTTGATTTAACACCAGCATCTGCAATTCTTTCCTGCACTGAATGTTTTCAATTTGGACTTTTCGATGATCATTCTGAGCGTGATTGTCCAAATTTTCTAACACAAAATTGGCGGCTCTGGCTGGAAATGCAAAAGACTGCAGTTGCTTGAATATTGAGCAAAAACCAGACTGCTAGAGAAACTCAGTGGGTCAGGCAGCATCTGTACAGGGAAATGGACAGAAGATGTGTCAGGTCAGAGTACTTTAGACTGAAGGAATCCCAATCCGAAACATCTGTCCATTACTCTCCACGGATGCTGCCTGACCCGATTAGCACATCAAGCAGTCAGTCTTTTTGCTCTGCGTCCTATGTTGATCATTACAGCAATATGCTGGAGACCTTCCACATGTATGTCTACAGTTGCAAATATGATTTGTGTCTGTGTTTGGAGCTTTAGAGGAAAATTTAATGTCCATTATCAAGGTCAAATCGGGGTTGGTGAATGGACCACCAGACACAGGCCATATATTAGGCAGGTGAAGAAAATCATTGGGGATTAGGGGGTTCTGATATACAGGTGCCAAACATGGGAGAATAGGATTACATGTCTGCAGAAAAATGAGGAAAGTTCTGTGTTTTGCCTCAAGGCTTGAGTGTAATCTGGGTGCTGGAATGGGCTGTGACATGGGTCTTTATTTAACTCGACTCGCAGAAGAAACAATTCTTTTGTCAGTATTTGCCCCTCAACTAACACCTACACCCACAAATACAAATTGGTGCCATATTTCTAAAAAAAAAAGTAGCACTGTAAAGTGATTTATTGAACATAGACATATTGAGATTGCTGGTTGGAAAATAAAGTTCTACATAAATCCATGTTGCTCTCCTTGTTAATAATTCTGTGATGCAATTTAAAATTCTAGTTTGATTATTTTGGTTTGGTTTAATGTAAATGTATCCCTGATTGTGTGACTAGATCAGTTTAATAATTTGGAATACTTATTGCTTTTGTGATCTTCAGGGAAGGTGACTGGTGGGAAGCTCGTTCTATCACTACGGGAAAGAAAGGTTACATTCCTAGCAATTATGTGGCTCCAGCTGATTCCATCCAAGCAGAAGAGTAAATCCTTTTTTATTTTAAGTCTTTTGGGAAGTTAATGTAGATGTCTGAAATTTCACCTTTGGTTGTCTGCTGCAAGCTCTGCCCTCTCTTTTTAAATGTCTTTGAATATTTATTTGAAATAAAGCTGGCATTCCTCCAAACTTTTCAAACAACATGCCAATTCCTTTCTGCTGATGCAATACATATTACAAACTTAAGTACTATTGATTAATAATTTACTTTTACCTGCCTTGTTTATATAGTTTAGAGCAGCATGGAAACAGGCCCATCGGCATACTGTGTCCACTCTGACCATCGATCACCATAGTTCTGCTATCCCACTTTGACATCCTACGCTCTATGGGCAATTTACGGAAGCCAATTAACTTGCAAATCTGCACACTTTGGAACGTGTGAGGAAACTGGAACGTGTGAGGAAACCGGAACACCCGGCGAAAACCTGCGCTGTCATGGAGAGCGTACAAACTCCACACAGACAGTGCCCATAGTCCAGATCAAACCTGGGTGTCTGGTGCTATAAGGCAGCAGCTCTACCGTTGTGCCACTGCCACCCAACAGTTCCTAGTGTTGTTCTAAAATGTTTACGGGCCTTCGAATAAGCCCTTCTCCATGTGGAGCAGACCAGTATGATAACTTGAAATGTTGTTTAGATTTCAGAAGTTAACAGCAGTAAAGTTTGAGTCATAGTCCAAAGTTATTTCCTTGTATCTTTTGTACATCATTTAATCGACTTTGGACAGGGCATGCAGGAAACCCATTGTCCTGTAAATGCTGCCAATTCCCTCCTTTGCCTTTGAGTGGTATCACTACTACAGATGCAATTGGGAATAATTGTTCTTTAGGGAGCATAGTTGGGTTTATTGCCACGTGTACCAAAGTACAGTGATAAGCTTTTTTGTTGCATGGTGTCTAGTCAATGAAAGGACTATACATGATACAATCAAGCCGTTCACAGTGTACAGATGTAGGATAAAGGGAATTATGTTTAGTGCAAGATAAAGACCAGTAAAGTCCAATCCGATTAAAGATGGTCTGAGAGTCTCCAATGAGGTAGATGGTAGTTCAGAACCACTCCCTAGTTGGTAATAGGATGGTCCAGTTGCCCGATTACAGCTGGGAATTATCAAAATCTGATCTCAATTGTGAGAATACTCTGAGAATTGCTTAAAGTAAATACAATAATTTTGTTCAAGCTCCTGATTGTTAAATTTGCTTTTAATAAGGATGCATTTTGCAAGCCACCATTAACTCATTCTGTTTTTTGCAAATCCATGACGATGCCATGTCCTCATGCAAACTATTCTCATCCTTACATGTTTCAAGGATTTTGTACGTTGAATTATCCAGTTAAATCAGTAATACTGAAAGTGCTCTTTATTCGTCTTATGACGTGTTTGTAGATGGTATTTTGGAAAAATGGGCCGTAAGGATGCCGAACGATTGCTGTTACATACAGGAAATCCACGCGGCACGTTCTTGGTTCGAGAGAGTGAAACCACGAAAGGTAGGAACAATTTTAATAAACTTATTAAACACAGTAAGGCAAATAACCTAGATGCCCTGTAGTTATGCATAAGCTTTGGTGAAACAAGTAGAGAATAAATTGTCAATGGAGATGCCTGTAATAAGGAGAATGCTGTAATTATGGGGAGCTTTAATTGTTGTGCAAGTGATGGAAACTCATAGACTGCAGACAGAAGTTCATAGACTGAAGACAGGGGAACAGTTAGCAAACAGTCACCAATCTTTGTGAAAATCAGTGGAAAATGTATTAATATTGAAAGAATTTTGTACTGAACTCGAAAGGAATGGGAACAGGTCGGAAATTCGGTCTCAAATTTAAAATCTACCAGGGCGGGTATTGTATGTATATAACTGGATTAAAAGATAACAAATAGATTAAAAGATAACTATAGATGATCGGTGGCAAACACTTAGATAATTGATCATTTTGAATGACTAAAGATGCTTTTGAATAAATGCTTTTGATGTCCAATCCGATAGGAAAGGAAAAATCGATTATGAAAGAAAACTGGCAGGGAACATAAAAACTGACTGCAAAAGTTTTTTATAGATATGTGAAGAGGAAAAGATTAGTTAAAACAAATGTAGGTCCCTTGCAGACAGAAACAGGCGAATTGATCATGGGGATCAAGGACATGGCAGACCAATTGAATAACTACTTTGGTTCTGTCTTCACTAAGGAAGACAAATAATCTGCTGGAAATAGCAAGGGACCGGGGGTTAAATGATATGGAGGAACTGAGTGAAATCCAGGTTAGCCGGGAAGTGGTGTTAGGTAAATTGAATGGATTAAAGACCGATAAATCCCCAGGGCCAGATAAGTTGCATCCCAGAGTACTTAAGGAAGTAGCCGCAGAAATAGTGGATGCATTAGTGATAATTTTTCAAAACTCTAGATTCTGGAGTAGCTCCTGAGGACTGGAGGGTAGCTAATGTAACCCCACTTTTTAAAAAGGGAGGGAGAGAGAAAACGGGGAATTACAGACCAGTTAGTCTAACATCGGTGGTGGGGAAAATTCTGGAGTCAGATTCAGATTCAGATTCAGATTCAATTTTAATTGTCATTGTCAGTGTACAGTACAGAGACAACGAAATGCATTTAGCATCTCCCTTGAAGAGCGACATAGCAAACGATTTGAATAAAAAAAAATAATAAGTGTCCGGGGGGGGGGGGGGGGGGGGTGATTGGCAGTCACCGAGGTACGTTGTTTAGTAGAGTGACAGCCGCCGGAAAGAAGCTGTTCCTCGACCTGCTGGTTCGGCAACGGAGACTCCCGGATGGTAGGAGGGTAAACAGTCCATGGTTGGGGTGAGAGCAGTCCTTGGCGATGCTGAGCGCCCTCCGCAGACAGCGCTTGCTTTGGACAGACTCAATGGAGGGGAGCGCGGAACCGGTGATGCGTTGGGCAATTTTCACCACTCTCTGCAATGCCTTCCGGTCGGAGACAGAGCAGTTGCCATACCATACTGTGATGCAGTTGGTAAGGATGCTCTCGATGGTGCAGCGGTAGAAGTTCACCAGGATCTGAGGAGACAGATGGACCTTCTTCAGTCTCCTCAGGAAGAAGAGACGCTGATGAGCCTTCTTGATCAGAGTAGAGGTATTGTGGGTCCAAGAGAGGTCATCGGAGATGTTGACTCCCAGGAAACTGAAGCTAGAAACACGTTCCACCTCCGTCCCGTTAATGTGGATGGGGGTGTGCGTGCCGCCTCTGGACTTCCTGAAGTCTACAATGAGCTCCTTGGTCTTCTTGGAGTTAAGGGCCAGGTTGTTGTCAGCGCACCATGCTGCTAAGTGCTGGACCTCCTCCCTGTAGGCCAGCTCATCGTTGTTGCTGATGAGGCCAATCACCGTTGTATCATCTGCATACTTGATGATGGTGTTAGTACCATGTACAGGTGTACAGTCATAGGTGAAGAGGGAGTAGAGGAGGGGGCTCAGCACACAGCCCTGAGGAACGCCGGTGTTCAGGGTGAGGGTTGAAGAGGTGTGCTTGTCTAACCTCACAGACTGGGGTCTGTTGGTTAGAAAGTCCAGTATCCAGTTGCAGAGGGAGGGGTCAGTTATTAACGATGGGATAGCAGCACATTTGGAAAGTGGTGAATTCATTGGACAAAGTCAGCATGGATTTATGAAAGGTAAATCATGTCTGACGAATCTTATAAAATTTTTCGAGGATGTAACTAGTAGAGTGGATAAGGGAGAACCAGTGGATGTGTCATATCTGGACTTTCAGAAGGCTTTCGACAAGGTCCCACACAAGAGATTAGTATGCAAACTTAAAGCACACGGTATTGGGGGTTCAGTATTGATGTGGATAGAGAACTGGCTGGCAGACAGGAAACAAAGAATAGGAGTAAACGGGTCCTTTTCAAAATGGCAGGCAGTGACTAGTGGGGTACTGCAAGGCTCAGTGCTGCGACCAGCTATTTACAATATATATTAATGATCTGGATGAGGGAATTGAAGGCAACATCTCCAAGTTTGCGGATGACACGAAGCTGGGGGGCAGTGTTAGCTGTGAGGAGGATGCTAGGAGGCTGCAAGGTGACTTGGATAGGTTGGGTGAGTGGGCAAATGCATGGCAGATGCAGTATAATGTGGATAAATGTGAGGTTATCCACTTAGGTGGCATAAACATGAAAGTAGACTATTATCTTAATGGTGGCCGATTAGGAAAAGGGGAGATGCAACGAGACCTGGGTGTCATGGCACACCAGTCATTGAAAGTAGGCATGCAGGTGCAGCAGGCAGTGAAGAAAGCAAATGGTATGTTAGCATTCATAGTAAAAGGATTTGAGTATTAGAGCAGGGAGGTTCTACTGCAGTTGTACAGGGTCTTGGTGAGACCACACCTGGAGTATTGCGTACAGTTTTGGTCTCCTAATCTGAGGAAATACATTCTTGCCATAGAGGGAGTACAGAGAAGGTTCACCAGACTGATTCCTGGGATGGTATAACTTTCATATGATGAAAGACTGAATAGACACGGCTTGTACACGCTAGAATTTAGAATGAGGGGGGATCTTATAGAAACTTACAAAATTCTTAAGGGGTTGGACAGGAAGATGCAGGAAGATTATTCCCGGTGTTGGGGAAGTCCAGAACTAGGGTTCACAGTTTAAGGATAAGAGGGAAGTCTTCTAGGACCGAGATGAGAAAATCATTTTTTACACAGAGAGTGGTGAATCTGTGGAATTCTCTGCCACAGAAGGTAGTTGGCGCCAGTTCATTGGCTATATTTAAGAGGGAGTTAGATGTGGCCCTTGTGGCTAAAGGGATCAGGGGGTATGGAGAGAAGGCAGGGATGGGATACTGAGTTGGATGATCAGCCATGATCATATCGAATGGCGGTGCAGGCTCGAAGGGCCGAATGGCCTACTCCTGCACTTATTTTCTATGTTTCTATCTATCCAATGTACTGCCATAGATGGCTAAGTACAAACATTCAGGATGTTACAACATTTAAAAGAACTTCACAGTGTTGACTAAAAGGGAACCACTACGATAGCAAGGTTTTAAAATTTGCATAGGGCAATAGAACAATTGGCAGAAAGAAAAAAAGTAGGATAGCAAGGTTTAAGAATTAGCAAAGTAGAATAGAAAAATTGGTAGAAAAAAAGTAGATTATGTGAGTAAATAAGCTGAAAAGATAATAAATGATGGGAGCTTTCACAGATGTGAATAGAAAGATTATCAAAGGTATGTTTTGGTCTCTGAGGCAGACTGAACAAATCATAATTAAAGAAATGTCGGAGTTAGGTCATTTGTGTACATTTTACTGCATTGAAGAGGGAGATTTTTCTGCAGGCAGCATGCAGGAGAACACGTGTATACACGTTCTGACCTTTTAAAGCTGGAATCTGCAGCCAGAGGTACAGCAGTAAGAAATAGGTTTTTAGGCCATTTAAATGCAGTACAGGTAACAGCATCTCCTCATTGACCATCAACACAGGTGCACCTCAAGGCTGCATCTTGGCTCCCTGCTCTCGTCTCTACACATAACAAATTCACCGATGACACTACTGTGGACCAAATTGTGGGGGTGATAAGTCAGTGGCAGGAGAGAGATGTGGTTGAGTAGTGCTGCAACAGCGTTTCTGACTAAACAACATCTTCAACTAAACCAAGAAACTAAATGTTGACAAGAAAGAGGAAGTCTGAAGACTGCGTGCCAGTTTTCATTAGTGGATTGGCGGTGGATAGTTACCAACTTCAAATTCCTGAGTTTTAATATCTCTGACCAGTCCTGGGTCCAGTGTATAGATGTAAACACAAAGAAGACACACCTACATCTCTATTTTCGTGAAGTTTAAAGGTATTCACTATGTCACTAAATGCTATTCTCACCTCCCCCCTTGTACCTTTGCTCCCTGAGCCAGAGATTGATTGAAAGATACAGCATGGAAACAGACCCTTCAGCCCTCTGAGTCCACATCAACCATCGATCACCCATTCGCACTAGTTCTACGTTACGTAAAAGTGATGTAAATGTTCCAAACTTTTAATATTGAACATATAATATCGCAGCCTAGCCAACCCTCTTAACAAAAACATGAGCAGGAGGCAACGATAGCTAGGATATAATTATAAATATAAACAGGTACAAGAGGATTCCAACTTGTATTGGTACTACGTTTTATAACCATGTAATATTTTGGTATTGTATTAAACTGAGCTATGTTATTTGTACTGCATGAGCACTTCTTATGAGTAATATGTTTCTGATTGTGGTTTGTGAAGGAGGGGCAGTAGGATGTACAGGGAGTTTATACAATCAATTGATGCGAACAAAGATCCACCAAGTAAAAGCTTGGGAGCAAGTAACTGCATGTCTGGTGAATGTCTTCAATTGTTTAAAGCAATGCTGTCAGCAAATTGGGAAGGGGCAGAATTGCAAAGGGAAGACATTATGTGCTGTTGCATTAAGTTTAGATCTGCCTGTGTTTTTGTGTCCCTCTGGGCTGACGTTGACAATCAAAGGGAACTGATATGATGTTTCGAGCGGACATAAATATTTTATTGCGTTGATTGTCAACGGTAGAAGCCAGTTAGAAATCTGAGACATGAATGAAGAAAATTTACAAATTTCAAATGCTCTAAATTACTTTCAGGTGCATATTCCCTTTCGATAAGAGATTGGGATGAAGCAAAAGCTGACAATGTCAAACACTACAAAATCAGAAAGCTGGACTGTGGTGGTTATTATATTACAACACGAGCACAGTTCGAGTCGCTACAGAAGCTGGTGAAACACTATACAGGTACTTTCCAAACTAATTTGAAGATTGGAATTTCAGAAATGCATACCTTATTTGAAAATTGATGAGAGATCTAAATGCATGCACAGAACCACTTAATTCAACATGTAAGCCTATACTTGAGCCACAGTGTATACTGGAAGTGGAAAAGTAAATAACATTGCATGAGTTAATGTTAATGCAGATCCTCTTTCTGTTATTAATGTTTAATGACACATATGCAACATGTTATTATTCCTATAGATTAGAACACAATTTTCAAATATATCAAAGCATGGCTTAGTTATAATAGCTGTTTCATTGCAATGATAAAATAATTAATTGGCGATCATTTAAATGGGGCATTTCATAATTCTAATGTTACCTAAGAAAAGCAAATTTGTTTTAATCTAATCTCTCAGTCATGTGACTAAACTGTAAAGAATTGAGAAAGCAAATAAAGTTCCATCAAATTCAGAATTGTAAAAGATTAATGGATTTTAACATGATGATTTGTCAGTTTCATTCCATATTACTGTGTTTTGCACTTTGTGATCTTTATTATATTTTAAATTTTACCAATTTCTTTAGATCATGCAGATGGCTTATGCCATAGATTAACTACTGTGTGTCCTACTGTGAAACCACAAACCCAGGGACTAGCTAAAGATGCGTGGGAGATTCCTCGAGATTCCTTGCGTCTGGAAATTAAACTTGGACAAGGTTGTTTTGGTGAAGTGTGGATGGGTAAGTTTATATGGGAAGGCATGAATACCTGTTAAAATTCGTGGTCCCGAGTTAGCCTGCGGGCCGCGGAGCGATCTGAGGACGGTGAAAAGCAGCGGGGGGACCAGCCGATCGTGGCTTCCGCCAGCATGACAGAGCCGGGCCGGGCCGGGGGGGGGGGGGGGGGGGGGGAGTGAAGATGGGAGGAGAGGGAGATGGAGAGAGAGAGGAGAGGAGGGAGGGAGGGAGGGGAGGGGAGGAGGGATATGGGGTAGGGGGTAAAGGGGGAAGAGTGTGGATGGAGGGGGAAGGAGGTGGAAAAGAGAGAAGGGGGTGGGGGAAAGAGTGGGGAGGGGTGGGGGGAGAGAGGGAAAAGGAGTGAGGGGAGGGGGGTGGGGGATAGAGGGAAGGGGGTGGGAGGAGAGGGAGAGGGGTGAGGAGAGGGAGATGGAGAAGGGGAGGAGGGATGGGGGGGGGGGAGGGGAAATAGTGGGGAGGGAGAGTGGGAGGGGGAGGGTAGGGACAGTCCATCTGTTCACCATTCCCTATCACACCCAATCCTCTTTCTCTATTCCCACACACGTGATGACGCACTTCGACATCACACGATGGAACGTTCACCAACATGTTATGGATGAGAGCTGGGTTTTTTTTTGAAATTTTGGGGGGGGGGAGAGGTGAAGGATTTTATTTAAAATGTGTGCATAAACACGACAAAATTTAATCAGGAGTGGATACTTGGAATGAAAAGTGAAATCTCTACAGAAATGGAAAAAATCTGGGCGTTTCTGCGTCTGACGTTGGCGTGGCAACGAATCAAAGGCTGGCAACCACAAGTCAGAAACACACCCGGCCACACCAGGACACAAGAGTTTTATATTATAATAGATAGATATATGATATTAAATTTGAATTTCATTTCAAAATGGATAAGATTTTTAGTTATAGTCATCCTTATGGAAGGGGAAGGTTTGGAGCAGGGCTGTCATACTTGCGGGCCAGATGCGCCCGCGAAGGGGTCTGACCTGGCACGTGGGATGATTTCCCCGATACCAGAGCGGGCTGCAGCTGTCCGTAGTGCCGGATCGGCCTGTGTTCACACGTGCACAGCGCGATCCGGCGCGCATGAAGTCGCATTTTGCCCGTGACCTAATATGAGTTAAAATGAGTGTGACACCCCTGGTTTGGAGGGATATGGGCCAAACAGACAGATGGGACAAGTGTAGATGGGGCATCTTGATCAACATGGGCAAGTTGGTCGAAGGACATATTTACATGCTGTATATGACTCTAAGTTGCTTGCATCAGAGTAAGGTGTAATTCGGTAATGACTCAACCTCAGTGATGATAATAAGTATTCATTCATAAGAACATAAGAAATTGGCACATTGGTGAAAGGTAAGAGCAAGCTCAGAAAGAAAAGGCTTTTGTTGACAGGGAAATTCTTCACTCAGCCCATATGATGACTGGACAACTTTTCAAGAAGGGAAACGTGGAACAATAGACGCGTGAGCCTGCCATCAATGGTTGGGAAGACACTGGACTAGTCAGAAACAGCCAACATGCTGTTGTCATGGGCAGATCCTTACTTACCAATTTGATTTAATTCTTTGAAGAGGTAATAAGGTGTACCGATGAGGGCAGAGCAGTAGATGTGATTCACATGGGAGACTGGTTGAAAATGTTAGGCCCCCATCAGATCCAGAGCAAGTTGGCAAACTGGATCCAAAATTGACTTGGTAATAGGAGATGGAGAGCGATTGTTAGAGGGTTGCTTTTGCAATTGGATGCCTGTAACTAATAGTGTTCCACACGGATCAATGCTGGACCCTTGGTGTTTGTAATATTCATTAATATCTTGCATGTGAATGTGGGAAGGATGATCAGTTAGATTACAGATGATTGGTGGAGTTGTTGAAAGATGGAGGACAGTCCTGGGCTGTAGAGATATATCAATGTGTTGGTGAAATTGGCTGAAAATGGAAAAAAAATGAGGTGGAAGTACAAATGAGACTAGGACATAAGCCACAAATAATAGGATCTTAGCATTGAGGGAAAAGGGGACCTTGAAGTCATAGTAAATAGAAGGCCTTCATTGGTTGGGGTGTTGAATACAGAAGGAGGAGATACATTAACTTTATAAAGCTGGTCAGACCTCAGCTAGGAGTGCTGCAAGAAGTTCTGCTCACCACCCTGTAGGAAGCATTTGATAGGGCTGACAATAGTGCATGGCAGATTCACCAGGATGTTGCCTGGGATGGAGCAGTTCATTTCGGAGGAGATACTGTAGAAGCTTGGTCTGTTTCCCCTGACCAGAGGCGCTTAAGAGGGTGCATGATTGAAACACAAAGTTATGAGGGGTAGAGATGGGAGTTAGAAGGGATATGAGGAGGACCTTCACCCAGTGAGTAGTATGTATCTGGAGAGCATTGTCTGAGAAAGTGATTGAAGCAGAGTCACCTTAAAAATGACTGGTTGAGTGTCGAATCACTTGGGCGTAGAGGCTACAGACCAATTGCAGGGGAATGGACAATACTTAATACAAAGGGTGCCCATGACCATGGACGAGATAGCTCATTTCCATCCTATACAATTCTGTGGCTCTGACTCTAATATCAAAGGTTCCATCATATCTCTATAGCAGAGCCAAATAATTATTTATTCCCATAAATAGAGCACTTCCCAAGGGCTTTGACCCGAATCGTCGCCTATTCCTTTTTCGCCAGAGATGCTGCCTGACCTGCTGAATTACTCCAGCATTTTGTTTGTAGTTCCTTCACTTTTTTTGTTTTGTGGTTAATAATAAAAGATATGATTTGAAATCTCAGGTCAGTTTTATTCATATAAAGGAGACTATTTCATTCATTGAGTTGGGGGGGAAAAACGACTGCAGCTGAATTGCATATTATGTTTTTCTTTTCAGGAACTTGGAATGGCACAACTAAAGTGGCAATTAAAACACTAAAACCTGGTACCATGTCTCCAGAAGCTTTTTTGCAAGAAGCCCAAATTATGAAGAAATTGAGACATGATAAACTTGTACCACTGTATGCTGTTGTTTCAGAAGAGCCAATTTACATTGTAACAGAATACATGGCAAAAGGTTAGATCTATGTAAATAGTTTTTGTGTAAAACTGCTATGGCAATTGTACATGTGCTATTGCATATGAATAGTTTTCTTTTGATTTCCATGTGAGCACATTGGATTTGCCGTATCATGCAATTTCTTTTTTTTGCAGATTTTTATTCAGTTTCAGTTTTTACATTTGAATAAATGTTTCTATCACCTAGTAATATTTGTCAGTGTATAGAATCTGAATTTGACAGAAACAAAATACAGTTTTCACATTTTGTTTCGTTAGAGCCTTATTTTAAAATGGATTAAAACATTTTTTTATCATCAATCTACACACAATACCCCAGAATGAAGAATCAAAAACAGGTGTTTAGAAATTTTTGCAAATTACCGTATTTCCCCGCAATGAAGACGCTATTTTTTTACCCTTAAATAAGGGCCGCCGGGGGGGGGGGTGCAGGAGCGTTGAGGAGGGGGGCTCGGGGATCATGCCAGCAACTCACTCAGTAGCTCGGGTGGCTGCGACTGGCCACCAGGACCGGACAGCGGAACTGCAGCTAGTCCCTGGACACGCAGGCAACTTGGGAACTGCAGCTAGTCCCGGGGGTCGCAGGTGGAAAGGCACACAATTTTTTTTTAAATAATTAGTACGAATAAACAATATTAATTTTGTTTCTTGCAACAGGAAGTTTATTGGATTTTGTAAAGGAAGGTGATGGGAAATCATTGAAACTTCCTCAACTTGTTGATATGGCTGCACAAGTGAGTAAAAACACAAAATAATTTAATTACAATCTGGGACTGAACTGAAAGTGCACTGAACAGTTGGAGGTAACAGTAGTTCTCTGGATGTGCACATTCAAATATTACAAGTTTGATTCTCTAATGCAACTGAATTAGAAAGCTCCATCCAGTTTAGTTGCCGTTTTATCAAGAACATTTTAAACCAAAACAAATGCATGTTGTCTGCTGAATGTAATTTCAGTCTAATTCAGAATTCATGATGCAGTGTCAATTAAATTTTGTGATTAAGTAAGATGTTCATTTTGTTGTACGTTTTGCAGTTACACTGATATAATTTGGGATTTCTTGAAACAACACACTGTTATTTTTGCTCTGTCTTGGACATGCAATCCGGACAGTTTTAGATATTGCAATTCTGGCACCCGTTGAAGCTCACATTTGAATACTAGCAAAAACTGGGATTCTAACATGGGCGTCTGTACTTTCATGAGAGTCTCATTATTGTTTGAATTGTGCTTACTGTATGTCCAGTAGAGATTGAATTCCATCATAGTTCTTTTTAAAGTTGTCACATTGAATTATTTTTTATAACTATAGTACTTTGAATAGTAAAAGTGTGTCTCAGTGCCTTAATTCATACAAGTAGCAATCATTTCTTGGTGTAGTGGATTAAGATTTTACTTCGGAGTCACGTAAGTGACTACGTGAAGAAGCCCGCCAGGACGCATGCGTGTCATATCGCTACACGCATTGCGAAACGTCAGACGCGGTGGAAGGACGTTCCCCCGCGGCGGCATTTTAAAAAAGCCGCTAATTGCAGGTAAGGGTTTACTCTGCGGTCTTTTTTTGTTCTTTTTCCCATCTACAGAGGGGAAATGGAGAAAGCAAAGAAGACTAGGGCTGCGCCAAAGCTGGTGAGGGAGGACCGCGGAGCAGCGGGCAGCCAGCAAGAGCAGCCGACGGCACTTAGATCACCCGTAGTGGGATCAGCTGTGCCCTGTGTAGCCGCCGCTCCGGCCAAATCCACGTGGCCGGGCGGCAAGGCGGCAAGGCAAAACACAAAACCAACAAGGTCGTGGACTCGGAGGAGTCCGACTTTGAAACACCGCGGGCGGCCAGCGACCGAGAGCGCTGGACCCGAATGGAACGGTATGTGGAGCATTTGCTCCAACGTGACCGGCTCCGGGAGATGGAGTCAGGTTACTGTGGACCCTATGACAAACCCACAGCAGTACCTTTTCAAGGGCTGCACAGTGTCTCCACCTCATCGGAGGGGAGCACTGCGGGTCAGTTCTGGGCTGACCTGGAAGAGGGGTCCGCGGAAGAACACACAAGTGTGCATGGGGTGCGAGAAAAAGAAAACTTGCTGGATATGGCGGCAAACTTCATACAGCCAGAACAGACTGGGGAAAATCTGGAGCCAAAGCTTGCTGCCAGTATTGACTATATGTCATTAAACCAGTTACAAGAGCAGGCTGTACTGGACACCGCCGGAAGACATATGGCATCAGGCAACTGTATTTCCCTAAACGTCCCAATTATCAACAGCTGTATCTGGAAACACATCGGACCAGGGGTCAGAAGTATGGACGTGAAATTACTTAAAGTTCTAAAATTGCTGACCGCAGGAATAACGGCGTATGCCCGTACAGTGGACGACAGGAATATGTCCCAGGATCAACAGGATGCGCTGGCACTGTTCTGTAACACCCAGCACAAAATTAATAACATCTGGAAAAGTGCCATACAGCCGACACTCAACCCAAAATTCGCGGGACTGTGCAAACCTGGGGCCACAAAACCACCCATCCTCCTGTTCGGAGGCATCCTATCGAAGCAGGTAAAGGAGCTTGATGAGGAAGCCAAAACCTTGGGGTTAATAAAAGGAATGCCTGCATAAACACACTACAGCCAAAGACAGCACCCCTATGCACCCACCAGCAGAACTGGTGAAAGCTCGAGGGCACGGCATTCTAAACATGAGTCTTTTTTAGGCCATGGCCCAGGCCGGCCTTCTTGGAAGATGCGGGGAACCCCTACAATAGCATCAACCAACCCAAAAAACCAAGCACCAGCGCAACAACAACGGAATAACTTATAATATAACTCTCTAAATAATATGGAGAGCATGGAGGTTGGTGGGAGATTACACTGGTTTTTGAATGCATGGAGCATGCTAACAACCGATACATACATCTTAAGCAGTATCCAGGGATATACTATAGTTTATACACGAGTACAGCCCTCCAGTTCAACATGGACCGAACCGAGAGTTCGTGCTCTCTGATAAAGAAAAATCAGAAGCACAAGCTGAACTGGAGCGGCTTTACATAAAAGGTGTAATTGAAATAACTCAACACGAACCATTAGAATTCGTGTCCAATATTTTTACCAGAACCAAAAAAGATGGTGGTTGTCACATCATCATAGATCTGACTAAATTAAATACATTTGTTCAATACGTTCACTTTAAAATGGAAACCTTTGTTACTGCTAAACAATTAATTTCCAAGGGTTACTTCATGGCCAGCATCGATTTAAAAGATGCTTACTATTCAGTACCCATACGAGGTGACCACAGATGTTACTTAAAATTCAACTGGATGGGACAACTTTGGCAATATAAAGCATTGCCAAATGGGCCATCATCAGCCCCTAGGTTGTTCACAAAAATCTTAAAACCAGCCCTAGCATTTCTACGGAAACGCAAACATATAGTTATGGCATATTTAGATGACATACTCATTGTGGGCATAACTTTGGAATTGGCCATACAAACTGTAACAGCCACAAAACAGTTATTTGAAAAACTGGGATTTATCATCCATCCAGTTAAATCTAAACTAACACCGTCCACTACTATGGACTACTTGGGATTCACCATTGACTCAGTTCACTTAGCGGTGACACTGCCAAAGGGAAAGGCAAGAGATTTAATAGAGGTTTGCAATAACCTCATTGACATCAGAAACCCATCCATCAGATTGGTAGCAAAAGTAATTGGCAAAATCGTGGCTGCTTTCCCAGCCACACAATTTGGACCTCTACATTACCAAAACTTACAAAGAGCAAAAATACAAGCTCTAAAAATCAATACAGGTCACTTTGACAGACCTATGAGATTACCAATCCAAGCCAAAACGGAACTAAAATGGTGGATAGATAACATCTGGCTTTGTTCCAACCCAATCATTGTCAGTAACCATTCTATGGTACTTCAAACTGATGCCAGTGCACTTGGGTGGGGAGCCACCAATACCATCACCAGCTGTGGAGGTAGATGGACAGCACAGGAGGCATCCTTCTTACTCACACTGGGTATAAACTACTTGGAAATGTTGGGTGCATTCCATGGCCTAAAGTCATATGGTACTGGATCACAACACCAGCATGTCAGATTACAAATAGACAATACCACTGTGGTAGCATACATCAACCACATGGGTGGCAACAAATCGGTATCATGTGACAATCGCGCTAATTCAATTTGGCTATGGTGCATCGAGAGAGACATTTGGATATCAGCCACTTACCTACCAGGGAGACTAAATTTAGTGGCAGACACCAGGTCACGCAAATTTAATGAAAACACCGAATGGATGTTAAACAAAATGGTATTTGCTGACATTACAGCAACATATGGAACACCGGATATCGATTTATTTGCATCCAGACTAAACAACCAGATACCTAATTATGTTTCATGGGAACCAGACCCTGGGGTAGCAGCAACAGATGCATTTTCGCTGCATTGGGGGAAATTGTTTATATACGCATTCCCTCCTTTCCGCCTCATCAGTCGGGTATTAATGAAAATACAACAAGACTCTGCGTTTGGTATTTTAGTAGCACCCGATTGGCCTACACAATCATGGTTCCCAGTGGTGCAAAACATGGTATTAGAACCATGTATTACCATCCCACACAGACCAGATTTACTACTACATCCCGTGACAGGGGATAGCCATCCAAGCCATAAATGCTTGAACCTGTTAATCTGTAGAGTTTAAAAACACCACTTCTACAACTGGGACTAATGGACCGAACAGCGAACATCATCTCGGCGGCCCAAAGAGAATCAACTAAAATACAATATCTGGTCTACACATCAGGAAGTGGGAAATATACTGTCATAAGAACAAAATCACCAACAGGAATATGAACATCCCATCTGTTCTGGAATATCTGGCAGGCTTCCACTATGATGAGGGGCTCAGCTACAGTGCCATCAACAGCGCCAGATGTGCCCTGTCGACTTACCTATGGCAAGGGACAGAGCGTTACACGGTAGGGACTCGCCCTCTGGTAACTAAGCTCATGAGGGGAATATTTAATACGAATCCCCCAAAAACCAGGTACTCCCAAATTTGGGACGTAAGCATTGTCCTGAAGACGCTCAGGAACTGGTCTCCAGCATCTACTCTGACCCTACACAGACTAACTTTAAAAACAGTCATGTTAATGGCACTGGTCTCGGCACAGACGGTTCAGTCACTGCACAAACTCAGACTGGACAACATGACCTCCTCACCTGACGATATTACGTTTCACAAATACGAACTAGTAAAACAGAACAGACAGGGATCAGCAGGCCTCAATATCCAATTTAGGTCGTACCCTGCAGATGCCCGTCTCTGTATAGTTAGACACCTGTCACTATACATTGAAAAAACAAAAATCCTAAGAGGCAATGAGAAGGAACTGTTGATCAGCCATAAGCAACCTCACAAAAGAGTGACGGTCCAGACCATCTCGAGATGGCTGAAACTAGTACTGACACAGGCTGGGGTGAATACTAACATTTTTAAATCTCATTCCACCCAGGGCTGCAGCTACATCGGCAGCAGTATAACTGGATGTGCCCATGGACCAAGTCCTCGGAAGCAGCAGGATGGTCAGGGGAAAGAACTTTCCAGTCATTTTACAATAAACCAGTGATGAAAACTGGAACATTTGCAGAAAAAAATTTAAATTCTGTAAATTAATTAAACCCATAAAAGGGGCTATAATTTGTGTTAATAAATTTTATGATTTCAATAACGAATCATGTGCAATTATGTTAACACTATTCCTCCCACAGTCAAGGCAGACGTGATGCATGGACTCGTTTCCACGGCATGAAATCACAGAGCTTTAAAATCTTCACGTAGTCACTCACGTGACTCCGAAGTAAAATAGTAAGATTAAACGAGAACTTACCAGTTTGAAGTTTGATCTGTATTTTATGAGGAGTTACGATGAGGGATTACGTGCCCTCCGCTCCCACCCTGATCATGTACTTAACTGGTACCTCTTCTCTAATCTTACTATGTTTAGTCATTACAGTTATCTGTGATTTCACACCGCTGCTTTGAAGAATGACACGCATGCGTCCTGGCGGGCTTCTTCACGTAATCCCTCATCGTAACTCCTCATAAAATACAGATCAAACTTCAAGCTGGTAAGTTCTCGTTTAATCTTACCATTATATTTAAAAATGTGTTCTTACGTGTTGTACTTTTATGTTTAATAAGATTGCTGATGGCATGGCGTATATTGAACGAATGAACTACATCCACAGAGACCTAAGAGCAGCCAATATCCTTGTGGGTGACAATCTTGTGTGTAAGATAGCAGACTTTGGCTTAGCACGGTTGATTGAAGACAATGAGTATACAGCAAGACAAGGTAAAGTTTGTTAATTCTACATTAAAATATTCGTGTGCATAACTCTGATCCCAAATAATCAGGAGCAAAAGCATACCACTCAATGTACCATATTCGAAATATTCAAAGACATACAGCACTTTGGAGGGGGAAAATACCTGAAATTTTTTTATTCTAACCCAAATCAAATCTGCAGATGTGGTCTTAACTAACCCTATAGTAACTCCTCATCACTTCGATGGGCTTACTTTCAATACGCCCATCGTATCTACGTATGTTACCATGCATTTATCTACCAATTATTTTGTTTGCACTTTTAAAAACTATTTATGCAAAGAACAAGCTACAGCACTTTTCAGGAGGGGGGGGGGGGAAACTAGTCCCGGGATTATCAGTACCCCAAGGAGTTAGGTACAGGCAAATTTCCACCTCCAACTTAAACAGAATTAAGGATAAATAAAGTTGTACGTCGCAGTGGCCAGCCCCAGCGAAGGAGGGCGTTTCCTTAGCTCATCTAACTCGCCAGCCACTTCTTACCAGGTTAGGTGGCGACATGACATCCTGGGACATGACATCCTGCCTCCCTCCACTTATCAACCGCTCGTAGCCTCGACATTGTCTGTTCAACAGGCCACAAGCGCACAGGTTCCCAAGGCACAGCAAAACCAGCCGCTGCCAAACTGACGGCGAATCTATTTTTTTTTCACACTGGCAACACAGTACAGTGTAGGGTATCTGTTGTTTACACTCTTGATCGCGTGGCTGACTAGGAGCTGCGGTTCGCTTCCGTTGCCCAGCATCATGAGAGAGTTTCGTACTGCATATCGCTAGCCCGGAAAAGATCAAAATTCAAAGTACGTTTTCTACTGAATGTGTAATGCTTTTACAACCATCGTAAAGTCGAAATATCGTAAGTTGAAGCATCGTAAGTCGAGGAGCATCTGTATGACTAAATTATCGCCTTTCTATTTTGAGTTCCCCTACATTGAGTTCCCCTAACAATAAAAATATTCTGTTAATTTCCCTAGTTATTTGCTGTTTCAGGATACTAAGAATAATGTTTTTCGCCATCTGGATCCATCAGCATTCACAGCTCTGCAATCACTCGTCATCTAGATAGTCTTATTGTTTTTTCCTACCAAAATGAACAATTTCACATTTTCCAACATATGATTTGCCAGATTTTTGCCTGCTCATTAAACATATTTATATCCCTTCATAGCCTCCTCCTCCTGCTCATAATATACTTTCTTATCCATCTTTTTCACAATTGCTGCCTGATCTGATGAGAGATTCCAACATGTTTCTGTTTTATCTTGGATTTAAAGCATCTGCTTATTTTCTTTTGATTTTCAGTTAATATTTCTGCTTGAAGCCACTTCAACAAAGCATAATTAAACATGATTTCCCTTTTACAAAACTGTATTGACTGTAATTATCTTGGTGTTTTTCTAAATGCTGTTTTCTATATCTTTAACAACTTCAACTTCAACAGCTTCTATTTATGTGTCTCCCTCTCTTTAAATTCCAATCTGATTGAAACTTTGAATCTACGGGATTATGTAAAATTAAAACTTATGCAAAGTTCCCTTTTAAGTCGCTCAAATAAACTTTTATCAACACCTGGAAACATGTCAGCCCACATTACTATTTTCCCCTCATGATTGGAATTTGCTCCCCTTCTAATTCCAAATTTACCATGTAGAAACGAGAAACTACAGATGATAGTTTACAAAAAAAAAGTAACACTGGAGCAACTCGGGGGATGAAGCAACATCACTGGAGAACATGGATGGGTAATATTTTAGGTTGTAGCACTTCTTCAGATGCAAAGGAGAGTCCCGACCTGAAGCGTCACCTATCCATATTCTCCAGAGATGCAGTCTGACCCGCTGAGTTACTCCAGCAATTTGTATCCCAATTCACAATTTTGGAATGCTAATTCTAGGATGTTACTTGTATCCTCTATAATGAAGGTCAGTGCAAAATGCCTGATTAATTTATCTGCCAATTCCTTGTTTTGCATTTAAAAACTCACTTTCTACAGGACCAGCATTCACTTTGTTAGCTCTTTTTATAAATAATTATAAAACAATTCATTTCATCTTTTTTTCTTATCAATCTTTTTAATCAATCTTTGCTGCTTTTATATTCTACCCAATCTTTCAATTATGCCATCCTTCTTTACACACTTATAGGCTTTTACTTTTGAGAATGGCTTTTTTAGTTAATGCTTTATGCTAGACATAAGTACAATTTTGTATGGTTGTAATATTCCAATAAAACTGACGTCCTTCTTTCATAGGAGCTAAATTTCCTATCAAATGGACGGCCCCTGAGGCTGCTTTATATGGACGGTTTACAATTAAATCAGATGTGTGGTCTTTTGGAATTCTACTGATAGAGCTGGTTACCAAGGGAAGAGTACCATATCCAGGTAAATAAGTTATTGATTATTGATTTCTGCAAACAAAAATGCTCAACATTTGAGTGAATGTTATTTAATAAAGGAATGTTAGTTTTGAGCAAATACAACATGCCAGGCACTCCAATGCAGACCCCTGAATCAGCAGAAACAACTGACTCAGAAGAACTCATTCTAACAGATTAATACTTTTAAATTCCAAGAAATTGATTCCATTTGTCAATAAGTTAAAACAGCGATCAGCTAAAGGAATATTTTGTCCAATTCCAGCCACTATAAACTTTACTTTAAACTTTAGAGATATAGCGTGGAAATAGGCACTTCAGCCCACAATCTGCCAAGTCTGTGCCGACCACAATCACCCGTACACTAGTTCTATCCTGCACATTCGGGACCATTAACAAAGGTTGATTAACCTACAAACCCGCACCTCTTTGGAGTATGGGTGGAAACCAGAGCACTCGTAGGAAACCCACGCAGTCACAGGGAGAATGTGCAAACTCCACATCGACAGCACCTGGAATCGGGATTGAGCCCAGTTCTCTGGCACTGAGGCAGTAGCTCTACTGTTGCGCCATTGTGCTGCCTTATACTTTAAGGACACCAAGATCTTAAAGGGTGCAGTAAAGGCTTACTGGAATGTTTCCATGAAATGTGGATCTTCAGATGCAATATTAGACTGGAAATTATGTTCTTCTTGGAGCAAGGAAGGTTAAAATCTGAATTCATGGAGATGTGGTAGATCATGATGGATTTAGATAAAACAGTTGTTCCCATAGTGAATGGTTTAAGTACTGGGGATTAGATTGAAAATGCTTTACAGAATTATGTTAAAAATACATGTAGATGTGTAAATGTTATTGTGGAAATGGGTTAGGACTCCATCCCCTACTCCCAATTCCTCCGTCTACACCGCATCTGCTCCCAGGATGAAGTGTTCCACACCGGGGCATCGGAGATGTCCTCATTCTTCAGGGAACGGGGGTTCCCCTCTTCTACTATAAATGAGGCTCTCACCAGGGTCTCTTCTATAACTCGTGACTCTGCTCTCACTCCCCATCGCCCCCCACTCGTAACAAGGGCAGAGTCCCCCTTGTCCTCATCTTCCACCCAACCAGCCGTCACATACAATAAATAATCCTCCGACATTTTCGCCACCTCCAATGTGATCCCACCACTTGCCACATCTTCCAATCTCCTCCCCTGCCTGCATTCCGCATAGACCGCTCCCTCCATAACTCCCTGATCAATTCGTCCCTTCCCACCCAAACCACCCCCTCTCCGGGCACTTTCCCTTGCAACCGCAAGAAATGCTACACTTATCGCTTTACCTCCCCTCCTTGACTCCATTCAAGGTCCTAAGCAGTCTTTCCAGGTGCGGCAGAGGTTCACCTGCACCTCCTCCAATCTCATCTATTGCATCCTCTGCTCTAGATGTCAGCTGCTCTACATCGGTGAGACCAAGCGTAGGCTTGGCGATTGCTTCGCCGAACACCTCCGCTTGGTTCGCAATAACCAACCTGATCTCCCGGCGGCTCAGCACTTCAACTCCCCCTCCTATTCAGAATCCGACCTTTCTGTCCTGGTTCTCCTCCATGGCCAGAGTAAGGACCACAGTAAAATTGGACGTGCAGCACCTCATATTTCGCTTGGGCAGTTTACACCTCAGCAGTTCGAACATTGACTGCTCTAATTTTAGATAGTCCCTACTTTCTCCTCCCCTTCTCAGCTTTCCATCAGCCCACTGGCTCCACCTCTTTCTTTCTTCCCCCCCCCCCCCCCCCCCCCCCCCCCCCCCCCCCCCCCCCCCCCCGCCCATCAGTCTGAAGAAGAAGGGTTTTCGACCCGAAACACTGCCTATTTCCTTCGCTCCATTGATGCTGCCTCACCCGCTGAGTTTCTCCAGCATTTGTGTCGACCTTCGATTTTCCAGCATCTGCAGTTCCTTCTTAAACATAAATTATTTATTTATTTCCAGGTATGGTGAACAGGGAGGTTTTGGAGCAGGTAGACCGGGGCTATAGAATGCCTTGCCCTCAGGGATGCCCAGATTCTCTGCACGAGCTGATGAAACAGTGTTGGAAGAAGGATCCCGACGAAAGACCAACATTCGAATACATACAATCCTTCCTAGAAGACTACTTTACTGCTACAGAGCCCCAGTATCAACCTGGAGATAACCTATAAGCCAAGTCAACTGCAGTCGGCTGTTGGTCTGCCATGATTCTAGGTGTCTTACATCTCGACACCAAACCAACACTAAGAGACCATTTGGAATGCCACTATGCGGTTGCACAGAACCACTTTCTTTTTCTTGAACATGTATCATTTGTCATTGCACTTCAGGGTACTAAGGAACATTTTTATCAACACTAATTGTTTTTAGGTTAAATGTGGTGTAGGATCAACAGCCCTTGTTTTTTAAATGTGAAGGGATACAATCATGTAAAACACTAATCTAAATATTAACTAGAATCCACTATTTTTGATGAGGAGTAAGTCTTTAACTTTTTAGACAATTGATACAGCAGTTTGATGGACCTCCAGCGACGAAATGAGTCCAGGTCTTTTTAAATGTTGAGTGAGTGCAAGCGTTAATCTAGTTTGGCAGACCTCAGTAACCAGATGACTGTGAGCGAGAGTATTGCACTGTGTTCAATACTTCTACTGATGTAACTGGAAATGCAGCATGAGATTTTAAATTTTATACATAGTTTGAGTTTAATTCAGAAATACAGGAAAATAATGAAAATGTTTTGTAACTGTTTATGAACTAAACTACAATCTTTTAAACTTGAAAATCATGTAATATTAGCTTCTTGGAAATAGGTATAGGGTGCTTTTTGATTTTTTTGGGGGGGAAAGTTTAATTTCAGTAGAACAAATTTCCATTAGTAAAGAGCTTGGTATTTAAGGATGTAGCTTATTTCTGCTCAAGGAAATAAGAAATCTTAAGCAAAGTATCTAACGCAGTGGTTCCCAACCTTTTTTTGGCCATGCCCCACCTAATCACCTCTAAAATCCTGATGCCCCCCCCCCATGTGGTGATATATAATTCTTATCATTTAAAATAAAGACCTTTTTTACCCAAGAAAAATTATTTACTCAAAATAACATCTGAAACATAAACTACATATGTTTACCTGATGGAAAATCCAAAAAAATAAAAATTAAAAATTTGGACCCAGACCTCAGTCGCGCTCAATTGCCCCCCTTAAAAATCAAATTGCCCCCCTGTGGGGCGTACGCCCCACGTTGGGAACCACTGATCTAACGTGTGGATTCAGGCATATCAGGCAATAATGAACGCAGTGTTATTGCTACAATAGTGTTACAGTGACCAAGGTAGAAATGTCTATCATATCTGAACAGCAACACTAAGTTCATCATGGATAAATAAAATTAAATGCCGGATCTACTCAGCAGTTCATTAAGTTTATTATGCACTGTGGGAGTAACGCTGACATTTAGTCATGACATTATCAGCACTGAGGCACAATTCCATGAAGGTGAGCAACAGCATTGTCATATAATTTTAACTTCGAAATGTTTACAGGTCTTTTTGTGGAAATTTTTTACAGAGCATACAGTGCCCTCCATAATGTTTAGGCCAAAGACCCATAATTTATTTATTTGTCTCTGTACTCCACAATTTGAGATTTGTAATAGAATTTGTAATAGGTTAAAGTACACATTGTCAGATTTTAATAAAGGCCGTTTTTATATATTTTGCGTTCACCGTGAAGAAATTACAGCAGTGTTTATACATAGTCCCCCCATTTCAGGGCACCATAATGTTTGGGACACAACAATGTCATGTAAATGAAAGTAGTCATGTTTAGTATTTTGTTGCAAATCATTTGCATGCAATGACTGCTTGATGTCTGCGATTCAGGGACATCACCAGTTGCTGGGTGTCTTCTCTGGTGATGCTCTGCCAGGCCTGTATTGCAGCCATCTTTAGCTTATGCTTGTTTAGGGGGCTAGCCCCCTTCAGTTTTCTCTTCAGCATATAAAAGGCATGCTCAATTGGGTTCACTTGGGATTGACTTGGCCACTGAAGAATTGGCCATTTTTTAGCTTTGAAAAACATTGTTGTTTTAGCAGTATGTTTGGGATCATTGTCTTGCTGAACCGCCGGCCAATGAGTTTTGCGGCATTTGTTTGAACTTGAGCAGATAGGATGTGTCTACACTTTAGAATTCATTATGCTATTACTATCAGCAGTTGTATCATCAATGAAGATAAGTGAGCCAGTACCTTCAGCATGCCCAGGCCATAACACCCCCACCACCGTGTTTCATAGATTAGCTGGTATGCTTTGGATCTTGGGCAGTTCCTTCTCTCCTCCATACTTTGCTCTTGCCATCACTCTGATAGAAGTTAATATTTGTCTCATCTGTCCACAAGACCTTTTTCCAGACCTGTGGTTGCTCTTTTAAGTACTTCTTGGCAAACTGTAACCTGGCCATCCTATTTTTGCAGCTAACTAGTGGTTTGGATCTTGCAGTGTAGCCTCTGTATTTCTGTTCATGAAGTCTCTGGACAATGGTCATTGACAAATCCACATCTGACTTCTAAAAGTGTTTCTGGTCTGTTGGACAAGTGTTTGGGGAATTTTCTTTATTATAGAGAGAATTCTTGTCATCAGCTGTGGAGGTCTTCCTTGGCCTGCCAGTCCCTTTGCGATTAGTAAACTCACTAGTGCTCTCTTTCTTCTTAATGATATTTCAAACAGCTGATTTTGGTAACTCTACGGTTTGGCTGATGTCTCTAACAGTTTTATTCTTGTTTCTCAGTCTCATAATGGCTTATTTGACTTTCCTTGGCACAACTTTGGTCCTTACGTTGATAAACAGCAATAAAAGTTTCTAACGGTGATCGAAAGACTGGGTGCTGAGAGCTCTCTTATATCTGCATTAAGGATGCATTTAAACACACCTGAGCAATTACAAACACCTTTGAAGCCATGTGTCCCAAGCATTATGGTGCCCTGAAATGGGGGGGGGGGGGGGGGCGGCTATGTATAAACACAGCTGTAATTTCTACATGCTGAAACAAATGAATAAAAATACCCTTTAATAAAATCTGATAATGTGGACTTTAACCACATGTGATTGTTTCTATTACAAATCTCAAATTGTGGAGTGCAGAGGCAAATAAATAAATCATGGATCTTTGTCCCAAACATTATGGAGGGCATTGTATCTTAATCAGTGCCATCACGTACATTTTTTCCTGCAATATATTTTGTGATAGATTTAAATCTGTATGAAATCATAGAATCTTTTTTTTTCTTTCTTCGTAATATTTTTGAAAATAACCAAGCCTATGTTTGTTTTCTGTATTAATTCCAGATCTCCTTTGCCAGAAAACTTTCTGGTGATTATTTTCATTAATGGACTGAATCATTCCTGTAACAACATTTGTACAGTAAATAAACACTAATTTCTGTTACTACTTTATCAAGAAAAAAGACTAGCTCTTTTTTAGGTATTTCTCTTAACTCCATTATCCTCGAGGAAAACATTGCATAATATTTGTTTTGTTTCATTTATGATGAGACCTTCCAAAATTTACTACATTAATTTCTGTGTAAAGCAATTCCATTAATCTCTGAAAGTTGTGGAAAAAAGATATGCTGATTTTTTCTCTGAAACTGGCGTGTCTAGTTTTCTGTGCAGATACACATAAAACTCTGCTTTGAAGTATTGCCATCTAAAGACTTGAGGGTGGTAGGAAGAAGATGAAATTACAAAAAAACATTCTGTAGCTATCTAATCTAATCCTTAAAAAATAATAATTTTTATGCATTGTCTGAACTTATGCAAATCTACATTATTTAGGAAAACAAAATGTCACTTTATTTCTAAATTTTCTTTTGCAGATTCATCAATGGTCCTTTGAACTAGGTAGTAATCAATTGAAGCTGTTGTTAAAATGCTGACTTTGCTAATTGTGTGTCAGTCATCTGGGTATTAGCTTCTTGCCGTCGGGCATGAATTTAAACCCACTAACCCTGTTCAGATTAAGAGATCTTTCTTGCAGCACCACAGGGTAATAAACAGCACTATAAGTAACATAATAGACAAACAAAAAATAAGTTCAATAAATTGAAGAAAATATAGTGTAAAACAAAGCCTGAAGTCCATAATGCAACCAAGGCAGTTTGTAGTTAGTAACATAAAAAATAGGTGCAGGAGTAGGCCATTCGGCCCTTCGAGCCTGCACCGCCATTCAATATGATCATGGCTGATTATCCAACTCAGTACCCTGTACCTGCTTTCTCTCCATACCCCGTTTAATGTTTAATAACCTGATGGTTGTTGGGAAGAAGCTGTTCCTGAACCTGCATGCTAGTTTTCTCACTCATGTACCACCTTCCCGATAGCAGGAGCAAAATGAGAGCGTGGCCAGGATGATGTGGATGCCTAATGACACAGGCTACCTTTTTTGAGGCTTGGACTGCTGCAGACCTTGGATTGAAGGTACAATCCTTTGTGAAGTGTCTGAGAATTTAGATCCAGTAATGATGAAAGGAACAACATTGTATTTCTGAGTTGGAATTATGTGTAGCTTGGAGGATACTGCAGATGACGCTGCCATTATTTACTAATGGATGTGCCCTAAGTTCCTGCAATCTAATGCTGGGACTTCCCACTACTGACACAATACTATTTTATTGACATCTCTCTGCTTAACTTTGCACAAGCTGAATCAGATTATGTGTGGTTTTGCGTAGTTAAATCCTTGAGCCAAGTTTTGCCATGATGAACACTAACTTTCACTGCCATCTCACTGTCTCAGTCCATATGCCACTGCAATCCTTTGTGGTTTTAGCATCTCCAAGCTGACTTCTTGTTGCGAATAAAAAGCAAAGTGCTGGTGTAACTCAGAGGGCCAGGCAGCTCATCCTTGGAGAACACGGATGGCTGACGTTTCAGGTTGGGAACCTTCTTCAGACCCCAGTCTGGAGATGGGCCCCGATCCAAAACATCAACCATCATTTTTCTCCAGGGGTGCTGCCTGATCCGCTGAGTTACTCCAGCACTTTGTGTTTATCTCACCCCTTACAATGTTCTTCAGCACTTTTGTGTTTTGCTCAAGGTACACGCAATTACAGTTCCTTGTGTCTCACGTTTCACTACCATTTCAATCAGCATAATTAAACATCTGATCAGGAAATTTGATTTAATTTTCTCATACTTAAATTGTTACATTTACCTGGTCAAGAGTAGGATGTATTTTATGGAATAAATTACATTTCAAATTATTAAATTGAAACATAAGTAGATTGCTGTGTGGCATTCTTCAACCTGTGGAACAGCTGCTTTATTTTAATATCAAGTCAAGTTTTATTTGTCACATACACATACGAGATGTGCAGTAAAATGAAAAGTGGCAATGCTCGCGGACTTTTGTGCAAAAAGACAAACAAACAAACAACCAAACAAACTATAAACACAATCACATATTTTACATTTTAAATATTGTGGGCGGAAGGAAAAACGTTCAGTAAAGTTAGTCCCTGGTGAGACTGGAGTTTACAGTCCGAATGGCCTCTGGGAAGAAACTCCTTCTCAACCTCTCAGTTCTCACAGCATGTCAACTGAAGCGTTTGCCTGACCGTAGCAGCTGGAACAGTCCGTTGCTGGGGTGGAAGGGGTCTCCCATGATTTTATTGGCTCTGGAGTTGCACCTCCTGATGTATAGTTCCTGCAGGGGGGCGAGTGAAGTTCCCATAGTGCTTTCGGCCGAAAGCATTACTCTCTGCAGAGCCTTCTTGTCCTGGGCAGAGCAATTCCCAAACCAGATGGTAATATTTCTGGACAAGATGCTTTCCATAGCCACTGAGTAGAAGCACTGGAGGATCCTCGGAGACACTCTGAATTTCCTCAATTGCCTGAGGTGGTAAAGGCGCTGCCTTGCCTTACTCACGAGTGCTGCGGTGTGTGATGTCCGTCATATCCTCAGAGATGTGGACTCCCAGATATTTGAAACAGCTCACCCTATCCACAGTATCCCCATTTATCCTCAATGGTGTGTATGTCCTCGGATGATGAGCCCTCCTAAAGTCAACGATCAGCTCCTTAGTAATGAGAAGTATCAAAGTATATTGTGAAATATAAAATTTCTCATTCTCCTGGATGTTTGCAATGATTTTTTTGCAAGCTCGGCAAGTTTCCTTTTCAGAATTCCCTTGTCTATAGACTGTTCCCCACTGGGTCATTATTGTTCAGAGAAAAACATCCCATATAAAGATGTTTCCACTCATACCATGGGATTCAGAGAGATGGTGATTTGTATTACAGAAAATAGTAATATGGGAAATTTTCTAGGAATGCATACCTCTGGATTATCTTTATCTTTAAAAGTCTGCATGACCTCATTAACCCCTTTGTGCATTTCCATGCTAATTCTTGCAGGCTCCACTACCTGGCCAATTCTTAGTTTTTCTTTACTTTACCATTTAAAAAAAACACTTTTTATGTTTTGCTGGCATCCAGGCTATCAACCTTTTCTTACAAAATATAAAATCCTAATTATATGTCTGCATTATATGTCCACTTAGGGAGAAAATGGTGGTTGTGGCAAAATAATTAGTTTAGCCATATTTTGTGCAGTTTATCAGTTCCTTGTGCTTGCATGTATGGAGAAAGACACACTGGCACTGAGAACTATGCAGGCAGATTTTCATCGTTCTTGTGCATCATCGATATCAATAGCAGAGAAATAAGTAAAGGAATGAGACTGATGGGTTGGATCTGAGAACTGGTGCAAGCATGCTGAGCCAAATTACCTCCTGACACAAGAAAACATGAAAATAGTTTTTTTTAATTTGTATTTTTATTAGAAGCAATGTACAGTAGTATAATCTGCAGCATATGACAAAATACATTTAATGTACATCTTCTATTTTAAGTAGACCAAGAAAGAAGTAGAACAAGAGTGAAAGTGAAAGAAATAGTGATGTGTAAACCCCTAGACTACCAGATAGTGCAGTCCAGGAGTGAACGAGTAAAAGCCTATAGAAGAGTAAGAAGACAAAAAACAAAAATAATAAAGAAAAAGAAAAAAGGGGCCCTTGCGTGTTGGTATACCTGCTTCATTTCTCACCACACCCATCACCTTGTTCATGAATCGGTTTAATTCCAGAGTTGTGTTGCACCATACTATAAAAACCTGGATGCAACATAACTTCCTCAAACTCAACAGCGATAAGACAGAATTCCTCCTCATAGGCTCCAAAGCCACTCAGCAAAATCAATAACTCTCACCATTGACGGCACCACTGTCTCCCCATCTCCCCAGGCCTGCAACCTTGGCGTGATCTTTGATTCCACCCTCTCCCTTGAGCCTCACATCCGCCATGTCATTAAAACCTCCTTCTTTCATCTCCGCAACATCGCCAAACTCAGACCCTCTCACACCTCCCGCTGTTGAAAGACTCATCCATGACTTCATCTCCTCCCGACTGGACTATTGCAACTCACTTCTCCTTGGCATCAGCTCCACCTACATCAACCGACTCCAACTGGTCCAGAACGCAGCCGCCTGACTCATCACCCACACCAAATCCTGGCATCACATCACTCCAGTCCTCAAACAACTTCACTGGCTTCCCATCTCCCACCGGATCACCTACAAAATCCTGATCCTCACCTACAAAGCCCTCCACCATCTGGCCCCCCCCCATATCTCACTGATCTCCTCTCCCCCTACCAACCCTCACGGTCCCTCAGATCCACATCAGCCGGTCTCCTCTCCATCCACAAGTCCAACCTCCGCAGTTTTGGGGACAGCCTTCTCCAGGGCAGCTCCCAGGCTCTGGAACTCCCTCCCCCAACTGATCCGCAATTCCGTGTCCCTCACCATCTTCCAGTCCCGCCTCAAGACCCATCTCTTCACCTCTGCCTATCCTTAGCCCCACGTCCCCCTCCCATTTCATCTGTGCATTAATTGCCTCATATTGTGTTTTGAATTGAATTCTGTCTTTACTTTGTGTACTAGTCATGTCTCTACTATTTATTTCATTCCCCTTACATGTTTTTCATCTACCTGCTAAATTTTTGTAAGGTGTCCTTGAGACTCTTGAAAGACGAACCTCATATCTTCAAGATGTAGCGTCTCAGACATGCTTGTAATCCACATTTTAAGCGTTGGGGTGGATGCATTTTTCCAAAATCTAAGTATATGTTTTTTTGCCATTATCAGGCCATAGTTAAGGAAATGTCTGAAATATTGATAGCTCAGAGCAGGCACCTGTTGTTCCATATTTTGTGCATAGTTTATCACTTCCTTGTGCTTGCATGTATGGAGAAAGACACACTGGCACTTTGAGAACTATGCAGGTAGATTTCCATCGATCTTGTGCATCATTGATATCAATAGCAGAGAAATAAGTAAGGGAATGAGACTGATGGGTTGGATCAGAGAACTGGTGCAAGCATGCTGAGCCAAATTGACTCCTGACACAAGAAAATATGAAAATAGCTCAAGTGTTGGTATTAGTGAGTATTCGTTAACCAATTTTAAATGGAGTTTATAAATATTTTACTGTTTTAATTGCTTGGTTGATTTATTTTTGTGAACCCTCTTCACAATCCAGTACGCTGTCCAGAGGGTAAAGTAACTATCTATATATATATAACTGTGCCTGCTGGCTGGCTGCTGGCTTTCTGCCTGACTTGTGGTTGCCAGCCTGTGGGTGCCAGCCTTTGATTCGTTGCCACGACAACACCCGACCCACAAACGCCCTGATTTTTTCCATTTCGGTAGAGATTTCACTTTTCATTCCAAGTATCCACTCCTCATTAAATTTCGTTATGTATACATTTTCAATCAAATCCTTCTTCCCCCCCTACTCATTTTATCGCCTCCTGCTGGCCAGCGACCATAACGGCTGCTGGTGCCCGCATCTCGCCTCAAAGACGCCATTTAAAAACAGCCACACTGCTGATTCTTGAGCCGCTTGAGTTGGAGGACCACGTCTCCCAGTGGGGGCTATGGGTAGGTAACGGCTGCGTTGGGGGAGCAGACCCAACGGGTCTGCACTTGGTCTAGTATTCCACTAAAAAGCACACAATAGTTACATGCTGCCTCAAGAAAGAAGCAGCACAGCAATGAAAAGTTTTATTGTCACTTTCAGGACCAATTTTCACAAGTGAATGACTCCCAGTCAAAATATGCTTGAAATTGAATTGGTCAGGAAACCTGCCCATGTTAGCAATTGGGAGTACCCTTCCTGACTGGTTGTAAGTCACTAAATGCTTAATATTCATGTCAATAAGTTGAAGGCCAAGAAACTAGGTGAAAACCATGGCTGGATGAATTGTGAAGGAATTTGAGCTGGAAGGGGAATAACCCACTTTTAATTCTGTGCTATTGAGGGAGAGCCTAACCTAGCCAGAGTGCCAATAGGAAATGTGGACAGCTGCAACCCATAATCTATCAAAGCATTAATGAGCCTCCACTGCATTGCATTCTTAATTGTTCAAGCTACCCATTGTCCACGTAAAGATATTCTTCCTTGCACTTCAAATCAGCTGCAAATCAATGGAATTGAACCCTGGCCAGAGTTAGCACCTTAGAACATGAAGCTGATGACATCGTACACTGGAAAACTAATGTTATGGGGCAGCCCATATTGGCACCATCTGGATGGTGTATCCTAACTAACCAGGTTAGCAATGGGAAATAAATTCTGACTAAACTTCACACCAGTCATATTCAGTGCATACTATAAAACTGCTATAATAATTTAATATCACATGACATTCCTTTCAGATTTAAGGAATTTTGGAAAGCCTTCATTTCAAAAGAAGTGAATGCTTGCAGCTGTAATGCATGCTGTTTAAAACTAGAACATTGTTTTGTGTGTATGCTTCTTCCACGGGGATAGAAATAATTATTTAGATGCAGCCACTGTGACTAATTTCTGCTGCACTGATTCCACGAAACATGCTTAGAAATATTTGACTTTAATTATTTGTGGTCTCCATTTCTAACTGACAATAGAATTGTAACTGGCAAATACAATTATACTTTTAATATCTACACTTTCAAAAGTAAGTCTGTCCAAGCAGTAAATCCAAGTGATAATGATCTGTGTTATTAACAAAATCACCTGAGATATTGTGTGGGGCGTTCAACAAACCAAGAAAGTTAAGATATTTTAAATTCCATGACAATACATTCCCTTGGGGGATGTTTAAAGACACAAAACTATCCATCCCCTTCTCACTAGGTGGTGGCAGGTCCCTGTGTCAGTTCACACAAAGCCCCACAGTGATGTGATAGGGAAGTCATATCATGACTCATGATAATGTAAGGTTTAGAAACTGTTGCCAATGATGCAAGGGGTAAGAATTACATATTAAGTTGACTGGAAGTACTTGACTTGAACTACTATTACCTTATTACCACAAGACAACAAAAATTGAAAGAGTACCTAGTTAGCTAAGCAAATGCATTGGATGAAACAATGGATTTTCCCCGAGAGTTTTTTATCTACTTGGGAGGATGGAGAAAGTGAAATTCTTAACATCCTTGCATCATTGGCAACAGTTTCTAAACCTATTATCATGAATAATCATATCTAGTATCAAACTTCTGCTCTTGGAACAAGCCCAGCTTTTTCTGGAAATATTTAAATAAATTGTGTACTCTTTGGCACTCACATTTTTGAAAAGGACCTGCAAGTAGAAACTGCCATTATTTCCCAGAAGTTACGACTTTAGAGATACTGCGCAGAAACAGGCTCTTTGGCCCACCAAGTCCACGCTGATCAGCAAACACCCCGTACCCAATCTTACGCATTTGGAACAATTTAACATCTTACCAAAGCCAATTAACCTACAAACCTGTATATCTTTGGAGTGGGGGAGGAAACCCAGTAACTGGGATAACATACAAACTCCATATAGACAGCTCCTGTAGTCAGGATCAAACCTGGGACTCTAGCACTGTAAGGCAGCAGCTCTACCACTGTACTGCCATAGTTGCCATTATCATTCTACAAGGCTGCAGCAGTACACTGTAAAACTAAAAGGGAATAAACTTTCAATATAATTTACTAGTAAGAAGTGTAAGTTTGGGTTTTCTTTCCCTTGTCTCTTCCCCACCCCAGCCTTTAGTGTTACAAAGCCATTTCCATCTTGATAGTTGCATGTGGATTGTAATCCTCTACATTAAAATCTTCTGCACGGAAGTCATCAATATTTTCCACCTTGCGCAAGATCTTCAATTTTGGAAGAGGTCTGGGTTCACGCTGGAGCTGGGGTAAAATGAAAAAATATTTGGATTTAACAACAGCCGTCTCAAAATTATTAAAATATAAATATACTTGGCCCCACTGTAAAAAAAAAAGGGATGGTTTGATTTTAAGCAAATGGGGCAAAAAGATTACTTTCTCACACATTCAGATAACACCATGGCTCGGAATGTTACACAACAAGTTTGCTATGAATGTCATTATCAAAGAAAATCTGATCCTCATCTCCTAAGCTCTGGGTACATAGCATGCATGGTCAGATAATACCTTCAATGTATTATACATTAAATAATCATTTTTCAAGTTACTTGTTCAACACAATGAAGAAGGTGATCTCAGTATATTGATAGTGGAATTCATCTTAGTTACAAATAGGGAGCTCCCTCGATATTGAAACATGCTGGAATATCAACTGTGCAATGAATCTAGTGCACATAACTTTTATTCAACTGATTGCAAATCTTTAGTTGATGAGTACACCTGAAACAGATTAAGTTTTGGCCTAAGCTCCCACTAACTTCATTTCTAATGCACTGAGACAAAGGACAATGGCAAAATATGACTTTCAAAAAGCTGACAAGAATGATGAGTAATAAGACTTCTCTGTCACTTTCAGGAATTATCAGTTATACAGCACAGAAACAAGCCCTTTAGCTCAACCCATCCAAACTGACCAAGATGCCTATTTGATATACCCACCACCAACATCGGGAACATATTTCCTGCTTCTAGTGTGTCCAAACCCTAAATAATATTATATGTTTCAATAAGATCACCTCTCATCCTTCTAAATTCCAGAGTACACAAGCCCAGCCGCTCCATTCTCTCAGCACGAGTCCCGCCATCCCGGGAATTAACCTTGTAAACCTACGCTGCACTCCCTCAATAGCAAGAATGTCCGTCCTCAAATTAGGGGACCAAAACTGCACATAATACTCCAGGTGTGGTCTCACCAGGGCCCTGTACAACTACAGAGGACCTCTTTGCTGGTATACTCAACTCCTCTTGTTGTGAAGGCCAACATGCCATTCACTTCCATCACTGCCTGCTGTACCTGCATGCTTACTTTCATTGACTGATAAACAAGGACCCTCAGATCCCATTGTACTTACCCTTTTCCCAACTTGATAATAATCTTCCTTCCTGTTTTTGCTACCAAAGTGGTTTGCTAACCTCACATTTATCCACATTAAACTGCATCTGCCATGCATCTGCCCACTCACCCAACCTGTCCAAGTCACCCTGCATTCTCATAGCATTTTACCAGAGAATAATATATTGCAGCATCAAAGATACCCCAACATTCACAGCAACCTTGGGACTGGCTGACATCAATACACCTTAATAGGGACAGATGCTTGAGAAAATATTTTCTCTGAATGAAGAGTCAAAAACTACATCACAAGACTTCTATCAGATGGTTAAGAAAACTTGGAGAATATTTGAGACTGAGATTAACTGGTTAATTGTTGGGTACTATATAATATAGGGATACAATGGGCAAGAGGAACTTGCAAGGAAGTTTGACTACTACTTTATGAATGGCAGAGCAGGTAAAGGGTTGCCTGGCCAACTCCTGGCTCTTAATTTGTATTCCAGTGATTACAAATCAATATTTACCTGAATCTTTAATGCCTCTATATGGTTCTTGTAAACATGAGCGTCGCCTAATGTATGTATAAAATCACCAGGCTGAAAAAATTAAAAAAAAATACATATTAAGAGAATATCTAATATTTATCACCACAAAGTTATTCATTAAAGGGATTGTATTTATTTTTAAACCAAATGGAAAATTCAGATCAGATTGTCAAGATCCACTAAGTGACTAAAAATTTACTTCACCCTTTCCTCAAAAAGGTGCCAGAAAATATAAGTAGACAAGGCAGGAAATAAACACGAAATAAATAATATATAGTAGACCTGTCACCATCAAGCAGGTTCAATTATTCATCTAAAGCATAGCTGATATTCTATCCCAGTGCCATTACCCTGCACTATTCCCATATCCCTCACAACTCTGTTGTGAATGAACACACAGATTGAGCTTCCACAGCCATAAAGAAGTAGAGAAATCCAAAAGTTCACCATGATCAAAGTGAAGACATTTCTCCACATTTCAGTCCCCTTATTATCAAGTGCTGCCCTGGTCTTGGACTCTATCGAGCCTGCAAAGCCCTGTGAGAACTCTGTAATTTTACATGATCTATCCTCATTCTTTTAAACTCTGAATAAAATGGTATTGGGATACCAAGTCACTCCTCTTCCCTAGAACTAGTCTAAAATCCTTGCTGCGGTCTCTCCAAGGCAAGTATTACTGGGCTTTAGGGCAGCTTGGTGCTGTAGCAGTAGAACTACTGCCTTAGAGAGAGACCCGGGTTCGATCCTGACTACGGGTGCTTGTCTGTACAGTTAGTACGTTCTCCCCGTGACCTGCATGGGTTTTCTCCGAGATATTTGATTTTCTCCCACGCTCTAAAGATGTACAGGTTTGTAAGTTAGTTGGCTTGGTGTAAATGTAAAATTGTCTCTTGTGTGTGTAGGATAGTGTTAATGTGCAGGGATAGCTGGTCAGTGTGGACTCATTCTCCTGGTATCGAACCATTCCGCACCACCACAAAAATAATCATCAATTGCTTATCTCATTTGTAATTTACAGATTTTGATACATCTGTCTATACAATTGATAACACTTCAATAGGAATTTTCAGCATGAGGATCTTTGGTGAGAGATAATATATTTCCAAATACCTTTAATCCAGTGATGTGTGCAATCATATATGTAAGCAATGCATAGCTTGCAATATTGAATGGGACACCAAGACCCATATCTCCGGATCTCTGATAGAGCTGACAGGATAGCTCACCGTTGGCCACATAGAACTGGCAAAGAGCATGACATGGAGGTAGAACCATTTGTGGAATATCTGGATTTAAAAATAAACAATAAGAATAAATGCAAAACCTACTTACTTCAAAAAACTCAGCCAAGGTTTATGAATTGCATTGAAACTAAGGTATAAAGCTTATATTCACTACAATCAGATTTTGTGCTGACTTCCAATATAGACTAGTTGCCACGTCAGCATTGAGTATAAAGACGGGTCTCGACCCGAAACATCACCCATTCCTTCTCTCCAGAGCTGCTGCCTGTCCTGCTGAATTACTCCAGCTTCTTGTGTCTATTGTCAGCATTACCTTAATTATTAGATGAATAGTTACTGAAGCACAAAAGACAGTCAGTAAAGAGGATTACACTTCTGTTGTCTCTCCAAAGTCGTCTTCTGTCGTCTCTCTATATTCAAGCATATTATTCTTTGAGTGCTTTGACAAAATTCCTTTAAATTCTGCACTTGTATTTGCTTCAAAAGGCCTCTTAAATACATATCCCAGTAAGCAAACACAATTGTGAAGACTGCAAGTTACCATTTCCCTTAAATAATTAAAAACATGTTTTAGTCCCATCACTGCATTCTTTTCAAATGCTTTAAATTTAATTAAACCTTCTTTGTTTTTTTTGACACATCTCCAGAAACATGGAAAAATCTCTCGTTAGGATGTTATGAAAACAGATATTATCCTTTCCATTTATCCTTCGGCATTGGATTCAAACTACCTTCTCAATGTTTCCCAATTTTGCCTCAACTTTTGTATTGAAGGGATTGTCTAATGCTGCTGACCCTTTGGGCATCTAATCTGAGTAACCATGACAAAAAGCAGGCAAGAAAGGTGGGTGGAGAGAACAGGTAAACAGAAGAACGTCACGCCAAAATCCAGTTTTATAGAGAGCGATTTTATACATGTGCAGCAGGAATCATGCAACAAGAGTATCAATCTATACTTATTCGGACCCTACCTCTGAGGTTAATAAGCACAACTCGATGCCTTCCCACAAAAAGGGTTGCAGAGAAAATATCGAACTCTTTTGCAAATGCAGTTCAGTTGCACATTTCATTAATTGATCCCTTAAAGGCACCAACATCTTTAATAACGATTTTTATTTACCTTTAGGATTCCATGCGCACATTATGATCCTACGATCCTCTGGGTTGTTTTTGATGGTATCAATTACATTTTGAAGCTGGTCAACACCTTGCCCAGTGTAATCTATAATGATTAAAATGATAAGAGAACGAAAAAAAAAATTAAACTGTACAATTAAGATGAATTTCATATTTGTCACTCATGGCAAAACCACCAATATCGGTTCTTCAACATCTTTATTTTAGAGATTTGAGTGATACAGCACAGAAACAGGCCCTTCGGCACATGGACTAGCGATCCCTGTACACTAGCATTGTATTACACACTAGGTGAAATTTACAATTTTTTTCCCAAAGCCAATTAACCTACAAATCTGCAAGTCTTGGGAAGGTGGGAAGAAAGCAGAGAAATCATATGTGGTCACAGGAAGAATGTACAAATAAGATTAACGTGTTGATGGTCATTTCATTTTGGTGAAAACAACATCCTTGTGAAAATTCCACCGGGAAATTTGAGATCCTTTAATAATTTATAAAGTTAATGTATTTTACAGTAATTTCACATTTGATATGAGTGCATTGCTGAACACTAATATAACCCTTCAAAGAAAGTAAGTAACCACCTGAACGCGTTATTTAGTGAATTGGGATTGCGGAGATTTATGAGTGCATTCAACTGGTATTGTCCTTGAATTATTCCACTGTGGTTTGCAAGCTTTGTCCTGTGTCACCAACGTCACAAAGTATCCCTGGGCAGTTTATATCGTTGGGTAGCAAACAGAACTGTGATGTTAGCAGTTAGCAGCTGGGATTTCCTAACCTGTATGCATGTCCTTGTACTCAGCCCCAAAGTGCCTCCACTGGAAGCCATAAACAGGGCCAAGATCACATTCTTCTCTGCATGTGAATCCTTGTTTATCTAAAAATTCTCGAGATCCGTTAGCATCCCAAATTTTAACTCCTTTTGCAGACAATTCCCTGGAATTAGTGGAACCCTGAAAAAGAAAACAAACCGGCAAAAAGGTGAATCTGTAGGAATACTTTGTAGAATAAGGATTCACTTTCTAAAACCTTGCCCAATGGTCACTCTGCATACTTTGGTCACTTTGAAGCAAATTATTAAACTTTTCCAACTATTAATTGGGAATACAAGTAACCCCCAAAAATGTGCCGCCTAGCCATGTTAAGTCGGCCAATGTCTACCTCATTGGGATTTCTGCACTGACTACAGGCCGAATTTGCCCCCTCTGTCCAGGGCTCCGGCCCAGCTGAAGCCGGCAGATCCATTCCCATAGCCGACTTCCATGGTTGATCAGCTGGACGAATTTTCCCCCAGCGGCCGGAGCTCTGGAACGCTGGCCCCGCCGAAGCCAGCAGATCCGTTCCCATAACTAACTTCCGAGTACACGGTTAATACATACCTTGATGAACCACAACAGCTCTTGGAGAATTCCCTTCCAGAACACTCTTTTTGTGGTGAGGAGCGGAAAAGAATCTAAAAGGCAAAATTTGATCATTTCGTTAAGAGCACTGAGAATAATGTGCGAGCAAACAATGAATATGTTTTGTTCGGCACGGACTTGTAGCGCCGAGATGGCCTGTTTCCGTGCTGTAATTGTTATATGGTTATATGGTAATATACATTCCCTATCAGCCATTATCAAATCAGTAAAAGCCTAGATACAAAATAAATGTTTTGCTCTAGAAAGTGCAAAAAAAATCTAAGTCTGCAGTCAGGTTGGACCACTTCTCTAATTTCATATAACCCTTGCTTTCCCTCTTTCTTCATCCCTCCCCCTTCCCAGTCTTACCGTCTCCGACAACATTTTATCCCTGTTTGTTTTGTTACCTTCCCCCAGCTAACAATTATCTATTCTAGATTTTCCTTGATCTCCATTCCCTTTGCCCTGTTTTCACACCTTTACACTTCCTTAACCATCTCCCTCCCCACTGATGTCAGTCTGAAGAAGGGTCTTGACTCGAAACTTCACCCAAAGAAAGGAATAGGCTGAGACAGCAGGCTTGTGGGAGAGCTGGGAAGGGGAGGGGGAGGAGGTAGAAAGCAAGGACTACCTAAAATTGGAGAAGTCAATGTTCATACTGCTGGGGTGTAAACTACCCAAGCAAAATATTAGGTGCTGTTCCTCCAATTTGCGCTGGGCCTCACTCTGCCAATGGCAGAGGTCCAGGACAGAAAGGTCAGATTCGGAATGGGAGGGGTAGTTGAAGTGCTGAGCCACCGGGAGATCAGGTTAGTTATTGCGAACTGAGCGGAAGTATTGGGCAAAGCGATCGCCAAGCCTGCACTTGGTCTCACCGATGTAGAGAAGTTGACACCTGGAGCGGTGGATGCAGTAGATGAGGTTGGGTGAGGTGCAGGCGAACCTCTGCCTCACCTGGTGTAGTCAAAGAGTAGTCGAGTCTCCTTACCATGCTTTTATCTCACTCCACAATGCATTATGTTCATATATGTGGTTGAATGTTTTCTAATCTTTCTTTAACCATAGTCTGTAGGTCTGCACACTACATCAGGGCTCGAAATTAGCGGTTGCCCGTGTGCCATTGACCACCCAAAGTGCCGCCGGGCAACCTAAACGCCGAGTCATTTTGCCCGGCTTGGCACTGCAGATACTGGTTTATACCGATAAACACAAAAAACTGGAGTAACTCCGCAGGTCAGGCAGCATCTCTGGAGAATAGGAACGTGACGTTTCGTGTCGGCGGCGGCTGTATTACAGGGCAAAGATACTAGGTGCGTGGTGACGAAGGTTCGGAACGAATGACGGGCCCCGCACAGCGGCAGCCGCAACAGCGGCTCCACCGCCTTCTCCTCCTCCCGCACCCCGCCCGGCGGAAGGAGGCCTCCCTCTTCCACCCTCCCTCCCTCCTGACGACCTCGGCGTGCGAGAGGGGTTGTTTTGAAAGCTCCTTTGGCGAATTTGCGAGCAGTGGCCGCTATCGCCCTGATAACGGCCGCTGCCTGCAAATCCGCCAACGGCGCTTTCAAAACAACCCCTCTCACACGCCGAGGCCGGAGGGAGAAGGAGGTCTCCTTCCGCCATTTGAAGCAGCTGCACCACTCGGCCCCGCACCTTCCTGTCGGCTGGCGGAGGAGGGGAGGCGGTGGCGAGGAGATCCCACCGCCACCCCCTTTGGCGGCAGCACTTTGGCGTTGGACAGGGACGGCCAAGGCAGCGGGGCGATGTTGTCCGAGGAGTGCTGACCTTCCTTCCTCCCCACCTCCTCTGCCCCTTCCCCCCCCTCCTCTCTCTCTCGTATGCCCCCTCCTCCCCTCTTATCCTGGGACCCCTCCTCTCCATCCCGCACTGATCCCCATTCCCTCCTCTATTCAGTCCTCACTGACATCCCCTGTGCTTCCCTCCCCATCTACCCCCCCCCCCCCCGCCATCTATTCATCACCAATCTATTCATCACTCCTCGCATTGATTCTCCTGCCACCCCCCCCCCCCCCCCCCCCCCATCCTACACTGGTCCCCCAATTCATCCTGTACTGACCCCACTTCCCATCCATCCTGCACTTCTCCCCCCATTCATACTGCACTGATCCACCCATTCATCCCGTACTGACCCACCCTCCATTTACCCTGCACCAATCCATCCTGTAGCGATCTTCCCATTCATATTTTACTGATATCCCATTCATCCTGTACTGATCCCCTCATGCATCCTGTATTGATCGCCTCATTCATCCCGTACTGATCCCCCATTCATCCTATACCGATCCCCTCATTCATCCTGTAGTGAATTTCCATTCAACCTGCACAGACCCTCCGATCCATTGTCCTGACCCCCTGACTCCCCCCATTCATCCTGTACTGATCCCCCCCATTCAAGAAGAATGGGGGGGGGGGGGGCGACAGTCTGAATTAGGGTCTCGACCCGAAACGTTGCCCATTTCCTTCGCTCCATAGATGCTGCCTCACCCGCTGAATTTCTCTAGCATTTTTGTCTACCCCCATTCATCGTGTACTGATCCCCCCCCCATCCATCCCGTCCTGATCCCCCCATTCAACACCACTGATATCCCCCGTGCTCTCCACTCACAATTTTACATACTCCAACCAACACTTATTAATTCACCTGCCTCAATCCATCCATTCCGCACCGATTGCCTTCTCAACCCCCCCCCAGCCATCTATCCACCCCGCACTGATTCACACACACCCTGACCCTATTGTGCTTCATGGTCTTCAGAGCGAATATTGACTATGTTTGATAACGGAATACAATCAAATGTGTTTTAATTCCCAATGTCATTATTTGGTTTGACACCTTTAAACATATTACTAAAAGAACATTTACTGCTGTTATGTCATTTGGCCATCTCTTGTCAGTTAGTGTAATGTTTAACCTGTCAGATGGGTATAGTCGGTTGTTAACAGCTATTATCATAAAATGCCTTTAGAAGTTTCCTTGCAACCTGTATATTTTGTTATGGATAAATTATATGGGAAGCCAGGGTGTTTCTGTGCCAATAGCAATAACGAGCCATGCTATGGCCATGTCATGGTAATGTGCAGTCCTTCACAGAAAACATGTTTGCATCAATCTGTAGTGTGCATGGTTAAGCATATGTTACCATGGTCCTGGATTTTAATTTTATTTTTTTTATTTTATTGGAAGTACAATCATATGGCACCAAAGTGCCTAATATATATTTTCATAATACATTTTATGTACAGCTTCTTCTTTTTTTTTGTTATAATAAAGAAGAATAAGAATAAGAAAAAGAAATTAGATAGTAAAGGATAGAAAGACGTGAGATATATAGTGTGTGAAGAAGTAGAAAAAAGAAGAATGAATGAAGAAAGTTGAAGAAAAGAAAATAGGAAAAAGAGAATAAGACATAAAGAAAAGAAGTAAGGAGATCATTATTTTATAATCTTGACCATCCCTCGTCCAGTCCTGAAACAGTTAGCTTTTACAATTGTGTTGAACCATATGATTCCAAAAATACGATAAATGGAGACCAACTCATTATGAATTGGTCTGATTTATCCATTAGGAGGAATCGCATTTCCTCAAGATGTGCGGTGTCCACCATGCTTGCGATCCACATTTTAAGCGTTGGTATTGATGTATTTTTCCAAAATTTAAGTATTAATTTTTTTGCTATGATTAAACCATAATTTAAAAATAAATTTTGAAATGAGTTCAATTTATTCCCATCTTCCATTACTCCAAATATAATAATTTCAGTATTAGGTTCCATTGTTATCTTAAATAATTTTGTAAATATTTCAAAAATATCACTCCAAAATCTATAAAGTTTTATGCAGGAAACAAAAGAGTGTGTTATAGTTGTGTTTTGGGATAAACATTTATCACAAATGGGGGATATATTTGGATAGAATTTGTTCAATCTTGTTTTTGAATAATATAATCTATGTAAAATTTTAAATTGAATTTAATTATGTCTTACATTAATCGAACATTTGTGAATATATATCAAATACTTTCCCCATGTAACTTTCGTAATCTTTATCATTAATTCCCGTTCCCACTCTTCTCTAAGTACCTGTCGATGGTAGGTCTATACTTAAAATATTATTATATAAATATGATATTAATTTTTGTGAGTCAGCTTTAATATTCATTGCTTCTTCCTATAAGAGGAGTTATTTTTTGATATCCTTGTATGTATTTTTTCATGAAATCGCAAATCTGAAGATATTTAAAATATTGGTTGTTTTTCAATTTAAATTTTAATTGTAATTGTTGGAATGATAATAGGTTTCCCCTTTCTCCATTTTTATCCATTCTGTCTGTTGGGTAGGACTGTCCAGCCAATAAATTATATTCTTAATATGCACTGCCCAATAATAATACATAAAATTCGGGAGAGAAAGTCCCCCGACATCTTTTGGTTTACATAAGTGTTTTATTTTAATTCAATGTGATCTATAATCCCAAATAAAGTTAGTAATATTAGAGTCTAATTTAAAAAAAAAAGTATTTTGGTATATATACAGGTATAGACTGAAATAGGTATAATAATTTTGGTAGGAAGATCATTTTTATAGCATTTATTCTACCCTATAATGGAAGTGTTTTCCAAAATGTAATCAGTATATTAAGTTTATTTAAGTTTATTTAATAAAGGTATAAAATTAGCTTTGAATAATGCTTTATATTTTCTAGTAATCTGAATACCCAAGTATTTAAATTTTTCTGTTGCAATTTTAAAGGGGAACTTCAGTAAGTGTGTGGGTTCTTGAGGTTTTAACGTCATGATTTCACTTTTATTCCAATTTATTCTATATCCAGAAATGGACCATAATTCCTCTATTAAATTTAATAAATTTGGTATGCTCATTTGTGACTTTGTAATATATAAAAGTATATCGTCTGCATATAATAAAATTTTATTCTTTGAGTCCCTAGTATTATAGCCCTGAATATTCGGATGAATTCTTATACTTTCAGCCAAAGGTTCTATCATAAGGGCAAATAGCAGGGGTGATAACGCACATCCCTGCCTATTACCCCTTGATAATTGAAATTTTTGAGATAACATATTGTTAGTTAATATTCTTGCCATCGGTTCATCATACAATAATTTTACCCATGTAATAAAATTCTCTCCCATATTAAATTTTTGCAGTACTTTATATAAGTACTTTATATAAGTACTGCCACTCTACCTGATCAAATGCTTTCTCTGCGTCCAAAGAAATAATTGATATATCTTCTTCCTCTACTTTATGTGAGTACATTATATTAAACAGGTGTCTCAAATTATTAAATGAGTATCTTTTGGGTGTAAACCCCGTTTGATCAGGGTTTATCAATTTACTAATATATTTGCTTAATCTTCTTGCTAAAGTCTTTGCTAAAATTTTCTGGTCTGTATTTAAAAGTGATATAGCTCTATATGAGCCCAGATCTTCTAAATCTTTATATTTTTTTGGAATAAGTGTAATAGTTGATTTTAATGTTTCAGGTAGTTTATTTTCTTTAAATTTATAAAAGCGTAAGTATATAAATTAAATAAGTAAGGAGTCGTTATCTCATTAAATTTTTTATAAAATTCATTACTAAAACCATCTGGTCCCGATGTACCATTTTTCAACAATTTTATTGTTTCACCTATTTCTTCGATTGTAATTTGAGCTCCAAGTTCCTCTTGTTCCAAAAGGTCAAGTTTTGGAAGATTACAGTAATCTAAATTTTTTTTATTTTTACTATCTTCTATTTTAGTTTTAGATGTGTATACATTTTGATAAAATTGAGCAAATCTGTTATTAATATCTTTAGGTAGTATTAGTAATTCACCTTTCTCTGATTTAATTTTAGTTATAGTATTTTCCTTTTCGTGTTTTTTCAATTGGCGAGCTAAAAGCTTATGTGGTTTGTCACCAAACTCAAAATGTTCCTGTTCTGTAATTTGGAATAATCTTATTACTCTTGCCGATAAAATTCGATTAAGTTTAAATTTCAGTAATATTATCTTATTGTGTTTATCTGTAGTGGAATCTTCAGCGTTAATTAACTCTAACTGTCTGATTTCCTGTTCTAACAACAATTGTTCTGACTTATTCTTTTTATTTTGAAAAATTTGATATGAAATTATAATTCCTCTAATAAATGCCTTAAAAGTTTCCCATAATAAAGAAGGCGAAGTGCCTGGTGTATCATTTGTATCAAAAAAAAGTTTCATTTGTTGTTTTAAATATTGATAGCCTTGTAAGTCATTTAAAATATGTGTATTAAACCTCCAAAAAGATTTTTTACCCGGCATTCCCTCGAATTTTACTGAAAATGTCAATGGAGAGTGATCTGAAATACTACTAATGTGGTATGTTGGATTAATTGTATATGGCATTAATTTCATATCCACTAAAAAATAATCAATTCTTGAATAAGTTTTATGTACTGAAGAGTAAAACGAGTATTCCCTTCCAACTGGATTAGCAGATCTCCATACATCTATTATATTAGTATTTTTTATATATGTATTTAGAAGTTCACTAGTCTTAGATTTTAAATTACTCCTCCTTTGTTTTGCTGATTTATCTAGATATGAATCTAAAACACAGTTGAAGTCTCCCCCTATTATCACATTTTGGTAATTAAACTCTGATATTATATCTATAATTTTATCAAAAAATTGGGGGTTGTCAAAATTTGGAGCGTAAATATGGTCCAAGATTTATTGACACAGGTTGATCATATGCTGAATAATCCAACCACATTTTTGTTTGGAAGTGGAAAGAAAGAATAGAAATTGCATTAATTGCAATGTGTAAAAAGAGTTGAGATATTGTATTTTAATTTTGATGCATGTCATTGTGGTATATATCATGTCTTAATTGGTGAATATGTTTAGTTTGTGAGTTATTTGAAGCAGAAATAATATGTGAAAGTAGACAAAAGTGCTGGAGAAACTCAGCGAATGTGGCAGCATCTATGGAGCAAAGGAAATAGGCAACATTTCGGGCTGAAACCCTTCTTCAGACTGATGGGTTTCGGCCTGAAACGTTGCCTATTTCCTTCGCTCCATAGATGCTGCTGCACCCGCTGAGTTTCTCCAGCACTTTTGTCTACCGTCGATTTTCCAGCATCTGCAGTTCCTTCTTGAACATATGTGAATGCTTCATTGAGCATAATTCCGACTGGTAATAGCCCTGTCACACGGTGCGAGCTGACCCACGAGGTACCCCGAGTGAAAGACTCGTGGTTGTGTACGAGATTCCAAGTGTATGATCAAGTGTTTAACCGAGTTCCCACGGGTTTGACTAAGTTTGCCGTCTACTTGTCATTTCTGCGATGTTCCAAGTTTGTCTCGCGAGTTACTAAGTCCTCTCCCGAATTACTCTTGAGCCAACTGCTCATGAAGCTTGAATAATAATAATAACAATTACAGCACGGAAACAGGCCATCTCGGCCCTACAAGTCCGTGCCGAACAATTATTTTCCCTTAGTCCCACCTGCCTGCACTCATACCATAACCATATAACAACCATATAACCATATAACAATTACAGCACGGAAACAGGCCATCTTGGCCCTACAAGTCCATGCCGAAACAATTTTTTTTCCCCTTAGTCCCACCTGCCTGCACTCGTACCATAACCCTCCATTCCCTTCTCATCCATATGCCTATCCAATTTATTTTAAAATGATACCAATGAACCTGCCTCCACCACTTCCACTGGGAGCTCATTCCACACAGCTACCACTCTCTGAGTAAAGAAGTTCCCCCTCATATTACCCCTAAACTTCTGTCCCTTAATTCTGAAGTCATGTCCTCTTGTTTGAATCTTCCCTATTCTCAAAGGGAAAAGCTTGTCCACATCAACTCTGTCTATTCCTCTCATCATTTTAAAGACCTCTATCGTCCCCCCTTAACCTTCTGTGCTCCAGAGAATAAAGACCTAACTTATTCAACCTTTCTCTGTAACTTAATTGTTGAAACCCAGGCAACATTCTAGTAAATCTCCTCTGTACTCTCTCTATTTTGTTGACATCCTTCCTATAATTGGGCGACCAAAATTGTACACCATACTCCAGATTTGGTCTCACCAATGCCTTGTACAATTTTAACATTACATCCCAGCTTCTATACTCAATGCTCTGATTTATAAAGGCTAGCATACCAAAAACTTTCTTTACCACCCTATCTATATGAGATTCCACCTTCAAGGAACTATGCACGGTTATTCCCAGATCCCTCTGTTCAACTGCATTCTTCAATTCCCTACCATTTACCATGTACGTCCTATTTTGATTTGTCCTGCCAAGGTGTAGCACCTCACATTTATCAGCATTAAACTCCATCTGCCATCTTTCAGCCCATGTTTCCAAATGGCCTAAATCACTCTGTAGACTTTGGAAATCCTCTTCATTATCCACAACACCCCCTATCTGTGTATCATCTGCATACTTACTAATCCAATTTACCACACCTTCATCCAGATCATTGATGTACATGACAAACAACAAAGGACCCAACACAGATCCCTGAGGCACCCCACTAGTCACCTGCCTCCAACCCGACAATGAAGGTCTGTTTTAATAAGCAACAGTGTTAAAGAAGACATCTCCATCCTGCGGCTTTGAATTGGGGAAAGGAAAACGAGAGATGTAGAATCACTCTGTAAACTTTGGAGACTATGCACAAAAGTAACAATGATAAAGGGAACAGGCCATTCATTGTTAGCTGCTCCAGTTTTATGTGTCCGTCTTCGGTTTAAACCAGCATCTGCTGTTCCTTCCAACACATTTCAAAGTGATTGAGGGTTTTTTTTCGTATGAAGAGATTTTTTTCACTCCCTGTCTGGAGGCTGTTGTAAAAGCCTGCACGGATTCGTACATGGTGACTGGTCCTCTGAGGGCAACGAGTTATGATGTGGTTTTGTTGAAGAGCTGGGAGAACAATGTTGACAGGTTGCAGACAGTCAGTGTAACCACCAAGGTCATTAGATTAAGTTACAAAAAAATGTCTGTGTACTAACACATAAAATACTCCAAAACAGAGCTAATGCATAAAAATTGCGGGCAGCGTTTTATTGAGTGAAGCTGAATCAATAATGTACTCATCTCGATTTACTTTTGAACGACAGTTCATTTTAAGCTGCTGCCTCATTTTTTCAGTGGCTGCCCGGTAAGAAAAACAGGTTTAACCGGAGATACATTTAATATGTTATTTAGTGCTGAACTAACATCTGTGGAGAACATGTTTCGGATCGCCACCCTGCATTTGGCTGCTGGGTTCATTTTGATTTTAGATGAAACCCCGAAGGGTTTCGGCCCGAAACGTTGCCTATTTCCTTCGCTCCATAGATGCTGCTGCACCCGCTGAGTTTCTCCAGCTTTTTTGTGTAACCTAATTTCAGTGTTTAGTTACAACAGGCAGATTACTTAAACAATCTAAAATATTGTCAGATAATTTATTAACCTGGGGGTTGTAAGTGGAAACAAATGGAAAGTATATTTAGAACATAAACCCAGAAAAATAATTGCTTTACCCAAAGAGTGACAAATGTTTGGAATAATCCTGTAGGCAGAGTCCAAATGAAATCATGATAGTTGTAGACTCACGAGACTAAGGTCAACGCACGGGCCACTGCTTTCTTACAACGTGTTTAAATGTTTCAATTTTTAACTTCAAGAGTCCATTTTACTCGTGGAAAACTTTAAACATGTTTGAATTTTTTCAAGTTATCAAGTTTCACGGGTACCTGCCGTTAGCGCCACGAGTCGCTAAGTTGCGTCCACAAGTTCCGACGTTCCCGCTACGTTAATTGTATGTGATTACCACGAGTTAAGTTTGTTTTAACCTCGGGATACCTCGTGGGTCAGCTCGCACCGTGTGACAGGGGTTTAACTACTCACTTCGTCCAAGCACATTATCGCACGCATCATGCAAACCGTCTTAAATGACCACCTAAACTGTCATTAGGCAACCTAAAAAGCTGTCAAGGTTGCCCGGCTGGCAACAGGGGAAAAAAGTTGTGGGAGCCCTGTACATAGAGACACAAAACAGGCTTTGTAATTGGGCATTGACACAAAGTGCTGGAGTAACTCGTAACTCCAACTCAAAATGCTGAGGTAACTGAAAGTGCTGGAGTAACTCAGCGGGTCAGGCAACTTCAGAATGGAAGATAGAGGTGGGAAGAAGGGAATGTAAACTGGGAGGGCCTGCAACGGATGATCTCAGGAAGGGCTGTGTGTGTACAGATAATCAATCAATCCACCGCTTCTACGGCTTTGTAATCGGGCAACGGGCAGAACTCATACCTTCTCCCACTGCAACCTATTCTTAGGTTTAAGTGGGGACTGAAAGATACAAAACTGCTTTGAAAACAAAGCGCTTATAGTATATAAACACTCAATCAGTCGGAAACGTGGGGTTGTAAGAAGCCCTGTACATAGACCCGAGGGTTTAATCCCCCAATTCAACCTGCACCGATACCGAGATGTTGTGCCACATTTCATCTTTGTATTTAAACGCACTGGATCCAGATCCACACTCGCTTTTCCTCAGGTCTCGTTAAACTATTCAGAGCGCGGGAAACATCGCCGTCAGTTTAACTCTTCGCGCTCTCTCTCTGACTGCAGAACTGACACCGTATTAGAACAAAAACATTATAATATTAACCGCGCCCTTAAAATTGTGGGGTTTTATTTCATTGTTACAAACCCGGAGGTTGTGAAATCTGCTCTGTAATTCGGGTGAAAATCGTGTATTTCTCTTATATGTTTAGTGTGCGCGTTCAGAATTGGCGCCATCCACCGCTTTCCGAGCAGGACGTCTGCAGTGGGATTCCTCCACAGAGACGCGGCTGCAGTGGTCAGCCCGGGCTGCAGTGGTCAGTCCAGGCTGCAGTGGTCAGTCCAGGCTGCAGTGGTCAGTCCGGGCTGCAGTGGTCAGTCCGGGCTGCAGTGGTCAGTCCGGGCTGCAGTGGTCAGCCCGGGCTGCAGTGACCAGCCCAGGCTGCAGTGGTCAGCCCGGGCTGCAGTGGTCAGTCCAGGCTGCAGTGCTTCTCTATGGTCAGCTTTCACAAAAAGAAAAAGAAAAACACGGTTGCATAAAGTTGCATGAAAACATGACAAGGTACTCACCCCTCAGACTGTACTTGGCCTGCAGTCCAAATACTGAGATGGTGCCAGTGCCGGTCCGGTCTTCCTTGTGGACACCCTTTTCCAGGATATGTCTGACGTGCTGCAAATACTGGTGCTCGTCGCTCAACTCCTGCATTTCTGCTTTGAAGTGTGTGTCCCACACCAAGCGCTCTGTCCTGCAAAAATACGAATATCTCCGACTGAGTCCCTGCAGACGTCTGCTACTACTTCTATGTAGTTTTTTTTTGGCGGTTGGCAAAAAACTTTTTAGTGCATTACTGCCACCAACCGGTAGGCGGCGCGGCTCTGGCCAGCAGCGGCCTCTGCAGCCTGTCCGCGTTTTTATTATTTTTGTCTGTGTTTTTATGTAGTTTTTGTTATTTTATGTTGGGGTGTGTGTGTGGGGGGATGGGGGTGGGGTGGGAGGGGGGGGGAACTTTGTGAATCTCTCCCTGCACTGGAGACCCAACCTTTTCTCGTCGGGTTTCCATTGTCGTTGAGGCTGCAACGAGGAGCGGCCTCCAACAGGAAGAGACCGGGGACTCAGGTGCCGACTCACCGTTGCCGTCGCGGAGCTGGCCGGGTCCGGAGCGGTGGAGGAGCGCTGCTGCTGCTGATGCTGTTGCTGCTGCTGCTGCTGCTACCGGAGAGTCGGAGGCTCTCTACAGGTCTGTGGACGGCGGCGCCGGGAGCCCACGGCTCCTTGGAAGGAGACCGCTTCTCAGGGCTCCTGCAACGGCGACTTCTCCCGCCCGAGTTGCGGGGTTGAAGAGCTCCTGGAGCGGGGCCTGACACCACTGCCCCGCGCGGCTGGAATGGCCGCGGACTCTGCGAGCGCACACCGGGGGCTCCAACATCAAGACCCGGTGTGCGACCTCGCACCACCCGGCGTGGCTTTAATGGCCGCGGGACAATCGCCATCGCCAGCCGGGGGCTATGACCTTGACTCTGACATCGGGGGGGGGGGGGAGAGTGCAGTGGAGAGATAAGTTTATTTGGCCTTCCATCACAGCTATGTGATGGATGTTTATGTTAAATGTAATTATTGTTGTGTCTGGGGTCTATTTGTATGTAATGTATGGCTGCAGAAACGGCATTTCGTTTGGACCTCCAGGGGTCCAAATGACAATTAAATTGACTCTGACTCTGACTCTGAACTGGTATGGAGTGTAGATCAAATAACATTATACCATATATACTAATAACCTATATGTTTCCAAACAAATTGGTTACCCTGAGAAAAAGCATTAGGATTTGATAGCACATATGGATTCTTTTGTAAAATATCTATTAAATCAAATTGTACTTTTTCTTTTCTGAATTGTTCACTCATTTGTCTTCTTTCTTCCTCATAGCTCTCACAATGTATAATTACATGCTCTATAGGGTGATTTCACCAAATGTCAAATGAGCGTAGATCCCCCCCTCACGTGACCGAAAAATTTAACTGGAGGACATATGTCACTTCGGTACATGTTAGTAAATGGGGAAACACGCAGTTTCACACCCGTTAAAAACATGGAAAACGGCCGATTTTTGAGCTGAAATTTTCGGTGCTAGTCGGGGTGACCGTGAAGCACAGCGACCTAAATTTTCAGGCCAAAAAAAAAATTAGAAAGTAAGGTAATTACAAGAGGGAACTGAAGGTGGAAAAACAGCGGAAGTCAACAGCAGACATTTGCCGTGGAGATTTAAAGGTCCAAAATATTGGGAATTATCGCGTTTGTTCGCTGAATTTCATCAAAAGTAAGGCATTATTAACTTAATAAATTTGTTTAATTATTTAATTATTAATGTATAAATTTGGACAAAGCTGTAGTATCGGAGAGTGAAGTGTGCGCCTCTTTCCACCAAAGATCATAGCGCGGAGCAAGATGCTCCACTCCGACGTAAACCAACGCACTGACGTTAGTACGTAACGGAACGTCACGGCCGCCATTTGTTAATGCAAAAAGCGACTGTGTGCTCTCCGCTCTATCATCTTTGTGTAATCAGTGTTGGAGGGAACAGTGTTTGATACAGCTCATCTACAGGGCTGCCAACATTGGGTGAGAGTTTGGAGTGAGAAATTGCAGAGCATAGCGACCGGGGGTGGGAGGAAGGAGGGTGTCGCCCTCCAATTGGTACGGAACATTTGCATTTTTCAGCTTGAAATTGTGCAACATGGTGCATACTGTAGCGAGTCTTTTAACGTACACTTGAATGCAATATAATATAGCAATGTTACAAAATTTTGAGATTTTAAAAATCAAGTCATTAATTTATCCCATCAGATAAAGCATAAAAATAAGTTTAATTTGACACCTAATTCACTTTCACATCTTCAGTATTAAAAAAAGTTATGGCCATTTTCATACTCGGAAATTGGCATCTTGTTCCCTATTGAGGGGTTGCACGAAAGGTCACTGGGTCAGAGGGCTCGACGCACGGAGCCGCTAAATCCATCTGGAGGACATCCGTCACTTCCGGTATATGTTATTAATGCTAAAAACGCGTACTTTCCTACCTGTTAAAAACCACCAAAATGTTGAAATTTTGCGCTGAAAAAAATTGTGGGGGTCGGGGTAAGTGTGAGAGACATGTACCCAACTTCAGAATTCCAAAAGTGAAGCGAAATGAAGGTATAGAGAAGCGAGAACTGAAGGGACAACAGCAGCTAAAGTGCTTGGTAAACATTGGCCGTGCAGATATCGGAATTGAAAATATTGGGAATTATCGCGTTTTCTCACTGCATTTCATCAAGTAAGGCATTATTTGTGTATTTTCTTGATTCCTTTGGTATCTAAAAATTTTCAGAAGTGATAAATCTGGCTGTAAATTTTTCTTCAGATGCGTTTTCATTTTGTATGTAAAAACCCACGGGAACCATGGGTGATTTAAAAAAATTACAGCCAGATTTATCACTTCTGAAACTTTTTAGATGCCAAAGGAATCAAGAAAAAACACCTTAGTTGATGAAATGCAGTGAGCAAACGGCCAATGTTCGCCAAGTACTCTGTCTGTTGTTGTCCTTTTAGCTTTCGCTTCTATCTGCCGTAATTTCTCCTCACTTTTGGAATTCTGAAGTAGGCTAAATGTCTCACACGCTTATCCTGATTTCCATAATTATTTACAGCGCAAAAGTTGACAATTTCAGCAGGTTTTAACGGGCCCGCTACGCTGGAAACAATGGTAAGTGCCTACCTGCAGTTCATCGCGTGTAATCCATTTGGAGTAGCGTAGCAACAGTACGGGTCATGGGTCGTGACCCGACTGCCGTGAAACCTAGCTATTGCTTTTTCATTGACTTAACACAAAAGCTGTGATCGAGAACATTTAAATAACTTTATTAAAATTTAAGAGACCTGAAATAAATGTTCAGTTATTATAGATTGAAGCATTCTGAAACAAATATGAAACAATCTTACTTAGATGACTTGAAATTAAAGCATATAATTAGTTACCTAAATTAGTTACAAAATTCAATTACTAGATCTAAGCATCTATCCATATCTTAAGAATAGGTTAACATTTGTAAATAGCCTAAGTGTCCAAATAACATTCACACAAGAATTCAGAATATAACATAATTTTTAAATCTCATTGTCATGGGTTTATAGGCCAAATGGAAGGAATTTAATGTTTAACACCTGTAAATGGCCATTTAAATCAGCTTGCGAATGGGATTTTCCGGAACAGGACCATTTAGAACGTTGAGATTGCGGTGAATATAAGTGGCTTGCAAAAGTATTCATACCCCTTGAACTTTTCCACATTTTGTCACGTTACAACCACAAACGTAAATGTATTTTATTGGGATTTTATGTGATAGACCAATACAAAGTGGCGCATAATTGTGAAGTGGAAGGAAAATGATACATGGTTTTCAAATTTTTTTAAATAAAAAATTGAAAAGTGTGGCGTGCAAAAGTATTCAGCACCCTTTACTCTGATACCCCTAAATAAAATCCAGTGCAACCAATTGCCTTCAGAAGTCACCTAATTAGTAAATAGAGTCCACTTGTGTGTAGTCTAATCTCAGTATAAATACAGCTGTTTTGTGAAGGCCTCAGAGGTTTGTTAGAGAACATTAGTGAACAAACAGCATTATGAAGCCCAAGTAACACACAGACAGGTCAGGGATAAAGTTGTGGAGAAGTTTAAAGCAGGGTTAGGTTATAAAAAAATATCCCAAGCTTTGAACATCTCACGGAGCACTGTTCAATCCATCATCCGAAAATGGAAAGAATATGGCACTACTGCAAACCTACCAAGACATGGCCGTCCACCTAAACTGACTGGCCGGGCAAGGAGAGCATTGATCAGAGAAGCAGCCAAGAGGCCCATGGTAACTCTGGAGGAGCTGCAGAGATCCACAGCTCAGGTGGGAGAATCTGTCCACAAGACAACTATTAGTCGTGCACTCCACAAATCGGGCCTTTATGGAAGAGTGGCAAGAAGAAAGCCATTGTTGAAAAAAAGCCATAAGAAGTCCCGTTTGCAGTTTGACACAAGCCATGTGGGGGACACAGCAAACATGTGGAGGAAGGTGCTCTGGTCAGATGAGACCAAAATTGATGTTTTTGGCCTAAATGCAAAACGCTATGTGTGGCGGAAAACTAACACTGCACATCACCCTGAACACACCATCCCCACTGTGAAACATGGTGGTGGCAGCATCATGCTGTGGGGATGCTTTTCTTCAGCAGGGACAGGGAAGCTGGTCAGAGTTGATGGGAAGATGGATTGAGCCAAATACAGGACAATCTTGGAAGAAAACCTGTTAGAGTCTGCAAAAGACTGAGTTTCCGGTAGGCGGCGCGACTCTGGTCAGCAGCGGCCTCTGCAGCCTGTCCGCATTTTTATTATTTTTTGTCTGTGTTTTTATGTAGTTTTTGTTATTTTATGTTGGGGTGTGTGTGTGTGGGGGTGGGGGTGGGGGGTGGGAGGGGGGGGAAACTTTTGAATCTCTCCCTGCACTGGAGACCCGACCTTTTCTCGTCGGGTCTCAGTTGTCGTTGGGGCCGCAACGAGGAGCGGCCTCCAACGGGAAGAAGCCGGGGACTCAGGTGCCGACTCACCTCACCGTCGCGGAGCTGGCCGAGCCCGGAGCGGGTGGAGCGGTGGAGGAGCGTTGCCGCTGCCGCTGCTGCTGCTGCTGCGGAGTCGGAGGCTGCTGCTGCGGGTCTGTGGATGGCGGCACCGGGAGCCCTGGAGGGAGACCGCTTTTTGGGGCTCCTGCAACGGCGACTTCTCCCGCCCGTGTTGCGGGGTCGAAGAGCTCCTGGAGCGGGGCCTAACATCACCGCCCTGCGCGGCTTGGAATGCGGGACTTTGCGAGCGCACACCGGGGGCTCCAACATCAAGACCCGGTGTGCGACCTCGCACCACCCGGCGTGGCTTTAATGGCCGCGGGACAATCGCCATCGCCAGCCGGGGGCTTTGACTTTGACTCTGACATCGGGGGGGAGAGAGTGCAGTGGAGAGATAAGTTTATTTGGCCTTCCATCACAGCTATGTGATGGATGTTTATGTAAATGTAATTATGTTGTGTCTGGGGTCTATTTGTGTGTAATGTATGGCTGCTCTTGATACTCTTGATACTCTTGAAGACTTGAGACTGGGGCGGAGGTTCACCTTCCAGCAGGACAACGACCCTAAACATACAGCCAGAGCTACAATGGAATGGTTTAGATCAAAGCATATTCATGTGTTAGAATGGCCCAGTCAAAGTCCAGACCTAAATCCAATAGAGAATCTCTGGCAAGACTTGAAAATTGCTGTTCACAGACGCTCTCCATCCAATCTGACTGAGCTTGAGCTATTTTGCAAAGAAGAATGGGCAAAAATTTCAGTCTCTAGATGTGCAAAGCTGGTAGAGACATACCCCAAAAGACTTGCAGCTGTAATTGCAGTGAAATGTGGTTTTACAAAGTATTGACTCAGGGGGGCTGAATACTTTTGCACGCCACACTTCAGTTTTTTCTTTGTAAAAAAAATTGAAAACCATGTATCATTTTCCTTCCACTTCACAATTATGCACCACTTTGTGTTGGTCTATCACATAAAATCCCAATAAAATACATTTACGTTTGTGGTTGTAACGTGACAAAATGTGGAAAAGTTCAAGGGGTATGAATACTTTTTAAGCCACTGTATCTGCAGCAAATACACTGCTGGTTCTTCGGGAGGAAAAATCACCGTTTCGCTACTTAAAATGTGAATTAAATACATCTTAAGAAACACTTTTATACATGAAAATAAACTACTTTCTTTTACCTAATCCTCCATAAAATCCGTCCCAGTTGTCGGCATTGACGGCTTCAGAAGCTTTTAAAAAATCATTCCAGTGATTAACTTGTCGGGTGAATTATTTTTAAAAACACACAGAACGGCCATAGGAACGATTCTTTAGTAAAATCTTGCACTCCAATAAATATAATTCAGGACCAGGTCGGGAAAAAAAACCGTTTTAACCCTGCCCTGCCCCCCCCCCCCCCCCCCCCCCCCCCCCCTCAACGCGCCAAAATCGAGCACACGGCCAGTGGCAGAATTACAGTGCCGCTGAAGGTAAGTTTTGTAACATACCTACATAGGCCATCGGCCCTTTGAGCCAGCACTTCCATTCAATATGATCATGGCCATTCATCTAACATCTGTACCTCTTTCCTGTTTTTCCCCTATATACCTTGATGTCGTTATATTGAATATATATGCCTTAAATTGGATTGGAGCATTTTTGAAAGGGAGGAGGCTGTGCAATCACTGATCACTGGCCTTGGGGGTACCCAGTGAGGGAGTGGAGCAACCGAGTGGGGAGAGGGTGTGGAAGAAGGGTGTCTCCCCTCCCAGAGTAGGAACGTTTTGAAATTTGTTGTATTAAAATCATATTTTAGTGCACTGTAGAAGTATGATTTCAATGTTTTTTGTATGAAGTATTTTTAAGTGGTAACTTTTTAAGGGGTAACTTTATCCACACAAAGGGTGCTGGGTGTATAGAACAAGCTGCCAGAGGAGGTAGTTGAGGCAGGGACCATCCCAACATTTAAGAAAAAGTTAGGCTGATACATGGATAGGACAGGTTTGGAGGTATGGACCAAAAGCAGGTAGCGTAGCTGGGACATGTTGGCGGGTGTGGGCAAGTTGCGCCGAAGGGCCTGTTTTCACACTGTATCACTCTATGACTACATTATACCTCCACCATGCATGAATGCTTCAAAATCAAGTGATCGAGTTTTATTGCCATATACTCAAGCATAGAAACATAGAAAATAGGTGCAGGAATAGGCCATCGGCCCTTTGATCCAACACTGCCATTCAATATAATCATGGCTATTCATCTAAAATCAGTACCTCTTTCCTGCTTTTCACCCATATCCCTTGATGTCGTTAGCCCCAAGAACTAAATGTAACTCTCTCTTGAAAACATCCAGTGAATTGGCCTGCACTGCTTTCTGTGGCAGAGAATTCCACAGATTCACAACTCTCTGCATGAAGAAAGTTTGTTCTCATCTCAGTGCTAACTGCCCCCCCCCCCTTTATTCTTAAACTGTGACCCATGGTTCTGAATGCCCCCAACATCGGGCAAACACTCGCCACCCCCGCTCACCGTCCGCATCTGCTTCTGCTTCCAACGCCCGCGGCCCATGCAGTTGATATGAGTTTTGAAATTTTCGTTGATCACAGAATTTCTCACAACAGAGTGAGAAATTAGTGATTAGCGTGAGAATTTGGTGAAATGCATGATTCTCACGCTCAATGCATGGGAGTTGGCAGCCCTGCCTCGGGTGGGAGATTGCAACCTTCATGTGGTCCGCCCTGTTTCGACAAATGCAATCAACCCGGTGTGCCCAGTCAAATAAGATCAAATAGAACAAGTTGTCCTACAACTTTAGGCTGTGCACGCCATACGCAAGAAGAAGAGCCCTGCCTCTCTATCCCCCCCCCCTCTCCCCCTCTCTCCCTCCCTCCTCTCTCTCTCTCCCCTTCCTTCTCTCTCTCTCTCTCTCTCCCACTCTCTCCCTCCCCTCTCTCTCTCTCTCTCTCTCTCTCTCTCTCCCTCTCTCTCACCTCACTCTCTCCCTTCTCTCTCCTCTCTCTCTCTCTCTCCCCCCCTCTCTCCCTCTCCCTCTCTCTCTCCCTCTCTCTCTCTCTCTCTCCCTCTCTCTCTCTCTTCCTCTCTCTCTCTCTCTCTCTCTCTCTCTCTCTCTCTCTCTCTCTCTCTCTCTCTCTCTCTCTCTGTCTCTCTCTCTCTCTCTCTCTCTCTCTCTCTCTCTCTCTCTCTCTCTCTCTCTCTCTCTCTGTCTCTCTCTCTTTCTCTCTCTCTCTCTCTGTCTCTCTCACCTCTCTCTCTTCCCCCTCTCTTTCTCCTCCTCTCTCCCCAATTTCTCCCCCCTCCTCTCTCTCTCCCCCATTTCTCCCTCCCACCCCTTTCATTCTCTTTCTCCTCTGTACCCCCTCTTTCTCTTTGCCCCCCCCTCTCTTTCTCCGCTTTCTTTCCCCCGTTTCTCTCTTTCCCCCTCTCTCCCTCTTCCCCCTCTCTCTATTACCGCCCCTCTCTCTCCCATTCTCCTGCCCTTTCCTCTCTCTCCACCTCCTCTTTCTTCCCTCTTTCTTCCCTCTCACCCTTCTCTCACTCCCCGCCCCTGCTCTCCAACACGCGCGGACCAGGCCGTTTATCTGAGTTGAAATTTGTCTCTCTCCTCACGCCCCCCTCTCTCTCTCCCCCTGTCTCCCTCCCTAAAATTCTGATCAGCGTGAGGGTGTGAGAGTTTGCTTGAGGGCGTGATTCTCACGCTCAAAGCATGAGAGTTGGCAGCCCTGCATCTATCACCTCACATATTTTATTTAATTATATTGTAAATGTTTTCCCCGTTCCCCCATTTCCGTACGCAGCGTCTCGATGGCATACGCAGCGTCTCGACGGCGTACGCCTAGCACGTGGCGTTGCGCCATGACGTCAGGCAGCCCCCCCCCCCCCCTGCAACCGCGCGTTGCGGGAACAGACCCAACGGGTCTGCACTTGGTCTAGTATATTTATATGAATGTGTTTGTGTGTGCCTGCTATCTTATTTGTCAGATGATGTACATAAACCATAAAGGTAATTATATATATATAATTATACACATATAAATATATGCAAATATATAAATATTTTTCCATTCTTTCATTCTATATTAGTGTAACACAATGTAGTGCATACATACCTACATATTTAAATTCAGTCGATAAGTTGGTCAAATAACATGGGGACCTACTTGCTATTTTTTGAGACATGGATTTTTAAAATGTGAATGTCTCATAATGACACATTTGTGGGTCAGCAGTATATTGCACCAACCCCCACAATTTCAAATAACTCTAAATTGAACTTTATAAAAAAGGAAAACACTTTTTATTTCTGTTATTTATGGTAATATTTACATAATTTACATCATTTTGTGCACGACATACAGTGTTTTGAAAGTGATGTAAAATTCAACATATTTCAGACAATGATAGCCCCACCCCTTGCTTACCCCAAAGAACAAAATTTCCAACATATACAATAATAAATAAATCGGCATTTGCACAATTTGTGTGGGTAACAGGAGGTTCTCATTCTTCATCTTGAGTAACCTGCGTTGGGAAAACAGACGTTTTGACGTGTTCGGGATGTCAAATAGCGTTGAACTCCATTGCAATTTAGCCTGTTATTGCTCTGCCTGTTGGAAGACTGGTCAAGTTCAGTGTTCAGAGCAAAGACAGCAGGTGGTTAACAAGTACACCGGAGTTTGGTGTAGGACATCTTGTCGACGAGTATTCTAGACCCGCTGTCGACATCTGAAATTACAGAAAATCTCATATAGGAAGAAGAAAAAAAATGATTATAACTACATATCTGCAGAATGGATGATATATCACTTCAGTGCAATTGATTTCAGTTGTAGGTAGAGACCTGTATATTGAAGATGCATTTTGCCACGAATATGTCAATTTACCTTCAATGTAGAAGAGCTTATTTAAATCGTCTTACATATACCATTTAAAGTATTTTCTTTCAATCCTCTTTTGGAGGGGGAGGGGAGAGGGGAGGGGGGGGGGGGGGGGAGAGAGGGAGAGAGAGAGAGAGAGAGAGGGAGAGGGAGAGGGAGAGAAGAGATGATGGCACGTTATAACGCACAGCCATCCCATTCTGATCACCGCCGAACCCCGCACCGCACCATTACACCCTTCTTCACGGCGGTTCTGTGATGTCTCTGCTCTGACAATTCGAGGGATCTAATCAGTTAAAACACTGAGAGCAGTCCAGGGCCGCTGCGCTCCCCATTTCGAATCTGAGCTTAAAATCTCGTGATGGGCCTGAAGTGTCCTACGGACCATATTTTGGAGACTCCTGCCTTACAAGAACAAAGCCAAAAATGTACAGAAGAACAAAATTTGCTGACTTTATTATTGTGGTAAGTATGGATCTATTAAAAACAATCTAGTAACTTTCTAATGTACCAACAAACCTAGTTTCCCAAAGAATGTTGAGGGGAACAGAAAATAACATTTTCAGGACAGAATAATATCGACAGAAAACAATAATATTTCCTCACCTTTCTTTGTTGTTGGGGAACCTGAGGAAAGGCAGGTTGAGTCGTCCACATCAGCAATTAGAGCAATTTATACCGAACGGTGAGCTGTAGCTGTGGGCGCTATGACAGTGTGGGGGCAGCCCGATAAAATGGCGTCAACAATCACACATGTGATACTATGCTTTTTTCGCTGAGTGGCGCATCTTGCTCCACTCTATAATCTTTGCTTTCCACCAGGGTCCAATCCGCTACCAACCCTCGCTATAGGATCTTTGCTACCGACTGCCCGCCTCTTTCCTTTTTGGGTTACTTACACAGTTTGCTCCCTCCCATTCAACTCCCATCTCCTGTCCTCCGGCCATGCCCTACTGCACTAATCCCTCAGAAGTTTGGTCCAGCCAACGCCAAAGCTCTGTGGGGGAGAGCCACAGTCTAGGATCCTTCTGCTGCTGAACATTGGGTGCAGGGTATGGTGTAGACGCCCCTCAAACGAGGGAAGGGATGTCACCCCAAGGGCACCATGAGTGGCAAGGGTGCCAGGTATATTTTTTGGGAACATTACCAGGTATAATGCTAACAAATATATCTTTAGCCTTGGAAAATGTCAGAGAAATTTTGCACAGTTCTTGTTTTGTACATATTTTCAAAAGTGATAGGAGCAGAAATGCGCAGTAAGAAGTGCAAAAGAACTAATGGAACGCTCACACAGGGCCAGCTCTGATGTTTATCTCGACTTACTCAACCTGCGGAACATCGTCTGCGACCCTCTCCTGGGATCTTCAGCTGAATGGCTCGTCACGGCGAACCCGCTCCACCCTGCCTATGGCCAAGCAACTACTAGAACCACAAGTTTGTGCACCGTCGGTGATCCAATCCCAGCTCCAACGCCATTGCGACATACAAAGAAAATACTACGATAAAACCAGTTCTCCGCTTCAACTACTCAACAACGGGCAAATTGTCCGCTTACAGTCACTCCGAGGTTACGACCACCTCGGAGTCATTCTGGGGTCAACCGCAGAGCCACGTTCGTACTTTGTCAGTATTAACAACGGCATCTATCGGCAAACCCGCCAACAGCCCCTCCAGGTTAATGAACCGGCATCTCCACGACCTTACCCGGACCAGCCCACCGGTTTTGCCTCCACGAATGCCACTCCAGCGATTCCTCTGCCAGTGCCAGCTCCAGGCCTGCCTTCCCCGGTGCCCCCATCTCCACTGGTGTCTTCTTCTCCACGTTCACCCGATAAGGGACTTGCTCCCTCAGAGAAGGATGAGCCGCACAAGGGGTACTACCGTGCATGTGCAGACCGTGTCTGCAAGCCAAACCCGCTGATTGGAACATTCACTGGCTACACTTGAACTGTGCATGACCCGTCTTGTTTGATGTGCTCACATATGCACAAGCATGTACACGTAAAATATTAAATGCCGCACCTTAAGCTGTTTTTTTGCAATATGCTCCACTAACCACGCTATATATGCTTTACTTCTTTAAGAGGAAGGATGTAGATTAACCATTATTAATCCATGCCATTTATAATCTCCACTACACATATGTGCATGCCACCCTTTACATGGTATTACAGTACTACACAGCTTTACACTAGCAAGGTCAATCGGCTCTCTCTCTCTTTCTCTCTCTCTCGCTCACAAGCCATGCCGTGCTAGATGAGAATGGCTGGCTGTTTAAATGTTCCTGTTTGCCACTGGAATGAAGATTGATCTTCACTATGTGTGTTTGCTGTGGATCATTCATAAACAGTGCCCAGTCCATCGGAGCTGTGATTTGATGATCATTGCCTCGATGCTTGTGAAGCTGGATCTGTCCAATACTTCTAGGTTGGGCACTTTGTCCTGCCAGCGAATGCCCATGATGGACCGTAATGAGCGCATATAGAACTTCTCAAGTTGACGGAAGTGATTCCTATACAAGGTCCACGTTTCACAGCCATAGAGCAGGCTGGAAAGCACAACTACTTTTTAGACTTTGAGTTTAGTTGATAGCTTGATGTTGTGGTGGTTCAACACTCATGTACGCAGTCGTCCAAGTGCTTGAATGGCTTTGCTGATTCTCGTTGAGATTTCCTTGTCCAGTTGCCTTGTAGTGTTCAATAGGGATTCCATCCATGCTTGATGCCTTGCCTGTGCTGGTTTGATGACGGCCTTCTTCATCTCATCCAAAGATGTGTGAAGGTCAAGGTCATCAAGTGTTGGCTTTTATGGGATCTGGTCAAAAGTGACTGGATCAACGGCGGAGTGTCTATTGTGGAGGGTGGCGAAGTGTTCTCTCCATCTGCCTGAGATGCTGCTTTTTTCTTTGAGCAGGGTTTTGCCGTCAGCTGCAAGAAGTGGAGAGGAGGGTGGAATATATGAGGTGTTTTTCCACGATTTTACAATATTAGTTTTGTTACAAATAAAGTTTATTTTGGAGGGAGATATGCAGCCGCATAACGTGCCAGCATTTCTGGAGGAGACTGGCAGGTTAAATCCTGCTGCTAATGATGACTTTTAATCAATTATTTTTGCAATTGAGAGCACAAAATAACATCAGTAATAGGCAGAAGGCCAATCTTAAAAGCGCTATGTCTAATTGCAAGTTGCACATGCCAACAAGACAAATGAAGTAATGCTACAAAGAGTTAAATTAATATGATCTAATTGTCATAACAGTAATTTGGTGAACGGTTCCCGGAGGTTTTTGTCAGTCTCTCTGCCTGCATCCACTACCTGCAACCTCCGGCAACCACCTGGAACCTCCGGGAACCGCACGGAAACCTTGGGTGGGGCGCAAAGTCTCCAGAGGTTTCCGTTCAGGTTTCCTAAGTGGGACAGGGGCATAAAGCTGGGAACTAAATAGTACAAGGTTTAGGAAGGATAGGCAAAAAGGAAAAAGAATCTGCTGGATATACTCAGTGGGTCAAACAGCATCTGTGGTGGGAAAAGATCCATACATCAGGACTGAGTAGGTATGGAAGGTTGCCAGAATAAAGAGTGGTGAGACTTGGGACAATAGATTGATTCCAGCATCTGCAGTCTCTCGGGGTTCCAAGCGAAAGAGAAAATAAAACAAAATTTAAGATGGTGCACAACTTAAAACTAACACAGAAACTGCTGGAGATACTCAGCAGATCTGGTGGGCTCTGTGGAAATAGAAACAGATGAATGTTGCTTGAATTAATGAAAGATTCCATGCTGTATCTCTAAACTAAACTAAAAGTCAAAGACTGTAAAGGTTGACAAATAAAAAGGAAGCGTTGCGTATTTCTGGAATTCTCTATCCTGTAAGGTTGCAAAGGTGAATCACCAGGTATTTAAAGAGGGGACAGATTTTTTTTCAAGGAAGTCAGGGCTGTGGGACAAGCAAGGAGTTGAGGCCTAGAGCAGCTCAGCCATGATCATATTGAAAGATGGAGCAGGCTTGAGGGGCCAGGTGGCCTACTTCTGCATCTGGTTTCTGGCATTCAAGAGTCAAGAGAGTTTTATTGTCATGTGTCCCAGATAGGACAATGAAATTCGTACTTGCTGTAGCACAACAGAATATGTAAACATAATACAAAATGGAAGCTAAAAGTTCAGTGTGTCTTTCGACCATATATACACAATAAATAAACAGATATAGTGCAATAATAATGATTACCATTGTTCAGAGCTTAATTGATGTTGTGTTTAATAGCCTGATGGATTGGGGAAGAAGCTGTTGCTGTACCTGGATGTTACGGATTTCAGGCTCCTGTACCTTCTTGTCGATGGCAACTGTGAGATGAGTGGGTGACCAGGATGGTGTGGGTCTTTATTGATGTTAGCAACCTTTTTGAGGCAACGACTGCGATAGATCCCTTCGATGGTGGGGAGATCAGAGCCGGTGATGGACTGAGCAGTGGTCAAAACTTTTTGCAGTTTTTTCCGCTCCTGGACGTTCAAGTTGCCGAACCAGGCCACGGTGCAACCAGTCAGCATGCTCTCTACTGCACACCTGTAGAAGTTCGAGAGAATCTTCCTTGACATACCGTAATCTTCTCAGGAAGTAGAGGCGCTGATGTTCCTTCTTCATAATTGCATCAGTGTGCTGGGACCAGGAAAGATCTTCGGAAGTATGCATGCCCAGGAATTTGAAGTTTTTGACCCTTTCCATCATCGTCCCACTGATATAAACGGGATTGCGGGTCCCTCGCCTACCCCCTCCAAAGTCCACAATCAGTTCCTTGGTTTTGCTGGTGTTGAGAGCCAGGTTGTTGTGCTGGCACCATTTGGTCAATCCGTCAATCTCACTTCTATACTCTGACTCCTCACCATCTGTGATTCTGGTGTTCAAGTGGATTTGTCACCTTTCTTGACGAAGGCTAGTGGCACAGCTTTTCAAGAGACACTAACATGTCCTCATCTTCTCTGCTGAGAGATGTTGCTGTAAATTTGAGTCGGAATTTCCTTTCTGTCAACTTTAGCAGTGATAATATCTGTTCCCGAAGCCTTGCTGTTTTTCAGTTAGTGTAAGATCTTTTCAACTTCTTGTCAATCGGCTAAGGCAGTAAGTATGTGCTCGGGATTATTCAAAGGTTATAAAATTAAATGGATGTAGCGGCCATTAATTGAAAACAAGAACCAGTCTTCAGAACATCTATTCTAATGTACATTGAAGGCAGTAATCAGTTTGACATTAAAAGGAAAGCTATGCAAACGGATAGGCTGATGACTAAAGTCAAGTCATGTCAAGTCAAGTTTATTTGTCACATATGCATATGAGATGTGCAGTGAAATGAAAAGTGGCAATGCTTGCGGATTGTGCAAAAAAACCCTACAAAACAGAATAGAAGAGAATCAGTAATTACATATTTGTGAGGAAAAGCAATTTTAAAAAGACACAACACAACAGTAAATTGGTACAGTAAGTTAGTCCCTGGTGAGATAAGAGTTTACTGTCCTAATGGCCTCTGGGAAGAAACTCCTTCTCATCCTCTCTGTTTTCACAGCATGACACAGCGGAGGCGTTTGACTGATCGTAGCAGCTGGAACAGTCTGTTGCTGGGGTGGAAGGGGTCCCCCATAATGTTGCTGGCTCTGGATCTGCACCTCCTGTTGTATAGTTCCTGCAGAGGGGCGAGAGTAGTTCCCATAGTGCGTTTGGCCGAACGCACTACTCTCTGCAGAGCCTTCTTGTCCTGGGCAGAGCAGTTCCCAAACCAGATTGTGATGTTTCCGGACAAGTTGCTTTCTACAGCCGCTGAGTAGAAGCACTGGAGGATCCTCAGGGAATTTCCTCAGCTGCCAGAGGTGGTAAAGGCGCTGCCTTGCCTTACTCACCAGTGCAGCAGCATGTGATGTCCATGTCAGATCCTCTGAAATGTGGACTGCCAGGGATTTAAAGCAGCTCACCCTATCCACAGTATCCCTATTTATCTTCAATGGTATGTATGTCCTCGGATGTTGTGCCCTCCTACAGTCCAAAATCAGCTCCTTAGTTTTTTTTGATATTCAAGAGGAGGCTGTTGTCCTGACACCAGATCAGCCACCTCTTCCTGAAAGGCCTTCTCATCGTTATCGGAGATCAGGCCCACCACCACAGTGTCATCAGCAAACTTGATTATAGAGTTGGAGCTGAACCTATCCACACAGTCATGTGTGTACAGGGAGTACAGTAGGGGGCTGAGGAAACAATCCTGGGAGGATCCTGCTCAGGGTGAGGGTCTTTGATGTATCTCCTCCCATCTTGACTACCTGGGGCCTGGCGGTGAGAAAGTCCAGGGCCCAGGCACACAGGGGAGTGTTAAGTCCCAGTTCCAGCAGCTTCTCAGCAAGTCTGGTAGGGACTATCGTGTTGAAGGATGAACTGAAGTCTATGAACAGCATCCTCACATAGCCCCCCTTCTGGCTGTCAAGGTGAGAGAGAACGGTGTGCAGAACCTGGGAGACAGCATCATCCGTTGATCTGTTCGGACGGTATGCGAACTGTAGCGGATTCAGGTTGCGAGGGAGGAAGGCGCGAATGTGGTTCTTGACCAGCCTCTCAAAGCATTTAATGTCCACCGAGGTGAGGGCCACAGGCCAGTAGTCATTCAAACAAGCTGGAGAGGCATTCTTTGGTACAGGCACAATGATGGATCTTTTGAAGCAGGCAGGGTCCACATATTTGGTCGGGGAGAGGTTGAATATTGTAGTGAGCACCGGAGCTAGCTGAGTAGCACAAGACTTAAGTACTTGCTCAGATATGCCATCTGGGACTCCAGCTTTCCTTGTGTTCACACGTCACAGAGCCCTCCTCACGTCATGCTCGGATAACGAGAATGTGTATCCATCCCCAGCGGAGGACCTCCCTCCAGCCTCGCTAGCCAGCTCGCGGGCGGTGTTGTCATTAGCCGGCACGCCTGGAGTGATGTTGCCCGTCTCGAAACGTGCGTAGAAAGAGTTCAGGTCATCAGCTAGGGAGGTGCCGACACTTCCGGTTGAGGGGGGGGGGGGGCTGCTCCGGTAGTTAGTTATAGACCGTAGCCCCTGCCAAAGGTGTCTGGTGTCCCGCTCCTCCATCTGTGACTACATCTTGTCCCTGTACCTCCTTTTTGCTTCCTTCATCAGTCAGTAGGACTCTGCCTTATAGTCGTCTCATATTTCCGGATGCCAGGCCCGAGTTGTAAGCAGCAGTGCGGGCATTCACAAATGGACCTGTCCACCCAGGGTTTTTGATGCGGAAAGATGCTAACCCTTACCGTGGGGACGATGATATCGGCTATTGTTGCAATGAAGTCTGTGACCGCTTCCGCGAACTCACTGACGTCACTGGAACTTGCATGGAACATATTCCTGTCGACATCGCTCAGTGCATCTTGCAGCATGGCCTCTGACTGGTTGGACCACCGCTTTACGTCCCTCGTCACTGCCGCTTCCCGTACTATCCTTTGTTGATACTCTGGCAGCAGGAGAATGGCAGCATGGTCAGATTTTCCAAAAGGAGGGAGTGAAACAGCCTTGTCGCCCTTCCGGAACGGCGTTTAGCAGTGGTCCAAGGTTTTTTCCCCCCTGGTGGGACACGTGATGTGTTGGTTAGGCATGACCTTTTTGAGATTTGATTTATTAAAATCTCCAGCCACCACCATAGCCGCATCCAGGTTCTTGTTTTGGTGTCGACGTAGCACATCGTGCAGGTCCGATAGTGCCACTTCGGTGTCCGTATGCGGTGGAATGTAGACGGCTGTGACGATCATTGCGCCGAACTCACGGGGAAGGTAGAATGGACGGCATGAGATCGTCAGATGCTCCAGATGTTGTTTTAGAATTCTCTTGGCATCTCTGATAGCCCAATGAAGAACATGCTTGCCCTACTTGCACAGTGCAGGGTCATCCTTCTTGCGAGCCTCGGATCTGAACTTTAGCAGAGAGTGAATCTCCCTGTTCGCCCAAGGTATCTGGTCAGGGTAGACTTTAATTGTCTTTTAATCATGATGATCAAGAAGCATTTAGGCAGTTGAACATGCACTGAATGGAGGGATCAGGATCAAGCTCAGATGATGTGGTTAGTTTAATTTGTTATTCTGGTCGGCACAGGCATCATGGTCATTGCTGTACTGTTCTATGTCCTGCTATTTTTAATATCAGTGAAAATGCCGCAGAAACACATTCAGCCATCAGCCACTAGATGGCCCTCCATTCACAAGCAATAATCTATAGACAGAGCACTCTTTCTCTCTGAAGATAGACACATAATGCGAGAGCAATTTATCAGCATCTCTGGCAGCATCTCTGGATAGAAGAAATGGGTGACGTTTCAATTCGAGTTCCTTCATTAGCCTAACATTTTGTGTCTATCTTTGGTGTAAACCAGCATCAACAGTTCCTTCCTACACTCTCTGGTTTTGAGAGTTCTGATGTGGTTAATGGGTAAGAGAGAACCACAAATACAGCAGATAGGTGTACAAATAAGGTATTCAATGCATTTTCATAATTGTGCTGTCACTCTATCTGATTCACATTTAATGAAAGGATAATATCATTTTGATGCACGGATCAGAAAGGTTCAGGGAGATATGTGCCAAACGTGGGGCATCTTGGTCGGCATGGAAGTGGGGAGCTCCTTAGGCATGAGGCTTTGTATGTTCCTGATGCACGACCAAAATTCCCAACACCATCCCAAATGCTCCTTATCCATTTTGAGCCGCCGTACGCCAGGGAATCCCAAGTCAGACGGGATGTCATAGAATATCGTAGAATGTTATAGTCATACAGCCTTTTGAATCAACTCAGCCACGCCAACTGACAAGCCCCCATCTAAGCTAGTACTGTTTACCTGCAACTGGCTCATATACTTCCAAACCTTTCCCATCATGTATCCAAATCATATTATCCTTTGTGTAGGAAGGAACTGCAGATACCGGTTTACACTGAAGATAGACACAAAATGCTGGAGTAACTCAGTGGGTCAGGCAGCATCTCTGGAGAAAAGGAATAGGCGACATTTCGGGTTGAAAACCTTCTTCAGCCAGAGAGTCAGGGGGGAAGGAAACTAGAGGTATGAAAAGGTATATATGGATTATGAAGTTTTCTTGGACACATTGAACAAATTAAAAGCTGTCCAAATCCTTTACACTATGGAAGATACAGTCATTAATAGGGAAGTTCAAATCTCCCACTAATACTTCCTTATTATATTTACATCTATCTGTAATCTGCCTCCTCAAAAGCCAGAGGATATAGGTTTAAGATGAGGGGGGAAAGATTTAATATGAACTTTGGTGGCTGTGATGTTTGATGGACTCTGTGGGGTGAGAGGACCCGTTGCTCCCCCCGTGCAGTAGGTGGTGCTACACAGGACAAAGGGAGATGTTTGTATATAGTTTATCCTGTCTGTAGTGTGTGAGTGTGCAGTCAGATTCTATGTGTTGCCATTTTGAGTTGTTTTGCTGCCAGCATTGAGTAATGTAATAATGACTTCTGTTGTACCTTGAAGACTCTCAAGTTTTTGTGCAGACCTAGAAAACGAACACGAAAGTGGTGTCAGGAGTGGGATTCTTCAGATTGCGTCCAAAGACCCAGATAAGAGCCTATTTTTTGTTTTTCATTAAAGCAGAACTCAAACTAACATGTCTCGGCAAAAGTGCCAAGACAATGCGTTGCACGATAGACTGGTCATGGGCTGCAGGCTCGCATTCATCCAGCAGGCGATTCTTGAGGAATCAGATGCCTCATTGAAGAATGTGCTGCAGTGTGCTAAGATGGCCGAGCCTGCTGAGTAAAGAACTGCACAAAATGGCCGGTGAAACAGCATTGAAACTCCCTCAGGAGGTGCATACAGTTCGTCAGACCCGTCCACAACGCCAGATTCCGCAACGCCAGAAACCACTTGATCGACCCAGAGCAAATCCGGAGAAGGTGGGACAGTTTCAGAAGAGCTGCCCCCTATGGGGGGAGGATCGAAACCCTGCTATCGGTGTGGCTCGACTGCTCATCATCACTGTGAGTGCCCGTATATCAAGTCCGTTTGTTATGCCTGTTACCGAAAAGGTCATCTCCAACAGTGTGTCAATCCATAAGAAAGCTGAGAAAGGGCAAGAAAGCGCAAAACACAGTCGACCAAATCGCATAGACCATTCCTATTGAAGTGCTCAGTGTGTCTACGATCACCGACAAGCCGAGGATTTCGCTGCGGGTCTCGAACGTTAATCTACAGTTCCAGGTGGACTCTGGTGCGGCTGTGTCGCTAGTGGGTCAGGACATCTGGGAGAGGATCGGATCGCCGAAAATGAAACCGGCCAACATCCGCCTTTTCGGATACGGACGACATCCCATTCCCACGAAAGGCAAATGCACTGTTGCCGTTTCCTGTAATGGTATGACACAGATGTTGCCGCTGATCGTCGTTGGTAAAGAAGGTACATCCCTGTGCGCCATTGACTGGATCCATGCTTTCAAGCTTGACATGAACGCCTTGATCTACGATGGATCAACTATGGCATTGTCATCGACCACGGATTGCAACATGGTCAGCAAGTGCAAGAATAACCTGCAATAACAGGACGTCGTATGGCACTGGTCCAAAGAGTGTGACCATGCACTCACCAGGTTGAAGGAGATGCTTGCCCAGAAGGCGTTTGGTCCACTATGACTCATCAAAGTCGATCTCGTTGGTCGCCGATGCATCGCCATATGGTCATGGAGCTGTAATCTCACAAATGGTTACTTAATCTTCTATTACCATTTTTTTCAAATGACCTAAAATTGAAGGCAATGGTGAATTCTATCATGAATGTCTACCTTTGCCGTAACGTCACTCCCAAGATATGCAAAGTGGTCCATGGTGTCCTGGATGAACCTTTGCTGTCAGTGCGCAATGTGGTGCAGCAAGCTCCAATTAGTAGATGGTACACAAAAATGCTGGCGAAACTCAGCATGATGCAGCAGCATCTATGGAGCGAAGGAAATAGACAGCGTTTCAGGCCAAAACCCTTCTTCAGTTAGTAGATGATGTTTCTTCCAGGTGTTGAGTGGAAGGCCTCATGGTCATATAGCAATGGTCTGATGAAGGGTCATGACTCAAGACATTGTTTGTCCATAGATGCCACTGAATTCCTCCATCATTTCTGCCCAGGATTTTAGCATCTGCAGTTTCTTGTGTCTGCACCCTCTCATCTACTTTGGTGAACAAATCAACTATGGCTTGGCGTCAGTGTATATCTACATACATATGTCCATCTACATACTGCACCTCAATTAGAAGGGAAGAAGCATAGAAACATAGAAAATAGGTGCAGGAGTAGGCCATTTGGCCCTTCGAGCCTGCACCGCCATTCAATATGATCATGGCTGATCATCCAACTCAGTATCCTGTACCTGCCTTCTCTCCATACCCCCTGATACCTTTAGCCACAAGGACCACATCTAACTCCCTCTTAAATATAGGCAATGAATTGGCCTCAACTACCTTCTGTGGCAGCGAATTCCAGAGATTCACCACTCTGTGTGAAATCTCAGGAAGCAATTCCTGAGTTCCACGTGTTATTTGCAGAGCAGCTCTTAATCCACTAAAAATGCACGGTTAAAGAGCACTTGGCACAGACTCTCCCACTGGCAGACAGCAAGGAGACCCATCCCCTGCATATATTTCTTGCAAGACCAACCAAAATCACAATATAGATTCCATCCATCAATAGGTAAAACAGACAGATCCCAATGCATGGAAATATGTTGGGGTTGAGCTTCACAGAGTACACCTTACTATCTCATCACATGCCCTTCCCTCAACTAAAAGGTTAGACAATTCACACAGAGATATTTATCTGCAGGAGAAAACATCATAGCCATGCTTGGCTCTGTTCGCAAGTGATCTCCACAAATATATGCGTCCAATAAGATTTACTGGATAGCATCAGGAGTAGGAATCTTAAACAATATTTTTCTCTTCCCAAATCTAGCTCAAGATCCCAACTGAAGTGCCTCTTTTTGCCTTTTCACAGGAAATCAAGTAATTCAATGCAGATCCTTAATTAGCTGTCATAAAGGAACAGCAACAGTTGCGAAAACCCACTTTCAACTTTATGCAGCTTGTAATGTACTATTTCTATTCTATTGTCTTTCAACATTTTAATGCATGATGTATGAAGCATTTTCTAAGCAAAGCAATAGTTTTGTTAAAGAAATATTGTCTTCCAATTTAAATCCTACAATTTTGCAATAATCAATGGATTGTAAGAACAATTAGCCCAAAGGAATTATCTTGGTTACACTTTTTGATTTACCACTCCATAAGAGATCTTTGCATGACCAAAACACATACCAGGAACTTGAAGCAGGGATCCATTGTGACTAATTCACAGCTTGGAAGATTTTCTGCTCATTCATTTTCATGGCCAGAAAGTTCCTGACGCTCACAGTTCAGGTACACTGACCTTCATGGCTCAATTCCCAATATACACATCTGACATACAAAATCCTACATCAGGAGTGTTACGGCATAAAATTATAATTCATCTGTTTAAACTCACTTCAGCCATTGTTGTTAAACTATGTGGATTGAGGGAAATGCTCATGTTTGCTGTGCTTCAAAATAAAATTTGAACGGTTAAACTATTTTTTAAGTAGTGAAATAATATTTAAACACTGCAAAATTTGTAAAGTCTCTTTTATCTTAAAGCTGCATTTCCTTTCAATTCAGAGACTATTTTAGACAGTCATAGTCATACAGCATGGAAACAGCCCCTTCAGCCCAACCTGTCCATGGAACATATAAGCCATTTACATTGCATCTTCATAATTATGTATATAATTTTCTATCTTTATAATTCATAAATTACAATAGATTTTTCAGTAATTGATTTTCAGCACCTGATTAACTAACTGTAAATTGTCCCCAATCCCTTTAAGTGAGAGTGCCAACAGATCACTTGCAAAATGTTAATAGGAAAGGATTTTTGAAAGATGGAGTCACTACACTCACTGGAAAGATATTTGAGTTTTGCAAGAGTTTTTTTCCGGAAGAATCGGATTGCATGCAGCTGTTCACGATCTTTTGTGATATAACTGAGAGTACTTGAGATTAAATAATATGTTGAAAATTTTGAAGCTTCTTATTTATGTGAACCGTGGTTCGCTTAATACAATGAATTCCCCCTTTGTTGCAAGATTTCATATAAAACTCACAGTCCAGAGTTGGAGAGGTATTGAAGATACCCAGGGGATATGGGGAGAAGGCAGGAATGGTGGTGCTGGCTCGAAGGGCCGAATGGCCAACTACTACACCTATTGTCTGTTGTGTACCTGGACTTTCAGAAAGCATTTGATAAGATCCCACGTAGGAGATTAGTGGGAAAATCAGAGCACATGGTATTGGGGGTAGGGTACTGACATGGATAGAAAATTGGTTGGCAGACAGGAAACAGAGTAGGGATTAATGGGTCCCTTTCTGAATGGCAGGCAGTGACTAATGGGGTACTGCAAGGCTTGGTGCTGGGACCACAGCTATTTACAATATACATCAATGATTTAGATGAAGGGATTCAAAGTAACATTAGCAAATTTACAGATGACACAAAGCTGGGTGGCAGTGTGAACTGTGAGGAGGATGCTATGAAGATGCAGGGTGACTTGGAGAGGTTGGGTGAGTGGGCGGATGCATGGCAGAATCAGTTTAATGTGGATAAATGTGAGGTTATCCACTTTGGTGGCATAAAACAAGGTGGTAGATTATTATCTGAATGGTGTCAAATTGGGAAAAGGAGAAGTACAAAGAGATCTGGGGGCCCTTGTTCATCACTCACTGAAAGTAAGCATGTTGGCCTTCATAACTTGAGGAGTTGAGTATAAAAGACAATAGGTCCTTCTGCAGTTGTACAGGGCACCAGTGAGACCACACCAGGAGTATTGTGTGCAGTTTTGGTCTCCAAATTTGAGGAAGGACATTCTTGCTATTGAGGGAGTGCAGCATAGGTTAACGAGGTTAATTCCTGGGATGGCGGGACTGTCATATGTTGATAGAATGGAGCGGCTGGTCTTGTATCCTCTGGAATTTAGAAGGATGAGAGGGTTCTTATTGAAACATATAAGATTATTAAGGGATTGGACACGCTAGAGGCAGGAAACATGTTCCCGGTGTTGGGTAAGTCCAGAACCAGGGGCCACAGTTTAAGAATAAGGGGTAGGCCATTTAGAATGGAGATACGGGAAAAAAATTCACCCAAAGAGTTGTGAATCTGTGGAATTCTCTGCCTCAGAAGGCATTGGAAGCCAATTCTCCGGATGCTTTCAAGAGAGAGTTAGATAGAGCACCTAAAGATAGCAGAGTCAGGGGAAATGGTGAGAAGGCAGGAACGGGGTACTGAATGTGGATGATAAGCCATGATCACAGTGAATGGCGGTGCTGGCTAGAAGGGCTGAATGGCCTACTCCTGCACCTATTCTCTATTGAACACAATAACCTCAGTTCATACTTCAGTCTGGTAATGATGAATGCTCCACTGACAGAGATGAGAACATTTGGGTGAGATATTGAGCAGCACAGTGGCACAGCTAGTAGAGCTGCTGTCTCACAGTGCCAGAGACCCAGGTTCAATCCTGACCTTGTGTGCTGTCTGTGTGAAGTTTGCACGTTCTTCCTTTGACCGTGAGGGTTTTCTCTGGGTACTCCGGCTTTCTCCCACAGTCAAAAGACGTGCGGGTTTGTAGGTTAATTGGCTTCTGTAAATTACTCCTATTGAGTAGGAAGTGGTTGAGAATGTGGGATAACATTGAAATAATGTGAATCGATGATCGATGGTCTTTGAACTAAATCTTAAATCAAGGTTCTTTTTGCTGTTGGGTGGAAGTCTACTGTTGTTTGGATGATCTTGATGCCTTCTATCATTAAGTCTGATTGTTATCTAGATTCCCTGCCATCAACCTACATTACAGAGAACATACTACCTGAGACCCGAAATGTCACCTATCCACGGCCTCCAGAGATACGACCTCACCCACTGAGTTACACCAGCACTTTGTGTCTTCACTTTTAGACTTTAGAGATTCAATGCAGAAACAAGCCCTTCGGCCCACCGAGTCCACGCCAACCAATGATCACCCCGTACACTAATACTATCCAATACGCTAAGGGCAATTTACAATTTTGCCGAAGCCAATTAAGGTACACACCTGTATGTCTTTAGAGTGTGGGAGGAAACCGGAGCACCCAGAGAAAACCCATGTGGTCACAGAGAGAACATGCAAATTTCGTACAGACAACACCCGTAGTCAGGATCAAACCAGGTTCACTGGCACTGTAATACAGCAATTCTACTGCTAATTCTGATTCTTCTGTGGACAGGTACAATCAACACCATCAATTTATCATTCTTTAAAGTGATCATATTAGTAAAGTTAAATAATGGGGGAAATGAATGAACATAAAAAGCCTGGACCATGATCTTTGCCCTAGCTTTCTAAAATACACGACTGTAGACATAGTGAATAGGGTAGTAATGACCTACCAGATTTGAGATTGGTGCCTGTTGATTGTAAGCAAACATATTTGTCAGAAGTTTTCTAGGGAAAGGACAATAGAGATAGAAAGGACTACTGCTAGTTATCTTTGCATCACTTATTACAAAAATACTATAATTCATTACTGATGGTGATGAGTCATTTCAAAAATCATAATATCATTAGGAGGTATGTTCATTGGATATTTTTTTCTTACCATTATAAACATTATACCAAAGGTTGGCTTGCTTAAATCCTTGGGTTAAAGCTTCAAGACATGAAGCACATCAAGATGTGATGATGTCTGAAGAAGGGTCTCGACCCGAAACGTAGCCTATTTCCTTCGCTCCATAGATGCTGCCTCACCCGCTGAGTTTCTCCAGCATTTTTGTCTACCTTCAAGATGTGATGAAGTCATTATAGGAATGCCTTGTATGAGAACTTGCATGGATGATATTGTACGATGATCATACAGTAAGTGTCAATCAGTAAAACCTGTTGAAATCTTTATGTGCGGTGTTTCTGATCAATACAATGTTAGTAGATCTTCAAATGATGCACAGATGAAGTAGATGAATGGCTATTTAAATGCTCTGGCTATGCTTATTTGCAAGAGCTTTTCCTCTTCCTTCTCATCTTTTGAGATATCTTGTTTTCTTCTCTAGGTCTGTAATGATAACTCTATTTATAGTTCGTTTTACAAAGCAAAATAACGCAGGATATAGAAAACCACAATTACTTTCAAACAGACTTTCAGAGCTGTACTAGCTAATTAACATCTGAAATTACTGAGCTGTTGGGGAAGCCAATAATCTTAAATAACAAACTACCAATTTAGCTAAGGCAAAACCAATTATATCCATTTCAGCATTTGTTGCCATAGTTATGTTCAGTGTTTCAACATCACTAATAATTTATTAAAACACAATCCTCAATCTGCAAACTAAAACTGAGCAATCCTCAAACTGAAATACCATTCTTTTCACCAGTATGTCTTGCTTGAATTTTACATTATAAAGGCAACCAATTTCAGAGTCAAAGAGTCATAGAGTGATACAGTTTGGAAACAGGCCCTTTGGCCGGACTTGCCCACACTGGCCAACATGTCCCAGCTACACTAGTCCCACCTGCCTTCGTTTGGTCCATATCCCTCCAAAAACGTCCTATCCATGTACCTGTCTAACTGCTTCTGAAATGTTGGGATAGTTACAGCCTCAACTACCTCCTCTGGCCACTTGTTCCATACACCCACCACCCTTTGTGTGAAAAAGTTACCTCTCAGATTACTATTAAACCATTTCCCCTTCATCTTAAACATATGTCCTCTGGTCCTCAATTCACCTACTCTGGGCAGGAGTCTCCATGCATCTACCCGATCTATTCCTCTCGTGATATTATACACCTCTATAAGATTATCCTTCATCCTCCTGTGCTCCAAGGAGTACCAGCCTACTCAACCTCTCTCTATAGCAGACTCTCTAGTCCTGGCAACATCCTCATAAATCTTGTCCATATCCTTTCCAGCTTGACAACATCTTTCCTATAATATGGTGCCCAGAACTGAACACAATACTCAAAATGCGGTCTTACCAACGTCTTATACAACGCAACATGACCTCCCAACTTCTATACTCAACACTGACTGATGAAAGCTAATGTACCAAAAGCCTTTTTGACCACCTTATCTACCTGTGACTCGACCTTCAAGGAACCATGCACTCGCACTACAACACTTCCCAAATGCCTATCATTCACTGTGTAGGTCCTGCCCATTTTAGACTTCCCAAAGTGCAACACCTCACATTTCTCTGAATTAAATTCCATCAACCATTCCTCAGCCCACCTGGCCAATCGATCAAGTTCCTGCTGCAATTTTTCCTAACCATCTTCACTATCTGCAAAACTACCCACTTTTGAATCATCGACAAACTTGCTAATCTTGTCATGTATATTCTCATCCAAATCATTGTTGTGGATGACAACCAGTAATGGGCCCAGCACCAAATCCTGAAGCACACCATTGTTCACAGGCATCCAGACCGAGAAGCAACCTTCCACCACCACCCTCTGCTTCCTTCCATGATGCCAATTTTTTAATCCATTCAGCTATCACTCCATGGATCCCATGTGATCTAACCTTCCAGAACAGTCTACCATGTTTTCTTTTGGTTTTTTTTAATTAATATTTTTATTAGAAGCAGTGTACAGCAGTATAAACCGCGGCATATGACAAAATACATTTATTGTAAATCTTCCATTTTAATTTTGACAAAGATGAAGTAGAAAAAGAGAAAAAGAGCAAGAAAGAGAGTCATCAGCCCTAATCATGGATGCAACATAGAAATCCACATCCCATTGCAACCCTCTGATCCCACCCCACCCTTCTGCCCACCAATATAGATCCCTTAAAACTTTGTTAAGATAGTGTTATCCATTAAGTCTATAATAAGTTCATAAATTCTAGCAGATTAGGTCATTAAGCCCATCAAGTCTACTCCGCTGGTCAATCATGGCTGATCTAACTTTCCCTTTCAACCCCATTCTCCTACCTTCTTCCTATAACCCTTACTAATCAACTAATTCATCTGAGCACGTATCTGACACTGTTGATTAATTTCCCAATGAAAAACAAAATCTGTATTTTATTGACAGTTAATCTTGAAGTAATAATTACCCTTTTTATAATTAACTTTTGTGTAAAATCTTTTTTCAGTTGTTTTGACTGGAGCGTTCTGCAGGATAAAAGTTGAAAATTAGGAATCTGAATTTAACCTAATCCACCTACACAGAACTGCCACTCGGCCATTAAAAACAAAATCTCAAATGGTTTATAACTATTTTAAAGCTGCACAAATTAGTTTTAATGAAAGCTTGTTTACTTGAAATGTTAATGTTGGTTTCCCCCTCACCAGCATTTCTCATTCTTCTTTTAGATTAGCAGCTTCTGCAATGTTTTTCTTTTCCATTGCAAGAACTTACTTTACCTTTGGGCACACGGTGGCACAGCGGTAGAGTTGCTGCCTCACAGCGCCGGAGACTTGGGTTTGATCTGGACTTTGGTGCTGTCTGTGCAGTTTGTATTTTCTCCCTGTGACCATGTGGTTTTCCCTAGGTGCTCCAGTTTCAATTCAATTCAATTTAATTCAGTGAACTTTATTTTTCCGTTAGGAACTTTGGTTTCTGCAGCCATACAACAAAAAGAAACAATTTTACAAGACACACAACCAACTCAATTCACACAGACATGCATCACAGTGAATCTCCTCCTCACTGTGATGGAAGGCAAAGTCTTGTCTCTCCCCTGCTCTCCATCCTCTCCTGATTTTAAAGCCCCCGGCGGGCGATGGTAAGTCCCTCGGCCGTTAAGGCCGCGCCGGCGATGTAAGGCCCTGCTCCGGGTCGTTTTCAGCCCCGCAACTCGGGCGGGAGAAGCTGCCACCGCGGGAGCTCCGAAAAGCTATCCCCCACCAGGAACACGCGAGCTCCTGATGTCACCGTCCACAGGCCTGCAGCTGGAGCCTCCAAAGCCCCGAAGTCTGGTCGCAGCCGCGCACCATCACAGCTCTCCACGCTCCGAGAACGGCCAGCTCCGTGACGGGAGCCCCTAGGTCATTCCAACTGGAGGCCGTTCCACGGTGCTAGGGCCCAACGACAACGGAGACCCGACAGAGAAAAGGTCGGGTCTCCCGTGCAGGGAAGAGATTTAAAAGTTTCCCCCAGCCCCCCCCACCCTGCTCCCCAACATATACACAGTTAAAAACAATATAAAACCACAGCAAACTACATATTGAGCGGGACAAAAAGGACAGATGGACTGCAGAGGCCGTTGCCGCGAAGACGTACGTTAATTGGCTTTGGTAAAAATAGTAAATTGTCCCTAGTGTATAGGATAGTGCTAGTATACTGGGATCATTGGTTGGTGAGGACTCAATGGGCCGAAGAGCCAGTTTCTGTGCACTATCTTTAATCTAAACTATATTACCTGGTTATCAAACAGAGGTAATGAAATAATGAAAGAAAAAGATAACATAACTCGAGAAATATGCAGGAACAATGGACTTCATAATTGTATTTTAATACCCTGAGGGGTAAATGTGCTCAATCCAACAGAAAGATTTTTTTTATAATCTCCATGATTGCTTTTCAAATCAAACATATTTTATTAAATGCAAACTTTTCTTGGTGATAGGCATTCTTACCTTTAAATCAAAAGATGATGCAGTTTGAAGACTAATTTCAGAACCCATAAAACATATAACATATTTAGAAAGAAAACATTCAAAATTACGTGGCAAATGAAACTGTACCAATAACATTCAAAAATCTGACCCCACTCCACTGAGTACAATGATTTGTTCTATAAAATTCTATGATTCAGCTTCTGTCATAAAAACAACAAATAGTAGAATGACCAATCCAAATGAGTGCATTGATTTATTTCCTCGTCTGACAGCCTTTTGCCACCTTTTCACCTTCTAGTCTCTCACTTACTCCACCTGTTTGCCAATCACCTCCTTCACTTGTATCCACTAATCACTTAGAGTCATAGAATCATACAGGCCCCTCGCCCCAACTTGCCCACACCAACCAACATTTCCCATCTACTGTATACTAGTCCCACCTGCCTGCGTTTGGCCCATATCCCTCTAAACCTGTCCTATCCATGTACCCGTCTAAATGGTTCTTAAATGTTGCAATAGTACCTGCCTCAACTACCTCCTCTGGAAACCCATCCTTTACCACCACCACCCTTTGTTTGAAAAAGTTACCCCTCATGTTCCTATTAAATCGTTTTCCCTCATCTTATACCTTTGTTTCTCGATTCCCTAACTCTGGGCAAGAGCTCTTTCCAGGCCCTGTCTCACCCACACCTCGTGTTTCCAGCTTCCCCCCACCCCATTCCATCAGTCTGAAGAAGATCCCAACCTGAAATGATGTCAGTCCATTCCCTCCACTACCTGCTGAGTTCCTCCAATCTTTTGTTTTTTGATCCTAAAGATCCTACCATCTATTGTATAATTTCCTTGTACATTCAAGTGTACTGCCTCACATTTGTCCAGTTTAACTCCATCTGCCAATAATCTGCCTGTTTTCTAATCAATGAATATCCCACTGTATCTTTTGACAACATTCCTATCCACAACTCTGTCACTTTTCATGTCATCTGCAAACTTATTATTCAGACTGCCTACATTTTCATCCAAGTCGTTCATATATATCACAAACAACAGAGGTTCTAGCAGTGATATTTGTGAAAAATCTCTGGTTACAGACCTCCTGTCAGAAAAACCTTCCCTTTACCATTAACTTCTGTCTTCTATGACAGGCTATTTTTGATCCAATTTACTAACTCATCATCGATCTCATGTGAGTTCATCTTCTGGACCAATCTACCATGAGAGACCTTGTCTAATGCTTTACTGAAAACCATATAGACAACAACTTCTTCAAAAAATCAATTAACATAGGACCTTCCCCACAGAGAGTCTTGCTGGCATTCCCTGATAAATCCATGCTTTTCCAAAAATGAGTAAATCCTGTCCCTAAGAATTTTAACCAAAAACTTAACTTCTATTGAAATAAGACTCACCAGCCAATAATTTCCAGCTGCACTTCTTAAACAAAGGAACAACTGTGGCTATTCTCATGTCTTCTGGACCTCATCCATGGCTAAAGACAATGCAAAGATTTCTGTTATGGCCCCAGCAATCTCCTCTCTTGCTTCTCCTAACATCCAGGGATAGCTCCATCGGCCCACAGGAACTAACCCATCTTAATGTTTTTTCAGGAGACGCAACATCTCCTCCTTTTTAATATTGATGTTCCCTGGAATTTCATGCCACCCTCCCTGGTCTTGCCATCATCCATGCCTTTCTCTGCGGAAAATAGCAATATGAAGCATTCATCAAGGACCTCACCCATTTCCTTGGCATCTCCACCTCCCTCTGCAACTGGACACTGGACTTCCTCACTAACAGACCACAGTCTGTTAGGGTCAATAACCTCACCTCCTCCACTATAACACTGAACACCGGAGTGCCACAGGGCTGTGTGCTCAGCCCTCTCCTCTACTCCCTCTTCACCCACGACTGCATCCCAAAGTACGGATCCAACGCCATTATTAAGTTTGCTGACGATACCACGGTAGTAGGACTGATCAGCGACAACGATGAGTCAGCCTACAGGGAGGAGATCCAGCACCTGACAGCCTGGTGTGCCAACAATAACCTCGTCCTCAACTCCAAGAAGACGAAGGAGATTATTGTTGATTTCAGGCAGACCAGAGGAGGCAGTCATACCCCCATCCATATAAACGGGACTGAGGTGGAGCGCGTCTCCAGCTATAAATTCCTCGGAGTACATATCTCGGAGGATTTGTCCTGGTCCCTCAACACCTCCAAGCTGATCAAAAAGGCACAGCAGCGCCTTTACTTCCTGAGGAGGCTCAAGAAAGCCCACCTGTCCCCCCGGATCCTGACCAACTTTTACTGCTGTACCATAGAGAGTATCCTGACCACCTGCTTCACGGTATGGTACAGCAGCTGCACTGCTGCGGACAGGAAGGCACTACAACGGGTGGTGAAAACCGCGCAGTACATCATCGGTGCCCCGCTCCCTGCCATGGGTGCCCTCCACCGAAAACGGTGTCTGAGACGGGCTGAGAAGATCATCAAAGACCCCTCACACCCCAACCATGGACTGTTTGCCCTCCTCCCATCAGGGAGGCGGTACAGGAGCCTCAGGTCACGTACTAGTAGGATGAGGAACAGCTTCTACAATAATACAATCACATTGCTGAACTCGGAGTCCCGCCGATAGATTTCTCCGGTCCCTCCGTCACCATTGTTTAATTATTCTGTATTTTTTTGATTATTCTGCATCTTCTCTCTTTCTATTTTTTTTAATTTCTTTATGCACAACTACTACGGACTGACGCAAAACTGCATTTCGTTGTACTCATACTTGTATTTGTGCGATGACATTAAAGTTGAATTGAACTGGTCTCCACATAAATCCCCTCCTTTATCCTTGAGTAAACCCACCTTTTCACTAGCTGCCACCTTGCTCCCAATGTATGTAAAAAAATGCCTTGGGATTCTCCTTAATCCTACTCATAAGATCATTAGATATATTTAAGGTGAGGATAGATACATATTTGAAAGATCAGAAATGGGGGTTACCAGGAACTGCCACAATGGAAGAACAAGCGTACTCAGTATTTCAACTGTGCATGCCCAGGTCACAGGTCACTCGAGATAAACATTCTCGGCAGCTGAGCTGCTGCATGTAAACCGACCTGCGTTTCATCCGTAGTCAGGATCGAACCCGGGTCTCCGGCTCTGCAAGCGCTATTGAATTGCTACTGGACTGTCCCCGTCCCCTCCCGAGTGTCCCATCCCTGTTTGGCGGTGGCCAGATATGTCTGGGGTCACCCTGGACACCGGCCCAGAGCAGTGGCGGCCCCAGGCTTATAGTCAGCGTGGCGAAGAATCGCTAATTCTAGCTCAACTCTGCTTGTCCCACCGAGTTAACCGACAGTCCTGGACTGATGGGCTACCAGCCCGGAGCAGTGGTGGCCCCAGGCCTACAGCCAGAGCAGAGAAGAAGCGCTAACTCCAGCTCAACTCTGCTCTAACTCCCGAGGAACCCGTTCCCCGACGGGCCGGAGACTGTCAGCTGCACCTCTCGCCTTATCCAGTGGCTGTCGGCAAACCCCCTCGGTGCCTGCGAAAGCCGAGCACCAATCATCAACGGGGATACACACAAAATGCTGCAGTAACTCAGCGGGTCAGGCATCATCTCCCGAAATGTCACCTATTCCTTTTCTCCAAAGATGCTGCCTGTCCCACTGAGTTTGTGTGTGTATCCTACTTGATCCCGGACATCTCCGGCCACCCCCGGACAGGGATGGGACACTCAGGAGGGGACGGGGATAGTCCAGTAGCAATTCAATAGCGCTTGCAACGCCAGAGACCCAGGTTTTATCCTGAATACGGATGAAATGCAGTTCTGTACACACACAGCAGCTCCCCGTGTCTCCCACTCGCATCTGCCCCGTATCTCTCGCTGTTACACCCCGCTCTCCCGCTACCTGGCACCCCCGTTCCTCAGATTAATTTATTTTTTAACATATTTTACATATATTTTTTGTATATATTACAATTTAAGCTAAACCAAATTCTATCTGCAAGAGTTATTAGATTATTTCAAATTACAAAACATGAAAATTTCGAATTCGGCGACAAACCACATAAACTTTTAGCGCGCCAGTTGATAAAAGTTGAAAAGGACCATACAATCCCAAAAATCAAATTAGATAAAGGTGAATTGTTAATGCTTCTAAAAGACATTAATGAAAGGTTTGCCCAATTTTATCAAAGCTTATACACATTCAAAACATCAACAGAAAGCAGAAAAATTACGAACTTTCTTGATAACTGTAAACTTCCAACACTTAATCCGCTGGAACAAGAGGAATTAGGAGCACAGATTTCAATTAAAGAAATAGAAGAGACAATCAATTCACTGAAGAACGGCAAAACACCAGGACCAGACAGGTTTAGTAACGAATTTTATAAAAGATTTTATGAGGTAATTTCCCCGCGTTTATACAACCTTTATACATATGCATTTAAAGAACAGACATTACCGCAAACACTAGCTGAATCAACTATCACACTTATACCCAAAAAAGATAAAGATCTAGAAGACCCCGGTTCATACAGAGCAATTGCCCTGCTAAATACAGATCAGAAAATAATAGCGAAAATAATAAATGAATACATTCGGATCAAAACGGGGTTTATACCCAAGAGACATCCGTTTAATAATTTGAGACGCCTTTTTAACATAATGTACTCACCCAGAACTAAAGAAGAAGGCTTATCAATTATTTCATTAGATGCAGAAAACGCATTTGACCAGGTAGAATGGAAATATCTTTTCACAGTACTGCAAATATTTCAGATGGGAGAAAGTTTTATTTCATGGATAAAATTGTTATATGATAAGCCGACTGCCAGAATACTGACTAACCATATACTCTCTCCTAAATTTCAGTTATCCAGGGGCAATAGACAGGGTTGTTATTTTCCCTTGTGATTGAACCTCTAGCGGAAAGTATAAGAGTACATCCGAATATTATGGCAATAAAACCTCAAGAGAAGACATACCTTCGAAAATTCCCTTTCAGAATTGCTACGGAAATATTCAAATATCTGGATGTTCAGGTAACCAGAAATATACTCCTCTATTCAACGCAAACTTCCCGCCTTTAGTTACAAAATTAAACGCTCTTATTCAATTTTGGAAAACAGTTCCGATATTTCTAATAGGCAGAATATGATATGATATGATATGCGATATGATATGCCATTTATTGTCACTATACATGTACAATGAAATTAAAAGCTGCTCGTACTCAGTGCATGCATACAATTTAGTACAAAAAAAACAAGAGATCAAAAAACAGAAGGGAGAAGGGGGGGGGGGGGGGGGGGGGGGGGGGGGGGGGGGGGGGATATAGGTGCACAATTCTGCGGCGCTATATACATATATACAGATGGAAGTCCGGGTGTTGGGCTGTGAAGTCAGTGCATGTGTGAATTTGAATTAAGAGTAGTTATAATTTTCGGAAAGCAACTATTCCTGAGTCTATTTGTCCTTGATTTGATGCACCTATAGCGCCTTCCAGAGGGCAGCAGGTCGAACAGTCCAAACGCAGGATGGGAGCTGTCTTTGATGATATTCTTTGCCCTGCTAAGGCAGCGGGAGGTGTAGATATCCATCAGGGAGGGGAGAGGGCAACCAATGACCTTCTGCGCTGTCCTAGTTACCCTCTGAAGCCTCTCCCTGTCTGCCATGGTACAGCTGCCATACCATGCTGTAATGCAGTATGTCAGCAGGCTCTCGATGGACGAGCGGTAGAAGGTCAGCAGCAGGTTAGAGTCCAGGTTGTGCTTCCTGAGGACCCTCAGGAAGTGCAGCCGCTGCTGAGCCTTCTTGATGACCGCTGTCGTGTTGTCTGTATGCTATAAAGATGATCTTCCTCCCACAAATCCTCTATTTATTTCAATCGATACCGATATACCTACCTAAACCTACCTTGATTCTCAGATTACAAACTTTATCTGGGATTATAAAACACATAGAATTCATAAACGACATCTATGTAAATCCAAAGAAACGGGCGGACTGGCTCACCCCAATTTCTTACACTAAACAAATATTAAAAATGTAATTTACTGACTATTTGAAAACATATACCCATGACTACCAAACTCTGTTGCCAGATATACTAGACGAATGTATGAATAAAAATTCAGAGTCAAACAACTTAACATCATATTTGTATAACACCCTTCTAAATATAGAAATCCCATCATCAGAAGCAATTAGAAGAGACTGGGAAGAGGAACTAGGCCTAAAAATTCCAAAAGACAGATGGGAAGAAAATATTTTATATATACACAATTGTTCGATTAATGTTAGACATACTTTAATTCAATTTAAAATACTGCACAGACTTTATTATTCAAAGACTAAACTGAATAAGATCTTTCCAAATATATCTCCTATTTGTGACAAATGTCTCCTTCAAGAAGCAACTATAACACATTCCTTCGCCTCTTGCATAAAATTACATAACTTTTGGAAAGGAATTTTTGAAATGTTCTCAAAAACATTAAAAACAAAACTGGAGCCCGACACGGAACTGATTATTCTAGGAACGTCAGAAGCCTGCCCTGAGCTATCAATATTTCAAAGACGTTTTCTCAATTATGGCCTGATAACGGCGAAAAAAATAATACTTAAATTCTGGAAACATACATCTGCCCCTACTCTTAAAATGTGGATTACAAACATGTCTGAGATGCTACATTTTGAAAATATGAGACTTGTCTTAGCAGAAAAACCAGAGCAATTTTCGAAGACATGGACACCATTCAATGATTCATTACAAGGATAGCATGGTGCAACACAATTTTGGAATTAAATCTAATTACGGGTTGGGTGATGGGTGGGGAGAGATACGAAGTAGGTATAATATCACTCTTTGTTTTTCTTATTTATTTTATTTACTCACTCTTCAGCTACACCAATTTGGTAGTCTAGGGGTTCTATTCTTGCACATTCACTTTCTCTCTCTCTCGCTTTTTATCTCTTCTTCTTTCTCATCTTTAGCTAAAAATTAAAATTGAAGCTGTACAATAACTATTATGTCATATGCCACGGTTTATACTTTTGTACACTGCTAATAAATAATAATTTTAAAAAAAGAAAGAAAAAACTATGGCTCTTTCCAATTATTACTCTTTCCTTTCAACCGAACAGGGACATAAAGATTCTGTACTCTTAAAATTTCACCCTTAAATGGCCTCCATTTCTCTACTACATCCTTCCCATAAAACAAAATGTGTCAATTAATTCCACAGATTCGCCCACGTCTGGCTAACGAAATTCTTCCTCATCTCCATTCTAAACCTTTATTCAGAGGCTGCGCTTTCTGGTCCTAGACTCTCCCACTCGTGGAAAAATTTTCTCCACATCCACTTTATCTAGGCTTCATGTTAAATTTCATGAGCTGACCCCTCATGCTAAGCCCTGTCTTCATGGGTCAGTCCTGCCATCCAGGACTCTTTTCTTTAGCAAAACACAAAGTGTTGGAGGAACTCAGCAGCTCAGGCGGCATTAGGCGAGGGAGTGGACATTCCCTCCACTCAGTGGCGTAGCGTGGGGGGGGGGCCAGAGGGGCGGTTGACCCAGCTCCGATGCCGAGCGGCCGCTGCCGCTGTCCCAGCTCTGAGGCCAGGCCGCCGCTATCGCTGCCGCTGCCGCCGTCCCAAAGCCGCCGCTGCCGCTGCCCCAGCTCCGAGGCCGCCAGCCAGCTCCGCCATTCGGCCTTGGCGCAGGCGGAGACGGGGGATACAACAAAAGAAATCGCATCCCCCGAGGGAAGAGACCAAAAACGGGTTGCCACACATACACAACATAATAAACCAATAATCAACTAAACAGGACAAAAGAACAACACAAAAAAAGAAGAAAAAAAACAGACAGACTGCAGGCGAGCCGCAGTTGCTAAGGCAGCCCGCCATCTTTTTGTTAGGTTGAGAAAATAAATACAAAACTTGGATTTATAACAGCTCATGGGACATGGCTAGCCGCTAATGAGGAGGCACAATATTTTTAAACTGCCCCGGCCCTGCCCACCCTACGCCACTACCTCCACTTATACCGCTTGACCGGCTGAGTAGCCCCACCCACATGTGTTTTGCTCGAAATTCCAGCATCCACACTATTTTTTTGTGTTCTTTCCCTGTTTCCTTCATTCCCAGGAACGAAGCAGATTGCAAAAAGGGGTGAACACAGCCCAGTCCGTCATGGGTACCGACAACCCCACCGTCAAAGGAATCTGCAGGAGTCGGCATAATCAGAGACCCACACCATTCTACACTCTCACTTCACTTCTGCCGTTGGGTAGAGAGGTACAGGATCACGAAAACTGTACAGTCCAGGTTCAGGAACAGCTTCTTCCCTACAACCATCAGGCTATTAAACACTATAACCTCCAAATAAGTTCCCAAATACATAGCTTTGTCTTTGCACTATTATTGTATGTTTGTATTTTTACATGGATATATGGTCACCTATTTCTTTTTCTCCAGAGATGCTGGCTGACCCGCTGAGTTACTCCAGCTTTTTTGTGTCTATCTTCGGTTTAAAGCAGCATCGACAGCTCCTTCCTACACATGTTTACATACCTGTTGTGCTGCTACAAATAAGAATGTTATTGTTCCGTTTCGGGACATATGACAATAAAACCACTCTCTTTTAGAGTTCGGCATAATTCCAGTCTAAAGTGAAAGAGACGGGTCTAGGTATAAAAAGCTGCGGGAACTTGTTTATTTACAATGCAACGAAAATGGTCGGGAATTCCAACATATCTCCCCGTTTTAAAACTCATGTTTAGTTTTCTTTGCGCCCTTGACAGTTTCAAAGCCTGCTCGTAACACAAGGGAACAGGAGGAATGCTTCAGCTTGGGATTTACGTTTTGCCAAATCACTTTGAAGCCAAATGAACACCAGATTTTCGCTGCGCTCGTTTCTCCGAGGAGTAATGTAATGTGTAACACGATCGGGACAGATCCGTTGGTATTCGCCCTGAAGCACCTGAAGCGCTGGCGAAATGTGCGTTCATCCCCACTGTAAACAAATGTTGTGAGAGCAGGGAGATGATGAAAACATGTGCTAGAGGAAAGCTTGCAGGCTGTCTGCTTCCTTTTACGTTTTACATTTTTGTGGTCTGATTGTAGCCAGTGGGTTTAAACCCTCTACTTAAAACTTTCAAAGATCCAGACACTTTGCCTTCTGCAGTTTGTAATCCGAGAGAGCGAGTGAGAGAGCGAGAGAGAGTCTCAGTCGAAGATTACCGGTCCTTCCAAAGAAATCCCAAGGATGTGTAATATGGACATTCTGAACTACTAGTTTATCTGGTGCAGCGCGTTGCTATATATTCGAGGTTCCAGCATGAAAGCTGCCAAGAAAAATTAGAGTTTTATTCTTTTTTTTACGAAACCATAATTTCCCCCCTTTCTTTGAGCCTCTTCGCCCACGAAATGAAAGGTAGGTTCGAAGTTAGTGCGAAATGATGTTACCGTATTTGCACGCTTAGTGCGAGAAAGCTGCGCTATTTCGATATGAGTATGTTGACATTTCGTGGCGTGCTTTCTTCGTTGGAGGCTCTTAGAAAATGTATTATTACTGTCTTGGCCTGGATATTTTTTGTCAGAACTGGCATTTGCTAAAGTGACACGAATCGCACGAAATGGTTATTTTCTTTTCGATAGGATTTATTTTCAATCGTGGTGTAATTTCGCTGCTATTTCGCGATATGTCGAAACGACGGTGCTTTCCGCTGTGTTGTGTCTGTGTGTGTGTGTGTGTGGGGGGGGGGGGGGGGGGGGGGGGGGGGGCAGCAGGGAGGATAGTGCGTGAATTCTCACTCGTAAATGTTCCGTAACTTTGTCCAACTGAATAATAGTGGATGGCCTTTCGCAATCTGAAATCTCCACATCCCACCAGTCATCTTGTTTACATTCTCAAAGGAGGAATTTTGACCCCAGGGTATGCAATGTCGTTTAATTTGCCTTCTTGGGAAAAAAAACATCTGGTAGTAATTCTGTGGCAACGGGACTAGAACTGGGTTACTCGGCGGCTTGGAGGGGCTTCCAAATCTCTCTAGTAAACGCAACTTGCCGACATCAGAGAAGAAAACATTTGGTTGTGATCCAGAGTCCTTGTAGAAAAATGATCGCAGCTTTTCTGTGAACTTATGCCATCAGCAACAACATGCATTTGTAAAGAACTCCGAAGCGATACAACAAAAACAACCCCTTCAGCCCACTATGTCCGTGCCGAACACGATGCCAAAGTTAAATTGATTAACCCCCGCCCCCTTCCTCTACCGCAGGGACCGGTGCTGGGTTTAAACTCTTGTTTACCCTCTACATTCACGATTTGGATGACAATGCAGTAAACTTGCAGATGACAACAAAATTGATGCCAAATTGGACAGTGAGGAAGGATATCTAACATAAAGAACAGCACAGCACAAGAAACAGGCACTTCGGCCCACAATGTCTGTGCCAAACATGATGCCAAGTTAATTAATCTCCTATGTCTGCAAGCCATCCATATCCCTCCATATCCGTATGCCTGTCTAAAAGCCTCTTAAATGACTCTATTATATCTGCCTTGACCACTACTCCAGGCAGTGCATTCCAGGCACCCACCACCCTATGTGTAAAAAAACTTGCCCCGCAATTCTCATTTAAAGATTGCCCCTCTCATTTTACAGCTGTGCCACCTGGTCTTTGACATTTTGTCTACTTTAAGGTCGTGATTGTCTAGCAAAATGTCTCAAAGCACTGACTGCAGTATGGTCAAGGTCAAATAGTGAGACCCATAAGCAGTCTGAAGAGGGGTCTCAACTGCCACCCATTCTTTCTCTCCAGTAATGTTGCCTGTCCCGCTGAGTTACTCCAGCATTTTGTGTCTATCTTCGACCCCAAAGAAGACATTGGGATAGAAGACCAAAAGCTTGGTCAGGGTTGGTTTTATGGCAGTGTCATAGAGACTTAGAGTCACACAACGCAGAAACAGGCCCTTCGGCCCAACTTGCCCATGCTGACTGACCAGCATGCCCCATCTTCACTAGTCCCACCTGCCTACATTTGGCCTATATCCCTCTAAACCTATCCTATCCATGCATCTATCTAAATGCTTTTTAAACATTGCGATAGTCCCTGCCTCAACTACCTCCTCCAACTGTTCATCCATACACCCACCACCGTTTGTGTATAAAAGTTAGCCCTCAGGTTCCTTATAAATCTTTCTCCCCTCACCTTAAACCTATGTCCTCTGGTTCTTGATTCCCCTAATCAGAGCAAAAGACTTTGTGCTTTTACCCTATATATTCCTCTCATCATTTTATACACCTCTATAAGATTGTGAAGGATACATTTAATATGCTTTATCTATATGCTTGATTAAAAGCTCAACATGGCTTAACATGGAAATATTACTGCTTGACCTATGCTCTAGATTAAGAGTTGAGCATAGAGACATTATACAATTAAAATTGAGGAACTAGCTGAGACTGGCAAAGCTTACTTAGATTGTTTCGGCCCGAAACGTTGCCTATTTCCTTCGCTCCATAGATGCTGCTGCACCCACTGAGTTTCTCCAGCATTTTTGTCTTACTTCATAATACTTGCTGCAAGCAAACGACTAAATTCTGATCAACGGAGCGATACCGTTAGGCTACGGGAGGAAACATTCATATATTTACACTATTAATATGGGAGGTAACTGGAGAAAAGGAAGTGCAGAAGGTGAACGTGTCTAAAAATTAGGGTCGTCAGTGCTGAGTATGTGGAAAGTTATGGTTAAGCCAGTAACTGACCTAATGGCCATCTGTGCATCTGTTATTGTAAAATACGATTAGCCTTACTCTTGGCCATTTGCATATGTAATCGAACTCGTTGTCACACTAATTCACATGAATCACTTCAGATGATCATACCTGGTACTTCTCGTTTTTGTATGTATAAAAATGTAGCTCACCCCCTCCATAATCGAATGGGTTTTGGAGCGACAAGCAGTATGTAACCATACTGACTGTATCCCCCCTACTCCCGGTACCGTAATAAAGAGTTATTTGTTTGACTGAAATTGTTTGATGTACTCCGTTGTCTTCGAACAAACTTTTACAAGATCACCCATCCTCTGTGCTCTTAACTTTACTCGAGGGTTTTTAAAGGGGAAAGGAATTCCGGGGCTCCGGGTTTGTGCTGGCAAGGATGTGAAGAATTTAGATAGGCACATGGATATGCTGGGACTAGAGGGCTATGGATCATGTGTGGGCAGATGAGATTAGTTTATCTTGACCTTAAGTTCAGCACAGATATTGTGGGCGGAAGGGCTTGTCCCTGTGCTGTATTCTTCTATGTACTAATTGCCTTCAGTTCTGTTCATTAGGGTAGAACTGGAGTTACAGAGTTTTTGGACTGGAGTAGAGTATACTGTAGGGGAGTCTCTGATTTGAAACACTGACCCTGTTCCTCTCCCCACTGTCATTGCCTGACCTGCTGAGTATCTCCAGCACTTTATGTTTCTGGTTTAACTTTCCAGAATCTGCAGGCATTTAGAAAAAAAATAGCAGACTCCTATTTTGTTTCAGTGGGATACCTGCCCAATGACCACTTGAATTTACTTAAGCAGAAATAATATTTTTGCTTAAGAAAGTCCAAATTAGGAACCAAAAGCATATGATCAAAGACCTGTTGCTGGATACCTATTATAGCCCCAGAAAATGTAACATGGATCAGGTGTCATGATTAACCTCTCTCTGTGATTGCAGTGTAAGCTGCAAAGCAACTTAATATTGCTGGTTATTGTAATGATTTTAATGTTCAGCCAACACAAACCATGCTGTTGTTCGGTTGGCATATCATTAGGAGGCCAGTGTGGTCTTGGATGAACACCAGTTAAAACTAGCCTGCGATTCTTAAAGCAAGCCGGCAGGTCTTAAAGGGGAGACGCATTTTGGCTGAATCTAGAGGTTATTGTGACCTTTTGAGTGAGTATACTGCAAAGTTTACAGAGTTCTCGTGAAAAGTTTTCACAATGGAAACCGCAGCCACAGATTGAAGGCATCATGACTGCCATTTGGACGCCAAACATTAATTCACATGAATCACTTCAGATGATCATACCAAAGCTGTTTATTCCAAGAATGGAATTCCTCTGAGATTACATGATAGAATAGATGTATTGAATTACATAGGATACACAGCACAGAAACAGTCTATTTGGCCCAACGTATCTTCAGTATGCCAGTGTTTATGCTCCACTTAAGCTTTCTCTAGTTGTTTTTCTTCATGCATATTTATGAGTATTACATTGTATTCCTCCTATCCTCATGTTTGTCCAGCCACACATGAAAGGTTCTATACTATTCATTTCAAAAACATTCCTAGTGCTAATGAAGAAATAAAAACTGCAGATGCTGCTCTACCAATAAAAAGGGACACAAAGTGCTGGAGCAACTCAGCGAGTCAGGCAGCATCGCTAAAGAACATGGACTGTCGGTGTTTTGGGTCGAGACCCTTCTTCAGACCCGTTTTCCCTCCTGTGATAATGTTCCACACTCTTTGGATTGACAATTCTATTAAATTAATGTTTAACTTTCTTAGTTGGGTCTGATAATGATGGCCTCCCCAGTCCTCCTCACAAGTGGGAACATACCCTCCACATCTCTATCAAAACCCTCAATAGTTTAAACAGTCTCTATTCGATTGGGTTTCACATGGATATTTTTTTGTTCAAGAGGAAAGTGTACTCATCTTCCCTTGACACAATTCTGGATAATCCCAATACTCTCTTCTCTATAAGTCTAGCCTAACCATGATTTGATGCAGATTTAATGAAGCTTCCCTACCTTTCAATTCTATTCTAGAAATTAAATGGTTTCCTTTTTATGTAGACCTGCTAATTCATGGCTTAACCTTTTGTGATTCATGTAATGGTACCACAAGATCACTTTTAAAAATCAACAAAACGTATGGGAGAGGATCACAGGAACAGCTGTGACAGGGAGAGAGAGCGGGCGTGGGCAGAGCAGCCGCCAGCAGGCCTTGCTGATTCACTGAGTGAGCGAGTGTGTCTGCTCAGCGCTCTACCCATCCACGATTGGTACGCCTTGGGGAGTGCAGAGAAGCACATGGAAATGCCCTGTTCCCACCCAGCAAAAAAGATGCCTGCTGCCTCTCAGCACCTAACAAATATCCCCATCCATTTGGCATCCAAAATGCTCATTTTTAGGTTTAGTTTGTTATTGTCATATGTACCGAGGTATAGTGAAAAGTGGCAACCTGCAAGATATTGAAAATATCTTTGCAGTCTATAAGGATTTTGATTCCTAGATACTCATTGCCATAATCTATTTGTTTAAGAAAAAAACTACAGATGCTGGAATAATCAAAGGTAGACAAAAACCTGGAGAAACTCAGCAGGTGAGGCAGCATCTATGGGTGACGGTTCGGGTCGAGACCTTCTTCAGTCTGAAGAAGGGTCTCAACCAGAAATGCCATAATCTCTTTTACATTTACTGACATTGTTGTCTTTGTCCTGCTCTTAGATTGCAGCAGTTGGAAAATTTCAGTGAGGAGATTATTATTTCATAAGTTCATAAGTTATAGGAGCAGAATTAGGCCAATTGGTTCAACAAGTCTACACCACCATTCAATCATGGCTGATCTATCTTTCCCCCTCAACGCCAATCTCCTGCCTTGTCCCCATAACCCCTGATACCCGTACTAATCAAGGATTTGTCAATCTCCGCCATAAAAAGTATCCATTGACTTGGCCTCCACAGCCTTCTGTGGCAATGAATTCCACAGATTCACCACCCTCTTTAGTCAAAAGAAATTCCTCCTCATCTCCTTTCTAGAGATACGTCCTTTCATTCTTAGGCTATGGCCTCTGGTCCTAGATTCCCACACTAGTGGAAACATCCTTTCCACATCTATCCAGGCCTTTCATAATTTGATCACCTCTTATCCTTCTAAGCTCTAGTAAGTACAGGTCCAATGCCTATTTAATTACCTGAGGTTCAGGAAGGAGATTTACCTACTGAACTCTGAAATAATGTGGACTTCTAATAGGTCTTTTTCTCCCTTCCTTCCACTTTCAACAATTTATTCTGCTCTGCACAAACCTGATGATCTTCCTCGGGTTACCCTTTTAGTAATTAGTTTGTGCAGTACTTCTGATGTTAGTAAAACTGTTCTCTTCACCTAGCACTCACATTTTTAATTTTGTGACTCAACACAATAATACACCACTATTTTAGGAACGATAGCAATTGCTGACCTGCGAGTCTTTAATGATCCCTTTGGAAAACACTGATGTGGTGTTCCTTTTAAATGTTTGCTTACAATGGACATGAGTAGCTGGTAGAGCTGGTGCCTCACAGCGCCAGAGACGCGGGTTCGATCCTGACCTAGGTTGCTGTCTGCGAATGTGGAGTTTGCACATTCTTCCCTGTGACCGCACGGGTTTCCTCTGGATACCCTGGTTCCCTCTCACATCCCAAATAAACGTGAGTTTGTAGGGTTAATTGGCCTCTGTAATAAAAATCCCTTTCTTGGATGAGAAAGTGTGAACGGGTGATCAATGTTCAGCATGAACCCGGTGGGCCGATGGGCCTGTTCCATATTGAATCTCTAGAGCATTGAGCTTCAAAATGGGTGGTGGTATAAAATCAGCACATTGTTCTGCTAATCCATGTCCAATAAAATCTGGAGTGTGGCGGCGCCTAACGGCAGCAGCTCGACTGCAGTCCGCCTGCCTTTTTAACATTTTTGTCCCGTTAGCTGTATGTTTTTTGTTTTAATTTTTATTATGTTTTAACTGTGTATATATGGGAGGGTGGGGGGCAGGTGGGGGAAACCGTTTAATCTCTTCCCTGTACGGGGACCTGACATTTTCCCTGTTGGGTCTCTGGTGTCGTTGGGTCTAACATCGTGGAGCTGGCGGCGGCCTCCAACTGGAACCCAACCTGAGGGCTCCAGTCGCGGAGCCTGCGGACTCGCCATTGCGGAGCTGGCCGACTTCGGAGTGGGGAGAGCTGTGGTGGCGCGCGGTTGCAAACCGACTTCAGAGCTTCGGAGGCTCCGGCCGCAGGCTCGGTGGACAGGAACATTGGGAGCTCTCAGGTCCCTGGTGGGAGACCGCTTTTCGGAGCTCCCACAACGGCAATTTCTCCCACAGGATCTCAAGATTTAAATGACTTGGAGCGGGGCCTAACATCGCCCGGCGCGGCTTAAACGGCCGCGGGACTTACCATCGCCCGCCGGGGGCTTTAACATCGTGAGCCCCAGTCGCCTCGACACTGCAGTTGGACTGCTGGACCGTGGGAGAAGAATAAAGGGAAGAGATATGACTTTTGCCTTCCATCACAGTGAGGAGGTGTTGGAGATTCACTGTGACGGATGTTTATGTAAATTGTGTTAAGTGTGGGTCTTGGTTTTTTTGTAATGTCATGTCTGCAGGAATGAAATTTCGTTCAAACCTTGTCTGTTTGAATGACAATAAAAGGCATTCTATACTATACTATTCTATTCTATTCTATTCTATTTACAACACCTCACAGACATTTAGCATGTGTGTGCACTTGTGCTTGTCTCCCCGTATGGTTCAAGCATATTTTGTTTCACAAAGGTGCAAACACATCACAGATACATTTGGAACTCCAGCAGCAATTAGCACACAAAATGGAAACACTAACTGACCCAAGTTCTCATCTTGAGGGTATTGCAAAGGAAGCATGATTACGAGATTGTTCCAGAAAAAGGTAGAAATGCTTAACATATCAGTCGTATCTGTTGAAAAAGAAACAGCTATATTTTTCAGGTTGAGGAACCCGTTTAATTTCATATTTTCATACTGTTTTGCTATTTTGTTAAAATTATTATTGCCACGAATGATGGTCTCATCATTCAATAATCACAATCAACAGCATCAATAAAATTAATGTGAGGACACAAGGAAGCTGGTGTACAAAAGAAGTTACAATATGCTGGAGTAACTCAGCGGCTCAGGTGGCATCTCATGAGAACATGGATAGGGGATGTTTCTGGTCGGGACCGTTCTTCAGACTGATTGTAGTAACATGGAGAAGGCTGGAAGAGGAGAGGTGTAGGACAAAGCCAAGTGTGTGGAGTTGGGTGCGGATTTTTTTTGATAGACATATGGTTGGACAAAGTCCAGAGATGAAAATACAAAGGTGTGAGATAAGGATAGGAGTGCCAGTTGTGAAGAGACAGGAATATACGGGGAAGGGAAGGGGTTGGAGAGAAATGGGTACAAGTCCACGAGGGCACAGGGAAGAGATGGGGAGCAGTTACAGAGACTAAGTTTTGTATCTGATTGACCAAACAAACTGAGGACCCACACATTCAGATTCAGATTCAACTTTAATTGTCATTGTCATTGTCAGTGTACAGTACAGAGACAACGAAATGCAGTAGAAAACAAAATGAAACCAAACACATTAAGTGATCTTTTTATATATGTGGGTAGATTGGGGTGTGGAGTTCACAATTAAACTTTCCCTTCTTTCCTCCTAGCTAATTTAAATTCTTTCTGGTGGTTATTTCACAAAATGATATATTAAGGAACTAACTATGTCATTAAGCTGGAAAGAGAGCAGATATGTTTTATGAGAATGTTGCCAGGACTCGAGGCCCTGAGTAATAGGGAGGGATTGGGCAGGCTAGGACTTTGTTCCTTCGAGCACAGGGGGCTAAGGGTTGACCTTATGGAAATGTATAAAATCATGAGCGGAATAGATGGGGTGAATGCACAGTCTTTTATTCAGGGTAGGGGAAGCAAGATCTAGAGGATATAGGTCTACGGTAAGAGAAGGAAGATTTAATAGGAACCTGAGGGACAACGTTTTTACTCAGAGGGTGGTGGGTGTGTGGAATTAGCTGCCAGAGGAGATAGTTGAGGCAGGTCCAATAACAACATTTAAAAGACACTTGAAGAGATATATGGATAGGAAAGGTTTAGAAGGTTATGGGGCAAATATGGGCAAATGGAACAAATGTAGATGGGGCATTTTGGTTGTCATGGACAAGTGGGGCTGAAGGGCCTGTATCTGTGCTGTATGACTCTATGACTCTAACTTGCAAAATGAAAAGATCTGGAAGTTCAAGTCTTGTATAATTATTGACGTCTTGAGTTTCCTTTGCCTCATTTATTTAATTGCAATAAAGTGTAAAAATATCAATAGACAATAGACAATAGGTGCAGGAGTAGGCCATTCGGCCCTTCAAGCCAGCACCGCCATTCAATGTGCTCATGGCTGATCATCCACAATCAGTACCCCATTCCTGCCTTCTCCCCATATCCCCTGACTCTGCAATCTTTATGAGCCCTATCTAGCTCTCTCTTGAAAGTATCCAGAGAACCAGCCTCCACCGCCCTCTGAGACAGAGAATTCCACAGACTCACAACTGTGAAAAAGTGGCTCCTTAGCTCCGTTCTAAATGCCTTACCCCTTATTCTTAAACTGTGGCCCATGGTTCTGGACTCCCCCAACATCGAGAACATGTTTCCTGCCTCTAGCATGCCCAAACCCTTAATAATAATCTTATATGATTCAATAAGAAAATTCCAAAGTATACAAGCCCAGCTACTCCATTCTCTCAGCATATGTGGAATTAACCTTATGAACCTATGCTGCACTCCCTCAATAGCAAGAATGTCCTTCCTAAAATTAGGGGACCAAAACTGCACACAATACTCCAGGTGTGGTCTTACTAGAGCCCTATACAACTGTAGAAGGACCTCTTTGCTTCTATACTCAACTCCTCTTGTTATGAAGGATAACATGCCATTCGCTTTCTTCACTGCTTGGTGTACCTGCATGCTTACTTTCATTGACTGATGAACAAGGACCCCCAAATCCCGTTGTACTTCCCCTTTTCTCAACTTGACACCATTTAGATAATAATCTGCCTTCCTGTTTTTGCTACCAAAGTGGATAATCTCACATTTATTCACATTAAACTGCACCTGCCATGCATCTGCCCACTCATCCAACTTGTCCAAGTCACCCTGCATTCTCATAGCATCCTCCTCACAGTTCACACTGCCACCCAGCTTTGTGTCATCTGCAAATTTGCTAATGTTACTTTGAATCCCTTCATCTAAATCATTGATGTATATTGTAAATAGCTGCGGGTCCGAGCTCTGAGCCTTGCAGTACCCCACTAGTCACTGCTTGCCATTCTGAAAGGGACGCACGCGTTCATCCCACATAGATACAGAGCTGACATTTCTGATAGAGGTTAGATATCTAAAATCCAGCTATCTGAAACCAAAACTTTCCGAAAATAAGACATTTTTGAAAACTATTCTGTTCTATATTTATTTCATTTTACTGTGAACTTACTGTGCAAATACTAGGAAGGTTCAGTGAGGTGAAAGTTCTTGTTGATGCGTATGGTTAGTTATTGGCTTCACTGCTTTGTTGACAGTGGTACACAGGTCTAGTTCCTCTGCTGTTGCATTGATCTGAATGACCATTGACCCGTCTCAGCCTGAACCACCTGAACTCCACCTTTGTAATTTCCTGTGTTTTCTGCCATTGCATTAATGTCAAAAGGTCAGAGATACCCCTGTGTGCAGCACTGCAAAAAGGAAGCCTATTGGGTTGTCTGTAATCAATACATTTACTGTTGAAATTGGATAAAGGCTCAGGAATAAGTGGAGCATGTGTAGACATTGACACCATTTATGACTAGATCATGAAGATTTTTTCCAGAAATGATATACATAAATACACAGATGAGAAACTATCTACAAATTTAAAATTATGATTTAGACAGTGGTAATAGAGAGTATGTAACAGAGATGAGGATGCCACTAAATGGCCAATTTCAATTTAGAATGCTAATTGTCTCAATGATGAACTGCAATAAACTGAGTGTTTCAAGTCCAAGATGGTTAATCATATTTAAAGGCATCATGGAATAAGGTAATTAGAAATGTGTGCAGATGAAGCCTCAGTGGATTTTGCCAGTAATTGCCAATGAAAATCTTTCTGCTGGGTAAATCTACTTTGCCATTGAGATATCCCTACATTTGCATTAATTACCATGGAAAATCTTAGCTATGGCTGATGAAAATTGCACTGAGGAAGTGCAATTAAACCAAAAGACACATTTACTGTGCTGGGATTTGCAAGAATGGGTCAATTTGTACGGGAAAAGGCCAGTGTCCAAAATGCTACAAGGTGGGAAAGTATATTTTCATTTCATTATTTTACAGAAAAAAGAGCATGGATCAACAGATAGATTTGTTTGGATTGATTTGAGAGGCACTTTTGTTCACAAATCTTGTCAGTTCATTGAGGTTGAAGAAAAGTGTTGTTGTTACAATTTGTTGAATGAACCCTGAGAATAACTCCTAATGCTATTGTGAAAGACACAAGGTCAGGCAGTATCTGTGGAGGGAATGGACAGTCTACGTTTCAGGTCTGAGAAAAGGTCCTGACCTGAAATGTTGTCTGTACATTTTCGCCACAGATGCTGCCAGATCCGCTAAGTTCCCCCAGCACTTTGTGTTTTGCTTCTTTAGAAAGACCATGCATTTCTAAGATTTATAACTCCAAATATACCATTGTTGGTACAGCTAATGACCCAAAGAATTTTAAGATTCATGTAAGTTTAAAGACAAATTTATGAGGCATTTGTTTAATGCTATGAATTAAGACCTGCGGATGGAAGGTTACATTAATGATTTCCAACAAAGAACGTTGGAGAAGGCAGGCATGGGTTATTGATTGAGGATGGTCAGCCATGATCACAATGAATGGCAGTGCTGGCTCAAAGGGCCAAATGGCCTCCTCCTGCACCTATTTTCTTTGTAACGCCAATGGGCTGCTGAACATGTATGGAACCAAGTGATTGAAGGTGCCATTACCAACATGCCCTGTGACTGAGACTACTGTATGTTTTTTGCTCATGAATAAGTTGTTAATTTTGAAGAATGTGTGTTGAAAGAGGAGAAAATGATTTTGGAGCCATTAGGTTTTTGAAAACGGTTGACTTCAGAAAGAAAAGTAATTGAACAGCATTGGCAATGATGCTTCCATTGTTTTAAATTATGTTAATTATAAATTATAATAAATTATAATAATTGTTGAAATTATGAAAAGGGTTTTACATCTGAAGGAGAAAGATAAAACAGCGAGGTTGATGAAAAACAATGGTGATCCAATAGAGAAGGGTTTCTAGATAAATGTATAAATACATGTGAAGATATCACAAAAGCCCTAGGACAATAGAGCTTTAAAACTAAGAAAGAGATAGGGCAGGTTGACAAGATTCAAGGAAAATTTATCAAAGGTAAGTCTCAGAACCAAATGAAATTATTTAAGAAGGAACTGCAGATGCTGGAAAATCGAAGGTAGACAAAAATTCTGGAGAAACGCAGCGGGTGAGGCAGCATCTATGGAGCGAAGGAAACAGGCAACGTTTCGGGTCGAAGAAGGGTCTCGACCCGAAACATTGCCTATTTCCTTCGCTCCATAGATGTAGCCTCACCCGCTGAGTTTCCCCAGCATTTTTGTCTACCAAATGAAATGACCTGATTTGTTTAGCAAATAATCCCAGTGGATTGTTATTGACTGAAGTCGAACTTTAATTGCAATAGCCAGATGTAAATAGCCCAATATCTTTCTTTGGAAGTGGATAATAGGAAGAACATTTGTTTAATTTTCAAGTAGTTTCAAATCTCATGTATACATTGTCAAAAATCCAGGAAAATCTAAAAATTCAGTAGGTTCAGTCTCAAGGGTGTCAGATTTTGGATATACTGCTCTTGCAGTGTCACAGGTTAATATTACTCTCTTTCTCTGGCATTCATCTTGATTCCACCTCCTCGAAATGAGCTAACTATTGGACTGCTCATAAACATCTCTCTGATTTGAAGTAATGGAAGGAGCTTGCCATCAGAAGCTATCACTAGCTTCGGCCTTTGGAACACCTTTCAAGTCTAACTGTGGCCAATGTTTTATAACCCATAATTTAAAATTTAACTTTTGAGTATTTATGCATGGGGCAATAGTGGGCAATGGCTTTGGTATATCCCAGGCAAGCTCCATCTAAGTGTCAGTGTAGGTGAGGGGAATATTAAGGTGATAATGTATAAATGAACTCTCAGAATATGTTCAATGCAGACTGAAGAGCTTTATTATGAAAATCTAGACATGTGGTTATAAAAGAAAACACAATAGCAGCAGCCAGACAGGAAATAGAGAATTGACGTTGTTAAGTGTTTTCATAGTTGGAGGAGGAATGGAATTAGAGTACAAAGGGTTCAATGCAGGGACCACATTTGTTTTTGACATTAATTGTTGAATTAACCCGGCAGTTCACTGCATGATCTGGTACATCTATTTATTTGATGGCTTCAGAAGTTGGAATAATGCAGATTGTGACATCTTATATAAATTAATATGTACACAACATAGATGTAGTAGTCTTAAAGACGCCTTAAAAGCCAGCATGAAGAAATGTGAAATCGACATCGACAACTGGGAAACCAATGCCAGGGACAGGAAACTTTGGTGAACCATCATCCAAGAAGCGCAGAATTAGAAGAGATGCGCAGAATTAGAAGAAAAGAGAAGAAAACGGAAAGGTATGCAGCAACAACCAAAGCCCGATCTGCCATCAGGAATTACCTGTCCTGAATGTCGAAGAACTTTCAAAGCCACGAGTGGACTCATAAACCACCTGAGAGTCCATAAAAACAACAAAACGTAGACCATCATCCTCGACCTCGACGGATAGCCACGACGATGACGAGTTGTCTCCCCACTGCCACTTCCATTTGGGGATTTCAATTATTATGAAAACAACCTTCTTGGATTCAAAATACATTTAGCATGTCTCCTATAAACTTTATGTCAATAATAAGAAGAAATCTATTCCAGCTTTGATTCCCTGTTTATTCCATTAATGTTGTATACAGACCACTAAACAGCAGTAGTGAGGTTGGGGATAGCATCAAGCAGGAAATTAGGGATGCGTGTAGTAAAGATGCAGCGTTTATCATGGGTGACTTTAATCTACATATAGATTGGGCCAACCAAATTGGTAACAGCGCTGGGAAGGAGAATTTCCTGGAATGTATACGGGATAGTTTTTTAAACCAATACGTAGACAAATCGACTAGAGGGCAGGCTATCCAAGACTGGGTATTGTGTAATGAGAAAGGATTAGTTAACGATCTTGTTGTGCAAAACCCCTTGGGCAACAGTGACCATAATATGGTGAAATTCTGCATTAGAATGGAGTGTGACACGGTTAATTCAGAGACTAGGGTCCCGAACTTAAAGAAGGTATGAGACGAGAATAGGCTAGGATAGTCTGGCAAATTATACTTAAAGGGTTGACGGTGGAGATGCAATGGCAAAGATTTAATGACTGCATGGATGAACTCCAAAAATTTTTTTTTTTAAAAATAGGTGAAGGAGTAGGCCATTCGGCCCTTCGAGCTAGCACTGCTATTCAGTGTGATCATGGCTGATCATCCACAATCAGAACCCCGTTCCTGCCTTCTCTCCATACCCCTTAACTCCGATATCCCTTAGAGCTCCATCTAACTCTCTCTTGTTCATCCCTGTCTGGCGAAAAAATAAAACGGGGAAGGCGGCTCAACCGTGGCTAATAAAGGATAATCAAGCATAATGCTAAATCCAAAGAAGTAGCATATAAATTGGCCAGAGGACGCAGCAAAGTGGAGGACTGGAGAAATTTAGAACTCAACAGAGGAGGACAAAGGGGTTAATTAATAGGGGGGGGGGAGGGCATGAAAGAAAGCTTGTGGGGAATATAAAAACTGATTGTAAAAGCTTCTTTAGGTATGTAGAAAGGAAAAGCTTAGTGAAGACAAATGTAGGTCCCTTACAGTCAGAGACAGGTGAATTTATAATGGGAAACAAGGAAATGGCAGAACAGTTAAATGAGCACTTTGGTTTTGTCTTCACTGAGGAAGACACAAACAATCTCCCAGAAATACTAGGGGACCAAGGATCTAGTAGGGAGGGAGGAACTGAAGGGAATCCACATTAGTCAGGAAATTATGTTAGGCAAACTGTTGAGACAGAAGGCAGACGCAGGGCCTGATGGTCTGCGTCCCAGAGTACTCAAGGAGGTGGCCCTAGAAATCGTGGATCCATTGGTGATCATTTTCCAATGTTCTCTCAACTCTGAATCAGTTCCTGTGGACTGGAGGGTAGCCAATGTAACTCCACTTTTTAAGAAAGGAGTGAAAAAACATGGAATTATAGACCAGTTAGCCTTTCATCAGTAGTGGGAAAGATGCTTGAGTCGATTATTAAAGATGTTATAGCAGCGCCTTTGGAAAGCAGTAACAGGATCGGTCAAAGTCAGCATGGATTTATGAAGGGGAAAGCATGCTTGACTAATCTTCTGGAATTTTTTGAGGATGTAACAAGTAGAATGGATAAGGGAAACCAGTGGATGTGGTGTATCTGGACTTTCAAAAAGCCTTTGACAAGGTTTCACACAAGAGATTAGTGTGCCAAATTAGAGCACATGGTATTGGGGGTAGGGTATTGACATGGATAGAGAATTGGTTAGCAGACCGGAAGCAAAGAGTAGGAATTAACTGGTCCTTTTCAGAATGGCAGGCAGTGACTAGAGGAGTGCCGCAAGGCTCAGTGCTGGGACCCCAGTTATTTACTATATATATTAATGATTTAAACGAGGGAATTAAATGTAACATCTTCAAGTTTGCGGATGACACAAAGCTGGGTGAAAGTGTGAGCTGTGAAGAGGATGCTATGAGGCTGCAGAGTGACTTGGATAGGTTATGTGAGTGGTCAGATGCATGGCAGATGCAGTATAATGTGGACAAATGTGAGGCTATCCACTTTGGTGGCAAGAACAAGGTTTATTCAAGCAGATTATTATCTGAATGGTAATATGAATAAATGGGTCTAGGCAGATGTGGCAGACACATAATGTGAATGGGGAACATCTGTACAATCCATTCTACACCTACTAAGATGCCCACTTCTTGGGGAACAATGCTGCCTGGAAGATCTAGCAGTGAAAAATGAGCAGGCTGTCCACTGTGCAAGAGCCTGACCGAACATTTGAAGCATAGATGATGGGCACGACAGAAGAAGATCTGAATGGTGTCAGATTAGGAAAAGGGGAGTTGCAACGAGACCTGGGTGTGCTTGTACATCAGTAACTGAAAGTAAGCATGCAGGTACAGCAGGCAGTGGAGAAAGCCAATGGCAAGTTGACCTTGATTGTGAGAGGATTTGAGTTTAGGGGCAAGGAGGTCCTACTGCAGATGTACAGGATCCTGGTCAGACTGCGCCTGGAGTATTGTTTGCAATTTTGGTCTCCTAATTTGAGGAAGGACATTATTGCTATTGAGGGAGTGCAGGGTGCGTTCACCAGGCTAATCCCCGGGATAGCGGGACTGACATATGATGAAAGAATGGGTCGACTGGATGTATTCACTAGAATTTAGTATGAGAGGGGACCTTATAGAAAGATATAAGATTCATAAAGGATTGGACAGGCTAGATGCAGGAAAAATTGTTTCCGATGTTGGGGAAGTCCAGAACCAGGGGCACAGTTTAAGAATAAGGGGTAGGCCATTTAGGACTGAGATGAGGAAAAGCCTTTTCACCCAGAGAGTTGTAAATCTGTGGAATTCTCTGCCACAGAAGGCAGTGGGGGTTTTCTGGATGTTTTCAAGAAAGAGTTAGATCTAGCTCTTAGAGCTAAAGGAATCAAGGGAAAAATTCAAGATTCAAGATTCAATTTAATTGTCATTTGGACCCCTTGAGATCCAAACGAAATGCCGTTTCTGCAGCCATACATTACAAACAAATAGACCCAAGACACAACATCATTTACATAAACATCCATCACATTGCTGTGATGGAAGGCCAAAAAAACTTATCTCTCCACTGCACTCTCCCCCCCCCCCCGATGTCAGAGTCAGAGTCAAAGCCCCCGGCTGGCGATGGCGATTGTCCCGCGGCCATTAAAGCCACGCCGGGTGATGCAAGGTCGCACACCGGGTCTTGGTGTTAGAGCCCCCGGCGTGCGCTCGCAGAGTCCCACGGCCATTCCAAGCCGCGCGGGGCGGTGATGTCAGGCCCCGCTCCAGGAGCTCTTCGACCCCGCAACTCGGGCGGGAGAAGTCGCCGTTGCGAGAGCCCTGAAAAACGGTCTCCCTCCAGGGACCCGCGGGCTCCCGGTGCCGCCGTCCGCCAGACCCGCAGTTGCAGCCTCCGAATCTCCGGAGGTTGGGCCGCAGCAGCAGCAGCGCTCCACCACCGCTCTACCCGCTCCGGACTCGGCCAGCCCCGCGACGGTGAGGTGAGTCGTCGGCACCAGAGTCCCCGGTCTTCTCCTGTTGGAGGCCGCTCCTCGTAGCAGCCCCAACGACAATGGAGACCCGACAAAGAAAAGGTCGGGTCTCCCGTGCAGGGAGAGATTTAAAAGTTACCCCCTCCCTCCTACCCCCCCCCAGAAGGCAGTGGGGGCACCCCAACATTTGGAACAAAAATTACATAAAAACATAGACAGAAAATAATAAAAATGCAGACGGGCTGCAGAGGCCGCTGCTGACGAGAGTCGCGCCGCCTACCCAGGAACAGGGTACTTTTAGATGATCAGCCATGATCTTATTGAATGGTGCTGCTGGCTCGAAGGGCCAAATGTTCTACTCTTGCACCTATTTTTCTATGTTTATACTGTATTATATATTTTTTAATGTTTTATCTTTATCAAGAACATTTTAGATTTATAAACAAAAAAATAATACAGACTATACCAAAAATGTTTTGAAAAACAAAGGACGAATTCAACTAAACCTCTGTTACCAGATTGTTTAATTAAATCCACATTTATGGTGGGACACAATGGAGAAAATCAACAGCTTTAGTTTGAAGATCGACACAAAAGGCTGAAGTAACTCAGCAGGTCAGGCAACATCTCTGGAGATAAGGAATAGTTGACGTTTCAGGTCGAGACCCTTCATCAAGCAGCTTTATGTTCCTGGGATTACACATCTCTGATGATCTGTACTGGGTTCAGCACCTTGATACAATCACAAAGAAAGCTCACCAGCACCACTATTTCCTCAGAAGTTTGAGGAGATGAGGCATATTGCTAATTATCTAAAGAACTTCTACCGGTTTATGGTGGAAAGAATATTAACTTGTTGCATCACAGCCTGATTTGATAATTCAAATGGTCGAGAACAAAGAAGGCTGCAAGATGTGGTGGACATCATGAGTACTGACCTCCCCACCATCAAAGAGGTTGACAGAAAGTACTGCTGCCTCAAGTGCTGACCATGGTGCCGGTACTACCTGCTGGCATAGGCTTGGTTCACCTGCCGTGGGATCGGGTAGCTTGTCCTCAAGAGGGAAGTGTCTGAGCCCAGCCCCTGTTCATCCCTGAGGAGTGGAGTCCCGGAGAAGAGGTTAAGGAGAGATGGCGGTGGCGGCGGACGCAAATACAAAGGGCTGGTAAGAGGATCCGAGGTATTATCCTCCACACATTCAAGGTCAGCTGTCGGAGCACAGAGAGGGATGGCGGTTCGCTGGTCGATGCAAGAATCTGGACCGAGGCGACAGCTGGAAACTATGTATCAGCCAGGGGCTCGACTGGATTGGGCGGCGCTCTGTGAGACCGAGCGTGCTGACCAGACACAGCCTGCAGCGGCATAGAGTGATGGAGGACACCATAGACGTAGGGCTCTGAGAAGATTGGCATGTCCACGAGGATTCTCTCAGACTTCTACAGATGCGGTATAGAAAATATTTTGTTGGGATGCTTCCCGGAGTGATATGGCAACTGCTCTGCTCTGCTCTTGGCTGCCTGAACCTGCAGAGAGTGGCGAACAGTCCATCACAGACTCGACACTTCCTTCAGGCTGTCCATTTTCATGTTGCTTTGCATTAAGAAGGCTGGAAGTATTGTTGAGGATGTCTGACACTTTGGCACTACATTTTTCCTCTTCTATCTTCTGGGTGAAAATGCAGGAGCCTGAAAGCTCAATCTTCCAGACTTAAAAAACAATTTATTCCCCGCTCAGTCAGACCGCTAAACCTATCACCTCTTTCTCACTTGCTTTCCAGAGGTACTGCCACACACTCTTAACTCTACTACCTTTGGTTATTCTGTTATTCCACTTTAGTATTTTCCTTCCTACAACTTTCTGCAACAAGAAGAAGTCTCATCTTGACCACTTCCTGCCTGCGCTGTATATTGATTTTAGAAAAAACGCTACCATATATCGCTATGATTTTTTAGCCCTCTCACTCATAGTCCTCCTCCGCTGAGCAGGCCCCGAGGATTTTTCCCATCGATCAAAAATAAAAAAAGTTATGCGGGTTTAAAAAACCTTGAGATCCTCTCGCCTGTCAATCACTGCAATGAAGGTAACGCCCCTTCCGGGGGTGGGGGCAGGACTATAAAACCCCGGATGCCTGTACTTGACTCAGTCACTCTGCAAGATAGTGAGGGAGAGGCCACGACTCTCATTCTAAGCTGCGAATCAACAACTGTGAGTCTGCAATGTAATTGCAATAAATGATTTGTTAGCCCTTAATGACAATGCCATGAGTTGTTTGGCCTGCTGCCCTGCTTGTGCTTGAAACTGCAATGCTTTATTAGGTCCGACTGTGTTTGGAAGGAATAAATGCTTTATTAGGTCCGACTGTGTTTGGTTCAAAAATCCAGCTAATTTCGTGACTTCCGCTTAGTGAACAGGTTGCGCTGATTGCATAATTTCTGGTGAGTGCAGAGGTTGTGCTAATTGCATAATTTCTGGTAAGTGCAGAGGTCATGCTGATTGCGGAAGTGCCGCTGACTGTGGAAGCCCCAAAGTGGAGAGGTCGCGCTCAGCCGTGTAAGTAGATTCAAGAAAGTTTACTGCCATATATATGGTGTGTGAGTCAGTGAGTGTGTATGTATGTGTTTGTGAGTGTATTGTGAGTGTGTGTGTGTGTGTGTGTGTGTTTTTGTGTGTGTGTGTGTGTGTGTGTGTGTGTGTGTGTGTTTGAGTGTATGTGTGTGTGTGTGTATGTGAGTGTGTGTGTGTGTGTTTGTGAGTGTGTGTGTGTGTGTGTGTGTGTGTGTGTGTGTGTGTGTGTGTGTGTGTGTGTGTGTGTGTGTGTGTGTGTGTGTGTGTGTGTGTGTGTGTGGTGTGTGTGTGTGTGTGTGTGGTTTCCGTGACTGAGCTTAGCCCAAGAATCCATTCGGCCCACATTGTCCATACTAGCTCTCTGGAAACCAGTCTCTTCGGCCCACAACACCATGCTACTGTGTGATACCGTGTGATACTGGGACCCAACGGGTCCCACTTAGGCTAGTATATATATATATATATATATATGTATTTGTGAGTATGTGTATATATACATACACTGAACTTTTTGTTCTCGTGTTTATTATATTGTTTACAGTGTGTATGTTTACATGTCCTGTTGTGCTGCTGCAAGTAAGAATTTTAAAGGCCTGTTCCACTTGGGCGACTTAATCCGCGAGTTCTGGCAAGTTTGCCCTCGATTCATACTTGCAGCATGGTCGACACGAGGTCGTAGGAGGTCTTCATAACGCTCCTTCATGCTCGAGAGTGGTATCCGCATACTCAAGACCTCAGCTAGGTCGTGTCGGTTTTTTCAATATGTTAAAAATTCCCACAAGTAAAAAAAGCTTTCCATGGAAAAAGTAGATACTTTACTTGTAGGTTTAGTCATAGCAGGTCGTAGTAGGTTGGCATGTTAGCCATAGGTAATCGAGGGTAGTCGAAGGTAGTCAAAGGTAGTCGTAGATAGTCTTCACCATAGTCGGAGGGAGGTCGAAGGAGATCAAAGGATGTCGTCTTCACTCTCCACTATTCGGTGTCCAATTTTTTCGGTTAGTCGTAGCTAGTTGTAGCTAGACGTAGCTAGTCTTCAACATAATCGAAGGAGGTCAAAGTAGGTCTTCTACATAGTCGAAGGAGGTCTTCAACGTCATTTTTTTCAAACTCTCATAAACTCTTCTAAACTCGCCAATTAGGTTGCCCAAGTGGGACACCCCCTTTATTGTTCTAGCTGGGACATATGACAATAAAACGCTCTTGACTTGACTCTCGATAACACTGTTAAAAATGGAACCTTCCCTTAAAATTGTCAGACAAATGAGGTGTCAACAAAGAGCTTAGGTATACATAAAATATTTTGGAAATAACAAAATCAGAAAACAGCATGAAAAAAGGCCCTTCGACTCACCGAGTCCATGCCAGTTCCTGTTCACACTGGTTCTGTTATCCCATATTCGCATCCACTCCCTACGCATTAGGGACAATGTTACACAGGCCAATTGATCCACAAACCTGCACATCTATGCGATGTGGGAGTAAACTGGATCACTTGGAGGAAATCCACACAGTCACAGGGAGAATGTGCATATCCAGAGGTCAGGATCGAACCCAGGTCTCTGACTCCATGAGGCAGCAACTCTACCAGCTGCACCACTGTGCTGCCCTGAAAATCAGAATCTATTAATTGAGATGAAAGCATTTTAGAGACACTGATCACAACTTTGCTTAATAGAGGCTGCTTAGAATTTGAAAAAATTAATAATTTCCTTTAATAATTTGATGTGGAGTACAGGACTCCAGCCTTCTGTCTATATTTGTTAATACCATGCTCTATTTTCCTATATTGATTAAATTATTTGTTCTTGCAGACGACTACATTGAAGAAGAGGAGGTACATTCAATGGGTTACAAAAGGTTTGGTGAGTATTGATTACCATGAGTGTTTGAAAAAGTAGTTAATGTCAGAAGCTTTTGCTAAAAGAACAAAACCCCATCAGCAAGCACAGAAAATACTTTTAAGACAGCATTAACAGAACTGTTTTTGAAGTGAGTCATGCAATCAAGAACTAATTCCTGAAATACATCCAGAGTAGGTTTATGAACCTTAAGTCAGGTATACCAGGAGAACTGTAATTTAGGGAACATCACAAAACAACTCTTAGATTGCTACTGGGATATGTCTATACTCCAACTTGATATACAAAATTGAAATGATGAATCTTATATTCTGTATATATTTCAGCAATCAGTACATTTCACATAAGTGAATATTATTTTGAGCTTGACATTCTACTTCTATTCTGTTATGTTTCCAGAAGGATGTTTCATTCAATAGGCATTGTTTTTTTTAGAGGTATCTTACCCTGAGTTTGCACAAGAGTAGCAGAGAGTTTGGTACAATGTGCCTTTGTATCACTGAAGCAAATTTAAAAATTTCGCAATAGCTCGAATATACTTTACAGTAATAATATTATAACCACACTGAAAAATTTAATACAGAAACAGATGCTAGGGTTGATACCGTGTCTTAGTGGAGATCTGATTCTTGCGATTACAATATTGTGAGCTTGCTTAAACTATTTTGTCATTAGAAGTCAAACATATCTATTAAGAATGAAATAACAAGAGTTTAGGGCCAATGCTTCCTGAAAGGAAGAAGGCTAAAGTCTAGGGAACCCTGCCCCAAGGATATTGAGGGTTATGTCACCGTTGGAGTATTTTGTGCTATTCTGGTCACCACACTATGATTGCACTGGGGAAGGTGCTGAGGAGGTTTACCAGGATCTTACCTGAGATGAGGTGCAACTGGTGGACTGGGTTTGTTTTTCAGGAGCGGGGAAGGCTGATGGAGGACCTTATAGAGGTATATATAGAATTGTGAGGAGCATAGATAGGATAGATAGTCTGATGTGTTAAGATATGTGCACATGTGCAAACAGTTATATTGCCTGATGAAAACCAATGCAGTGAAAGTCCAGAATAAATTCCCCATTTAATATTCTGATGCTGACCTTTGCCATGAATTATTAGACCCCATGATAATAATGACTGTAAGATGGCTTTTGTAATTATATGCAGTTCTGATACGTGAACTATGTCATATGTTCATGTGTCATGACTCTATGTGACTGTAAGGGAAACTCGCACATTATTGAGATACACTCAAAAATGTTATTCGTGGCCTTCCTTGCCAGAGGTGCGAGTAACTGTGGAATGTTTCCTGTGCAGATCCATTGCATCCTTGAGATGAGGTAAACCGCAGTCTTTAAGTTCTGCAATGGGGCACCAAACAAATACACTATCTTTTCTTCAAAAGCGCATGTTGTTAAAGCAACACCGATCCAGTATAAAAGGAATGAATCTGTTATAATATTGTATAAACTGCTATAGTTCTTCCTGAAGATCATTCTGCTGAATATGGCCAGAGTGAGTCCCACTGCAAATTGTAGGAGCCGCACCTCATAGTTCGCTTGGGTAGTTTACACCCCAGCGGTATGAACATTGACTTCTCCAATTTCAGGTAGTCCTTGCTTTCTCCCTCCTTCCCCTCCGCTTCCCAGCTTTCCCACATCAGTCTGAAGAAGGGTCTCGACCCGAAATATCACCAATTCCTTCGCTCCATAGATGCTGCCTCACCCGCTGAGTTTCTGCAGCATTTTTATCTACCTAATTAAAGTTGGTTCCTTGCATTTCATCGAACAAGACCTTCACAGTTGCAAATGTGCTCACTAATCTGAAATGCTCACATTGGCTTTATTTGCTGCATTTGCTGCAGAATATGCACTGCATTAGATGCTTTTCTGATTTAATCTGGAAATTCTAGATAGCCTCAGAATAAAAGGACGTACCTTTAGAAAGGAGATGAGGAGGAATTTATTTCGTCGGAGGGTGGTGAGTCTGTGGAATTCAATACCACAGAGGCTGTGGAAGCCAAGTCAATGGATATTTTTAAATCTGAGATTGCTAGATTTTTGATTAGTTTGTCAGAGATTATGGGGAGAAGGCAGGAGAATGGGGTTGAGATGGAAAGATAGATCAGCCATGACTGAATGACAGAGTCGACTTGATGGGCCGAATGGTCTAATACTGTTTCTATAACATGAATTTAATTTACTGAAAGATAGGAGAAATCTTCCTCAAATGCTAATTTATTTTGTTTGTATCATATGCTGTGTATAAACTGTTTTAATCTGCATTGTTTTAGCGTACATGGTCTCCCTGGAGCCAAATTAAATGGATACAGCAAGGGTGTAATTTAGCATATTCATCTTATCTCAGTCGTACTCTATCCGAAAAGCCCATAACAGGTTTCCGTATATAAATCTGCTCTGGGCATTCCTCTAACCTCATCTACAGCTTCCGGTGTTCCCAATGTGGCCTCCTTTACATCAGCAAGATCAAGCATAGACAAGGCGACCGTTTTGCTGGACCCTTACATTTGGTCTGCCATGTCTCGCTGGATATCCCGGTTGCTAAGCATTTTAACTCCCCTTACCATTCCCATATCAACCTTCTGGACTAAGCATCCTCCATGGTCAGAGTGTGGCCACATGCAAACTGGAGGAACAGCACCTTACATTCCACTTTGGTAGTTTACAATCCAACGGTATGAACACAGAGTTCTCCACTCTTAGATTACACTCCTTCCCTTTTCCTCAATCGCTTTCCTGTGCCCCACCCTAGTGTACTTCTTTCCCTTTCCCACCAGTCCTTTTACACTTATATCCCTCTTTCTGGTTTTACATTTCTCTCCTGTTCTCTCCCTATCATCTCCCTCTTGTCTCCTTTTCATCTCTAGCCTTTGTCCAGCCATTTACCATTCAAACTCTCCTCACCGTATATTCACTTGTCACTTGACTTTGTCCCTCCCCAACCTCTTTTCCAACTTCCTTTCTTCCTACTACCAGTCTGAAAAAGGGTCCCAACATGAAATGTCGCCTATCCACAGCCCTCAGAGATGCCTCCTGACCCGCTGAGTTATTCCAGCACTTTGTATTTTTTAAACATGTAGCAATTCCATTTAGCAACTTCAAGTCTCCTCCAGTGACATTGCCGCTTCAAAAATTCTGCTATCTTTGTAAAAGCGTTTCTTATCCTTTCTTTTTATTCATATTTTGGGAATGGTATGCTGCCAACTTGAACTAAAGAGAAATAATAATGCTATCAATGGGTAATTTTGTCATACCTCTGATCAAATGACTGCAGTAAAACACAAGGAATTGCAAAGAGGTTTCTACATTTCTGAACAGAGGGCCTGAGAAAAAAATTATCTTGTGTGCAACTAAAGCAGTTATCTCCAAGATCCCTGCAGCTTTGTCAGCTGTCACATAAACCATTCAGTGAAACCACAGCCTTATTTCCGATCATTATATTCATGCCAATGTAAATGACAGAATGTGGAAAATGTACACTGGAAAGTTTGCGTTGATGTACGTTAGGCTCTAAAGAATGTGATCTTTCAAAGAAGCAAGAGTAGAAAAAATCTTAGAAATTATTTGCTGAAGCAAGTAATAGAATTTAATTTTCAAAAATTATTTGCAAAAAAGACTAAGTGGGAGAGGAAGTTGACTAAGCCTGTTACCAATACTTTGGTCTTTCTTTCTATACTCATTGCAGCTACCATTGGAAAATAGTGAATCATACAATTATAGTCACATTTTTCAAACCGGTTTATTTTTATTGGAGTGGAGATGCTGTCAGTTTCTGTTGGTATTTCAAGAAAAATATTAGAATACTCCAGTAACTTGAACATTTACGTTAGATCACTGAGACTTCAATGTCATTGCCTGCCGACATTTAAGGTAAGTAAATAATGTGGATATAGACCAAACACATTTTCTTCTGATAGAACTTAAAGCTAAAGGGAACATTTTGGAAATGTTCAATCCCAAGATACAGAGGGGGGAAGGTCGGGAGGGAGGGGGGGATCTCCATGTCCGTCTGCTCCTGGGCCCGGCCAAGATGGCCATTCGCGGGTCCAGGCAGCGGGTAGTCGAAGGCCGCGCCAGGGTTAACTGCCTGCCCCTTCTCCGGGCCTACGTCCGTGCCTGCGTGTCCCTGGAAAGAGAACATGCGGTGTCCACAGGGACTTTGGAGGCCTACCGTGAACGCTGGTCGCCGCGCGAGGTTGAGTGTTTTGTTGATAAAGTTGCCGTTATATTAATTTGATGATTTGATGACAGTTTGTAAACTGTCAACATGGGCAGTCTTTGATTGTGCTAATTTGTATGTTTATTTTTATTTTTTGAATAAAAGTATTTGTATAATAAAAAATAAATAAGAAAATACATTAATTTATTCATATGGACCATGCATAAGAAATGTAAACACGTGCATCTCCCTGATTCATTCTATGAGATAGTGGAAAATAGTGCAAAATCGTCCGTCATTTAAACTATCGACAAGACATCCTTGTTAATAAAAGAGGTTAAAAAACGTCAGGCAGCATTCTTATTGAAACTTTCCTTCACACAGGCTGCTTCTTAAACTTTTGAAACCTAGGTTTTGTTTTAGATTTTGAGTTATTATTGTCACGTCTACCGAGGTACAATGAAAGACTTGGTTCTGCTGCTATCCAATCAAATCAAATAGTACGATACCTAGAAACAATCAAGCCAAACCCAAGTACCGTAGAGCAACGGAAACTAAACGGAGTGCAGAATATAGTTTTCAGTGTTCTGACGCTACTGTTCCAGAGATGAAGTCCAATGTTCACAATGGGGTCGAGGTGGTTCGGACAGTACTCTAGCTTATGGAACGACCGTTCAGAAGCTTGATAATTGAGGGGAAGAAGATGTTCCTAAATCTGGCGGTGTGCACTTTCAAATATCTGTATGATCTGTCCAACGTGAGCGGGGAGAAGAAGGAATGACCGCAGTGGGACAAGTCTTTGATTATGTTGGCCACTTTTCCAAAGCAGCATGAAGTATAGATGGAGTCAATGAGTAGATTATAAATGGGTACAATTTTAAAGGGTTGCCAATACTTCAACGGATGTCCATAAAATAATAAATGTAGAAATAGCAAGAGATATCTATATTACTTAAAGTCTCATCTTGACCACTTCCTGTTGCTCTGTATATTGATTTTAGGAAAAACGCTGCCACTTACAGCTGTGATTTTTGGCCATCTTACTCAGAGTCCCCCTCCGCTGCGCAGGATGAGGATTTTTCCCATCGATGAAAAATAAAAGAGTTATTAGTGTTTTAAAAATTTTGAGATTCTCTCTCCTGAAGGCCATGCTCCTTCCGGAGGGACTATAAAATCCGGAAGTGTGGAGGTGCCTCAGTTCTCTGCAAGATGGGGGAGCGAGAGGTGGCAATTCTCAGTCTGAGCTGTGAATAACACTGAACACATGTCTACAAAACTGTGAGTGGTTTTACTGACCTGTCAGTGCCCTTAATGTGGTTTGAAAAGTGCTAAAGCTGTGTTGCCTTTGGTTTGAAAGTGCTAAAGCTGCATTGCCTTTGGTTAGAAAGTGCTAAAGCTGCATTGCCTTTGGTTTGAAAGTACTCCCAGTTTAAGGACAAGAGTGAAGTCTTTTAGGACTGAGATGAGAAAATCATTTTTTATACAGAGAGTGGTGAATCTGTGGAATTCTCTGCCACAGAAGGTAGTTGAGGCCAGTTCATTGGCTATATTTAAGAGGGAGTTAGATGTGGGCCTTGTGGCTAAAGGGATCAGGGGGTATGGAGAGAAGGCAGGTATGGGATACTGAGTTGGATGATCAGCCATGATCATATTGAACGGCGGTGCAGGCCCGAAGGGCCGAATGGCCTACTGCACCTATTTTCTATGTTTCTATGTTTGAAAGTGCTAAAGCTGTGTTGCCTTTGGTTTGAAAGTGCTAAAGCTGCATTGCCTTTGGTTTGACAATAGACACTAGACAATAGGCGCAGGAGTAGGCCATTGGGCCCTTCGAGCCAGCACAGTCATTCAATGTGAGCATGGCTGATCATCCCCAATCAGTACCCCATTCCTGCCTTTTCCCCATATCCACTGACTCTGCTATTTTTAAGAGCCCTATCTAGCTCTTTCTTGAAAGCATCCAGAGAACATGCCTCCACCACCCTTTGAGGCAGAGAATTCCACAGACTCACCACTCTCTGTGAGAAAAAGTGTTTCCTCATCTCCGTTCTAAATGGCTTACTCCTTATTCTTAAAATGTTTGAAAGCGCTAAAGCTGCATTGCCTTTGATTTGAAAGTGCTACAGCTGCATTGCCTTTGGTTTGACAGCGCTAAAGCTGCGTTGTCTTTGGTTTGAAAGCGCTAAAGCTGCCTTGCCTAATTAAAGCTGCCTTGCTTAATTAAAGCTGCCTTGCTTAATTAAAGCTGCCTTGCCTGATTAAAGCTGCCTTGCCTAATTAAAGCTGTCTTGACTAATTAAAGTTGCCTTGCCTTCTACATAATTAAAAGTTTAATCTTGACCACTTCCTGTTTGTGCTTTATATTGATTTTAGAAAAAACGCTACCACGTACAGCTGTGATTTTTTGCCATCTTACTCAGAGTCCCTCTCTGCTCATAAGGTGCCGAGGATTTTTCCCATCAATGAAAAATAAAAGAGTTATTAGTGTTTTAAAAATGTTGAGATTCGCTCTACTGTCAGTCATGCCATGAAGGTCATGCCCCTTCTGGTGTGAGGGGGGGGAGGGACTATAAAACCTGGAAGTGTGGGCGTGGCTCAGTCTCTACAAGATGGGGAGGAAGAAGTCACGATCACTGTCTTTAGTGGCCTTGTACCCTGCTTGAAATGGTATGAAACTGCACTTGAATTTGGTGGCCTTGCACCCTGCTTGAAATCGAATTTCAAGGAATAGCCGTGAGTCAACTGCGAGCCCACCAGCCGTGAGTGAGTGAGCTGCCAGCACAACAGGCTTTAGTGACTGAGCCGCCAGCCCAAGAATCCATTCGGCCCACAATGTCCATACTAGCCATCTGGAAATTAGTCCCTTCAGTGCACAACGCCCATACTAGCGTTCCAGAAGCCCCCCCCCCCCACTGGCCACCAATATTGGAATTGGTGGAGAGGTGGAATATTGTGTGGGGGACCAGCCCTCCCGTGTGATGCTGGGATCCAACGGCTCCCACTTAGTCTAGTATATACATATTCCTTTCTGGCATGAAAACACAGAGTGGCAATTAGTGCAATAATATTTAACAGAGTAAGAGATAGTGATCTAAAATAAAGTCATATAATGGTGTCAGTAAAAGTAGAAAGGAACATTGAGAGCAATTTAGAATTTATCAATAATACAACAAGAAATTGACTAAGAGTACAAAAAGAGCATGAGAGAGAGCTTGCACAGAACATGAACATAGATAGTAAAAACCTCTGCAAGTATGAAAGAAAATGTTAGAAGCCAAATATGTTCTTTGCTGTCAGAAATAGGAAATTTTACACAGTGGAAAAAATAAATGGCAGAGGGAGTCGGCAATATTACTAGTTCTGTATTCATAGATGAGTATACAAATCTAATAACCTCCGAAATACTGGTGAACCAAGAGTCTAATGAGAAGGAGGAATTAAAATAATGTTGTGTTAGTTAAATATAGTACTGGAGATATTAGTGAAACTGGACGCCAATAAATCCCAAAGAACTTATAATTTGCGAACTGAGTATTAAAAGTATTAAAGAGTATTAAAATAGTACAAGATCATACAATCCTTAAAGACCTCCAGCACACCAGGATGGTCTAAGAACTCCCTGCCGCTTCCCCTCCACCAACACATCCATTTGCCTGATTGAACTCTTTCTCACATTAGATCATTTATCATTCATCTGCAGTTATTTTCTCCACATCAAACTATGGCAACTTTAATGTGCCCAAATTACAGTTCTACAGTATTTGTGTTGGATAAGTGGAATTGTTTACTTTGCAGTCCTAATCGTGTTTCCTGCCTTGTTTACTCCCCAGTACATCAACCAATGTCATGGTGGCATAGCGGTAGAGTTGCTGCCTTACAGCGAATGCAGCGCCGGAGACTCGGTTTCGATCCCGACTGTGGATAATAATAATAATAATAATAAATTTTATTTATGGGCGCCTTTCAAGAGTCTCAAGGACACCTTACAAAAATTTAGCAGGTAGAGGAAAAACATGTAAGGGGAATGAAATAAATAGTAGAGACATGACTAGTACACAAAGTAAATACAGAATTCAATACAAAACACAGTATGAGGCAATTAATGCACAGATGAAAAGGGACGGCACGTGGGGCTAAGGATAGGCAGAGGTGAAGAGATGGGTCTTGAGGCGGGACTGGAAGATGGTGAGGGACACGGAATTGTGGATCAGTTGGGGGAGGGAGTTCCAGAGCCTGGGGGCTGCCCTGGAGAAGGCTCTGTCCCCAAAACTGCGGAGGTTGGACTTGTGGATGGAGAGGAGACCAGCTGATGTGGATCTGAGGGAACATGAGGGTTGGTAGGGGGAGAGGAGGTCAGTGAGATATGGATGCTGTCTATATGGAGTTTGTACGTTCTCCCCGTGACTTGTATGTGTTTTCTCCAAGATCTTTGGTTTCCTCCCACACTCCAAAGATGTACAGGTTTGTTGGTTAATTGGCCTGGTATAAACGTAAAAATTTTCTCTAGTGGGTGTAGGAAAGTGTTAATGTGTGGGGTTCGCTGGTCGGCGCGGACCCAGTCGACTGAAGGACCTAGTTTCCACGCTGTTTCTCTAAACTAAACTAAAACCTAAACAAGGTGTTGGTGCTGTTTCCTGAGACTCAGAGAACTTGAAAATGTTATTACTTTATCTGCCAATTTCCATCTATCTCCTTGGGTTTTCATTTCTCTTTCTGGATTTCTCTGCCTCAGAAGATAGCCTAGCAACAAGCATTCATTTTTGACTGAAGATAGATACAAAAAGCTGGAGTAACTCAGTGGGACAGGCAGCATCGCTGGAGAAAAAGGAATGGGTGACGTTTTGGGTCGAGACCCATCTTCATTTTTTACCTACAGACATACTCCCGCAGTGATCTTCACAATTCGTTATCCCACCTTGACTCCAATAAGGACATGATTCCATTCTCCCAGTTCCAAGGTTCGATGCTGACCTTGGGTGCTGTCTGTGTGGAATTAGCACGTTCTCCCTGTGACTGCATGGGCTTCCTCCAGGTGTTCCAGTTTCCTCCCGCATCCCAAAGACTTGTGGGTTAATTGTCCTCTGTAAAATTGTTCCTTATGTGTAGGGGAGGACAGAAGAGTGGGATAACATAGAACTAGTGGAATGGTCGGCGTGAACTCATTGGGCCGAAGGGCCTATTTCCTTGCTGCTTCTCTAAACTAAATTAAACTATATTTCACTATGTGACTCTGTTGTCCACTTTCTAGCACTACAAACCACTCCCGTTCATCAATTACTTCTGTATGTAACCACAGAGGTGCAGCACTTGATTTTTCTCCTTCCCACTATTCGGAGACCCAAACAGTCTTTCCGAATGAACCAACAATTAATTTGCATTTGTTCTGATTCTGAGCTTTACATTAATTGTTCACGAAATGGTCTCCTCTACACAGGAGAAATCAAATACAGAATCGCCGATTGTTTTGTATAGCACATGCAATCAGTTCACAGCAGTGATTGATGGAGGTTCTGAGCTTCATAAAGATTGGTACTTTAATTCTCTATCCCATTCTCACACTGACCTTTCTAAATGTAGCCTTCTTTATTGGTATAACAAGGCCCAATGTAAGTTTAGAAAATAGTGACTCATCACTAGTTCACAAGTTATAGGAGTTGAATTAGGCCATTTGGCCCATCGAGTCGACACCATTCAATCATAGCTGATCTCTGCCTCCTCATTCCATTTTCCTGCCTTCTCCCCATAACCCTTGACACCCTTTCTAATCAAGAACTTGTCTATCTCTGCCTTAAAAATATCCACTGACTTGGCTTCCATACCCCTCTGTGGCAATAAATTCCACAGATTAACTACGCTCTGACTTAAGATGTTCCTCCTCACCTCCTTTCGAAAAGAGAATTCTTTAATTCTAAAGGTATGACCTCTGGTCCTAGACTCTCCCACTAGTGGAAACATCCTTTCCACATCCACTCTATCTACTGTATGCCTTTCATTATTTCAGTAAGTTTCAATGAGGTCCCCCCTCAACCTTCTGAACTCCAGCGAGTAGAGGCCCAGTGCTGTCAAACGCTCATCATATGCTAACCCACTCATTCCTGGAATCATTCTTGTAAACCTCCTCTGGGCCTTCTCCAGAGCCAACACATTCTTCCTCGGATATGGGGCCTAAATTTGCTCACAGTACTCCAAATACGGCCTGACCAGTGCCTGATAGCCTCAGCTTTGTCTGGATTCAGTATAAAATTATGCAACTTGCTTGCATCGAGGGAGCACAAAGAAGGTTCATCAGATTAGTTCCCGAGATGTCATATGTGAGATGAAGCTTTTTGCTCACGAGAGTATAGAAGAATGAGCGATCTAATGGGAAAGTGTAAAATTCTTTCAGGGCACACCACACACCAGATGCAGGGGAATGTTTTCCAAAAATGGACACAAAGTGCTGGTTTGTGTCAGGCAGCATCTCTGGAGAACATGGGTCGGCAACCTTTTGGGACCAGGATTCTTCAGGCAGATTGTAGTAGGGGGGAAAAAACTGAAAGAGAGGTGGGGTGATAGGTGGATACAGTTGAAGAGGAGGGGGGGGGGGGGGGGGGTGGTGAGGGGGGATTTGAGATGGAAAGACAAAAACTGTGAGATAAGGACAAAAGTATAGAAGGGAATTGAAGTGTGAAGCCAGAGGATGGTTGTTTTCCTGTCTTGCTGTCTCAAAATGGAGTCCACAGTCTCAGGTTAAAGGATAAGATGTTTAGGCCTAAGGCAAGGAGACATTCCTTCACCCAAAGGGTGGGAATCCCATAGAATTTCTCTCACAAGTGGCCGTGTGGACTATGTTGCTGAATATATTTAAGAAGGAGATAGATAGATAGATTAAGAAGGAGATAGATAGATAGATAGATAGATAGATAGATAGATAGATAGATAGATAGATAGATAGATAGATAGATAGATAGATAGATAGATAGATAGATGTCTATGAACCAAATGGATTAGAGTGAGTGAGGAGTGAATAAGAATTCATAGTGAATAATGCAGTTGCCTTACATAGAAATATATAGTAGAAACATAGAAAATAGGTGCAGGAATAGGCCATTCGGCTCTTCGAGCCTGCACTGCCATTCAATATGATCATGGCTGATCATCCAAAATCATAACCCCGTTCCTGCTTTCTCCACATATCCCTTGATTCCGTTAGCCCCAAGAACTCTATCTAACTCAGTGGATTAGTTTGACCCTGACCTTCTGTGCTGTCCGTGAGGATTTTATATGTTCTCCCAGCGGGTTTCTTCCCACATCCCACAGATGTGCTGGTTGGATCATGTAAATTAATCCAAGTTTAGGTGGGTGGATAGAAAATTGGTGGGAGTTATGGGCAGTTGATAGAGAGTAGGTTACAGAATGTGTGGGAGAAAGAAACTAATGGGAATGACTCATTTATCCAAATGTATCCAAAGCAAATAGTAAAATTTATGGAAAAATTAGAATATGGTATTTAAATAGAGGATCAGCCATGATCACTGGGAGAGTTTAGGACCAGAGGGCACAGACTCAGAATAAAAGGACATACCTTTAGAATGGAGAAGATGAGGAATTTCTTGAGCCAAAGGGTGGTGAATCTATGGAATTCATTGCCACAGACGGCAATGTCATTGGGTAATTTTAAAGCGGAAATTGCGGCTTCTTGATTTGTAAGGATGTCAAAGGTTATGGGGAGAGGGAAAAGTAGATCAGCCATGATCGAATGGTGCATACGCAATAGGCCAAATGCCCTAATTTTACTCCTATGTCAAATGTCTTCTGATCATATTGAATGGCAGAATAGGCTCAAAGGGCTGAATGGCCTACCCTTCACATATTTTGCTATGTTTTTATCACGTTATTTATAACATATATGTTACATGGGCCAGAGGGACTTGTGCCAGACATGGGCAAATTGGACTAGCTTGGATGGGGCATCTTGGTCATCATAGATGAATTGAGCCAAAGGGCCCATGCTGCATAACTCCATGACATAGAGTCATACAGCATAGCAAAAGGCCTTTCAGTCCAATTCATCTGTACAGACCGGGATACCACACCCATTTGCCTGCGTTTGGCCAATATCGCTCATAACCTTCCCCATCCATGTACCTGTCCAAGTGTCTTTAAAATGCTGTTATGGTATCATAGACATGACCATTAATACTTTGAAAATTCCACACAATTCAATTCAGAATGTCCGAGTCACAATCTGCACCAAAAGGAGAAGGGTGATGTTTTTTTGGATTGTTTCTTCTTTTAACAAAAGGAATGCATGTTTTGTTTAAATTAAAATACAATTATTTTTCAGCTGGCAACTAATTTTGCCATTTGCTTCCAGAATGCAAATTCAGTTTGAGGTGGGAGGTTGGATTTAGTAGGAACAGTAATACAAAAGATATTTCATGGTCACAAGTTATTTGTTCATGAATACAGACATGGGTGGCCATTTTCATGGATATAGTTGAGAGTCATCCACATCTGCAATTGGCAATATAGTAGCCCCTGGGGGCAATGAACAATCCGCAGTGTGCTGCTTTCCTCATCTTTGCTTCACTGACATTTTATATTGCATAGTTTCAGTGAATGATATTGCTTAAAATTCTCGGAACAGCTGTGTCAGCATGCCAAAGACTATTAGTTGTAGTTTCTGGACACTATTAAATTCAATTTTGCATGTAGGATTACAATGAAATAAATTAAACAACTGAGGCCAATGTTGGTTCATCGAGAATATTAGTAGCAAATGATCTCCTTCATCAGCTTTGTTTTAGCTGAGAGGGCCAGTGAAGAACTTCCATAGTTGTTCTTCCTCATTGACCATGGCTTTCCTCTCTGTAGATAGACGCCAAAAGCTGGAGTAACTCAGCGGCTCAGGCAGCATCTCTGAAGAAAAGGAATAGGTGACGTTTGGGGTCGAGACTTGTTCAGACTAAAGAAATCCTCTCTGCATTTTGTTTGTCTCAAGAGTCGATTAATTGGAATGTGAGGCATGTGAGCATGTTGAGGGCATAACTTTAAGCTGAGAGAGGCAAAGTTTAAAAAAGATTTGTGGTGCAAGTTTTTTAATACAGAGGGTGGTGGGTGCCTGGAATGTATTGCTGGGGATGGTTGTGCAGAGATGATAGTGACATTTAGGAGACTTTTGGATAGGCGCCGGGAATGGACATGTATAGATTGGGCTGTCCCACTTGGGCGACCTAATCTATGAGTTTAGAAGAGTGTCTTCGACCTTCAAACTCGCAGCATGGTCGACACGTGGTCCTAGGAGATCCAATGAGGTTGCTGGAACTCTCCTTCATGCTCGAGGGAAGTTCCCGAATACTCGTGGCCTCAGCTAGGTCGCGGAAAGTTTTTCTGCATGTTGAAAATTTTTCTGTGAATAAAATTTGGTCGGCATGGTTCTTTTGAACTCGTAATGCAGTGGAGTGGGGTCGCTATTTAGTTACAGGCAGTCGAGGGCAGCCGTAGGCAATCTCCTTCGCTGGCCAGGCATTTTGATTGGCTCATTGGAGTTTTCAGGACCAATGAAAACCTACCAGTAGGTAAAATGCCGCTAAACTTTATTATACTTCTTAAAAGTGTCTCCACTCCTTCTCCCCCCCTTCTCTCCCCCCACCCCCCTCCGCACTCTGTAAAGGAATTACCGTACACTGTGCAGCCGTTTTACCTTCCTCTTCATCGCGTGAAATGTGAATTTCAGACGGCGCTCCCCCGCTTTCCCTGGCCCCAGCCTTTGTGATATATTTGTGTGTGTGTGTGCGGTCGGTCGATCCCGCTCACGGTTTCAACGCGGATGGTCGATCCAGCTCGAGGATTTCCAGGCGAGTGCCCTCAAGCTTGAAGGTCAAAGACAGTCTTCTTAACTTGCGGATTAGGTCAGCCAAGTGGGACAGCCCCTTAAGTGCAGGCAGAGAAGAGTTAGTCTTGGCAGCATGTTCAGCACAGACATTGTGGATTGAAAGGCTTGTCCCTGTGCTGTACTGTTCTAGGTTCTATGAGACAAACCAGAAGTCAATACTCTTCTGATAAGTGTGAGTATGCAGAGTTGAATTTTGCCTCTAAGCTTTGAGTAGGTTCAGTCTGAGGACAGGAGTTAGGTATTTTACAAAATAGTTTTGGATGAACCCTATGACCCATTAAACCTAATTCTACCAAAGCACCATACCTAATGTTTCTTAAATGAAATATTGTTTCTTAAGGTCATAAGATCATTAGGAATAGGAGTAGAATTAGACCATTCGGCCTATCAAGTATACTCCGCCATTAAATCATGGCTGATCTATTTTTCCTTCCTAACTCCATTCTCCTGCATTCTCCCCATAACCTCTGACACCTGTACTAATTCTTGACTTTATCGATCCACTTGAAAAGTGATTACGACCTGGCAGATAAACTTCTTATATTCTATCTTTAGGCACCATTTTCAGAATTTAATACTCTTGGCTGACTTCCTTAATGTGCTCCTCAAATACTGTTTTACATTTATTAATGTGTAATTAATTATATAATGCTGCTCAGTTATGTATAACCTAGGAAAAAAAAGAGGGAGACTTGTATTTATATAGAACTATTTGTGTCCCTTTCAGGAGATGCCAAAAACATTTAACAAGCATTGAAACATAACCCAGAGCGTTACAACCTATTATCTGGATTCAATATATGGGTTTCCTGCATTCATCTACTCTTACATCTCAAATTGTTTCAGAAGCAGACTCTACAAGAATCTGTTTTGAATTGTTGGTACTTTTTCTGATTATGAGCTGCTAATGAGTAGCCGAAGGTGGGGCTCAAAGATACACTATACACAAGCTGTTTATTATTTATCAAAAGATGAATATCACACCATTAAAAAATTGGCTTTAAAAAAAATGACTGCTAAATACAAGATTTTTAATTCTTTCTCCAGATCCATTCTGAATCAGTCTGAAGAAGGGTCTCGACCCAAAACATCAGCCATTCCTTCTCTCCAGAGATGCTGCCTGTCCCGCTGAGTTACTCTAGCATTTTGTGTCTACCTTCCAGGTTCATTATGTTGTTTCATGGTCAAAATATTCACACTGAGACCCTTTCCAAAGATATTGTCATCACATTCTTGCTAAAATGAAAAATAGAAATAAACATTTCTATTTTTATATTTCTTTTCACATTGTCGCCAGGCAACTTGCAACCGAGTCTGAACTAGGTTCTTGCAGGATTCTCACTTTAACATTTACAAAGCTAAATCTCAATGTTCGGTATTTGCACTAATTTCTCTCTTTCCTCTCCCTCATCCCCTTTCCCCGATATTCTTTCCTCTGGTTTCACAATTCTGACCTCTTTTATCATCACACACTTTTTGTCTTTTCATCTCTGGCCCTTGTCCAATCGTCTGTCAATCAAATACCCCCCTCACCTGTATCCACCTATCACTTGCCAGACTTTGTCCCACCCCCACCTATCTTCCAGTTTTCTTCACCCCTCTCCCACCCCAGTACAATCAGTCTGAGGAAGAGTCCCGACCTGAAATATCACCTATTCATGTTTCCCAGAGATGCTGCCTGACCCGCTGAGTTACTCCAGCACTTTGTAAACCCAAATCTGCAGTTCCTTGCCTCTAATATTTCTGTGTCATGATGGATCATAGCGAATGGCAATTCCAACTTTGTGGACAGTTAATCAGAGGCTGGTCCCAATGTGTCAGCCTGTCTCAGCATCTGCAATCTGTGCAGTTCATGTCGGCACAGCTTGGCACAGAGACAGAGGGAGACAGACAGGCCAGGCAGGACAGGCTCCCACTCAACAACATGCGGAAACATGAGTATCAGAAATAACTCAGACAGCAAGCGAGTTGAACAGGCAAGGATGCTTAATTCTGCGGTGAATATGAAGGTTCATATTGGATTATCTTGGTGGGAAACCAGAACAAAATGTTTACAGATGTTTCAAATGCTCAGAACAGGAGACTACGACCTTTGGTCATTCACAGCATGCATTGAGCTTGCGGAAATGTTTCGCAATACAAATCATACTGCGGAAGTTGAAGAACCTATTGGAAATTATCAGGCACTAAACCAAATGGAAACTAAACCTCACTAACCCACAAAAGGCTTGAAACCTTTTTATTATTGAAATAATTTAGAGGTTGCCAGAGAATTACACCCCTAACATTTCAAAATTGTCAGAAGTTATACATTTGTTTATAGCTCTGTTGGTTTAAGCAAACTGTGGACTTTTGAAGGTGTTTGAGTAGCTGGAATGAGCGGTAAACTGACCAATCAAATTTCCCAATGTCAATAGACTGTGTGAAGGAAGGAACTGCAGATGCTGGTTTACACTGAAGATAGACACAAAATGCTGGAGTAACTCAACGGGTCAAGTCGGAAGAAGGGTCTTGACCTGAAACGTCACCTATTCCTTTTCTCCAGAGATGCTTCCTGAGCCGCTGAACATTTTGTGTCAATAGAGTGTGCCTTTAAATAGGAAAGAAACTGGCAAATGTTCTACTGTGGGCTCCAGTTTACCCAAGGTTTTTCCATGTCGATGGAGTCTTGAGTTCCAGTATACATCAGTATCAGTGTTTCACATAATTTAACTTATGTGAAAAATAACATCGTTAGGAGTTGATATGACAGCAGGACATGTTCAGACTTGCTAACTGGGATTGCACAGGGAAGTGTTCAATTCAATTTTGTAATTGGCATGATTTCACTTGTGTGACTAGCACCGATCCAATTTCTAATCATAAATCCTCCATCACCATTTCAAACACACCATATTGTGTTTGTTAAACACGGATTATAAAAGTGATCGAGGGCGACACAGTTGCGCAGCGGTAGAGTTGGTGCCTTACAGCGTTAGAGACCCAGGTTAGAGCCTAACTACGGGTGCTGTCTGTAGGGAGTTTTCTCCCAGTTTCCTCCCACATTCCAAAGACGTGCAGGTTTGTAGATTAATTGCCTTTAGTAAAAAAATTGTCCTTTGTGTGTAGGATAGTATTAGTGATCGTTGGTTGGTGCGGACTCGGTGGGCCTGTTCCGCGCTGTATTTCTAAAGTCTAAAGGTCCTCTTCAATGCCCATCAAGAATTTAATATCTTATAATATTTAGAAATTGGATTTTCATTGTGCCAATTAAGACTGTGCAATAATACTCTAGATGTGGGCTAATCAATGCTTTCTTAAGGTGAAACGTGATTTTTATTTTCTTATATTCTGTGCCTCGGCCAATGAATGCAAACATCCCATTGTCTTCTTCACCTCCTTATCTACATGTACTGCCAATTTTCATGATATATGGAAATATAGAAACATAGAAAATAGGTGCAGGAGGAGGCCATTCGACCCTTCAAGCCAGCACAGCCATTCATTGTGATCAGGGCTGATCGTCCCCTATCAATAACCCGTGCCGGCCTTCTCCCCATATCCCTTGACTCCACTAGACCCTAGGGCTCTATCTAACTCTCTCTTAAATCCATCCAGTGATTCTCTGCCCTCTGTGGCAGAGAAATCCATAAATTCACAACTCTCTGGGTGAAAAAAAAAATTCTCACCTCAGTCTTAAATGACCACCCCTTTATTCTAAGACTGTGGCCCCTGGTTCTGGACTCGCCCAACATTGGGAACATTTTTCCTGCATCTAGCTTGTCCAGTCCTTATAATTTTATATGTTTCCATAAGATCCCCCTCATCCTTCTAAACTCCAGTGAATGCAAGCCTAGTCTTTTCAATCTTTCCTCATATGACAGTCCCGCCATCCCAGGGATCAATCTCATGAACCTACGCTGCACTGCCTCATTCACAAGGATGTCCTTCCTCAAATTAGGAGACCAAAACTGTACACAATACTCCAGATGTGGTCTCACCAGAGCCCTATACAACTGCAGAAGAACTCTTTACTCCTATACTGAAATTCTCTTGTTATGAAGGCCAACATTCCATTAGCTTTCTTCAGTGGAGTGAGAGAGAGAGAGGGGGAGAAAGAGGGGAGAGAGAGAGAGACAGAGAGACAGAGAGAGCCCGCAACCCCCCTACACATCGAGTCCATGCTGCCTCTTCCAGACTCCCCCCCTCCCCCCCCCCCCTCCCCACCCCCCCGCCCCCCTCCTCCTGCAACCCGCCTCACCCAGCCACCCCACCCCACACCCGCAAAGCCACTAAAGACAACGAGTCGTGACCTACCCCTCGTCCATCTTGCAGAGACTGAGCCACGCCCACACTTCTGGGTTTTATAGTCTCTCCCCCCTCTCACCAGAATGGGCGTGGCCTTCATGGTGTGATTGGCAGGAGAGAGAATCTCAACATTTTTTAAACACTAATAACTCTTATATTTTTCATCGATGGGAAAAATCCTTGGCACCTGATGAGCGGAGGGGGACTCTGAGTAAGATGGCCACAGCCGTATGTGGTAGCATATTTTCTAAAATCATTATAAAGCGCAAACAGGAAGTGGTCAAAATTAGACTTTTAATTATATAGATTTAATTAGGCAAGGCAACTTTAATTAGGCAAGGCAACTTTACTTAGGCAAGGCAACTTTAATTAGGGAAGGCAACTTTAATTAGGCAAGGCAACTTTAATTAGGCAACATAGCTTTAGCATTTCCAAACCATAGGCAACACTGCTTTAGCATTTCCAAACCAAAGGCAACACAGCTTTAGCATTTCCAAACTATATTTTCAAACCACATTATGGGCACTGACAGGCCAGTAAAACCACTCACAGTTTAGTAGACATGTGTTCAGTGTTATTCACAGCTGTGACTGAGATACGTGACCCTCTCGATCCCCCATCTCGCAGAGACTGACTGAGGCACTCAACACTTCCAGATTTTGAAGTCCCTCCGGAAAGGGTGTGGCCTTCTGGAGAGAGAATCTCAACATTTTTTAAACACTAATAACTCTTTTATTTTTCATCGATGGGAAAAATCCTCTTGTCCTGCGCAGCGGAGGGGGACTTTGAGTAAGATGGCCAAAAATCACAGCCGTAAGTGGCAGCGTTTTTTCTAAAATCAATATACAGAAAAACAGGATGTGGCCAAGATCAGACTTTTGGTAATATAGATGAACAAAACTATTTGGACAGAAGATGCAGTATTGAATCATTTCAGCAAAACCATTTTTTTTTCAACAGGGAATGATGGTTTCCAGTCCCTGAGCTACATGCAATTGTGATTCATTTGAAAAAATCATACAAAAAACGTAGATGTTGTTCAAAATCAAGCTTGATTTTTGCAAATATAAACAAACACATATCTGCAAAAGTGGACTTCCTGTCCAGAAATATTTTATTGTTTAAAATTGGAATTAAAACATTCTTCTGTTTACTTATGGCCTCCACCATTTCACATTGGATTTATAACTGTGTAACCAATTTCAAATGAACACATGGATACCTTTCACTGAACTATTTATTGATTTATAGAATAAAGTTGGTCATCAGCCAGAATCCAGTGATCATATCCAAATGACTCTCTAAATCAAAATGGGTACTACAATCCCACTGCTCCATATTCAAGATGCTTTCCAATTCAATTTTACCATTCTGGCATTGCAAAGGAGCAGGAAATGTTTTTACACACTTTGCGGTAACTGATTTTGGAGAGCTTTGGATGATGTCCTTTTATCAGATTGATTGGTAGAGAATGAGAGGATATGCAGGAGATCCTCAAGAATATATTGCCATTGCTCTGAGAAGTCTAATGGGGCTGTCCCACTGTACGAGTTAATTCAAGAGTTCTCCTGAGTTTCCTCTGATTCGAACTCTGAGAATTACATTAATAGCCGCTCGTAGGTATTCGGGGCTCTTGTGGACATTTTACATGTTGAAAAATCTTCACGAGTCTTCCCGAGCTTACCGCGTTTCCCGAGTACCTGCCGTTAGCTAAGAGGTCCCGAGCTCCGACATACCCGCTACGTACATTCTACGTGCTTCCACGAGTTTGATTTTTTTTTAGACTTGGGAAAGCTCTTGGGTGTACTCGTACATTAGAGTAAAAAATGTTTATTGCCTCATGTCCCAAATCGGAACAATTAAATTCTTACTTGCAGCAGCACAACAGATATGTAAACATTGTACTATGTAAAAACCATAATGAATACCAAAAAAAGTTCAATACATATCAGAGGCTATTTTAAGGATCACTGGTTAAATCTCTAAACTTTGGACCAAATTGATGGAGTTTGCTTTCCAAACACACTACACATTTAATTTGATAAACAAGGGATCGTACCACATCTATTAAGCAGCTGCCTTCCCGTTTTGAGCAGGATTAGTTGATATTATTTTCAGGTCCATTTCAAAATTACTTTTGACAGGCCCTGCAATATACCTTTGTCCTTTCGTATTATACTGTGCACACTTTGTCAATGGCAAAGAGATGGCTGAAAAATTCCCTATTTGACAACTATACCATGATGCCCGAGAGTTTGTGATACGGTGGTACAGTGTTTTGTTCGGACTCCAAATGTCTATCGATGGCATGAAAATGAACAATTTTGAAATGTGGAGAAAACCAGCAGTATGTTAACAAAACCCATGTCTTTGCCAGTAAACACAAAGAGGCTAGAATTCCTTCACATTCATCAGCACAGCATTTTCACCATTCACTTATTAATGAAACAGATTTTGTGTAGGTTGGCAATGGGAATTGCAGGGACCCATTAATTATTGTTGCTTTTAAAGGTCATTTCAAGGAAATGTGATATTTTGAGGCTCCAACATGATATACCTTCATAAAGTTCCTGTCATCCATGATTTTTTTTCCAAATCATTTTGGCTATTCTGACATGACAAAAGTGCAGGAACTATTATTACATATTTTGCAGTAACTTATCTTGGAGAGATTTGGCTGATCCCATTAGCAGAATGATCAAAACATATGAATTAATGAAATACACTTGTGCTAAGTACTTATCTTATTGTTATCCTTTCTCTTCATCAACCAATAAGTTGGAGGCATGCTGAAGCATAAATATGGGCTTAATGTATACCATTAAATTAAAGTAAGTAATGTCAAAATCTAATCTTCAGTCTAAATGACGGAAGAAGAACTTATCAAAATTAGACTCAGAGAGCATAGTCATAGAGTTATAATGCTGTACAGCATGGACACAGGCCATTTGGCCCTCCTTCCTCTTGCTGACCAAGTTGCCAACATTTAGTTTAGTTTAGAGATACAGCTTGGAATTAGGCCCTTCAGCTCATTGAGTCCGCGCAGACCAACAGTCACCTGTACACTGGTTTTATGTTATCCCAGTTTTGCATCAGATTCAGATTCAGATTCAATTTTAATTGTCATTGTCAGTGTACAGTACAGAGACAACGAAATGCATTGAGTCCTACACATTAGAGGCAATTCATAGAAGCCAATTAACCTACAAATCTGTACATCTTTGGAATGTGGGAGGAAACCAGATCACCCAGAGAATATCCATGCAGTCACATGGAGAACATATATAAAAAATTCTCCGTACAGACAGCACCCGTTAGGATTTCACGTTCATAAAATTACTTTTGACAGGCACAGGTCCTTTTCGTATGATACTGTGCACATTTGAATGGCAAAGAGATGGCTGAAATTCCCTATTGAAACTATACCATGATGCCCGGAGTTTGTGTATTACGGTGGTACAGTGTTTTGGTTCGGACTCCAAATGCTATCGATGGCATAATGAACAATTATTGAAATGTGGAGAAAACCAGCAGTGTTAACAAACTGATGGTTTTGCAGCATTCCTTCACGTCAGGCCCCAACCTGGGTCTCTGGCGCTGTAAGGCAGCAACTCTACCACTGTGCCACCCTCTGTGCCACTGTGCTGCCCTCAAATGGGCTAGTCCCATTTGCCCGCATTTGGCCCATATCCCTCTAAATAAATTCCTGTCCACATATCTGTCCAAATGTCCAAAATTAAGCAACTTATCTCAGTATATCCAAGTCATTTCACCAGAAAGGTGCACAATAGACAATAGGTGCAGGAGTAAGTCATTCGGCCCTTCGACCCAGCAATGTGATCATGGCTGATCATCCACAATCAGTACCCCGTTCTTGTAATGAGTGGGGGATAGCTCCATACAAATTGGGTTCTTCATTTAAATCTTTATTCACAGCAATGCGGTCAGAAGACTTGTTTGTCGATGGAATTACTAAAATATCCCTACTCTGCATTTAGAATAACATTGTCACTGTATGCAACTTTTTCTTTACTAAATTGATCATGGTCATTAAGTGGCATTTTGTGTATTATTAGCAATTACTATTTTTATCTTGCGTAATTCAGATTATTAATAAAGCAGCTACCTTCATCTTGATATCCTGCATTGTTGTCATTGGTGTGAACTTTAGATTGTATTCACATTAAGGAGGATGAATTATATCCTAAGTAATTATAATGTTGGGGGACAGTATCGTTATTTCTCTGCAAAATTTGACACATAGAATCATATCAGCCCATCAGACCAACTCGACCATGCCGACCAAGATTCCCCATCTAACCTCGTCCTATTTGACTGCATTTGGCCCATATCTCTCAACATACTGTAGAAACAAAGAAAAATAGAAAATAGGTGCAGGAGTTAAAGATATTATAGCAGCGCATTTGGAAAGCAGTGACAGGATCGGTCAAAATCAGCATTGATTTATGAAGGGGAAATCGTGCTTGACTAATCTTCTGGAATTTTTTGAGGATGTAACAAATAGAATGGATAAGAGAGAGCCAGTGGATGTGGTATATGTGGACTTTCAAAAAGCCTTTGACAAGGTCCCACACCAACACAAGAGAATAGTGTGCAAAGTAGAGCACATGGTATTGGTGATAGGGTATTGACACGGATAAAGAGCTGGTTGGCAGACAGGAAGCAAACCGGAGGAATTAATGGGCCCTTTTCAAAATGGCAAGTAGTGAGTAGTGGGGTGCCGCAAGGCTCGCTGCTGGGACCCGTTATTTACAATACATATTAACAATTTAGACGAGTGAATTAAATGTGACTTAAATGAATTAAATCTCCAAGTTTGCGGATGACACAAAGCTGGGTGGCAGTTATAGCTGCGATGAGGATGCTATGAGGCTGCAGGGTGACTTGGATGGGTTGAGTGAGTGGGAAGATGCAGTATAATGTGGGTAAATGTGAGGTGGAAAGAATATGAAGGCAGATTATTATCTGAATGGTGTCAGATTAGGAAAAGAGGAGGTGCAACGACTGATGTGCTTGTACATCAGTCAGTGAAAGTTAGCATGCAGATACAGCAGGCAGTGAAGAAAGCTAATGGCATGTTGGCCTTCATTGCAAGAGGATTTGAGTTTAGGAGCAAGGAGGTCCGACTGGACTTGTACAGGGCCCTGGTGAGACTTGTACAGGTGCAGCTGGAGTATTGTGTGCAGTTTTGGTCTCCTAATTTGAGGAAGGACATTATTGCTATTGAGGGAGTGCAGCGTAGGTTCACCAGGTTAATTCCAGGGATGGCGGGACTGACATATGATGAATGGGTCAACTAGGCTTGTATTCACTGGAACGTGTAAGGATGAGAGGGATCTTATAGAAACATATAAAATTCTTAAAGGTTTGGACAAGCTTGATGCAGGAAAAATGTTCCCGATGTTGGGGGAGTCCAGAACCAGGGGTCACAGTTTAAGAATAAAGGGTAGGCCATTTAGGACTGAGATGAGGAAACACTTCTTCACACAGAGAGTTGTGAATCTGTGGAATTCTCTTCCACAGAAGGCAGTGGAGGCCAATTTACTGGATGGTTTCAAGAGAGAGTTAGATTTAGTTCTTGGGTCCAAAGGAATCACAGGATATGGGGAAAAATCAGAAAGGAGGCACTGAGTTTGAATGATCAGCCATGATCATATTGAATGGTGGTGGTGGCTCAAAGGGCTGAATGGCCTACTCCTGCACTTATTTTTATATGTTTCTATGTTAGGAGTAGGCCATTCGGCCCTTCGAGCCAGCGCCGCCATTCAATATGATCATGTCCGATCATTCAAAATCTGTACCCGTTCCTTCTTTTTCCCCATATCCCGTGATTCCTTTAGCTCTAAGAGCTAAATCTAACTCTCTCTGGAAAACATCCAGTGGGTTGGCCTCCATTGCCATCTGTGGCAGAGAATTCCACAGATTCACAACACTCTGGGACTCTGACACTGTAAGGCAGCAACTCTACCGCTGCGCCACCGTGCCGCTCAAAAAAGCTCTCTCCCACCCTATCTACATGTGACATCTTTCCTTCTAATTGAATTCTTGCAAAAGTAGGGTAATTACAACGTTGCTATGTAGAAATAATAATTTAATGAAATTCTGACTTTGGTATGAGGGATAGTTTGTTTTTAAGTGAGGAGACATTAGTAAAAATATTTTGGCTTTGATTTCCAAATGCTGAAAAGTAGCTCTGCTGGCAGCAGTACAGTAATTACTTTTCCTTGATATTGGCCTGATTAGATGATAGGAAATTAGTTTTTTGAAAGCATGCATGTCAAAAAGTTAAAGCAATACTATTGAGCAGCAAATTTTATTTGGAATGGCTGTCTGGACAATTCTTAAGAAAACATATGATAACCATCTTCTGTTTTGATTGTACATTTTTCAGTGTTTATGGTAAGAAACACAAATCAGTATTTACTATCGGGATAAAACTTATGACATAGCAAGCACAGGCTATCTCTTAATAAATATCAGGAACTCAAGCATGGAAATCAGCAAACATCATATGATATTCCTTCAATTTATTTTGATAAATCCCAATGCGTAAAACTATCATGGCTCGATTGCCATGTTGTTTTAAGCTGACAAAATATTTATGTAGGATATGGAAAAAAAGCATATTTCACTACATCTGAACACGAGGTCCAAATCATCAGATACTCTGAACATTTTAACATGTATTAGTGGTACGTATAATAACTAATTACTTTTTTTCCCCCATTCAGCTTTTAATTTCCCCTAAACTCAATTGATGAGAAATAAAAAACATTCCTCAAACAGTCACTTATACAAATTTTTCCCCTTACTTTTACCCTATAAAAATACCTGTTCTAATAAGCTTGCTTCTATATTGCCCCCAGGTCTTGGTTAGTTATATGTGAGGGTAACTGGTCCATGTTGACTATGGTATTGAATTGTCACAATCTTTGTGATCGGAAATTAATTTTAATTGGAATACTAATGTTTCTACTTCAGCTACATGAGTTTCAAGAGTAAAGAACAAAATTCTGGAGGATCACAGCAGGTCAGGCAGCATCTGTGGAGGGAATGTACATTTGATGTTTTGGGTTGGGATTATCTGTAAATAACTAAAACTGTTATCTTGTTATCTTCCGGTTTGAGTTGTTTTTACATTTGCGCAACAACGGTACACGATAGCGCTACGATTTTTCGCCACCGTACTCGCCATTCTCCTGTGCTGCAAGTGCAACAAAGTTTGTTCCGATCGGTGGTATATTTTAAAAGTTAATAAGGTTTAAAATTCTTTAAAACTGCACATGCGCAGATTGGTCTTCTCTCCTGTCAGTTTCCGTCGGGACGACGATGCCCCTTCTTGCACCATCGCCGTACTAATTGGCCACTTCCGCTGTCAGTCACCGTCGGCCCCTGCCTCTAGCCCGGCATTGCCCGGCACGTCTTCCGGTCAGCGCTTCTTCCTGTCGCCGCGGTCTCTGGTCGCTGCGGCCTCCGGTCAAGGCAACCACTGGTCAGAGGAGCGGCAACATCGAGATCCTGGGGAGGTGAAGATGGAGAGTGGGAGAACTGAGGGAGAGGAGGAGGTAGGGAGTGAGAGGGGGACAGTGGGGGAGGTGAGGACAGAGACTGGGGGTATTGAGGGTGAGGAAGGGGTAGGGGAGGGAGAGGGAGGGGAAAGTGGGGGAGGTGAGCAGGGAGAGGGGGAGAGGAGGGAGGGGATAGAGGGAGGGGATAGAGGGAGAGGAGGGAGGGGAGAGGAGTTATGGAGGAAGGTAGGGAGGTAGAGAGTGACTGAGGGTTGGGGAAGGGGAGGTGAGGGAGGGATTGGGATGGGTAGGAGGAAAGGGAGGAGGTGAGGAGGGAGAGTGGGGAAGGAGGGGGGATAGAGGGAGAGGAGGGGGAGAGGGGGAGGAGGGGGAGTGGGGGAGGTAGGGAGTGGGAAATAGAGGGAGAGGAGGGCAGTGGAGGAGGTGAGGATAGAGTGGGGGTGTGGGGGGTAGGGGGAGGTGAGGAGTGGGGGAGGGAGGGATAGGATGGGGTAGGGAGGGGAGAGGAGTTATGTAGGGAGGGACGGAGTGACAGAGGATAGGAGTGAAAGGGAGAGGTGAGGGAGGAATTGGGGGAGGGGAGGAGGAGAGGGAAAAGAAGAGGTAGGGTGAAGAGGAGGGGGAGAGAATGCTGGGGATGAGGGGAAATGAGCCGCTCCTGTGCAGTTGGGGACTAAGGGTGTGTGGTGGAATATTGCGTTGGGGGAACGGGTTGAGTTGGGGGACCAGGCCTTCCATGTGACAGGGACCCAACAGATCCCACTTAGTTTAGTTATTATTATTATTATTATTGTTTTTGTTGTTGTTGTTAAATATCAACACAACTACGACATTGTATACAAGTGCAGGAAAGCATATCAAACTTCAGGATTCAACATGAGTATTGTGTTTAATTCTAGTCACCTTAGTTAGAGGAAGGATGTGAAGGCATCACAGAGGGTCCAGATAAGATTTACAAGAACATTTCCTGGGATACAAAACCACAGTTACAAAGATAAATTAGAGATGCGAGGACTATTTTCTTTCGGGAAGAGAATGCTGAAGGGAGATCTGATAGAGGTGAGATAATAGGGCAGAAACTGAGCTTGCCGGTTGACAGGTCAATGTCTATGGGTCACAGGTATAAAGGAAAGGGAAAGGGAATTAGTAACACGAGGAAAGGTTCTTTGGTTCTTTTGCACTGTGTGTTTTGAAATTGGGAATACACCAACTGCAGGTATGGTGGAGGCAGGTTTCATTGTGCCTTGAAAAGTAAATTGGGTAAGTATATAGTGAGAGGAAAAGATGAAAGGTTGTAGAGAAGGGAAGTGGAAGTTGAATTAGTGAGTTGCTGTGTAGAGGGTAGACATGATCGACCAGAAGACCTGTGCTGTAACCATTCCACATTTCTAAGCCTTGCTACAACTGTAGGGGATGGTAATGAAATCACAGCTGGAGTACTCGGTATAGTACTAAGTATTGTTTAAATATTCTTAATTAAGGTCAGTTGGCTTTGTAAACAATTCCAGCAACGTATAAGTTAGTAGATGCTACAAAGATATTTCTCGCATTAGGAATTCTACAATAGGGAGAATTATTTTACAATAAAGTCACTTACTTATAACCAAAGAGGAATTTCTTCTGTCAGGAGGTTTGTGGATATTGAGAAATCTTGACTCTCAGATGCCGTGGTGAATGAGTCATTGAATATTTTCAAATATGAAATAGATTGATTTTTGAACTATAGGGGATACAGTGTTATGAGGAGCAGAAAGGATAGTGAAATCGAGGCCAAGAACAAATCATCCAGAATCGCTCAGGGAATTGTGTAAGGAGGAACTGCAGATGGTGGTTTAAACCGAAGATAGACACAAAAAGCTGGAGTAACTCAGCAGGACAGGCAGCATCTCTGGAGAGAAGGAATGGGTGACGTTTCGGAACATCTGAAGAAGGGTCTTAACCCGAAACGTCACCCATTCCTTCTCTCCAGAGATGCTGCCTGTCCCGCTGAGTTACTCCAGCTTTTTGTGTTTATCTTCGCTCAGGGGAGTGTTTGGACTAATTCTGATCCTATTTCTTGTTTCTATATGGTTATATTGTGCGTTTTTGTACATAGAGACCTGTTAAGTGCCTCGAATATGCTGTCAAGGGAGATAGAAGCACATGCAATAGCAACGTTTAAGCAGCAATTTGACAAATACATGAGCAGGCAGGGAAAAGAGAGATGCAGACCAAGTGATTAGTAAAATTGACCATCATGGTCAATACAGTCTTGGTGGACCGAAGGGTCTGTTTCTGAGCTGTACTGGTCTATACTGTTACAGACAAATTCCTGCCTGAAATTCTTAAGTGGCATGTTTAAGATGTGCAGAAATATTTATTTACATGAAAGAGGACATGAAAACAAATCAATCAGTCGTAGAAACTGTATATGCTGGTTTACCAATAAAACACACAAAATGCTGGAGTAACTCACAAAGTCAGGCAGCATCTCTGGAGAACAAGGATAGGTAATGTTTCGGGTCAGGACCTTTCTTAAGACTCAGCTGGATTAAGGAAAATATCTTCAAGATTTATTGAAAATAAGTGTTAGAAGAAAGAAAGTGAAAGTAATATAAACAGGGTAAAAGCGAGTATTGGGCGGTCTCCAGAGACTCATAGAATCTGTGACTTGAAGGATGCACAGCTATTTTTGCTTCTATTGGAATTTCCTGCATTGACCCAATGGTGACGGCCAATATATCTGGACTTAATTACTGAATATTTTGAGCAACGTTTTGTTTAAGCACAAAAAACAGCACTCAGAGAAACATGCTCCATGTGGTGACAAGCAAGGAGGTTTTTAGCCCAGATTGTTCCATGCTGTCAGCCAGAAAGGAATGTGATGTTGCAAGATCTGAAAGGAAGTAAAATCCAAGGGAGAAAGGAAGATTGTCAGTTTTCTGTCCAACTATTTATGTGCAAAGGAATTCATGAATCCACTGTCCAAAACTCATGGTTAAAGGAGATATGAGGCCTTTAGGTTTCTTTAATGCAATTGCCAAATTCAGGTAAGGCTATAGGTTTCTGGAGCAAAGGCAATCATCATAATCGTACTGCAATAACAGCAACAGGGAGAAAGGAGGAACTCAGTTGAATTAATAGCAATATTTAAACAACTGTATTGTGTGGAGATTCAATCTTCAGGTATATCCGTGAAAATAAAATCTTTAAGAGAGCAAGATATATATTGTTTAATTCATATAATTTTGTCATATAGTCTTTACGAACAGATACATGAGAGAAACACACTGCGGTGGAATTATAAAAATTCCACTGTATCTCTTGCTAATAAATGTGATCAAAACTTTCTGAATCCAGAGGTAATAATTTGAATTATTTAAAAAAGATGTTCAATATTAAGGAGAAACAAATAAGTTTGTTTCCTAAAGAAAAATTCAACAGTTGCCAGAAATCTGAAGTAAAATAGAAACTGCTGATGATACTCAGCTGGTCAGTCAACATCCGTGGAGAAAGAAATAGAGTTAACAAAGATAGAGTCATGAAGCATGGAAACAGGCCCTTCTGATGAAATATGAATTTGCTATCTCTCTACACTAAACCTGTTGAGTAATTGTAGCAAAGATAGACACAACATGCTGCCGTAACTCAGGCATCATTTCTGGATAGAAGGAATGGGTGATGTTTCGGGTAGAAGAAAGGTATTGACCCCTTGGCGTAAACCAGCATCTGCAGTTCCTTCCTGCACATTTCGAGTATCTGCAGGACTTCAATTTTTTTTTAAAGTTTTTCTTGTGTTACGATTCAAAATTTGGGGTAAAGTGGTTACACGTTAATTGGTACATCATGTTCCATGGGAGTAAAGTGATCTGGAGGCTGGTAAGTTTTGTATCATTCTGCAACAGTATAAACATACCATTTCTATTCAAGTCAGAATTTCAGTAATAGCTTATTACTGTTGTTTACGCATCCCATGAGCTGGCACCAGTAATTTCAAATCTTTATCCCAGGTCCTTTGTTAGATTTATCCAGTCTGAGGATTGTTTTTCTTGTACTTGTATGTCAATTCTAAATGGTTACAAACTAGTACAAAGTTCACCAGAAAAATGTGGTAAATCTACTCTGTGTTACAAAGTCTACCCTTTGCACCTGGCAAAAAGCCTTCTGTATTATTTATGGTAGGATCTGCTCTGCAAGGAATTAAGTTACTGGTATTCAAAACCAGGAAACTATAGGCCAGTTAACCTAACATCTGTCACTGCATAAATGTTGGAATTCTCTATTAAAGTGGCAATAATAGGACATTTAGCAAAACATAGCAGTCAGAATCGACATGGTTTTGGGAAATGGAAATAATGATTTACAAAATCAAGAGCCAGCAGATACTGGAAATATGAAATAAAAAGAAAATGCTCAATGAGGGGTTGGCACGGTGGAGCAGCAGTGGAGTTGCTGCCTTGCAGCGCTAGCAGCGCCGGAGACCCGGGTTTGATTCCAACTACGGGCGTTGGTTGCACGGAGTTTTTACGTTCCCCACATGCCCACATAGGTTTTCTCCGAGATCATCGGTTTCCTCCCACACTCCAAAGACATACAGGTATGTAGGTTAATGGGCTTGGTGTATGTGTGAATTGTTTCTGGTGTGTGTAGGATAGTGCTAATGTGCGGTGATCGTTGGTCGGCGCAGACTCGCAGACGGCGCCGAAGGGCCTGTTTCCGCGCTGTATCTCTAAAACTAAAATCATTTCTGTCAGAACTTGCTTAAGGTCTTTGACCCGAAACATTTACTGAATTCCTCTTTATTAAGTAAGGTAGCGTGCCATAATATGTCGCTCTGACATCCACCATCATGAAGTGCTTCGTGAAAAGGCTGGTGATGGCGCACATTAATTCCAGCCTCTCAGCCAGCCTTGACCCACCGCAGTTTGCTTACCATCTCAACAAGTCTACAGCAAACGGCATCTCCCTGGTCCTAAACCCATCTCTGGAACAACTAGACAACAAGGACATCTAGGTTAGACTCCTAGTTATCGACTATAGCTCCACCTTCAACACCATAATCCCATCCAAACTCATCTACATACTCTTGGAAGATAATCTGTTCGTTTTCAATAATTTCAATGGATGATTTCAATGAGAACCAAAGAAAATTGTGCACGTCTCACTGTAGCTCTTTCAATAACATTCCAATGGACAAGATATTAATTGTAACCAATTTTGGAATTGATAGCTGATAGAGATGCAGTGACAGAGACCCGGGTTCAATCCTAACCTTGGGTGCTGTCTGTATGGAGTTTGCATGTTCTCCCTGTGACTGCGTGGGTTTCCTCCGAGTGCTCCGGTTTCCTCCCACATTCCAAAAACGTGCGGGTTTGTAGGTTAATTGGCCTCTGTAAATTGCCCCTGGTGTGCGTATGGAATGGATGCGAAAGGGGTCTAACAAAGAAAGATAGATCTCAGGAATACTCGTCCACTTTATGCTGCTATTGCATAACCCAGCTACAAATGTTCACACAATTTTGATGATGGTCCATGCCTATGAATTAGCTGAACTCAAGTTCTCTTCTGCACCTATAGTGCACCTTTAACCAGCCAAAGTCAATACTGATACAGTTTAGAGATGCATCGCGGTTTAGAGATACGCGCACCAGGTCTTCGCTGACCAGCGATCCCCGCACATTAAAACCATCCTACACCCACTAGGGACAATTTTTACATTTACAGTACAAGCTAATTAACTTATACAAACCTCTACGTCTTTGGAGCGTGGGAGGAAATCGAAGATCTCAGATCTACACGCAGGTCACGGGGAGAACATAAAAACTCCAGACAGCACCGGTACTCGGGATCGAACCCAGGTCTCCGGTGCTGCATTCGCTGTAAGGCAGCAACTCTACCGCTCCGCCACCGTGACCACTGTGTGTAGGAAAGAACTGCTGATGCTTGTTTACCAAGATGTGGTAAATCAGCGGGACAGGGAGCTGAATTGGAGAGAAGGAATGGGTGACGTTTCGGGTAGAGACTAGTGATACTGATAGAAACGTAGAAAACAGGTGCAGTAGTAGCCCATTCGGCCCTTCGAGCCAGCACCGCCATTCAATATGATCATGGCTAATCATCCAAAATAAGTACCCTGTTCCTGCTTTTTCCTCATATTCCTTGATTCAGTCAGCCCTAAGAGCTAAATCTAACTCTTTCTTGAAAACGGTTAGTTTGTAACAGCTTGGAACACTATATATTCTGACTCGACAAGCCAGGTCAAAGACTCTGGAGACTTTTCTCTCCATTTCCACTCTAATGTTACTTTTTCTTCTGAGATCCACTCTTCAACTTGAATTTGCCAATCACTGGAATGCCCACCTTTGATGGTTAAACAATCCTGAAGACCTCTTTCTATTTATTATATTTGTTCCCATTTGGAGAATGGCATATCCCTAGCTAGAGGATGGTGAATCTGTGGAATTCATTGCCTCAGATGGCTGTTGAGGTCAAGTCATTGGGTATTTTTAAAACAAAGATTGATAGGTTCGTGATTAGTAAGGGCAACATAGAGTATTTGGTGAAGGCAAGAGAACGGGATTGAGAGGGAAAGACAGAACAGCAATGATCGAATAGTAGAAGAGTCGATGGCCAGAATGGTCTAAATCAGCTCCAATGTCTTATGGTTGGTGGTACGGCTTACTAGTCAAGAAACAGCCACATTCGGACTGCACTCACCCAACAAGGTCGCTCCCTCACTGCATCACTGAGGGCTGGGATGTCGGCTGACGTGCCCTGGCATCCAGCCATCCAGTTCTGCAAAGGTTATTTGTTGAATGCTGACTGAATGAGACCACATCATTGCTGTGGTTTTTGACCCAGGCTGGGACGCCAGGTGGTGGTTTGGAGTGGGAGTGAATTAGGTAAACATTGCCATAGGATTGATTGCCCAAACTACCAGTCAAATTGGCTGGAATATTAGAAAACATAGAAAATATGTGCAGGAGTAGGGCATTCGGCCCTTCAAGCCAGTCCCGCCATTCAATATAATCAAGGCTGATCATCCAAAATCAGTACCTTTCCTGCTTTTTCCCTTTCCCCCTTGATTCCTTTAGCCCTAAGAGCTAAATCTAACTCTCTCTTGAAAACATCCAGTGAATTGGCCTTCACTGCCCTCTGTGGCAGAGATTTGCACAGATTCACAACTCTCTGGGTGAAAAAGTTCATCCTAATGTCAGTCCTACTCTTAAACTGTGACCCCTGGTTCTGGACTCCCCCAAAATCGGGAACATTTTCCCTGCATCTAGCCTGCCCAATCTTTTAAGAATTGTATATGTATCTCTACGATCCCCTCTCATTCTTCTAAATTCCAGTGAATACAAACCCTGTCGACCCATTCTTTCATCAAACATCAGTCCCGCCATCCCGGAAATTAACCCGGTGAATCTACTCTTCACTCCCTTAATAGCAATAATGTCCTCCCTCAAATTAGGAGAACAAAATTGTACACAATACTCCAGGTGCAGTCTCACCAGGATCCTGTACAACTGCAGTAGGACCTCCTTGCTCCTGAACTCAAATCCTCTCGCAATGAAGGGCAACATGCCATTAGCCTTCTTCACTGCCTACTGCACCTGCATGCTTACTTTCAGTGACTGATGTGCAAGGTCACCCAGGTCTCGTTGCACCTCCCCTTTTCCTAATCTGACACCTTCCAGATTATAATTAGCATTCCTGTTCTTGCCACCAAAGTGAATACTCTCACATTTATCCACATGCATCTGCCATGCATCTGCCCACTCACCCAACCTATCCAAGTCACCCTGCAGCCTCATAGTATCCTCCTCGCAGCTCACACTGCCACACAGCTTTGTGTCATCCGCAAACTTGGAGATGTTACATTTACTTTCCTCGTCTCAATCGTTATATATATTGTAAATAACTGGGGTCGCAACACTGAGCCTTGCAGCGTCCCACTAGTCACTGCCTGCCATTCTGAAAAGTACACATTAATTCTTACTCTTTGCTTCCTGTCTGCCAACCAGTTCTCTATCCAAAGTAGACAAAAGTGCTGGAGAAACTCAGCGGGTGCAGCAGCATCTATGGAGCGAAGGAAATAGGCAACGTTTCGGGCCGAAACCGTTCTTCAGACAGGTGCAGCAGGCAGTTCTCTATCCATGTCAATACCCTACCCCCAATACCATGTGCTCTAATTTTGCACACTATTCTCTTGTGTGGCACCTTGTCAAAGGCAAGATATGTGTGTCGAAAGATCAGACAACCTAAAATGTTAACTCTGCTTCTCTCTGCTGAGTTCTCTCTTCTCTTCTGCGCTCTGACCCATGAGTATTTCCAGCCTTTTCTGTTCAATTACTGAAGTCTGATATCTGCAACATTTAGTTACTGACTAACACACCAGATATTACAGTCATTTCTCAGAATTGTTTGCAATTTGATGAGGTGTGGGGGGCCATAAATAGTGGTGTAATTATGTTTGGTCTCCGTGCCATGAAACTGTCATTTAGTCCAATCTGCAACCTTATACAGACAACAGAATTGCTTTCTTTAATACAAAATGAATATGTAATGACTATGGGATATAACCTGCGATTTCTCACATTAAATACATTTAATTTATAATTAATTTATAATTAAATAAATGAATTTAAATAAAGTGCTTTACACAAAAGGTTAACAAAATGAATTTAATAAAATATTAGAGTAATAAATCATTATTTCTCTCTTAACATTGGCCGTGGGACAGATCAGACCCTTACGCGATGTTGGCTATGATTATAGACACAATATGCTGGAGTAACTCAGCGGAACAGGCAGCATCTCTGGAGAGAAGGAATGGGTGATGTTTCGGGTCGAGATCATTCTTCAGACAGATGCTGCCTGACCCGCTGTGTTACTCCAGCATTTTGTGTCTATTTTTGATTTAAACAAGCATCTGCAGTTCTTTCCTACACATTTTAGCCATGATTATAACAGTTCCACTTTGTCTACAGTTCAGAAAGACAACGAATGAATTAAAAGGACACAAATTGCTGGACTAACTCAAGCAGCATCCCTGGAGAACATGGATAGGTGACGTTTAGGGTCAAAATCATTCTTCAGACTAATTATGGAGTCATAGAATCATAGAATCATACAGCATGGAAACTGACCTTCGGCCCACACTGGCCAACAAGTCCCATCTACACTAGTCCCACCTGCCTGTGTTTGGCCCATATCCCTCTAAACCAGTCCTATCCACATACCTGTCTAAATTTTTCTTAAACATTGTGATAGCTGGGCGGGGGTGGGGGGGGGAGAAATAGGAGCAAGTCTAGATTGGGCACTGAGGAGGAGGGGGGGAGAGAGGGAGCGTGAGGGGGGAGAAAGGGGGAGGATTGGGTTGTTAGAGGTTACCTAAAATTGGAGAATTCAATTTTCATACCCAAGCGGAATATGAAGTGTTGTTCCTCCAGTTTGCTTGTGGCCTCAGCCTGGCAGTGGAGGAGGCCCAGGAGAGAAAGGTCAGTTATTAACCAGCATCTGCAGTTCTTTGTTTCTACGTGAATGAGTTAAATACTTAGCATTCACTTACATGACCTACTGACAGGAAAATCACTTTAATGCAGGAGGCCGCCATCATTAAAATCACAGTCTGCACCTTTTGGCCCATATCACCGATTTAGGCAATTATTGTAATAATATGTGCTTTAAACATGATGTTGCGAGTGCCAAGATGGATCCTGGAAGCTATTCCGTCATTTCCATAGTCTTGAATTACTTAGATGTTGTTACTTTTTACTGGTTTGTTTTCAAATAATACAGTGCGACAACATTAATATGGTATTCTCTTACAATCTCGTAAATATGTTTATACGAATGATGCCAAGTGTGACTCATTTATCCATTGAGCAAATGCCTGCCACAATTAAAGAAATGATTGTCAGTTAGATTTGAAAATGTGCCCCCTAGCAGGTCAATAATTTAATAGCATTTAATGTTTGAATGTCCTGAAACTATTCACTATTACAGATGTGAGGCTTTGCTCTTCGAGTCTCCAATAACTTCTAAAAAGTGTTCTGCGTGCTTTAGGTTGTCAGGGATAGCAAGTTGCAGTGTAATTAATTTTTCAGCAGAAGTGCACATGTGTTTTGAGTTAGCTAAGAATTCAGATGACTGCTGTGATGTAAACACTGATGGGAAACAGATGGCCAAAACATTTCATTATAATAGATAGGAAATCTGAATACTGGAAACCTGCTGGTAACAAATTAAAGAGTTAAAGCTGCATGTCCATTCCTTTTGCCCCCCTCAACCCTGACTTCAACAGTTAGAATGGGAGACTTTAATTCCAGCCTACCATTCCTAAGTAGTGCTAAAGTAAATGCCGCTTTGTACAACACCAGTTTCATGGCATTTGTAATACCTCCAGTTTCAGCAGTGGAGTGATGTTTACTGCATCACAGAGAGGGAGAAATTTAAAATGATAGGAAATAATTTATAAAACATATCTTTGAGCGGCAAGAATTTACAGATTGTTGATTTAAATAATTACAAATGGGTTCTGTGCTATTTCAAAATGGAGGAACCTTAAGTAATTTAATTATTATTCAAGTCTGAAGAAGGGTCTTGATCCGAAATGTCACCTATTCCTTATCTCCAGAGATGCTGTCTGAGCAGCTGAGTTACTCTAGCTTCTTGAGTCTATCTTTGATTATTACTGAGATCATTTATGTTGATTTGGCTGAGGACAGGCCCCAGGATGCAACATAAGAGGACAAACAAAGTGCTAGTACTAAATAGTACTAGAGTCATTAACAGTTCAGAAACAGGACATCTTGAACAACAAATAAAGAAAGTCACAGAGCAGTACAGCTCAGGAACGGGCCCTTCGGCCCACAATGTTTGTGCCGAACATGATGCCAAATTAAACTTATTTCATCTGTCCGTACATGACCCCTCTATTCCTTGCAGATTCAGATTCAGATTCAGATTCAATTTTAATTGTCATTGTCAGTGTACAGTACAGAGACAACGAAATGCATTTAGCATCTCCCTTGAAGAGCGACATAGCAAACGATTTGAATAAAAAATAAATGATAAGTGTCCGGGGGGGGGGTGATTGGCAGTCACCGAGGTACGTTGTTTAGTAGAGTGACAGCCGCTGGAAAGAAGCTGTTCCTCGACCTGCTGGTTCGGCAACGGAGAGACCTGTAGCGCCTCCCGGATGGTAGGATGGTAAACAGTCCATGGTTGGGGTGAGAGCAGTCCTTGGCGATGCGGAGCGCCCTCCGCCGACAGCGCTGGCTTTGGAAGGACTCAATGGAGGGGAGCGTGTGACTCATTTATATGCGTTGGCAAATTTCACACCCTCTGCAGTGCCTTGATTGTCAGTTAGAGACAGAGCAGTTGCCATACCATACTGTGATGCAGTTGGTAAGGATGCTCTCGATGGTGCAGCGGTAGAAGTTCACCAGGATCTGAGGAGACATGGACCTTCTTCAGTCTCCTCAGGAAGAAGAGACGCTTCTTGATCAGAGTAGAGGTATTGTGGGTCCAAGAGAGGTCATCGGAGATGTTGACTCCCAGGAACCTAAAGCTAGAAACACGTTCCACCTCCGTCCCGTTAATGTGGATGGGGGTGTGCGTGCCACCTCTGGACTTCCTGAAGTCTACAATGAGCTCCTTGGTCTTCTTGGAGTTAAGGGCCAGGTTGTTGTCAGCGCACCATGCTGCTAAGTGCTGGACCTCCTCCCTGTAGGCCAGCTCATCGTTGTTGCTGATGAGGCCAATCACCGTTGTATCATCTGCCTACTTGATGATGGTGTTAGTACCATGTACAGGTGTGGAGTCATAGGTGAAGAGGAAGTGGAGGAGGGGGCTCAGCACACAGCCCTGAGGAACGCCGGTGTTCAGGGTTAGGGTTGAAGTGGTGTGCTTGTCTAACCTCACAGACTGGGGTCTGTTGGTTAGAAAGTCCAGTATCCAGTTGCAGAGGGAGGGGGGTCGATGCCCAGGTCACCGAGTTTGGTGATCAGTTTTGATGGAATAATGGTTACTTGAATGCTTGAGCTGTATCTTTGATCGATGAACAGCATTCTTACATAGGTGTATCTGTTGTCAAGGTGGGAGAGGGCGGAGTGAAGTGCCGTTGAGATGGCATCCTCCGTACTCCAGTTCTTGCGGTAGGCAAACTGATAGGGATCCAGTGTGGGGGTAGGCAGCTTTTGAGGGGTGCCAGGACCAGCCTCTCGAAGCACTTGGTGATGACGGGGGTAAGTGCAACTGGGCGGAAGTCGTTGAGGCTTGCCGCAGTTGCACTTTCATGTGCCTATTTAAAAACCTCTTAAACGCTACTCTCGTATCTGCCTCCACCACCACCACGCCTGGCAGTGCGTTCCAGGCCCCCACCACTCTCCATGTAAAAAAGTTGCTCTGCACATCTCCATTAAACATTCACCCTCTCACCTTGTAGCTATGCCCTCTAGTGGTGGACATTTCCACCTTGGGAAAAAGGTTCAGCCTGTCTACACGCCCAATGCCGTTCATAATTTGATATACTTCTATCAAGTCTCGCCTCTACTTCTGATATTCCAGAAAAAAACAATCCAAGTTTATCCAACTTCTCATGGCTGAAACCCTCCAACTCAGCAGCATTCTGGTAAACCTCCTCAGCACCCTTACCATGACTTCCACGTCCTTCCTGTAATGGGGCGATCAGAACTTCATGCAATACTCCAAATGCGACCCAACTAAAGTCTTATAGCTGCATCATGACTTCCTGACTCTTGTACTCAATGTCCCCAGCAAAGTAAGTGAAGTGCGTGGATCTGTTTGAGTAAAGGGTAGTTTGTGTGCACTGGCTTGGGTTGGGAATTTTTGGGCTGAAAGATATTCAGAAATAAATAAAGACTAAAAGCGAGATGGTAATCTTGACAGGTGGCAAATTTGATCAAATAAGCTATTTTGGCACAGCAAGTTAAAGGGACAAAAACAAATATATATTGGTTGGAATTAAGGAGCAATGAAAGAGATTTTGCACTCCTGGGTGTATCTTGTAGCCAATCAAAAGTGTGAAGAAAATAAAAGCATGATGCAAGAAGTAATAAAGTAGTTGTAATGGATCTCAATTTGAATATATATTAGAATTTTATATTTTAATATTTTGCTCAGCAATGCAGTTGTCAGAATAAGACAATGTAAATTTAGTTTAGTTAATAGGTACAGTGAGTAAACAGGCCCTTTGGCCCACCAAATGCTACCGACCAGCGATCCTCGCACACTAACACTATCCTACACACCAGGGACAATTCACAATGATACCAAGCCAATTTACCTACAAACCTGCACGTCTTTGAAGAGTGGGAGGAAACCGGAGCTCCTGGAGAAAACCCACGCAGGTCACGGGGCGAATGTACAAACTCCGTACAGACAGCACCTGTAGTCAGGATCGAACCAGATCTCTGGTGCTGTATAGCAGCAACTCTACCGCTGCGCCACTGTGTCACACATGTTTTAATTTGGTCTCATTCACCTTTTACATACTTATATTTAATGAAACTTTCAAAACCTGCTCTATGTTTGGTAGGCCGTTTAGAACGGAGACGAGGAAACACTTTTTCTCACAGAGTGGAATTCTCTGCCTCAGAGGGCGGTGGAGGCAGGTTCTCTGGATGCTTTCAAGAGAGAGCTAGATAGGGCTCTTAAAAATAGCGGAGTCAGGGGATATGGGGAGAAGGCAGGAACGAGGTACTGATTGGGGATGATCAGCCATGATCACATTTAATGGCGGTGCTGGCTCGAAGGGCCAAATGGCCCACTCCTGCACCTATTGTCTATTGTCTCTGCTGAAAATTCTGCTCCATTTGCAGTCTATAGTCACTTCATCCACAGTGGAAGAAAGTGCAAGCACCACATACACACATTCCATCTGAATGCACATGGAGACCTTATCTCACAGCCACATCAGCCAACAGACCAATGTAGGGGAAAATAAATTAAAATTAAAAGCTAAGAATCTTATTATTTGAATAGATTAGTTTATTGTCACATACATTAGAATCCAATGAAATTCTCCGTTCACGTGAAGTTCACAGAATAAACATCTTGGCCGTGGGGCAGCACATTGCGCAGCGGCAGAGTTGCTGCCTAATGCCCCTGTCCCACTTAGGAAACCTGAACGGAAACCTCTGGAGGCTTTGCGCCCCGCCCAATGTTTCCGTGCGGTTCCCGGAGGTTTTTGTCAGTCTCCCTAATGGTCGAAAGTGGTTTCCGCTTCTTCAATGTTCCGGCGATTATTTCAAAAAATTCAAAACCGGCTGCGACTAAAAATAGGTTGCCGTTTTAAAAATCAGTAATTTTTTTAGTCGAAGCCGTTTGCGATGCTAGTTGAAGGTGGTTGCCGGAGGTTGCAGGCAGTGGAAGGTCTCCCTGTGACTGCATGGGTTATCCCCAGGTGCTCCGGTTTACTCCCACCGTCCAAAGATGTACAGGTTTGTAGGTTAATTAGCTTCTGTAAATTGTCCCTGGTGTATAGGATAGAATCAGTGTATAGGATGATCGCTGGTTGGTGCGGACTTGGTGGTATTAATGGTCTGTTTCCGCGCTGTATCTCTAAATTCTAAAGTCTAAAAGTCCTTTTCAATGGCCATCAAGAATTCTATGCCTTATCTTTATCTGACTTTCTCTTGCACAAACTGATGTTTCCTTTATCCTGTATTTGTACACTGTGAACAGCTTGATTGCAATCATGTATAGTCTTTTTGTTAACTGGATAGCACGTAACAAAAAGCATTCTCTGTACTATGGTGCACCCGACAATAATAAACTGAACTAAATAAACCACCTAAAGGGTAACTAGTCTTTGAAATGCCTTATTTACATCTGCTCAGTGTTTGTCACTAAACTGTAAGTCTGCCAAAGTTCTCCTTGTGGACTATTAGCTGCTGCTTTGCATCATTAATAGAAAGAGAGCAAGAAGATCTTAGCTAAGAAGCTACGAGGTCGTGTTGCAGTTATGCAGGGGTCATGTTGGTGATCCCAAGTTGGTAAGACGTGGGTGAGGCCGCATTTAGAGGATTGTGTTCGGTTCTGGGCATCATGTTATAAGAAAGATGTTGTTAAGCTGGACGAGGATGTTACCAGGACTTGAGGGTCTGAGCTATATGGAGAGGCTGAGTATGCTTTGGAGTGCAAGAGGATGAGAAGTGATTTTTTTGAGGTCTATTGAGTTATAGAGTAATATAGTGTGGAAACAGGTGATTTGGCCCAACTTGCTCAGACCGGCCAACATGTTCCATCTATACTAGCCCCACCTGTCTGCGTTTGGTCCATATCCCCCCAAACCTATCCTATACATGTCCATGTCTAACTGTTTCTTAAATGTTGGGATAGTTCCAGCCTCAACTACCTCCTCTGGCAGCTTGTTCCATACACCCACCACCCTTTGTGTGAAAAAGCTACACCTCATATTCTGATTAATTCTTTGCCCCTTCACATTGAACCTATGTCCTCGGGTCCTCGATTCCCCCACTCTGGGCAAGAGATTACATAGAAACATAGAAAAATAGGTGCAGGAGTAGGCCATTCGACCCTTCGAGCCAGCGCCAGGTCATGGCTGATCATCTAAAATCAGTACCCGTTCCAGCTGTATTCCCATATCCCTTGATTCTTTTAGCCCTTAGAGCTAAATCTAACTCTCTCTTGAAAACTGAGATTCTGTGCACTCACCAAATCTATTCCTCTTATGATCTTATACACCTATATAAGATCACCCCTCATCCTCCTGTGCTCCAAAGGAATAGAGACCCACCCAGCTCAACCTCTCCTTATAACTCACACCCTCTAGTCCTAGCAACATCCTCGTAAATCTTCTCTGAACCATTTCAAGCTTGACAATATCTTTCCTATAACATGCTGTTCAGAACTGATCACAATACTCTAAATACGGTCTCATCAACATCTTATACAACTGCAACATGACCTCCCAACTTCTATACTCAATACTCTGACTGATGAATGTATAAATACTGGTGTATAAAATCATGAGAGGGATAGATTGGGTAGATGCATAGAGTCTCTTGTCTAGAGTAGGGGATTGAATACCAGAGAACGTAGGTTTGTGATGAAGGGGAAAAAATGTAATAGGAATCTGAGGGGTAACTTTTTCACACAAAGGATGGTGGGCGTATGGAACGAGCTGCCAGAGGACGTAGTTGAGGTAGGGACTATCGCAATGTTTAAGAAACTGTTAGACAGGTACATGAATAGGACAAGTTTGGAGGGATATGGGCCAAACGCAGGCAAGTGGGACTAGTGTAGCTGGGACATGTTGACTGTTGTGGGCAAGTTGGGCCAAAGAACCCGTTTCCACGCTGTTTCTAAGCCACTTGATCCAGCATGCGGTATGCATTTGACGGCTTTGTAGTGTGGATTCCTCACAGTATGCGCTTGTGATTTTATGACATGAGCAGGAAGCAGCCAAAAGTTTGTGCTGCCAGCATATATGTGGAAAATGTAGAACATAATCATCAGATTTTAAAGCTTATGATTCATTCATTATTTGGACCTCATACCATTACCATCTGTTAAAAAAGTTAAGAATAAGACGTTTGTTTCATATGCTCCCCAGAAATCCACAAACCAAACCTACAATATTAGTTATTTTGTCCCACTTCATCATTTTTTCATCCTTGGAGTGAATAACTGTAGCCAGGACATCACATTCATGTTTCTGGGGATATTACTTTTAATTTCATAATTACTTGCGATAAGCTCCTTATCCCAGATGTCATTCAGAACATTCACCTCTATCTTTCTCCCTCCCACCCATCCTTTATCTTTCTATCCTCCCTCTCCTTCCCCCCCCTCTCATATCCCCCCCCCCTCCACCACCCACCCTCTCATCTTCCCCTCCCATATTTCCTCTCCCATCACCTCCCACCCTCCCTCTCCATTCCACCTCCTCTCCCCCTCCACCACCCTACCCTTTCCCTTCCCTCTCCCACCCTACCTCTCTCTTTCCAACCTCTCACCCACCCTCTCCCTTCCTCCCACCCTCATCTGCCCTTTCCCACTGTCACTCTTCCTTCCCTCTCTCACTCTCCCTTCCTCCCCCACTCCCAGCCCTACTCTCCCTCTCCCCCTCTCACCCTTTTCCTTCTGTTCCCCTCCCACCCCCTAGTCCCAATCCTATACCTTAATACCGTTCTCTCTTTGGTTGTTTTACAGATTTAGCTAGTCTTTGGATGAGGCCCTTTCACTCATTGTCTCATTTTCTATTATCAAAACAACATGGCAAATATTTTAGAATCTATTAGTAAATAACAGGAATAGTCTCATAAGTGATCAGAGCAGAATTAGGCCATTCAACCTATCAAGCCTTCTCCGCCATTCAATCATGGCTAATCTATCTCTCCCTCCTAACCCCATTCTTCTGCCTTCTCCCCATAACCCCTGACACCCATACTAATCAAGAATCTATCTATCTCTGCCTTAAACATATCCATTGGCTTGGCTCCGCAGCCTTCTGTGGCAATGAATTCCACAGATTCACCACCCTCTGACTAAAGAAATTCCTCCTCGTACTTTCCAATAGGAACATCCTGTGATTTGGAGGCTGTGCCCTCTGGTCCTAGACTCTCCCACTCTCCCCATCCACTCTATCCAAGCCTTTCAGAAGGGTCTCGACCCCGAAAAGTCACCCATTCCTTCTCTCCATAGATGCTGCCCGTGCAGCTGAGTTACTCTAGCTTTCTGTGTCTATCTTCAGTTTAAACCAGCATCTGCAGTTCCTTCCTACACCTTTCACTAATGGGTAAGTTTCAATGCAGTCGCCCCTCATCCTTCTAAACTCCAGTGAACAGAGATTTAGCAATATGCATTTTTCCTTTAAAGTTTTGCCATGTTCTTTTCTGCAACTTTTCTGCAACTTTCATGCAACTTTTTCCCTATCAGTCTCTGGAGGTTTGGCAGCCATGAAAGTTAATACATTTTAGTTTTGTTCAATTTAGTTTAGAGATACAGTAATAAAAACAAGTTCTTTGGGGCATTGAGTCCACACCATCCATTGATCATCTGTTCACGCTAGTTGTATGTAATCCCACTTTATCGCCTACTCCCTACACACAAGGTCGGTTAATTTACAAAACTGCATTTCTCTGGGATGTGGGAGGAAGTCGGAGAAAACCCACGAGGACACAGGGAAAACGTGCAAACTCCACACAGACAGCACCCGAGGCCAGGATCAAACCCGGATCTTTGGCACTGTGAGGCAGCAGCTCTATCAGCTGTGCCACTCCCCAATTGTTGGAAGATGTCTCAATTTAGAAAGGATCTTGCTTTAAGTGTGCATTTTCACATTTTGCTGAAGGCACTATTGCTATGAATGTGGATGTGTTGACATCAAATGGACAGAAAAAGCTGGAATAACTCAGCGGGTCAGACAATATCTCCAGAGTATGTTTTATAAAAACTTTCCTTCCTCTTTAACTATTTGCAGATACTCCACATGCTCTATGTGATTCTGCTATTCTCATGCACTCAGTGTGGATTCAGTTCCCGTTTGCAGTTAGAGAAGCCTTAAATTCCTAACAAACTGCCTAATTATTAACACGTGTTGAGCAAATGCAAGCATTCCTGAGCAAGGGTCTAGGAATGTTATCCATGGCCAATCCATGGAGTTAAGATGATTAAGATTGGTTAAAGATAGTTAAGATTTGGGTGGCACGGTGGTGTTAGCGGTAGAGTTGCTGCTTTATGGTGCAAGAAACCCGGGTGCTTGTCTGTACGGAGTTTGTATGTTCTCCCTGTTACTTGTGTGTCTTTTTCCCGGTGCTCTGGTTTACTCCCACACTCCAAAGAAGTACACGTTTGCAGGTTAATTGGTTTGGTAAAATAATAAATTGTCCCTATTGTGTGTAGGATAGTGTTAGTGTGTGGGGATCGCTGGTCGGTGTGGCGCAAGGCCACCAGCATTATCAAGAACGAGTTGCACCCCGGCCTCTACCTCTTCTGCCCTCTACCATCGGGCAAAATGTATAGAAGTGTCAAAACGCACACCTCCAGATTCAGCGACAGTTTCTTCCCAGCTGTTAGCAGGCAACTGAACCATGCTACCAACAACCAGAGAGCAATATGAGCTACCATCTACCCCATTGGAGACCCTCGGACTATCTTTGATTGGACTCTACTGGACTTTATCTTGCACTAAACATTATTCAAGTTAAACTCTTGATCGTGTATCTGTAGACTGTGAATGGCTTGATTGTAATCGTGTATTGGGTTTCCGCTGACTGGTTGGGACGCAACAAAGGCTTTTCACTGTACCTTGGTACACAAAACAAAAAACTAAATTAAATCCTAACCCAGAGAATCCTCTCCACTAGTATCCCTTCCGCTGACGTGAGGCTCAACGGCTAGTAATTCCCTGGATTCTCGCCACTTCCCTTCTTAAATAAAGGAACAACATTAGCTACAATAAGGTGAAGTCTGAAACAAGTTGCAGACCAGAAATCGGTGCTGGATACAACATTGAATCCAAAGGCAACACATAGAAACATAGAAACAGAGAAAATAGGTGCAGATGTAGGCCATTTGGCCCTTCGAGCCAGCACTGCCATTCAATATGATCATAGCTGATCATCCGAAATAAATACCCCTTTCCTGCTTTCTCCCCATATCCCTTGATTTCGTTAGACCCAAGAGATATATCTAATTGTCTCATTAAAACATGAATTGCCTTCTGTGGCAGAGAATTCCACAGATCCACAACTCTCTGGGTGAAAGTATTTCCTCATCTCAGCCCTAAATGGCCAACCCCTCATTCTTAAGCTGTGACCCCTGGTTCTGGACTACCACAACATTTGGAACATTTTTCCTGCATAGAGCCTGTCCAATCCCTTAAAAATCTTATATGTTTCATCTCATAAACTTACTGAGCTGAGGGACTGGATTCATTGCTCAACCAAACTCGACATAAAAAATAAACGGGATCATATTTTTCTTACAAGCCAATCTTGATTAAGTGGTGCGTTTATTTTTTGTCATTTAATTGAATATTTTGTTATAAAGTAAAATCTGATAGTTCTAAATAAGATTCTTGTATTTTAAAATAAATGTCTTTAATTTAATCATTTACTGTAGATCTATTTAAACTATCTTTAAATGCCTCTGATTATCAAAGGCATTTAAAAATAGTTCAAAGGCGTTGGCAGCAGTGAGCTAACAAGGGCATCAAGGCTTTTTGGGCAGGGTGTCAGGATCTGTTGCCGATTCTTATGGGCCTGTCACACTTGACAATTTTTTCAACAACTGCCGGTGACTGTCATAGTCGTAGAAGGTCGCCGAAAAACCAGCAACAATCTACGTCATCCAGGGCACAACCTATGACAGCACCTACGTCAGGAGAAGTCAAGCTACGCTCATTGGCGTTAAACCCACTGTCGCCGAAATTTTTCCAACATGTTGAAAAGTTAGCAACGACCAGAAAGACACTACGACTTTTTGCGCGACTGAGGAGACTACTCCCGGCGACCACTGGCAAACATGTGGCGACAAACTAGTTGCCTGTAGTTGCCTAAACAATCGCCTAAGTGGGACAGGCCCATTACTCATTGGTCGTAGTCTGTGGGACCAGTGGATCGTCAATAACTTGAGATTGGGAACCGCAGGATTGGAAAAGGGAAAGTTGCATATGGTTCGAGCATGAGCACTTAAAAATACAGGTCACATGATATACGCTAAAGGATTGATTGTAGTTTAGTTTAGAGATACTGCATGGAAACAGGCCCTTCGGCCCAGCGAATCCCTCTTACCCTCTTCCCACGATCTTCCTTCCCAGTTAAATCCCTGCAATCAGGACGTTCTTTTAGAAAGGAGATGAGGGTGATGAATCTGTGGAATTCTTTGCCACAGAAAGCTGTGGAGGCCAAATCAGTAGATATTTTTAAGGCAGAGATACGTAGATTCTTGATTAGTACAGGTATCAGAGGTTACGGGGAGAAGGCAGAAGAGTGGGCTTAGGAGGGAGACATAGATCAGCCATGATTGAGTGGCGGAGTAGACTTGATGGACCAAATGGCTTAATTCTACGCAAATTCCTTATGACCTTATGATCAACCCCGAGTGATCTGTTTCCCGCTTCTCAGATCATCTCTCCCTGATCATTTCCTGGCATGGTCTACTTTCGTTCTCTTTCCCCACCCTTTCCCGAATCCACTATGATGAGAAATTGCAGATGTGAGGATTGCGATGTGGTTTGAGTGTGAGTGTGCATGCTGAGCAGTCCAAACCAAAACTCACTGAACACCATGCTTACGATCTTATTCTGCTTCTTTTCCAACTTTGCTGGTTTCTATTTGTATCTTATCTTCCTTAATGCTGCTGTTCCCACTTGGGCAATCACCCAGAGCCCTGTGTGCAGAAAAGGAAGAAAGGGATTTAGAAAATATAAAACATATGTCTAAAAAGTGGATTGCAGTAGATTGTACTGTATTTGTGCAATTGAATTTGAGCATTTTGACATATAAATCACATAAAGTTCTACAGGAATCACTCATTTCCAAATTTCAAGCCAGCACTTCCAATCACTGTATGAGCTTGCACATATGTTCGACCATAAAACATGCTAGTATTGTGGTTATTAATTTATTGTTTAGTTTAAAGATACAGTGGGGATACAGGCCCTTCGGCCCACTGAGTCCCCACCGACCAGCGACCCCCGCACATTAACACTATCCTACACTAGGGCCATTTTTTCACATTTATACCAAGCCAAATTAACCAACAAACCAATACATCTTTGGGGTGTGCAAGGAAACCGAAGTTCTCGGACAAAACCCATGCAAACTCCGTACAGACAAGCCTCCGTAACCAGGATCGAACCCGAGTCTCTGGCACTGTGAACTCTGTAAGGCAACAACTCTACCGCTGTGCCATCTACCCATGCCGCCCACCTTTGTATTTTTGTTTATTATGCATTATCTATGTAGGTTGTGTATACAGGCCCATTTTGCTGCTGCAAGTAAGATTTTCATCATTCCATTGTTGTTACATATGACAATTAATTACTGATTCTCAACTCTCTCTTGAGTGATGTCCAACTTAAAATAAGTGCAATAGAAATTGGATCATTTGTCACTGCTGTTGAAACATTATTGATCATTCCCTGAGAACCATTCATAGCATTTTATTCGCTGCAGCTGCAGGGTTTTAAGGGGTCATTCACTGACGTTATAGCTGGCCATTCAGCAGATTAACTGAAACATGTCAGAGCTACTTCGGGTTAGAAAGATATATTATGGATAGAGATTCAACACTAGTAATTGGACTATTTTCAAAACACGTGTCTGTTTTTGCTGAGCAGCAATAATGCTGAAGACTTTATTTTAATCCTTGAACTTGGCAAAGCAATGTGGCAGTATTGAACTTATGATCCAAAGCCATTGTTGTGTAAATCAAAGGTTTCACATGTTGGCCATCACCAGTGCAAGATTTGTGGAAAACAAGCAAGAAGATTCACAGGCATTTTTTGGGTGATTTCTGCCAAATTCATGGTTGCCTCTGGATCATACTCATGTTTGCATTATTGTCAAGGGATAGTCACCAAGACAGGCTAAATCCAGTTGAATATATCTGTTGTTAAATCTCCTTGCAGAATGTTATTCATTTTTTGCGTTTCCAATAATAAAACATTGAAAGTTATTTGATGGAAATTCATCTCATGAACAGTAAACTTAGGATAAAAGGAATTCCGCATATGTGGACAAATGAGGCCAATTAGCAAAAGAGTGTCAGTATGAATGCATGTTTTTAAACTTGTCATCATGTAAGAATAATGTAAGTGAGCAAAACACAAACTGCTGGAGGAACTCAGGAGGTCAGGCTGCATTTGTGTAGGAGATTAATAGGTGATGTTTCAGTTTGGGACCCTTCCTCAGGACCCAAAATATTGCCAGTCCGTTTCCTCCATAGATGCTGCTTGGCCTGCTGAGTTCCTCCAGCACTGTGTGTTTTGCTCAAGATCCCAGCATCTGCAGTTTTCCGTGTCTATTCACTTCGTTGAGAGACTGGAGAAATGTGGCGTATCCTCAATGACTCTTACAAACTTCTACAGATGCACCATTGAAAGCATTACGTCGGGTTGCATCAAAACTTGGTTTGGGAGCAGCTCTGCCCAAGACAGCAAGAAATTTCGGAGAGCTGTAGCTGCAGTCCAGTCCATCATACATACCAGACACCCCATCTTTGACTGCATCCACATTTCATGCTGCCTTAGAAAAGCAGCCAGCATAATCAAAGACTAGTCCCACCCTGGTCAAATCCTTCTTCTCCCTGCTCTTGTCGGGCAGACGGTACAGAAACTTGAAAGTGTGCATCACTAGACTCAGGAAAAGCTTCTTATCCACTGTTATCAGGCTTCCGAATGGTGCTTCCATAAGCTAGGATACTGTCCAACTCATGATTACCCCAATGTGGGCATTGGATTTTTTTCTATGGAACTGTTGTGCTACAATGTTAAGAACTATACTCCGCAATTTGTATCTTCTCCTTTGCTCTACCTCTTTCTACTATACCTTGGTACACGTGACAATAATAACTTAAACCTAAATCAGGTCAGAGTACACATGACAATAATAAACTAAACTAAATCTAAAGTCTTCAGCATCCCTGGCGTGGTTGAGCCGTGTATTAAAAACACAATTGTTCACATACCAGTGCTGCTAATGATCCAGAAAATGGAGACCCTTCCAGAAGAGAAAAAGACTTTAAAACAAAAAACATAAAAATCACAAGTATGAACATGTTAAATATTTAGCACTGTGCAGGGAGTATGGGCGGCACAGTGGCGTAGCAGGAGAGCTACAGCTTTACAGCACCCGAGACCCGGGTTCGATCTTGACTACAGGAGCCCCATGTGCCCCAATGTTGACATGGTTTGAATATAATGCAAGCACAAAGGGAACACACAGAGCTTTTTGATTTACACTTGTCTATACAGAGTTTGCACGTTCTCCCTGTGACCTGCGTCGGTTTTCTCAGATCTTCAATTTCCTCCCACACCCCAAAGACATACAGGTTTCTAGGTTAATTGGCTTGGTGTAAATGTAAAATTGTCCCTAGTGTGTGTAGGGCAGTGTTAATGTGCGGGGATCGCTGGTCAGCAGCGGGTTGAAGGGCCTGTTTCTGTGCTGTATCTCTAAACTAAACTTAACTAAACTGCAGATGCTGGTTTATACTGAAGATCAACACAAAATGCTGGAGTACTGAAACTCAGCAGGTCAAGCAGCAACTCTGAAGAAAGGAATAGATGATGTTTCGGGTTGGAACCCTTCCTTAGACTTAAGGAGCACTTTCTCAGTATTTATGAGTTTGTGTGTTAGAGAATACTGTTGCAGAATCTAATACTGATCCTGGTCGTTTGTACTTTCTCTTACTGTTCAGTTAATTAAAACGGTTTCAAGGAAAGAATGTAATTTAGTTTCCTGTTGACATAACAACATTATTTCATAAACTCTAAATAATTGAGATGGGGACAGCAAGATTTTCTTTCATGGGCATAGATTATTTTTTATGTAAAAGGCAATTATCCAAAACCAGATCTGATTTAAGTTGAAATCCAAAAGGCCTGTGTGTTCCCTTTGTGTTTGCATTATATCAAAACCATGTCATCATTGGGGCACATGGGTTTAATATCCCATTGCATTCTGAACCTTAGCTACTAGCTATAGCCATGTAATTCTATTGTTTACCAATGTGCTTTTAATCTCTTCTTCAGGGAGCATGTGTCCTTGGACGACCTTTGAGAAAACGGTGCGATTTTGTTAAGAACGCAGCTTGTTGTTGTCAAAAATATCCATAATTATGCACTTGCCTTGAGTAAATAACAAGTTCAGCAATCTGTGACTAGTGTGGTACCGCAAGATGCGGTGCTGGGACCGCAGCTATTTACAATATTAATGATTTAGATGAAGGGATTACAAGTAAGATTAGCAAATTTGCAGATGACACAAAGCTGGGTGGCAATGTGAACTGTGAGGAGGATGCTATGTGAATGCAGGGTGATTTGGACAGGTTGGGTGAGTGGGCAGATGCATGGCAGATGCAGTTTAATGTGGATAAATGTGAGGTTATCCACTTTGGTTGCAAAAACAGGAAGGCAGATTATTATCTAAACGCTGTTAAATTGGGAAAAGGGAAAGTACAATGGGATCTGGGGGTCCTTGTTCATCAGTCACTGAAAGTAATCATGCAGGTACAGCAGGCAGTGAAGAAAGCGAATGGCATGTTGGCCTTCATAACAAGAAGAGTTGAGTAGTTGAGGAGGAGCAAAGAGGTCCTTCTGCAGTTGTACAAGGCCACAGTTTAAGAATAGGGGGTAAGCCATTCAGAACGGAGACAATGAAACACTTTTTCACACATATAGTTGTGAGTGTGTGGAATTCTCGGCCTCAGAGGTGGAGGCCGGTGCTCTGGATACTTTCAATAAAGAGCTAGATAGGGCTCTTAAAGATAGCGGAGTCAGGGGATATGGGGAGAAGGCAGGAACGGGGTACTGATTGTGGATGATCAACCATGATCACATTGAATGGCTCGAAGGGCAGAATGGCCTACTCCAATTGTTTTGATAGAGATTTCTGCCCCTGTATAGATGCTGCCTCACCCGCTGAGTTTCTCCAGCATTTTCTTTCTACCATCAGGTCATCGGCATTGTGCGGCAGCAGTTCTGCCAGTTAGCTGCACCACTCTGCCACCCTGGTTTTCGAGCCTGCCTGACCTGCTGTGTTACGCCAGCACTTTTTTTTGTCTTTTTTTGTATTGGCGTCATCTTGGGTGGATTTTATGTCCTGCTTTCTGTTCTCATACACTTTATTAACTTCTCTCCTTTCCCTTTCTTTCTGGTCCAAGATTGCAAGCTTGCCACCGAGGCTATCGTTTGCGGTCATTAGCACATTGAAAGCTGAGAAACAGACATTCGTGGGAGTGTGGCTCCAACGCTGACATCACCAGCACATGCAAGTGGTAGTCATATAACCTCCCTTGAGTGCCATTCAGTGTGGCGCAAGATTTATTGCAGGCTTAGTACGATCAACGTGTATAATCGTGCAGCTGCAGCAGCCGGGTGAGTGGCAGGTAGACATCCAGTTGGGTATACCGCCTAACATTCCTCTCATAATTATATTGGAGTCTTGCACATTGGTGCTGCAGAGTGCAGTGTAGGGTCAATCACTGCCATCTGCACTCAGGGTGAATTTGAAGGCTGTTGAGGCCCTGTCACTGCAGGCTCACTAGCTGTGAAAAAAAGAGTCCTTGTTATTTAATTTACGTGATTATCTTGGTGGTGAAATAACCTGTGGCTATCAAACTGTACAACTCCTCCCCCTTCTGTTGTGGGGTAGACTGAGACTGAGACAGAGTTGTGAATCTGTGGAATTCTCCGCTATAGAGGGCTGTGGAGGCCAATTCACTGGACGTTTCCAATAAATAATTAGATATAGCTCTTCGGGCCAACGGAATAAAGGGATATGGGGAAGAAAGCAGGAACAACGTATGATCATAATGAATGGCGGCGCTGGCTCGAAGGGTCGAATGGCCTTCTCCTGTACCTACGTTTCTATGTTTCTTCAGACCTGATACATTACCTATTGATGTTCTCCAGAGATGCTGCCTTACCTGCTGAGTTACTCCAGCACTTGTCATTTTTTGAAAACCAGCAACTGCAGTTCCTTGTTTCTACATTTAGCTACATAAACCTGTCGATGACATTTAAAATAAACATTTCAACATTTCAGCCCCTGCCTGAATCTGTCCCCCTCCCCCAGCTGCAGGAGGCTCTCCTCCCCCCCCCCCCCACAGCCCCCGGCAGCCCCCACCTGAAGCTGTCCCCCTCCCCCAGCTGCAGGATGCTCTCCCCCCCCCCCCCCCCCCCCCCCCCCCCCCCCCCCCCCAGCCCCCCGACACCCCCCCCGCCTGAAGCTGTCCCCCTCCCCCAGCTGCAGGAGGCTCTCCCCCCCACAGCCCCCGACAGCCCCTGCCTGAAGCTGTCCCCCTCCCCCAGCTGCAGGAGGCTCTCCCCCCCCCCCCCCCCCCCCCCCCCCCCCCCCCGGCAGCCCCCACCTGAAGACGTCCCCCCCCCCAGCTGCAGGAGGCCTCCCCCCCACAGCCCCCGACACCCCCCCACCTGAATCTGTCCCCCTCCCCCAGCTGCAGGAGGCTCTCCCCCCCCCCCCCCCCCCCCCAGCCCCCCGACACCCCCCCACCTGAAGCTGTCCCCCTCCCCCAGCTGCAGGAGGCTCTCCCCCCCCCCCCCCCCGGCCCCCCCCCCCCACCTGAAGACGTCCCCCCTCCTCCGGCTGCAGGACGTTTCCCCCGCACCGGCCCCCCGACACCCCCCACCTGAATCTGTCCCCCTCACCCGGCTGCAGGATGTTTGACCCCCCCCCCCCCCCCCCCCCAACAGCACCCGCCTGAAGGTGTCCCCCTCCCATGGCTCGCCCCCCTCCCCCAGCTGCAGGATGCTGCACCCCCCCCCCACCCCTCCACCCCCCCGACAGCGCCCAACATCTCCTGCCTCAATCTGTCCTCCTCTCCTGGCTGCACCTGCTAGAGAAAACGGAGCTGCCTGTGGTTTCCATTGAGATCCTGGGTAGGTGAGGAGGGAGAGTGGGGGGATTGAGGGAAAGGAGGGGGTAGGGAGGGAGAGAGATGGGAAGGTGAGGGGGGTGATGAGTGAGAGTAGGGGAGGATGAGGGGGGGTGGGATAGAGGGAGAGGAGGGGCTAGGGAGGGGAGCGGGCTTATGGAGGCAGGGAGGAAGGGAGTGACTGAGGGTAGGGGAAGGAGAGGTGATGGAGGGAGTGGGAGAGGGGAGAACGACAGGGGAAAGAAGAGTGAGGGTGAAGACGAGGGGAGGGAGGGCTGGGGATGAGGAGGGAATGGAGGGGGATAGGAGTAGGAAGAGGGATGGTGAGGTTATGGAAATATTAAATGCAGTTATTAACTTTATCTTAACTTCTGCTGTTAGTGCAGGCCCGTTAGCCAATCATGCGCAGTTGTGGGGGGGGGGGGGGATCATGCCTCAGTGGTTGAATATTGTGTCGGTGGACCAGGCTTCCAAACATGTGACAGGGACCCAAAGGGCCCCACTTAGTCTAGTCATTATTAAAAACTTTAGTAATGTTTATGGCTCCTAGATTTGGAAAAGCAGCTGATGGCCAGATGCTGCTTAGTTTTATTGCAAACGTTATTCCTCCTTAATGATATTTGGCAATTGTAATTTTGTTTGTGTCTCTTGTGATGTCTTTAATTACCCATTTCATTATGAGTGGGTATGATCTGAAATATATTTTAATGCGAAGCATCACACTTCTTCCTTGATTAAGTACTTTTGAACATCCTTCACACCATGATCACATGTGCACAGCAAATACGTTAAGACAGTTTTAACTTCCTTAAATTTCCACAGCGGGTATTGGTAATTATGAGAACCGAACGTGTGCTATTCTTTCTTAGGATTGCCATCTAGACTTATGTATGATAGAATTACTAATAATCCAACCACACGCCAATTTTTTTTTTTGTGAGTAAAGCAAATCAGCTTACTTGTTTTTCTTTTCATCCAACAACTCAAGAAAACCATGCTCTAACTAATATCTTAGTTTACAAAGATGTTGCCAGGACCAGGGAATGGTATGTTAGCATTCATAGCAAAAGGATTTGAGTATAGGAGCAGGGAGGTTCTACTGCAGTTGTACAGGGTTTTGGTGAGACCACACCTGGAGTATTGCGTACAGTTTTGGTCTCCTAATCTGAGGAAAGACATTCTTGCCATAGAGGGAGTGCAGAGAAGGTTCACCAGACTGATTCCTGGGATGTCAGGACTTTCATATGAAGAAAGACTGGATAGACTCGGTTCGTACTCGCTAGAATTTAGAAGATTGAGGGGGGATCTTATAGAAACTTACAAAATTCTTAAGGGGTTGGACAGGCTAGATGCAGAAAGATTGTTCCCGATGTTGGGGAAGCCCAGAACAAGGGCTCACAATTTAAGGATAAGGGGGAAATCTTTTAGGGCCGAGAGGAAACCTTTTTTCACACAGAGAGTGGTGAATCTCTGGAATTCTCTGCCGCAGAAGGTAGTTCATTGGCTATATTTAAGAGGTAGTTAGATGTGGCCCTTGTGGCTAAAGGTATCAGGGGGTATGGAGAGAAGGCAGGTACAGGATACTGAGTTGGATGATCAGCCATGATCATATTGAATGGCGGTGCAGACTCGAAGGGCCGAATGGCCTACTCCTGCACCTATTTTCTATGTTTCTATGTTTCTATAATTTACCTTTCATAAATCCATGCTGACTTTGTCCAATGATTTCACCACTTTCCAAATGTGCTGCTATCCCGTCTTTAATAACTGACTAGCATTTTCCCCACTACCGATGTTAGACTAACTGGTTCGTAATTCCCCGTTTTCTCTCTCCCTCCCTTTTTAAAAAGTGGGGTTACATTAGCTACCCTCCAATCCTCAGGAACTACTCCAGAATCTAAAGAGTTTTGAAAAATGATCACTAATGCATTCACTATTTCTGGGGCTACTTCCTTAAGCACTCTGGGATGCAGCCTATCTGGCCCTGGGGATTTATCAGCCTTTAATCCATTCAATTTACCTAACACTACTTCCCGACTAACCTGGATTTCACTCAGTTCCTCCATCTCATTTGACCCCCGGTCCCCTGCTATTTCCGGCAGATTATTTATGTCTTCCTTAGTGAAGACAGAACCGAGTAGTTATTCAATTGGTCTGCCATGTCCTTGTTCCCCATGATCAATTCACCTGTTTCTGACTGCAAGGGACCTACATTTGTTTTAACTAATCTTTTTCTCTTCTCGTATCTATAAAAGCTTTTGCAATCAGTTATTATGTTCCCTGCCAGTTTTCTTTCATAATCTATTTTCCCTTTCCTAATTAAGCCCTTTGTCCTCCTCTGCTGGACTGAATTTCTTCCACTCTGGAAGGCTTGTTTTTCCTGGCTAATTTGTACGCTTCATCAGTTGTTTTGACACACTCCCTGATTTCCCTTGTTATCCACGGATGCACTACCTTCCCTGATTTATTCTTTTGCCAAACTGGGATGAACAATTGTTGTAGTTCATCCATGCGGTCTTTAAATGCCTTCCATTGCATATCCACTGTCAACCCTTTAAGAATCAATTGCCAGTCTATCTTGGCCAATTCACGTCTCATACCCTCAAAGTTACCTTCCTTTAAGTTCAGAACCCTTGTTTCTGAATTAACTATGTCACACTCCATCCTAATGAAGAACTCAACCATATTATGGTCACTCTTGCCCAAGTTATCTGCTTATTATTGTGTGTATATACTATATATATTCAATGGTATATGATCACACTGATCTGTTCTGTATTTATTTATGTCGACAATATTCTGTTGTGCTGAAGCAAAGCAAGAATTTCATTGTCCTAGGGACACATGACAATAAACTCTCTTGAATCTTGAATTTTGAATCTCTCTTGCAACCTCGGCAGAGGCGATTACTTCCTTCTGGAAAAGGTCATGCATGCCCTTCGTTATTGCATCCCTGCTCCACAGGAACCCGGTTTGGATCGAGATCCCGTATTTTCTACCACCCTAGTCAACCTAAGGCTCATCCTCGATTGGCCCCGAAGTCGCAGCCAAAACCACAGCTGCGTAACTCCAAGCCCGACACCGAGCCCCCGCCATCTTGACAGTGGCACAAACCAGCACCAGGGACACCAGCAACAGCTCAAGAGCAATCTCAGTCAGTCACAGTCCGAAAAAGCAATAGAAGCAGTTCTCCCCAGCCGAGTAAGGAAAATCCCCACGCTCAACTCCACAGCTGAGAGCAGCTCTTGGGAGGCTTTTCAAAGCCCTTCCGAGTTTCCGGAAACTGCCGGAAGTGAAAAGTACCTTCTCATTAAGCACAGGCAGCCTGCTGCGGGCAAAACGGTATGGGGGCTGAGATCTGGTGTTAGAAACGACAAATACGCCGCAGTCTTTCCTACCCCCAGATCTCCAGGCACTCGTGGCAATCCACCAGCCACAGCCTCTCCCACGGCACTCCAGAAGAACACAGGAATTCCTCACTAAATGGAGAAATCCTTTAACAAAGGAAAGTTTCAGCTGTCCAACGCTGTCGATTTTTGAAATCTCACTGTTTCTGTCCCTCTTCCCCCAACAAAAACCTTGAAAGGTTGCTTGAAAATTTCTCAGCCGCCGGAGCAGAGATGCTCTCTCTCTCTCTCTCTCCAAATTGTGTACGTAACCCAGACCATCGCACAAACCAACCTTCCTTCTATTGACTCCGTTGATACCTCACGATGCCTTGGCAAGGTCAGCAGCATAATCAAGGACGAGTCACCCTGGCCACTCCTCCTTCTCCCCTCTCCCATCAGGCAAAAGGTATAGAAGTGTGAAAACACACACCACAGGATTCGGGGACAGTTTCTTCTCACCTGTTGTCAGTCAACTGAATCATCCGACCACGAACTGAGAGCAGTGCCAAACTATTACCTCTTTGATAACCCTTGGACTATCCTTGACCGAACTTTGCTGGCCTTACCTTGCACTAAATGTTATTCCCTTATCATGTATCCATACACTGTAAATGGATCGATTGTAATCATGTTTTGTATTTTTGCTGACTGGTTAGCATGCAACAAAAGCTTTTCACTGTACCTCGATACATGTGACAATAAACTAAACTGAATGGAACACACTCTCTCTCTCTCTCTCTCCCTCTCCCTCTCCCTCTCTCTCCCTCTCCCCTCCTCCTCCCCTTCCCCCTCTGCTTTGACCTACATCTACCTACACTCGAATGTTGTTTGATTGCACAAAGCAGGGTAATCCAAAATTTGTGCTGCCGAGAATTCACCGTTAGCTTCAAATACTCACTTTCATGTTCAGCCTAGGTTTGACGTGTGGGTCTTCTGACAGTAAGTTGGTTGCAATCACAACCATGTCATTTTCTGGCAAAAGGCTTTTATATATTTAGTGTAGGTGCTGGTTTATTTATTTTGTCTGGGTTTGCCCACCCAAGGCACAACTGAATCACTCATCTCAACTGGGCAGACGTGGAGCCTAATGTGGCATTGAGCAGTAAACACTCCAGCTGAATTTTTGTAAGGTAAAAATTAGCATTCATTTTACCCAGGCTAGCTAGCTTCCCTATGGAAAACATGCCTACAAATGTTAACCTCCAACCCCCATCCATTGTCCTTTACAATGCTAGATACTTTATATTTTACATGCATCTTAACTAACTGTCAAGAGTCTCTTAGTCTATGTGGATAAATAGTGTGGTGCAGTGGTGCAGCACTAGAGTTGCTGCCTTAAGGGCCTGTCCCACTTGGACGACCTAATCCACGAGTTTAGAAGACCCTAGATGAGTTGAAAAAAATGTCAACATCGTGTAGACTCGCTGAAGTAAAAGACCTCCTACGACTATGTCTTCGACCTCCTATGACCCCCCTTGACCTCAGTCTTCCACACCTAAGACCAACTACGACTAGCTACGAGTGGAAAATGATCACATGATAAAATGATGTCATGTTCGCATTTTTTTTCTCGAGTCAGTTACCGACCTACAACTACCTACGACTATCTACCACTACCTATGACTATCATCACAACCTACTAGGACCTACCTTCGAGTAAAAAGTATCAATATTTTCCATGCCGACCTTTTTTTGGACATTTTTATCAGGCTGGAAAAAACGGCACGACCTACTTGAGGCCACGAGTACGCGGAGACCACTAACGAACATGAGGAAGAGTTACGAAGACTTCCTATGACCTCCTACGACCTCAGTCATTGATGTCATGATCAGACATCAATTTAGGATGGGACCATTCTTGAGTTTATGGAGGAGAACACCCTTAGAGGATTAAAGTTATTGTTTAGCCCATCACCTTCAGCTGTTAGTATTTTAAGACTTTTCAAAAATATTTAAAGTATTTTAAGAATTATTTTAGTTTAATTTAGAGATACAGCACGGAAACAGGCCCTTAGGCCCACTGAGTCCGCACCGACCAGTGATCCCCGCACACTAATTCTATCCTACACACACTTGGGACAATTTACAATGAAACCAAGCCAATTAACTACAAACCTGTATGTCTTTGGAGTGTGGGAGGAAACCGGAGTCCCTGGACACGGGGAGAACGTACAAACTCGTCAGGATCAAACCCGGGTCTCCGGTGCTGTCAGGCAGCAACTCTACCGCTGCGCCACTGTGCTACTGTCTTCAATCTGTTCATCCAAGCTGTATGGTTTACTGACTTACAAAGGGTAAAAGCAATTTGTATTTAGAGCCTTAAATGCATTGAAAAATGTCAAGGCATTTTGCGAGTGTATTTATGTATAAAATGTAACAGCAAGCCACAAATAAATATTTGTCTGATCGTGAGGTTACATTTAAAGTACAGTTTAAAGGGGAGAGAAGCAAAGAGATTTAGAAAGAGAATCTCAGAGTGTAGGCCCAAATGGTTGAATGCTCGGTCATCAAATTTTGCCTAAATGCAGGAAATGAAGGGCATTGAATGACTTAGGAGCTTTGACCTGTGCAGGGGATTGCAGGTGTTAGAATGTCAGTGGTGGGATCGCTGCAGGAGAGGGTAATGTGTGGAAGTCACAGATGGTGTGGTTACCAGTTTGTGTGGTTCTCAGAGTTTCATCATAAAGAAATGAGTATTTCTGTTGGTCTGGACCCCACCATGATCCATTGTGTGACATACTACATTGTTCAGAGATTATTTTTCTTGGGGATAAGTCCTGCCAACTTTTTTTAATCTTTTAGACTTTTTAAGACTTTTAGACATGCAGCAAGAAAACAGGCTCTTCGACTCACCGAGTCAGCACCGACTCACCCCATACACTAGCACCATCCTACACACGAGGGCCAATATACACATTTTTACCAAAGCCAATTAACCCACAAACCTGTACGTCTTTGGAATGTTGGTGGAAACTGGAGCATCTGGAAAAAACCAATGCAGTAAAAGGGTGAACATACAGACAACCAGGAGGTGCGGGGCCCAATTGGGAACAATTTTGGTGAGTCCCAGGTTCCCAGCCAAAGTCTGTCAGCCCTGTTATTTAGTATATACTAGACCAAGTGCAGACCCGTTGGGTCTGTTCCCCCTACGTGTGGGTGTGGGGGGGGGGAGGCGGCATGCAGCATCACACACTAACTACCCCCCCCCCCCCCCCGCTCTCACGCTAATAGAGGGGAGGATGGGGTAGAGAGAGAGAGAGAGGGAGAGAGAGAGAGAGAGGGGAGGGGAGGAGAGAGGGGGGGGGGAGAGAGGGGGGGAAAGAGAGGGGAGAGAGAGAGAGGGAGTGCTGAGTGGGGGGAGATGAGGGGCGGGGGGAGCAGGGAGGGGTAGGGGTGTGTGGAGGGGAGGGGGGTTTAGGGGAGGGATGGTGGGGGAGAGGAGAGGGGGGAGGAGGAGAGGGGGGAGGTGGAGAGGGCGGGGGGAGGAGAGGGGGGGGAGAGGGGGGGGGAGGGAGGAAGAGAGAGAGGGGGGGGAGGGGGGGAGAGGGGGGGGGAGGAGAGGAGGGGGAGAGGAGGGGGGAGAGGGAGGGTGGGAGGGGGGAGAGGAGGGGAGGGGGGAGAGGAGAGGGGGGGAGAGGAAAGGGGGGAGGGAGAGGAGAGGGGGGGAGAGAGAGGAGAGGGGAGAGAGGAGAGGGGGGGAGAGGAGAGAGGGGGGGGGAGGAGGAGAGGGAGAGGAGAAGAGGGGAGAGGAGGGGGGGAGGAGAGGAGAGGGGGAGGGAGGGAGGGGGGGGGAGGAGGGGGGAGGGGGGGGGGGGGAGAGGGGGGGGAGACTGAGAGAGAGAGGGAGAGGAGAGGGGGGCAGAGGAGAGGGGGAGAGGAGAGGGGGGAGAGGAGAGGGGAGAGGAGAGGGGGAGAGGAGAGGGGGGAGAGGAGAGGGGGGGAGAGGAGAGGGGGAGAAGAGAGAGGGGAGGAGAGAGAGGGGGAGGGGAGAGAGGGGGGGAGAGGGGGGAGAGGGGGGAGAGGAGGGGGGGGAGAGGGGGGGGAGAGAGAGAGGAAGAGGGGGAGAAGAGAGGAGGGAGAGAGGAGAGGGAGGGGAGGGGAGAGGGAGGGGGGGAGAACAGATGGAGGAGGGGGGAGGGGGGAGAGGAGAGGGAGGGGGGAGAGGAGAGGGAGGGGGGAGAGGAGAGAGAGTGCCTTTTTACTTCAACCCAAACCCAAACAACCATTTGCAGGCAGTGCTTTTTTTACCTCTAACCATATTTTCATTTTCAAACCAAATTAAGGGTACTCACAGTTCTGTAGACATTTGTCAGTGTCATTCAAAGCTCTGATTGAGGCACACCACTTGCAGAGATTGATTGAGGCACACCACTTCCTGGTTTTAAAGTCCCTTCCCCTCCCTCCAGCAGGGGCAGCAGAAAGAATGGGGAATGATGTAAAAACATTAATATCTCTGTCAATTTTAATCGACGGGAAAAATCCTCGGCACATATGCGGCGGAGGGGGGCTCTGAGCGAGGTGGCCAAAAATGACAGCCGTAGGTGGCGGCGTACTCTCGGAAACCGCAGCACAGAATGCCAAAACCGGTCAAGAACAGAGTTTTAGTAATATAGATTATTAAATTGTACACCAAGGTCAAGTCAAGTCACATTTATTTATATAGCGCATTTAAAAAACAACTCTCGTTGGCCAAAGTGCTTTACATTTGTTATAAGAATAATATAAACAAACAAACTACATACATATATACATATAACCCTCGCTCAGTGGACGTGAGGAAAGGCTTGGGAGTATAGTCTTGACTTAAAGGAGTCGATGGAGGGGGCAGTTCTGATGGGAAGGGGGATGCTGTTCCACAGTCTAGGAGCTGCAACCGCAAGGTGCGGTCGCCCCTAAGCTTATGCCTAGACCGCAGGATATTCAGCAGCCCCAAGTTGGCCGATCTGAGGGACCTGGAGGTGGAGTGGTGGGTGCGAAGACTTTTAATGTAGGAGGGGGCAAGCCCATTGAGGGCTTTGTAGACATAGAGGAGGGTCTTGAAATGTGCACGGAACCGCACAGGGAGCCAGTGGAGAGAGGCCAGGATCGGGGTGATGTGGTCACTTTTTCGGGTTCCCGTCAGGAGTCTTGTTGCGGCGTTTTGAACCAGTTGCAGGCGGGACAGGAAAGATTGGCTGATGCCAGTGTAAAGAGAGTTGCAGTAATCTAGGTGGGAGGAGATAAATGTGTGGATGATCTTTTTGAGGTCATCAAAGTGGAGGATTTGTTTTATTTTAGCTATCGGCTGAAGCTGAATGAAGCTAACTTTTACCACGGTATTGATTTGTTTGTCAAATTTCAGTGCTGAGTCAAATATCACGCTGAGGTTTTTGACGTGAGGTTTGAGTAGTGGGGTACGATTTGCTTTGCCCGTTTTCAAAATGGGCAAAGCAAAAGGTGCAATGGATTATACATTGTCTAAATCTCTCCTGCTCTCGTCTGACTTTCAGTACCTCCACTGGCTCCCAACCTTTACCATAGCTGCTAATTAAACTGCATTGTGTGATTGGACACAATGCCCTTGGAGACAGTGGCTGATTGGACGGGAGGAGACCGATTTGTTGATTGGAATTTTAAGGGACGCTAGTCGGTGATTGGACACAACCCCCTTAGAGACAGCGGTTGATTGGCCGCCAAATAATCTATTGACAAAAATTGACAATTAGGAAAACAAAAAAATCAGAATTCCGATTTAAATCTGATATAAGGTACATAGGGTAGGTATCGATTAATTCCAGACAACAGATTACAAAAATAATATAACCCCATTAATTCACTCAAGGTGCCTTATGATGTGTTCTACAGTATGAAGTGTACAACAAAACTTGCACTTCCAGAGTGGTCTATCGTGTTGTTTCTTCAGCGGACCACGGATTTATTTTAAGAGCAAAACATAAAGTGCTGGAGAACTCAGCAGGTCAGGCTGGATCTATGGAGGATCTGAAGAAGGGCCAAGACCCAAAACGTCACCTGTTCCTTCTCTCCAGTGATGCTGCCTGACCCGCTGAGTTACTCCAGCATTTTGTGTCTATTTATGGAGGGAGTAGCTAGGCGACGTTTTGGGTCGGGTCCCTTCTTCAGGCATTTTTTAAGGGGTTGGGAAAGTTTAAAAATTTCACGCATTTAAATATGTTGTTACGAATATAACTAGCAGTGTGAGAGAAAATTCCATGAGCCATAATTGCCACATAATTACATACCCAAAAGTAGAAATGTAGAAAGTTACAGAGTGTAAAAAAATAGATATTATGAGCTTTGTGGTCTCCTTGTACCAATCAAACGCCAAATTCAAAATTCTATATTTTGAAAATGGGCAAAGCAAAAAGTAGCATGTTCTCTAGAAAGGCTTATCCTAAAATAATTGATCAGAAGGGTGTGATTTTCAGTCAGGACATCTGTATCATTCAGTCAGTGAGCACGTGGTCCGGAGCCCTTCTCTATTACCTCTCTATATAAAAACAAAGTGTCAATGCCTCTTCAAGGTCTATGAATCCACCCGTAGTTGCAGGTACAGCTGATGGGATTTGGTACTCGGGCAATGCTATGAATTTATATTAATTTAAAAAATCCGATAAGTTTAAATCATTCAAAAGCTACAACCACAACGTGATAAATAACTAAATAAAACGGAAGCAAATAAAGGCAAACAGAAGAAATAACCTTGAAGGTGAGAGCGAAAACAATACTTATTTTTAAAAAAAAAATTCATATAACATCCCTAAATGACGGGTACAAATTACTGAGTAACGTGATTGAACAAAAATGCTGGAGAAACTCAGCGGGTGAGATGCCTCACCCCCTGAGTTTCTCCACCATTTTTGTCTACCTTTGATTGTTCCAGCATTTGCGGTTCTTTCTTAAAATAACGTGGGTGAATGACTGTACCTGCACAGAAGAAGCCAGTGCTCACGGTCCAGTGCCCTTAATGACAGTAAAGGGCCTGTCCCACTTACGTGTTCTTGGCATGCAAATGACGCAATCTCGTGGTCGCGTTGAGGCACACGGGCATCCTATGGCCGCGCCAGCCGGTCTCACTGAGAAGTGCGATTTCATGCATACGCACACCCGCTGGAGCACGTGACGTCATTTGAAGATGGACACAAAGCTGGAGTAACTCAACAGGACAGGCAGCATCTCTGGAGAGAAGCAATGGGTGATGTTTCGTGTTGAGACTCTTCTTCAGTCTTAAAAGAAGGGTCTTGATCCGAAACGTCATCCATTCCTTCTCTCCAGAGATGCTGCCGGTCCCGCTGAGTTACTCCAGCTTTGTGTCCATCTTCAAGCGGCTGTGCATATGCATGAAATTGCATTGTGTGTCTATCTTCAATTTTCTTGGCCCCGCTCTGGGAGTAGAAGTGGGGGCGGATCCGTATCGCAACGGCCGTGAGCCCCAGGCCGAGTTCGGCGATCTTTTGCCTGCATCTGCTGCAGTTGGAGGTGAGCCATTGCGTCGCGCCAGGGTCTTGTGCCTGTCCCACTTTGGCCGTCAGTTCCATGACAGGCCGTTGGCGCGCGAAGATTTCGTTCGCTACAAACATTTTGTAGCCCCGCGCACAACTACATACCCCTCCGCGATACTCAGTGGGACCGGTCACGTGCGGCCATACGATGCCTATGTGCTTCAACGCGACCACGAGGTCACGTAATTTGCGTGCCAAGGACAGGCCCTTAAGTTTTAAGAAATTCTGCCATGAATTTTATTCAAAGGAACGCGGCGTCATTATTACTTGGTCAAAACACAATTATATTGACTGAATGCAGATCGATGTATTGGTGACACATTGTATAACTACGTGTTAACTACTGGCTGTTAACATGTGCTAAAAGTGGTAGTTAACAAATCGTTTTCGTCTCAGATGAATCAAGTGAAAAACGACTCCAATCTTTCTGCAGCACTCATTAAACCCAAGCTGGAAAACTGAAAAAGTAGGGGGGGAATGCCGTCCTGCTGCACCACCACCCCCCCCCCCCCCCCCCCCCCCCCCCCCCCCCCCCCCCCCCCCCCCCCCCCCCCCCCCCCCCCCCCCCCCCCCCCCCCCCCCCCCCCCCCCCCCCCCCCCCCCCCACCCCCCCCCCCCCCCCCCATTCCATCACTGGTACTGGTGACGGTATTAAGAGTTAACTGCGGGGCTGTGTTGTTGACGGTGAGGAATTTCACCCGCTGCTGAGGGGATAGACTGTGTTGCCCACCAGCCTAGCGTGGGGCCCCCTTAGGCGTGGGGCCCAATTGGGAGCAATTGGTCCAATTGGCTTAAGGCCGGCCCTGCAGACAACACCCATAGTCAGGATCAAACCCACATCTCTGGCGCTATGGCAGCAAAAGGCTGGCCTTGACAGGAGTCCAGAATCTTCTGATGCACGATCTTCCTCTTGGTCCCCACTGAGTAAACTTTGGCTCCTGGTTTCCCCTTCCTCCCACTTCCCCTCCATAGCAGCCATAACGTGTGCTTTTATTCAGTGGCTCAATGCCTGTGCTTTGTAAGGTCAAGTATTGGACAACAAAGTATTTCCAACTTTTAGTTTTGTTTAGTGTAAAGATACAACGTGGAAAAAGGCCCTTCAGTCTACCGAGTCTGCGCCGACCAGTGATCCCCACACACTAATACTATCCTACACACTAGAGCCAATTTACAATTTTACCGAGTCAATTAACCTACAAACCTGTAAGACCTTCATGTAAGTCGGAGTTACTTCCCCATCCCCTGCCCGAAATAACTCTCTGCTGCGTCCCGCTGCGTCCAGGGTACTTTCAGCAGTGCTTGGCCTTCTGAGTAAGCACCCTCTGCCATTGCTGGCTTGTTTCTGACGTACACTTGGGATCGTACAATACTGTGGAGTTACCAACTGCCTTGATTGCACTAGGGACCATGTACAGATTTATTTACGTAAGTCACGAGTTTACATGTTGCCTTTGGCATAAGTCGGGGGGTGCATAAAATGTAATTAGAATTATTGGCGATTATCGCATTTTACCAAAGTATTAAACCTTGCGTTTTTGTTGCAGGAATTCAGGAAGGGCCTCAGTGTAATCGATGTAGAAACAACTGGGCTCTGAAGTTTTCTATTCTGCTGCTCTATGTCCTCTGTGCCATGCTGACTATTACAGTAGCCATCTTGGGATACAAAGGTAAAATAAAGTAGTTTTCTTTTGATTTTACGGTTTTATCCATGGACAAATCAATTTACCTGCTCATTATTTTAAGCAACACAGAGACAGACCGAAGCGTGGCTTGCTGCTGGTTCATCCTAGTTCAGAAATCAGGAGTATTTGATGTCATGGTCTGAAAGTAAAAACATTGTTAATCTCTGTTATTCAAATAATAAAAAGAAAACATATGCTCAGAAATTCCTCCCCAGTCACAATATGAACATCAGTCGAAGCAGAGTACAACACTCAGATACGGCTAAATAGTTAATTTAGGAATCCCAACCAAAAACACATTTCTAGACAACAGTACCTTAAATTGGACAGACCTGGTACTTTATTTCCGGTTGCAATTTTGAAATTCACTTTTAAAGGATTGGAACTATTTTGGTTTTATTCTTTCAGAAAAATTTTCAGAAAGCAGAAATGTAAATTAAATAGAAAGAAATGCATTGGGGAAAAAAATATTGGCTCAGCTGCCATTCTCTGGCAACTGTGTACTTATGCTCCTCTGTTGCTTTGTTCTGCAGCACTCGCCATGGCCCTACCATTCACTGTGAAAATCTTACCCTTAAGCATTAGGCCTATCATTAAATTGGTCACATCCGACAAATGTCAATGTTTCATAAGCGTGGAGAAGTTAAAACTTTATCTTGTGTATGCGGGTGAACTAGTGCATATGTACTCAACAGAAAATCCATGCTTTTTGTACTGTACATTAGGGCTTGTAACAGAAACATAGAAACATAGAAATATAGAAAATAGGTGCATGAGTAGGCCATTCGGTCCTTCAAGCCATTCAATATGATCATGGCTGATCATCCAGAATTAGTACCCGTTCCTGCTTTCTCCCCACATCCCTTGATTCCTAACTCTCTCTTGAATACATCCAGTGAATAGGCCTCCACTGCCTTCTGTGGCAAAGAATTCGACAGATTCACAACTCTCTGGGTGAAAATGTTTTTCCTCATCTCAGCCCTAAATGGCCTACTCCTTATTCTTAAACTGTGATCCCCCCTAGTTCTGGACTCCCCCAACATGGGGATCATTTTTTCTGCATCTAGCCTGTCCAATCCCTTAATAATTCTATATGTTTCTATAAGATCCCCTCTCATTCTTCTAAGTTCCAGGCAATAGAAGTCCATTCGATCCATTCTTTCATCATGTCAGTCCCGCAATCCCGGGAATTAACCTGGTAAACCTACAAAGCTCAATAGCAAGAATGTCCTTCCTCACCAGGGCCCTGTACATCTGCAGTAGGACCTTCTTGCTCCTATACTCAAAACCTCTAGCTATGAAGGTGGACAACAATTTCCTTATAACAGTCCTGTGGTAGCTCTCTTGTGAAAGTCCCTCTCAACAATGTAATTGGCAAAATGCATGAGCCTCCCATGTGAAGCAGGTTATGACAGCAAAATCAAACTCCTGTGCTGCTTAAAGGGGCAATCAATCATCCATGACACTCTTCGGGGATCAATTGCAGATCATTTCCTTTCAGGAACCAAGAGCTTCTAAAAAGGTGTGCCATCCTAGATAAATTTAGAGCTATAGCAGCCAGAGGGAAGGAACCCAAAGCCAAATCAGACCTGCTTGGGTGTCTTTGGAGGAGCCTAAAGGAGTGAGCGGCACTCATGGCGCAGCAGTAGAGTCGCTGTTTTACAGCGCCAATGACCCGGGTTAGATCCTTACTACGGGTGCTGTCTGTGTGGAGTTTGTTCATTTTTCCTGTGACCGCGTGGGTTTTCTCCAGGTGCTCCGGTTTCCTCCCACACTTCAAAGACATGCAGGTTTGTAGGTTAATTGGCTTAGGTAAGATTGGAAATTGTCCTTAGTGTGTAGGGTAGTGTTCGTGCGTGGGAATCGCTGGTCGGCGTGGACTCGGTGGGCCAAGGGGCATGTTCCCATGCTGTTTGTCTAACATCTAAAGTAATGAGTGGAGAAAGAAGGAGAATAGAGCATCCATCTTTTAGGCTAACAATTTGCAGGTCATAGGTCCAACTGTGTGTTTGCATCAGGGTTGCTCTGGCCACAAAATGGAAATACACTCTCACCCTTTAGTGCATCGCTGCTGCAATACTGGAACATTGGAAAATGGTGATCATTTGCCAATGTTCTATAGATTCAGGATCAGTTCCTGTGGATTGGAGGGTAGCTAATGTTATCCCACTTTTTAAGAAAGGCAGGAGAGAGAAAACAAGGAATTATAGACCAGTTAGCCTGACATCGGTGGTGGGGAAGATGCTGGAGTCAATCATAAAAGATGAAATAGTGGCACATTTGGATAGCAGTAACAGGATCGGTCTGAGTCAGCATGGATTTACGAAGGGGAAATCATGCTTGACTAATCCTCTGGAATTTTTTGAGGATGTTACTAGGAAAATGGACAAGGGAGAGCCAGTGGATGTAGTGTACCTGGACTTTCAAAAAGCATTTGATAAGATCCCACAGAGATTAGTGAGAAAAATTAGGGCACATGGTATTGGGAGAGAGTGCTGATATGGATAGAAAATTGGTTGGCAGACAGGAAACAAAGAGTAGGGATCAACGGATACCTTTCAGAATGGCAGGCAGTGACTAGTGAGGTACCACAAGGCTCGGTGCTGGGACCACAGCTATTTACAATATACATTAATGATTTAGATGAACGGATTCAAAGTAACATTCGCAAATTTGCAGATGACACAAAGCTGGGGGGCAGTGTGAACTGTGAGGAAAATGCTATGAGAATGCAGGGTGACTTGGACAGGTTGGGTGAATGGGCCGATGCATGGCAGATGGAGTTTAATGTGGATAAATGAGAGGTTATCAACTTTGATAGCAAAAGCAGGGTGGCAGATTATTATCTAATGTTGTCAAGTTGGGAAAAGAGGAAGCACAACGGGATCTGGGGGTCCTTGTTCATCAGTCAATGAGAGTAAGCATGCACGTTCAGCCAGCAGTGAAGAAAGCGAATGGCATGTTGGCCTTCATAACAAGAGGAGTTGAGTATAGGAGCAAAGAGGTCCTTTTACAGTCGTACAGGGCCCTAGTGAGACCACACCAGGAGTATTGTGTGCAGTTTTGGTCCCCTAATTTGAGGAAGGACATTCTTGCTTTTGAGGGAGTGCAGCGTAGGTCCACGGAATGGCGGGACTGTCATATGCTGAGAGAATGAGGCAGCTGGCTTGCATACTATGGAGCTTAGAAGTATGAGAGGGTATCTTATTGAAACATATAAGATTATTAATGGTTTGGAGGCTAGAGGCGATCCCGATGTTGGTGGAGTGGAGAGGGCGGTGGAGGCCGGTTCTCTGGATACTTTCAAGAGAGAGCTAGAGAAAGATAGCGGAGTCAGGGGATATGGGGAGAAGGCAGGAACGGGGTAGTGATTGGGAATGATCAGTAATGATCACATTGTAGAGGCACAAACGTCGTGAATAAATGGATTCTTTATTCAGGCATTGTAGGTTAGATATACATGCACGTTTAGCACTCTAACATAATAATCATTGTTGTTGCTGAGAGGCTGTTGTCTCGTGGGCTCGGTTGAGCTCCTGCTGAGGTGGCAGGACACTCTCATGGAGAGGACGAGGAAGGGAGCGAGAGAAGGAGCAGTTCTTATATACTAGGGCACACCCCTTTAACCCATGACTCCTTCCCGTGACTGCCGAGGATTCGCATAGCAAGAGTGGCCTAACCACTAGGTGCCACTACAGGATCCCCCCCCCCCAGAACCGGAGGCAGGAACTTACAGGCAGACCATAATGGCAAACGTCGAAAAGGGGTGCGGAAGCAAGATCGAGGGCGGCTCCTGTTGTGGGGTCAGTGGCACCCCGGCTGTGAGTCGGGATGGAGGGGCCCGCTGGCGTAGTCGACGCTCTGGCTGTGGGCGATCCCAAGGTATGCCGAGGGGTGCCAGAAGCCCAACGCAAAAACCGCAGGACGGACGAGGGATAAACCAGTCACGTCGACCAGCAGGGGATCGTGAGAAATACGTCAGCAACAACAAGAAACTAATTGCAATATTAAGCTAAGGCATTACAGAGTAAAATGGAAAAAACTACAGTGAGCAAACTGCAAATATACATCAAAGTCCAAAGTGGTCGGATGCCAAATGTTCCGTGGTTCGAATCAAGCAGGGTAGGACAGGAAACCAAAGTTCAAAATGTCCAATGTATTACGAGAAGCTGCGCTTGTAACTGGAGGCTGTAGTAACACCCACCGACCAGGGGTGGCGCTGCAAATGTCGGTCAGGCTGCATAGACACCACTCAAGCAGAGTTGGCGCTGTTGACGATGAAAATAGGTGCGAAGTCGCCACTCGACAAGAGGTGGCGCTGTTGACTATGGTTAGCAGGTCGTGCATTGTTTCAGGCCGGCCAAGGTGGCAATTTTTGTAGTCATTGGAGCGGCCATTTTTGTATCACCACGGCGGCCAATTTTGTAGTCGGCCCGGAGAAATCTGCGCGGCGCGAGGATAAGAAGGACGTCTTCGGTCAGCCGCCCCCAGGTAGGCCCACCCTAATGGGTGGCTAGGCCTTGAGCAGCGGCCGGCGGGGTAATGGACGGGCCCGCTCTCTCTCCCCATTCCCGAGGCCATCAGGCGGGAGTCAGTGATGCTGGGGGCGGAGAGCTGCTACACACGCAACCCTGCAGCAGCTGGTGGGGGAGAGCGGCGGCTGGACGGCAGCCGCGGCTTCTCAGCTCCGGAGGGCAACTCTGGTCAGGTCCTACAGGAGAGAAAGTGAGGGCTGAGGGTGCTGTGCTGCTGGCTGCTGCGGTGGGCTGCTGCTGCTGCTGGGTGGGCGACCCTGGTGGCCTGCGATCAGCTAGACCAGGCATAGGCGGAAATCAAGTGGCCCGACCACGGCACCAGGGCCCAAGATGGCGTCCGTTTGCCACGCATAGTCGATGGCTGTACACATAGCGTTAATTACCGTAGAGCTGGGCTGGGCTGTCGGCTGCAGACATCAGGTCACCACCAATTTGAAATCCAAAATATCTGTTTTGGAACGTCGGGTCACCAATTTAGAGGCACAAACATTGTGAATAATTGGATTCTTTATTCAGGCATTGTTAATGAGATATACATGCACGTTTAGCACTCTCACATAATAGTCATTGTTGTTGCTGAGAGGCTGTTGCCTCGTGGGCTCGGTTGAGCTCCTGCCGAGGTGGCAGGACATTCTCATGGAGAGAGAGGAAGAGAGCGAGAGACCAACCGTCAGTTCTCATATACTAGGGCACACCCCTATATCCCATGACTCCTTCCCGTGACTGCCGAGGATTCGCATAGCAAGTGGCCTAACCACTAGGTGCTGCTATAACATTGAATGGTGGTGCTGGATCGAATGGCCAAATGGCCTACTCCTGCACCCATTGTCTATTGTCTATGTGCTATGGTGGTGGGAGTGGCTGATCTTTGCCACTCAGCAACTTTTCTCTGTTTCCAGCACATAGCTGCGTTGGGAAACTCAATTATGCTCTCGACTGAAAGGGAGAAGCATTCTGACTTACCAGGCCTCTGGGCTTCACGAAACTTCAGGAAGTGATAGACTATCCTCCTGTAACATTCTGACCTCTCCTGGTGAATCTGGAGTTATTCGCGAATTACAATGGAATTAGCTCTACATTTTGAGGATCCTCACTATAAGCAACACACATCTAGGAACCTCATGTGTCTGCTTCATCCATTGTACCTGCCATATTTTAGCCATTTGTCAGATAGAGAGATGACTTGGGGAGAATGTCCTGTCCTTCCTTGGTTTTGCTGCAGTACGTGAATGGTTGCAGACATGGTCCACTGGAACATAGTGCCATTGGAGTTCTCCAAATGAGATTCCAGTGTCTTCATAAAACTTGAGGCACTGCACTCTGCAGAATTCTCTAGGCAGGATTTGGTATTTATATTGCTGATAGCAGATGATAGCAGCTCCATAGACTTATTGGTGCCCCTCCGAACAATGCTATCAAATGGTCCCACAGACTGCTGGAGCACTGATCATGCCACCACCCATTGTGATCTTGATAGAGGATTAGAGTCACAATGTTAGACACAAAGTGCTGGAGGAACTCAGCGGGTGACGCAGCATCTCTGGATAAAAAGGATGGGTGACGTTTCGGGTCGGAACCGTTCTTCAGACCCGACCTGAAAAGTCACCCAAACTTTTTCTCCAGAGATGTTACCTCACCCGCTGAGTTGCTCCAGCACTTTGTGTCTATCCTTGGTATAAACCTGCATCTGCTGTTTCTTCCTCGACTATGAGTCACAAAGTGCTGGAGTAACTCGGCAGATCAGACAATATCCCTTCTTCAGACATCATATACCCCTGTTAACAAGAGATGCTGCTTGACCCGCTTTGTGTGGGTTTTTTTGTGAACCAGCATCTGCAGTTCCTTGTTTTGACAGGTTCATACAGCACAAATATAGTGCCTTCGGCCCAACTCATCCATGGCGACCAAGATACCTCATAAAACCTAGTCCCACTTGCACGCTTTTGGCCCATATCCCTCGCAAACTTTACAAACTGTCCACGTGCCTTTTAAATACTGTTATAGCACCTACCTCAACTACCTCCTCTGGTAGCTCATTCCACATACCCATTCCATATTTACTCATTCCAAACCTACTCTGGCACCACTCCCAAACTCTTTCTCCACCCCCACTTCTAAGATGTCGACACAACTTGGAAGTTATATTACTGCAGGGCTTCAGAAATACTCTGCATGTTCTTGATCCCGGTATAGAGAAGCACAGGTTCAGAGGCAGTAGTCCTGCCTGGAGCTGCGTCAGGGATTTTAAACTAGCTGATGGTTTAAAATCACCAAGGGTTTATGCATGTGTGTAAGGAATCCACCGCCCTACTTGATCTCTGCCAGGAGAAGGCAATTAGCAGAATTCATTTTAAATTAACAATGAGCCAGGCTGTGATGTGTGAGATGCAGTGTTCCAGAATCCTTCTCCGCTGCCGATGAAGTATCGGATTTGGCAGGTTTTGCTTTAAATCAGGCTAAAGCTCCCAAATTTTCAGACATTGCACTTTTGGCTGCTGGATAAAACTAGTATCAGCATTTCTGCGCCTTTTGTTTTTATTTCCCCTTCCGTACCATTAAACGGAAAGCCCTAGCGTTTGCCCCGAATGTGGAACAGAAAATGACATGGCATTACTGAAAGTAGACAAAAATGCAGGAGAAACTCTGCAAGTGAGGCAGCATCTATAGAGCAAAGGAATTCTGAGGAAGGGTCTCGACCCGAAACGTTACCTATTCCTTTGCTCCATAGATGCTGCCTCACCCGCTGATTTTCTCCAGCGTTTTTGTCTAGCTTCGATTTTTCCAGCATCTGCAATTCTTTCTTAAACACTTTGGCATTACTGAAACGTTGTCACCAGATGAGGATACCTGGGCAACCTCGTCGGACATCTGTTTCCATTTTGCTTCGGAGAAATGCCAAATGTGAGAGCTGTTACCAGAATAGCAACCTTCCATTACACAGACTGTTAGTTCTGGATCACTGTCAGCTCTCCTCGCTGTTTTTCTGTTAGATTATTGACATCTCTGAAATTCGCCCACACAGAAGGGAAATCATTCCGGCAACAATCAAATTTCTGGGAAAATGATCCACAAGAACAGACCTGAAACCATTCCACCGCCGCCGACACAACAACCTCACATAACCAACCGGTTTCAGGAAAACAAATGTAAAAATCTGGCAAAATACCAGTGCATGGGTCTTATGTTATTGGCTTCTACAGTAATTTACAAACATGTGCTGTTTGAAAATGTAATATTGGTTTAGTTTAGTTTAGAGTTCTAGCGACGAAACAGACCCTTCGGCCCTTCGGCCCACCAAATCCACGCCAACCAGCGATCCCAGCACACTTACACACACTAGAGACAATTTACAATTATTCCAATTGCCAATTAACCTACAAACCTGTATGTCTTTGGAGTGTGGGAGGAAACCAGAACACCCGGAGAAAACCCATGCGTTCACAGGGAGAATGTACAAACCCCGTACAGACACCGGTAGTCAGGATCAAACTCAGGTCCCTGGTGCTGTAAGGCAGCAACTCTACTGTTGCGCCACTGTGCCGGCCCTATATACCATAGACATGCACATAAGCCACCACCATGTTAGGTGGTAATTTGGAGAAAATGTCCTTGTCCATATTTGATCTGCTGCCACTAAAATTTGTGGGATCTGGAAACAATGTTGAGGACTCCCAGATCTACTCCCTTATACCTGGCATCAGTTTTCCAGTTGGGCTTTTACGAGAATTTGGTGACTTTGTGGTTAGCATTACTAAGATTAGATTTGCTTCAAATTCCACAGCTGACCTGGTAGGGGAATCTGAAATCATATCTCTGCATAATCAGTCCAGACATTTGAATGATTATTCCAATAATTTACCTGCCAATATGGTGCCCATATTATATTTTGCAGGCTAACATTTTAATGAAGTATTTTTTCTTCTAACATGCTCACACGGGGCGGCATAGTGGCGCAGCGGTAGTGTTGCTGCCTTACAGTGCCAGAGACCCGGGTTCGATCCTGACTACGTGTATTATCTGTACGAAGTTTGTACATTCTCCCCGTGACCGGGTGCTCCAGTTTTAACCAAGGTGCTAAGTTTAGGCATATGAAGTTGCTCCAAGCCAAGGCAACTTGCTAAGTACTACTCGTGAACATCTAGATCCTAAGTAGGAAAACAACTAAACTAAACTAAACTTTCCCTGCAGGGAAAGGGGAATGATTGACTTGAATTCTGAGGTAGAATTGATAGGCCAAATGATTGCCTAGGTTCACATGATTCTACATTGTGCAAAGCATGAATTTTAGAAGCCTGTCAGGTTATAAAGGAAGGAAAGGCATTTATTAACATTTTCAGACGCAGAGAGAGAAAAAAAAAGATTATGGATTAGACAACATCACTCAGGAGTTACAGGAAATGTGCCTCCTTTTAACGGAGTGACACAAAACACACCACTACTGGAAGTCATGTTAAAGCAATTGATCTCTTAATTTGCGTTTTAGAGATTTATAAGTAGCTGAGTGGGGAGAAAATATTTACAAAAAACCCCCACAGAACATTGACTAAACTCCAATAATGTGTTTGTCATTATGTGGCAATGGCCTTATTCCATCGCCCTTGATTATTTCAGTTGTACAGAGAATGGATACAGTGACTGAAGGAATGGAAACATCACAAAAAAGTTATACGGATAAACTAACTGCTGTCGAGACTGACCTGAAAAAGTTAGGTAATGTATGCAACAATTATTATGCCAGAAAATAAAATTACATTGAATAATCATGAAACAATTTTGATCACCTATAGGAAGGATGTCATTAAGCTGGAAAGAGAGCAGAGAAAATTTGTGAGGATGTTGCCAGGACTCAAGCACCTTTTCTAGAGGGGGAGATTGGCCAAGTTAGGACTTTGTTACTTTGAGCATAGGAGGCTAAGGGGTGATCTTATAGAGATGTAATAAAATCATGAGGGGAATTGATAGGGCGAGTGCACCGAGACTTTTATCCAGGAAAAGGGAATTAAGTACCAGAGGACATAGATTTAAAGTGGGAGGAGAAAGAGAAAGAGAAAGAGGAACCTGAAGGGCTACTTTTTAACTCAGATGTTGATGGGTTTATGGAAAAAGCTATCAGAGAAGATAGTTGAGGCAGGTACTACAATAGTTAAGGCAGGTACCATAACAATTATCGTGTCCAATTTTCAAAGCATGCATTAAATATGCTGGCCTCTATTTAGGAAACAATCTCTTCATTGACTATTATAAGAAACCATTAAACTCTCAGTGCATGTTAAATAGAGACCCATAGGAGACATGAAGAACGGGAAATAATCTGCAGAAGTTTCTCTTTTACAGTTCCCACGGCTCCAGATGTTGAGGGATCCAGGGGCCACAGTGTAACGATAAGGGGTAGGCTATTTAGGACTGAGATGAACAAAAACATTTTCACCCAGAGAGTTGTGAATCTGTGGAATTCTCTGCCACAGAAGGCAGTGGAGGCCAATTCACTGGATGTTTCCAAGAGAGTGTTACATATAGCTCCTGGGGCTATCGGAATCAAGGGTTATGGGGAGAAAGCAGGAACGTTGTACTGATTTTGGATGATCAGCCATGATCATATTGAATGGCGGTGCTGGCTCAAAGGGCTGAATGGCCTACTCCTGCAGCTATTTTCTATGTTTCTATGTTTCTTTTGTGATTATCCATCCTGTTATTGACCATTTACCATATTTTGCAGATGACCAGTCTGGGATGAAAGATCAAAGTACCAGCTCAGAGCTGACCAAGTTCAAAACTGATATTCAGGTCCTTCAGAACCAGCTTAATGGCATTGCAGACAATGCCTCCAAAAATAGAGTTGCACTGGACAAGCTACAGGAGACTGAATTATCAATGACGACCAATCATAACTCCCTCAAAAACTTGTTGGATGGCAATTCAAAGTCTATCAGAGCCATTAACCAAACCTTATTGACATACAGTGGATACATTAACAACATGGAGCAAAACACTGGCAAACTACAAAAAGACCTAGAAAAACAGACGAAATCTCAGAGCATCGCGGTATTAAACCTCAGTCAAATAAATCAGACACAGATTCGTCAAAGGGATTTATTCAGTTCGCTGCAGAAATCTGTCGACGATACCAGTCAGGCAATCCAGAAGGTAAGGAATGATTGGCAAGCTCTCCAGTACACTGTGTTTCAAGCACAAAAGGACACTGACTGGCTAAAGGAGAAAATTCAGTACCTGCAGCTTCAAGCAGTCAACAACTCTATCATGGTGACAGGTAACAGCGACACTTTGGAAGACATGAATCATCAGCTGAATTCTCTCAGCAGCCAGATGGCAAATATTAGCTTCATGGCTAACATTCACGAAGAGAGTCTCAAAGATCTACAACAATATCAAAAAGCCCATGAAAATAAAACAGCCACTAGTTTTGAACAACTTGAAGCACGCATGGATATAAATGAAAGAGACATTGGCTCTATTATTGGCAACATCAGTTGGACTGTGCAACATCTTCGGTCATTGACAAACGACTTGAATGGTATTAAAACAATGTGCACCAACACATTGAGTCTGCATACGGACGAGCTAGTTATTCTGACCACTAACCTGAACAGTATTAATATGGACAGCTCGCTTATCAAAGCACAGCAAAGTGTGATGAAAGCAAAGTTGGACTTTGAAGTTGGCAACCTGTCCATGATAATGGAAGAAATGAAACTTGTGGACAAAAAACATGCTCAGCTTATTCAAAACTTCACAATTCTGCAAGGTGAGCATTTTCTGTGAACCTTTCACAGTCAGGGTAGGAAGAATTTGGTTTCACGCTCATCAATGAAGTTATTATAAGGATGCTCGACGTGCATTGTTTTAGGAAGTTTCTGAGTGGAATTCATTTTAATTATTTGATGGTATTCAGTGACAATAGGTAGAGCTGCTGCCTCACAGCACCAGAGACCCAGATTCAATGCTGACCACAGGTGCCGTCTGTACCAAGTTTGTACCTTCTCCTTTGAACGCATGGGTTTTCTCCGGGTGCTTTGGTTTCCTCCCACACTCCATAGACGGCCAGTTTTATAAGTTAATTGGCTTTGGTAAAATAGTAAATTGTCCATAGTGTGTAGGATAGTGTCAGTGTACTGCGTGATTGCTGGTCGGCATGGACTCAGTGAGCCGAAGGGCCTCTTGCCACGCTGTATCTCTAAAGTCTAAGTATTCACATAATGAGTTCCTATGTCTACACATTGATTGCATAAATTTAATGTTTTTAAACCAATCAAATAATTTATTTTCCTCACTAATCATGGAACAGTTATCGGAAACAAAATATTGATTCTAGAGGAATAAAAAAGGAACTAGAACAGTAGTTTACAAGAAAAGGTATTATGCTTGCCAAAGTGCCAATAGATTCATTTGATCCATTTTAGCATTGAGAAAAGTAAGTACTTTATGGGATTGAAATAATAATCAAAAATTGCCACGGTAGAGAGTTCAAAGTTGCAACAGTTTCCTAACATTTATTATCATGACAAATTAGAGCTAGGAAATGTATAAATGTACATTTTGGATATTCATTGGGCAAATGATCATACAGGAATAGTGAAGCATGGGGCTCAGCCATGTATCAGTTCAATGAGGGGAAAGATGAGCCATGAATATATTGAATGGCCGGGCAGGCTTGAAGGCCTCATGGCCTGCTCCTATCTTCGTGTGTTTTTGTGTGTTCACTTTACATTCAGGTGAATGGCCTGGCAGGCTCTTCCCTGAGTAAAACAGGAGAAAAGGCAGGGAGAGGAAAACTCTTTTCTATTATTGGAAGTAACTCTATTGGTGCACCTGAATGAACCTGTTTGTGAATGAGTCCTCAACACATTTTGTGTTATCCATCGAGATCAGCACCGAATAGTGAAAGGTCTGGATAGAGTGGATGTGGAGAGGATGTTTCCATGAGTGGGAGAGGCCTTAGAATAAAATGATGTCCTTTAGAAAGGAGATGAGAAAGATTTTTTTTCGTCAAAGGGTGGTGAATCTGTGGAATCCATTGCCACACACGGAAGCCAATGGATATTTTTAAGGCAGAGATTGCCACATTTTTGATTAGTAAAGTTGCCAGGGGTTATGGGGCAAAATCAGGAAAATGGGGTTGAGAGGGAAAGATAGATCAGCCATGATTGAATGGGGGAGTAGACTTCATGGGCTAAATGGCTTAATTCTGCTCCTAGAACTTATGAACATGAAATTATGAACTAGGTGCACTATGCAGCAGCAGATATACCAAAGGTCTTAGATCTCTATGACTAGCTTCATGAGGAGAATGCCCATTGCAGCATCTCATGAATTATGCAACTATGTTGAATTAATTTATTTCTGATCACATCATGTACTAAAATGTTTTTTTTTTTTAATGAAAATGTAGGTCCTCCTGGCCCAAAAGGTCCCAAAGGTGACAAGGGATTCCCCGGACCACTTGGCACGAAGGGTGCAAAAGGACAAAAGGGTGACCTTGGAGAAGAAGGAGTTCCTGGACAGATGGGTCCAAAAGGGGCTCGAGGTGTTCCAGGAAGTAAAGGGGACAAGGGCAATCAAGGATACAGAGGGGCGCCCATGAAAGGTCAAAAGGGTGCAAATGGAAGACCTGGTGCACAAGGAGCAAAAGGAAGCCAAGGACCGCCGGGTCAGGATGGCAAATTAGGTCTTCTAGGACCACCAGGCGAAAAAGGTCAACCAGGAGCAGCAGGAAATAGGGGCCCACCTGGACCGCCAGGCCCAGGAGGACCTCAAGGACCACCAGGCCCAAAAGGACCATCAGGGGTAATAAAACCAGTGGGCCTTGTTGGTCAAGTAAGCCATCCCTATGGCCTTGTAGGACAAAGAAATCTGCCTTTACCAGTTTCCCCATACCCAAACGGTAAATGATTATTTCATTATTTGCTATCTTGGAAGTTAAGATTTAGAGTGACCATTCTATCTCCATACTTCTCTAGTGTTGGAATCAATATAAGAAACTATTTGCAATATACATTGGCTTGCAAAAGTTTTCATACCCCTTGAACTTTTCCACATTTTGTCACGTTACAAACGTAAATGTATTTTATTGGGATTTTATGTGATAGACCAACACAAAGTGGTGCATAATTGTGAAGTGGAAGGAAAATGATACATGGTTTTCAAATTTTTTTACAAATAAAAAACTGAAAAGTGTGGCGTGCAAAAGTATTCAGCCCCCCTGAGTCAATACTTTGTAGAACCACCTTTCGCTGCAATTACAGCTGCAAGTCTTTTGGGGTATGTCTCTACCAGCTTTGCACATCTATAGACTGAAATTCTTGCCCATTCTTCTTTGCAAAATAGCTCAAACTCAGTCAGATTGGATGGAGAGCGTCTGTGAACAGCAATTTTCAAGTCTTGCCAGAGATTCTCAATTGGATTTAGATCTGGACTTTAACTGGGCCATTCTAGCACATTAATATGCTTTGATCTAAACCATTCCATTGTAGCTCTGGCTGTATGTTTGGGGTTGTTGTCCTGCTGGAAGGTGAACCTCCGCCCCAGTTTCAAGTCTTTTGCAGACTCTAACCGGTTTTCTTCCAAGATTGCCCTGTATTTGACTCCATCCATCTTCCCATCAACTCTGACCAGCTTCCCTGTCCCTGCTGAAGAAAAGCATCCCCACAGCATGATGCTGCCAGCACCATGTGTTCACAGTGGGGATGGTGTGTTCAGGGTGAAGTGCAGTGTTAGTTTTCCGCCACACATAGCGTTTTGCATTTAGGCCAAAAACTTCAATTTTGGTCTCATCTGACCAGAGCACCTGCCTCCACATGTTTGCTGTGTCCCCCACATGACTTGTGGCGAACTGCAAACGGGACTTCTTATGGCTTTTTTTCTACAATGGCTTTCTTCTTGCCACTCTTCCATAAAGGCCCGATTTGTGGAGTGCACGACTAATAGTTGTCCTGTGGACAGATTCTCCCACTGGAGCTGTGGATCTCTGCAGCTTCTCCAGAGTTACCATGGGCCTCTTGGCTGCTTCTCTAATCAATGCTCTCCTTGCCCGGCCTGTCAGTTTAGGTGAACGGCCATGTCTTGGTAGGTTTGCAGTTGTGCCATACTCTTTCCATTTTCGGATGATGGATTGAACAGTGCTCCGTGAGATGTTCAAAGCTTGGGATATTTTTTTATAACCTAACCCTGCTTTAAACTTCTCCACAACTTTATCCCTGATCTGTCTGGTGTGTTCCTTGGGCTTCATGATGCTGTTTGTTCACTAATGTTCTCTAACAAACCTCTGAGGCCTTTACAGAACAGCTGTATTTATACTGAGATTAGATTACACACAAGTGGACTCTATTTACTAATTAGGTGACTTCTGAAGGCAATTGGTTGCACTGGATTTTATTTAGGGGTATCAGAGTAAAGGGGGCTGAATACTTTTGCACACCACACTTTTTAGTTTTTATTTGTAAAAAAATTTGAAAACCGTTTATCATTTTCCTTCCACTTCACAATTATGTGCCACTTTGTGTTGGTCTATCACATAAAATCCCAATAAAATACATTTACGTTTATGGCTGTAACGTGACAAAATGTGGAAAAGTTCAAGGGGTATGAATACTTTTGCATGCCACTGTTTAGAACAAGGAACTGCAGATGCTGGTTTCTACCAAAGATAGATGCTGGAGTAACTCAGCAGGTCAGGCAGCATCTGCGGAGGAAAAGGATAGGTGACATTTTGGTTCAACCGGAATCATCACCTATCCTTTTCCTCCAGAAATTTGACTGACCTGCTGGGTTACTTCAGCACATTGGGGCTAAAACTGTAATTCATTTGTCTCCATTAATCATATTGTGTTTGGCATTTTCATTTCTATAGGAAGGTCAATAAATACTTGATAAGCAAAGGTGTGGTAGTAAAGAAAATATGAAGTTGAGCTTACAGTGAGGTCAGCTATCACCTTATTCAAGGGAGACGCAAGTTTGATGGTTTGGATAACATGCTTCTAATTTGAAGATAGACACAAAATGCTGGAGTAACTCAGCAGAACAGGTAGCATCTCTGGAAAAAAGGAATAGGTGACGTGTCGGGTCTCGACCCTTATTCAGACTCTGGGTCTGATGAAGTGTCTTGACCCGAAACATCACCTATTCCTTGTCTTCAGAGGTGCTGCATGGCCCGCTGAGTTACTCTTATCGATGTAAGAGCTCTTCTTTGCATTAATGTGGAACTAAATTCCTCTTTTTGTTAATTTTATTTAAAAATGATTGCACAATTGTAATGTAGTATTTCATCATCAGTGCACCTATCCATTAGAATCAGAACATTTGCAGCTGAGAGGATTGATCATCCATAATTGGGTATGCAAGGAAGTGGGAATGGGAATATTGGGGTACAGTCATTCAACGCCTTGATCCTGTTTAATAACATCATGACTAATCTTTATCTGAGTGCCATCTGCCCACTTGTTTCCATTACTCTTAATACCTTCTGTTAAGTAAATTCCAATAAGTTTTATTTCCCTGCTGCTTGATGTTATCAACTTAAATCCAGTTAAGAAATATTAGTCAGATAATTCAACCGCAGTTGGTCTTAATGGGTGTTTGATATTGTGGTCATGGCACATTCCATTGACATCAATGAAATCAAACATCAGAGAATGAAATGGAATATGTGGTTACCGCCATTTAGGCTGTTCAGCCTAATTGACCGTAGATACTTTTTAGAAAAGTATAACCTTACTTGGATAGTTTTTTATCTCATTTAAGGAAGGATACACTTGCCTTTAATGCAATTAAGTGAACAGTCACCAGATTCCTGGGAAAGGCAGGATCAGTTACAGTATGTAGAAAGATTGAGCAGGTTGGACACATTCTTTCTCGGATTTAGAAAAAAGAAAGATGATTTCACTGAAACATTGGATTTTCACAGAACTAACAGGATAAACCTCTGGAGACTGTTTCTTCTGGAGAAACCGTTTAGCCCTCGTCTAGACACTCTCAAGATGAAGTATCAGTCACTTAGTGAGATAAGGAGGAATTTCTTTCTTCAGAAAACCATTAAACTTTTGGAATTTTCTACCACTGAATTATTAAATATATTCAAGGATAACATATGTTTGGTAGTGCAGAGCAATCAAGTAAGATAAGGATTGAACAGGAATGTGGAGTAGATCAGATTAGCCATGATCTTATTGAACGTCAGACCAGGCTTAAGAGGCTGTATGTTCAGCCCTACTTGTTTAGTTGATGTTTATTATTGATAAGAGAGAGGAAGAAGCTATGTCTGAGTCTGTGCACTTTCAAGTTTCAGTATCTTCTGCCCAATGGGAGTGTGGAGGTATAGCCCTAAAAGGATTTCAAAGTAAGGATATGGATTTTAAGTTTGAGATACTGGTGTCTGAAGCCACGGCAATTCAGCAAGCCCAGGTGGTGGCATCAGCTTGGTATTAAGATTATAGACCAAACACCGGAATTAAATAGGTCACAACAGCACAGTTTATAATGTAAGTCAATGATATATGATTGGATTTTGCTGAAAGCAGTGAAGCAGCTGTATTCTTCGCTGATCTCAAACAAAACTGTTCAACAAAGGGCGGCCACGGTGGCAGAGCGGTGGAGTTGCTGCCAACGCTTACAGCACCGGAGACCCGGGTTCGATCCCAACTACAGGTGCTGTCTGTATGGAGTTTGTACGTTCTCCCCGTGACCGCATGGGTTTTCTGCTAAATCTTCAGTTTCCTCCCACACTCCAAATATGTACAAGATTGTAGGTTAATTGGCTTGGTATAAATGTCCCTAGTGTGTGTAGGTTACTGTTAATGTGCGGGGATCGCTGGTTGATGCGCTTGGTGGGCCGAAGGGCCTGTTTCCATGCTGTATCTCTAAATTAAACTAAAGCTATCCACAAGCATCCATCAATCTTTATGGCAAAAATACCTCTTTTCCAATATACGTCGGTTCCAAAGAATCCTGGTATCACCAACATGAATATCAAAAAGCTGCCACTGTTCAATTCGCATAGAAATCAAATCAGGGTGTAATTGCACGATTTTTAAGACACACTTTAAATGTAGAAAGCTAAATAAGTATTGGAAAATATATATTGGATTGTTAGAGGCTGAAATGTCATAAATCTTTCTAAACAATAATAAATAATCACCTTTATCTTAATTATTTCTATGTGAATTGTACGTGCAAAATTCGTGTTTTTTAAGGCTGGTGAGGCTGCTAAAAAGTAATTTCTCTGAATTAGCACACAATAAAAAAAATATCCTGCAGAACTGAGAGTAACAAATGGACCATACTTCATCTTTGAAAATTGCCAATTAATTATCTTCAGGTTAATGCAGTGTACATTCCCAAAACAGTGCGCCATCTAGCAACACAAAAGGGGCACGGTCGCGCAGCGGTAGAGTTTTTTGACACAGCACCAGAGACCCAGGTTCGATCCTGGCTACGGGTGCTGACTGTATGGAGTTTGTACGTTCTCCCCGTGACCTACGTGGGTTTTCTCTTGGTGCTCTCCAGAGCCATCACATCCTTCCTCAGATAAGGTGCCTAAAATGGCTCACAATATTCCAAATGTGTTTGTAGGCTAATTGGCATGGTAAAAGTGTAAATAGTCCCTAGTGTGTGTAGGGATAGTTTTAGTGTGTGGGGATAGATGGTCGGCGTGGACTTGTTGGACCGAAAGGCCTGTTTCAACTGAACTAAACTAAACTAAGCTAAAGCACAGTAAATATTAGGACAGATATTGAGTAAAGCTATCCAGAATGAAATTGTGGTCAAAAGTAACCTTTTACCAGTGGGAGCACAGAGGGCAGCACAGTGGTAGAGTTGCTGCCTTAGAGCTCCACAGACCCGGGTTCGATACTTACTACGTGTGCTGTATGTACGTTTCTCCCAGGGGCTTTCTCCGGTTGCTCTTGTTTCCTCCTACATTCCAAAGACTGCAGATTTACAGGTTAATTGGCTTCTGTAAATTGTCCCTAGTGTGTAGGGAGTGGATGAGAAAGTGGGATAAATAGAACTAGAATGAAGGGGTGATTGATGATTGGGGTGGACTCGGTGGGCCGAAGGGCTTTTACTACTCTAAAACTCTAAACTCTAAAACTCTCATTTAAAATTTAGCTGAGACTGGAGGAATGAATGCCTCACGAGTTGGGAGTTGTAAAGAGCCTGTCCCACTTAGGCGATTTTTTGGGCGACTACAGGTGACTGCCGCCAAATTTTCAACATGTTGAAATTTTTTCGGCGACAGTGGCGACAATTTTTGCTGTTGTAGGTTGACGTAGGTGTTGTTGTAGGTGCTGTTGTAGGTTGTCGCCAGATGTCGTATGTGAATTCCATTAAAACTAGTCCCTAGAAGTCGCCTAAAAAGTCACCCAAGTGGGACAGGCCTATTAGGGTCTAACCCTTTCTGCAGTCTCAAAACAGTCTCAAAACCCAATTAAGTTTTTACTCAGTAGGAAGGTGGTAAAAAGTTATACCACAAACTGTCCTCTGGGTTCGCCCAATAGAAAACATAGAAACATAGTTATTTTTCGGCCCTTCAGAGCAGCCATTCAATGATGAGGATCCAGGTGCCTTCTCTCCATACCCCCTGATTCCTTAGCCACAAGGGCCACATCTAACTCCCTCTTAAATATAGCCAATGAAACTGGCCTCAACTGCCCTCTGTGGCAGAGAGTTTTCACCACTCTCTCTGTGAAAAAAGTTCTTTTCATCTGGTTTTAAAGGTTCGCCCCCTTATCCTTAAGCTGTGACCCCTTGTCCTGGACTTCCCTAACATCGAACAATCTTCCTGCATCTAGCCTGTCCAACCCCTTTAGAATTTTGTAAGTTTCTATAAGATCCCCTCTCAATCTCCTATATTCTAGAGAGTATTGAGCAGGAGAACCCTTGAGGTGAATATTGTTGGATAGAAAAGAGGGAAATAAGCCATGAAATTATTGTAGTGTGAGATGGGCTTCATTTGCAACAACGTGTATTTTCAGTGTTCAAAATTCAATTCCATTGCAGGTTTGGAAAGCAGAGTATGTTCCAATACCCTTAATAAAACAATGAACACTTAAATAAAAGTAAAACATTTTTAGATTATTTGTTATGTTTTCTTTCAGTAATTCCATATTCTGTGTTTTCTTTTACAGGTTGTCCATCTACTTGGAGGAGGTTTAAGGAGAAATGTTACTATTTCTCCACTGATCTCGTAGAATTTGCAGAAGGAAATAATCTATGTAAAATTATGTCATCCAACATGATTATAATTAATAACCAAGAAGAACAGGTATTAATACGATCAAAACATGAAATACCGTATTTCCCGGCAATGAAGACACTATTTTTTACCCAAAAATAAGGCACGAAAACTTACCTGCGTCCTGGAGGCTGAAGGTTAGGTTGTTAGCCAAGAAAGATAGACTTGGCTATCCCTCAGTACAGCAACATCAAGAACGATAGCCAAGTCGATCCCTCATTGGCAGCTGATGGGAAGCAGCTGTGAAGTGGGAAGCGGCTGTAAAAAGACAGTGCCGCTGAGTGGGCGGGGGGAGTTCCTTTCACAGCCTGTGGGGAGTCTGCCCCGAGTCAGCACGGGCAGGTGCGTTGAGAAGGAGGGGGTTGGGGATTATGCCAGTAACTTAATCACTAACCACTGCCGCGGCGCTCCGGGCGCGGAGCCACCACATTGTGGCCAGGGAGGGAAGTAGCTCGGGTGACTGCGAGAGGCCGCCACCTCGGCACCTTCTGCCGGCCCGCCCGTCAGCCAGCCACGGTGTTCCTCGGCACAGGTGCAACCGGTGGAGGTGGTGGTTGGCGGGTCACTACTGGGCGGAAGGTTGGCTGCTCCGTCCTGGGCTCTCTCTATCTACTAGTCCTGGGGCAGCCAGCCCCGGGCTCGCAGGTGACCTGAGAACTGCTGCTTGTCCCGGGGACGCGAGAGATCTGCAAACTGCAGCCAGTCCTGGGGCACGCAGGCAATGTTGCCGACCCCTGGAATAAACCAAACCCTTGATCCTGTCCCGCCATCCTTTTCTCAAAATTTAGCAACTTAAATTGGGGATGCGTCTTCGATGCAGGTGCGTCCTCATTGCCGGGAAATACGGAGGCACTTCATTGTTACTTCCTACATATTTCATATTCATAAGCGACAGGAGCAGAATTAAGCCATTCGGCCCATCAACTCTACTCCGTCATTCAAATATTGGCTGATCTATCTTTCCCTCTGAACCCCATTCTCCTGTCTGCTCCCCATAACTCCTGACCACTGTACTAATCAAGAATCTATCTATCTCTACCGTAAAAATACTTATTGACTTGCCTCCACAGACTTCTGTGGCAAAGAATTCCATAGATTCACCACCTTTTAGATCTGGACAACAAAATAACTTATTTGCTTCAGAAACTGAGGTTTCTGAAGCAAATAAGCTATTTTGTTGTCCAGAACTAAAGAACCAAGGTTAAGATCTGAAACACAAAGTGTTGGAGTAACTCAGTGAATCAGGCAGCATCTCTGGCGGGAATGAACAGACGACATTTCAGATCAGAATCCTTTCTTCACACCAAAGCTACATTTCCGACCCAAAATGTCACCTGTCCATTCCCTCCAGCGATGCTGCCTTACACGTTGAGTTACTCCAGCACTTTGCGCTTTACCCACGATTCCAGCATCTGCAGTTCCTTGTGCATCCAAGGTATAAGATATATATTACGTATTCAAGGTTACGATAAATTACTTTAAGCTTGTGTCCATTGTATTAAAATGAAGTCAAACATGCACAAATCTTGAAACCTATTCAATTTTAATATATATCATAAGAAATTAAGAAACTGAGAAATAGTTCTGCTTCCTGCCCACCACGCATTACCTAAACAGTTCATCCCTTTAAATAAGTGGCATTGCCAAGGAATAACAGTTCCGATGCCATGTATGCCTGTCCTCTAAATCTTAAACTTATGGCCTCTGATTCTTGATTCTCCTCATGATTTTATACACCTCTATAAGATCACCCCTCAGCTTCCTGAGCTCCAAGGAGTAAAGTCCTAGCCTGCTAAACCTCTCTTTATAGATTAAGACCTCGGGTCCTGGCAAAATCCTCGGTACGAGTGCTGAGAAAATAGATGTGCCTCTTGTACTCTACAATTATGTCGTCAGGACTGAAGTTAAGAAATAACAATAGTTACATTCTGAATCTTCCTGTACAACAAAGGGTCGAAATAATTTTGTTTTCATGCATTATTACCAGAAATAATGAAACCCCCAATAATGTCAAAGCCCAAATGCACATATTCTCCACATAATGAGTGAAATACATTCCATTACCCTTCAATAACACATAGATTAAGTTGATTGTGAAGAAGAATATTCTGGGTGCGCAGTAGTTAAATTCCAGATGAGTAATTCAGAGACGAGGACTAACAACCCAGTTCAAATCTCATCATGTTTAGGAAGGAACTGCAGATGCTGGTTTACACCGAAGATAGACACAAAATGCTGGAGTAACTCCAGCAGGTCAAGCAGCATTTCTGGAGAAAAGGAGTAGGTGACGTTTCGGGTCAAGACCCTTCTTCTGACTGAGAGGCGTGGGAGAGGGAACTAGAGGTATGAAAAAGTACAGAACAGATTAGAGCAAGCACTGGTGGTCAAAGAGCCCACAATGGTCCATTGTTGGCCGTGGACTCGTCTTTGATTATGCTGGTGGCCTTGCCGAGGCAGCGTGAAGTGGATCCAATCATCTGAAGCACAATGTAGTTGTGGAGATAATGAACCAACAGTAGATGAATTAACCCATAATTTTTGTAGGCTTTCACTATCACTGTGTTTTTATATATCTGTTACATTTGTAAGTGCAACTGATGACGCTGCATATCTCTTGCCTGCATTCTGCTGTAACAGGAAAATATTGATGAAGTGACGCATAACTTTAATTCGGTGAAGTAATTCTGACAGGTCCAGAAAATATTATACACTACTTAAAAAATATTGAGAATGCTGGGCAATTTTTTATGGTATGTTGCATTATACCTATTTATTGACAGCACTAATTATTTCTGTATTCATGTTACAGCAATGGGTGAGTAAGCAAATGAACGGAATGAATTACTACTGGATTGGACTGTCCGACACAGAGGAGCATAATGTATGGAGATGGGTGGATGGAACCATTGCACAGTACACGTATGTTAACATCGTTTATAAAATGTGTACACATTATATATTCACATGAATCTAATTAACAACATTGGTCCTCACAATATTAAATATATTCTGGCTTGAGATATTCATGCAATGTATCAAAAGTCTGCTCAAGTAATAACCAATCCCCACAGTTCAACATTTTAGCCAGTGAGCTACTAAGCCAAAAAAAAGTAAACTTTACTAAACCTACACCTGGGGCAGTAGAGTGCCACAGCTGACAGAGCTGCTGCTGCACAGCACCAGAGAACTCTGTTTGATCAACTCTGTTGACCTCAGGTGCTGTCTGTGCAGAGTCTTATAAAATTAACCAATAACTCAGTGCTCTACACTGCCAGAGACGCAGGTTTGATCCTGGCTACAGGTGGTATCTCTATCCAGATTGTACATCCTCCCCGTGACCCGAGATCGGTTTTCTCCCACATTCCAAAAACGTACAGCTTTGTAGGTTAATTGGCTTGGTATATTTGTATAAATGTAAAATCATCCCTGGTGTGTGTAGGGTAGTGTTAATATGCAAGGAATGCTGGTCGGTGCAGACTCGGTGGGCCAAAGGGCCTGGTCCACACAGTTTCTCTAAACTAAACTGAACTAAACACAGGAAAGTTCTTCTCACATCCATTCCATTTTTCCCCACATTCTCTTCCATTTTCCACTATATTCTATCAAGTTATAGAGGCAATTTATCAGAGATGCTGCCTGACCCGCTGAGTTATTCCACCACTTGTCTCTTTCTTCAGTAAACCAGCATCTACAGTTCCTTTCTACACACTGCTAATTTAAATAATTCCTTAATACCATATATACCTACTTTCCATTAGCTCTGCATATTCAGTTATATTGTTATTTTATTCTAGAAACTGGAAGCAAGGACAGCCTGATAACTGGAAGGAGGAAAGATTAACAGAAGATTGTGCTGGCCTTGCTAATAGTGCATTATGGAATGACTTCTTCTGCACTGACACTAATCGCGTGATTTGTGAGAAGAATGTTGACAAAGGTGCGTACGATATTTGAATTCTGCATAAAAATATGTAGCTGTAATTGTAATTCTGTGGTAATACAATATGTTTCAGCAAATAAAATCCAGGACAAGTGAGTGATAGTGCTATTCAGTTTTTTTCTATCATTAGTAATTGGCAGAATTGGCAAAATGTTTTGTTTAGTTTAGTTTAGAGATACAATACTACTATGATAAGGTCCGCGCTGCCCAACGATCCTCGTGCACTAACATTATCCTAAATGTGGGGGACAATTTAAAAACCTGTGTGGAAATGTTGAACACTAGAGGGCATAGCAATTCGGTGAGAGAAGGAAAGTTTAATGATAATGTACATGGCAAATTTTTTTATACTGTAGTGAAGGCCTGGAAAACATTGTGATGGGTGGTGGTGGAGGCAAATACGATGGTGGCCTTTAAGAGGCTTTTAGATGGGTACATGGATGTGTAAAGAAAAGAGGGATATGGATCATGGACAAGCAGATGAGATCAATTAAACTTGGCATCATATTAATAGCAAAAGGATAACAAGGGATAAAATTGGTCCATTAGAGAGTCAGAGTGGGCAGCTATATGCAGAGCCAAAAGAGATGGGGGAGATATTGAACAATTTCTTTTCTTCGGTATTCACCAAGGAGAAGGATATTGAATTATGTGAGGTAAGGGAAACTATGAGATTCAAAGCAGCTATAAGAGTAGCTATGGAAACTATGAGATTCAAAGAAGAGGAAGTACTGACACTTTTGAGAAATATAAAAGTGGATAAGTCTCCAGGTCTGGACAGGATATTCCCTAGGACATTGAGGGAAGTTAGTGTAGAAATAGCAGAGGCTATGACAGAAATATTTCAAATGTCATTAGAAACGGGAATAGTGCCGGAGGATTGGCGTACTGTGCATGTTGTTCCATTGTTTAAAAAGGGGTCTAAGAGTAAACCTAGCAATTATAGACCTGTTAGTTTGACGTCAGTGGTGGGCAAATTAATGGAAAGGATACTTAGAGATAATATATATAAGCATCTGGATAAACAGGGTCTGATTAGGAACAGTCAACATGGATTTGCGCCTGGAAGATCATGTTTGACTAATCTTGAATTTTTTGAAGAGGTTACTCGGGAAATTGATGAGGGTAAAGCAGTGGGTGTTGTATATATGGACTTCAGTAAGGCCTTTGACAAGGTTCCTCATGGAAGGTTGGTTAAGAAGGTTCAATGGTTGGGTATTAATGGTGGAATAGCAAGATGGATTCAACAGTGGCTGAATGGGAGATGCCAGAGAGTAATGGTGGATGGTTGTTTGTCAGGTTGGAGGCCAGTGACTAGTGGGGTGCCACAGGGATCTGTGTTGGGTCCACTGTTTGTTGTTTGTCATGTACATCAATGATCTGGATGATGGTGTGGTAAATTGGATTAGTAAGTATGCAGATGATACTAAGATAGGTGGTGTTGTGGATAATGAAGTAGATTTTCAAAGTCTACAGAGAGATTTATGCCAGTTGGAAGAGTGGGCTGAAAGATGGCAGATGGAGTTTAATGCTGATAAGTGTGAGGTGCTACATCTTGGCAGGACAAATCAAAATAGGACGTACATGGTAAATGGTAGGGAATTGAAGAATGCGGGTGAACAGAGGGATCTGGGAATAACTGTGCACAGTTCCCTGAAAGTGGAATCTCATGTAGATAGGGTGGTAAAGAAAGCTTTTGGTGTGCTGGCCTTTATAAATCAGAGCATTGAGTATAGAAGTTGGGATGAAATGTTAAAATTGTACAAGGCATTGGTGAGGCCAATTCTGGAGTATGGTGTACAATTTTGGTCGCCTAATTATAGGAAGGATGTCAACAAAATAGAGAGAGTACAGCGGAGATTTACTAGAATGTTGCCTGGGTTTCAGCAACTAAGTTACAGAGAAAGGTTGAACAAGTTAGGGTTTTATTCTTTGGAGCGCAGAAGGTTAAGGGAGGACTTGATAGAGGTCTTTAAAATGAGAGGGATAGACATAGTTGACGTGGATAAGCTTTTCCCACTGAGAGTAGGGAAGATTCAAACAAGGGGACATGACTTGAGAATTAACATAGAAATGTAGAAAATAGGTGCAGGAGTAGGCCATTTGGCCCTTCGAGCCTGCACCGCCATTCAATATGATCATGACTGATCATCCAACTCAGTATCCTGTTCCTGCCTTCTCTCCATACCCCCTGATCCCTTTAGCCACAAGGGCCAGATCTAACTCCCTTTTAAATATAGCCAATGAACTGGCCTCAACTACCTTCTGCGGCAGAGAATTCCAGAGATTCACCACTCTCTGTGTGAAAAAAGGTTTCCTCATCTCGGTCCTAAAAAATGTCCCCCTTATCCTTAAACTGTGACCCCTTGTTCTGGACTTCCCCAACATCAGGAACAATCTTCCTGCATCTAGCCTGTCCAACCCCTTAAGAATTTTGTAAGTTTCTATAAGATCCCCCCTCAATCTTCTAAATTCTAGTGAGTACAAACCGAGTCTATCCCAGTCTTTCTTCATATGAAAGTCCTGACATCCCTGGAATCAGTCTCGTGAACATTCTCTGTATTCCATCTATGGCAAGAATGTCTTTCCTCAGATTAGGAGACCAAAACTGTACGCAATACTCCAGGTGTGGTCTCACCAAGACCATGTACAACTGCAGTAGAACCTCCCTGCTCTATACTCAAATCCTTTTGCTATGAATGCTAACAAACCATTCGCATTAAGGGACTGAAGTTTAGGGGTAACATGAGGGGGAACTTCTTTACTCAGAGAGTGTTGGCTGTGTGGAATGAGCTTCCAGTGAAGGTGGTGGAGGCAGGTTCGTTTTTATCATTTAAAAATAAATTGGATAGTTATATGGACGGGAAAGGAATGGAGGGTTATGGTCTGAGCGCAGGTATATGGGACTAGGGGAGAATACGTGTTCGGCACGGACTAGAAGGGTCGAGATGGCCTGTTTCCGTGCTGTAATTGTTATTTGGTTATATGGTTATATCATGTTCAGCACAAACATTGTGGGTCTACAGGCCCATTCCTTTGTGGTACTGTTCTATGTTCAACATTTGAGTGTTGCGCTGTTTTGAGAAAGGACATTCTTGCTATTGAGGGAGTGCAGCGTAGGTTCACAAGATTAATTCCCGGGATGGTCGAACTGTCATATAATGAAAGAATGGAGTGGCTGGGCTTGTATTCACTGGAATTTAGAAGGATGAAGGGGATCTTATCGAAACATAAAAGATTATTAAGGGATTGGACAGGCTAGATGTAGGAAACATGTTCCCGATGTTGGGGGAATCCAGAACCAGGGGCCGCAGTTTAAGAATAAACGGTAAGCCATTTAGAACTGAGATGTAGAAATTCTTTTTCACACAGAGAATTGTGAATTTGTGGAATTCTCTGCCTCAGAAGGCAGTGGAGGCCGATTCACTGGATGCATTCAAAAGTGAGTTAGATAGGACTAGTGGAATCAAGGGGTATTGGGAGAAGGTAGGAATGGGGTACTGATTGCGGATGATCAGCCATGATCACATTGAATGGCGGTGCTGGCTCAAAGGACCGAATGGCCTACTCCTACACCTATGTCCATATGTCTGTGCATGTATCATCACAAAAAAAACAACATCCTGTAACATTATGTCTCCTTTTAGGTTTATTTTTAAACTATTGGTCTTTTCACATTGCAGATCAACTTTCCGGGTGATTGGCCTGATGAGCACGTCCAGAATTATTTGTAGACCTGTACTAGAGGTGGACATAACCTTTAGATCCTTCACAAACAAAGGAAACATTTAAAAAGGAGTTAGAATGACAGCTACAGACCTAATGTTCCAAATGTTGTTACCTCGTACTGCGTGCTGGGACTTCAATCTTTGATCTTCCTTCACTTTTAAAACTAGCCCAAAATTTATTTTGTAAAAGAATAACTATTATTTGATAACAATAATTTGTTTATTAAAAGTAAAATTAGCAAGAAAATATATTACAGAATCCATATGAACCCATTTTTATTTTATTTTCCCTAAATACGTATGCTAAGACATAAAAATCTGTATATTAAACACATGTTTAAAATATTTATAGTTTTGCTTACAAAGCTTTCTTGTTTTTAGAAAAATGTCAACAGAATATGGCGTTGTCTAGTATACAGTGCAATCTAGAAATAATTTCCCACAGTATATTGGAAAAATAAAGACCAAATCTTACTTTGTTATCATCCAGCAGTTATAAAGATGATCTGGTTTAGGCCTTGTTATTTATGATTTGGTTCATGGGTCCTTTATTCAGTTGTCATCTTTGCCTATGAAAATCAGGTTTTTTTCAGCTATTAAAAAATGTCACGAGGAAAATACGCCAATTTTCACTTTCTATATTGTAACTAAATTAGAAACAACAATAAATAATGAAGACACAAAATTGTCCATTACCCTGGGCTTTTATTCATTCTAATTTTTCCTTCCAAAAGTTACCTATCAAGTGACAATTTCTATCGTGCCACTGCATAATATGCCTCACAGCGGCAGAGACCTGTATTTAATCCTGACCTTGGATGCTGTCGGTGTGGTGTTTGCACATTTTGCCTGCAACCATATGGGTTTCCTCTGGGTGCTCTGGTTTCCTCCCACATCCCACAGGCATGCAAGTTTGTAGGATAATTGACCTTAGTGTGTTGGAGTGGATGAGAAAGTGGGTTAATATAGAACCAGTGTGAACAGATGATTGATGGCCAGTACAAACTCGGTGGGCCGAAGGATCTGTTTCCCTGCTGCATCTCTAAACTCAAGTAAATTTCAGTGCTTTGAAAGCCACATTCTTAAAGTGTCTGAAGATGGGTCTCAACCCAAAACGTCACCCATTCCTTCTCTCCAGCAATACTGCCTGTTCTGCTAAGTTACTCCAGCATTTTGTGTCTACCTTTGATTTAAACCAGAATCTGCAGTTCTTTCCTAAAAAATTCTTAAAGTGCCCATTTGCTTATTATAAAATATTTTGCCAAAGCAGAGTGTTTTTAGGTTATCGGTAAAAATAGTAAAAATTCAAGCCCTGTCTATGTCAAATTTAAATACAGTGAATAAGGGAAGGCATTGTTTCCATTTAGCAGATCTCTGTGCTTTCAGTACAAGCCTTTATTCCACAAAAAACAACTCATCTGTTTGCAGACTCGTTAAGAGGATGCTTGGAAATACAAACTGCTGCTATTCGAAATGAACTGAGAACGCAGATTATGGAGAAATTATTTGACACACCTCAGATGATGACTCAAATGGAGCAACTGGCTTTGAAAGTCGACAACATAATTGACAACAAAGACACCATAAGGCACATGAGCCGTACCCACCCATCAAAACCAGGAGACGTTGAAGAGGAATTGTAACACCCTTAACAACAAGGCTTTATATCAGACAACATCCTTTACTAAATGACAAAACCTAATGGTTATAAATATTTTCATATTTAATTTAAGGTCACATGGTCATAAGGAATAGGAGTCGAATTAGGCCATTAGGCCCATCAAGTCTACGCCATTCAATCATGGCTGATCTGTCTCTCCTTCCTAACCCCAGGCTCCTGCATTTTCCCCATAACCTCCGATACCTGTATTAATCAAGAAACTATCTATCTCTGACTTAAATATATCCACAGACTTCGCCTCCACAGCCTTCTGTGGCAGTGTTCCACCCTCTAACTAAAGACATTTCTCCTCATCTCCTTCCTTAAAGAATATCCTTTAATTCTGAGGCTATGACCTTTAGTCCTAGACTCTCCCAGTAGGGGAAACATCCTCTCCACATCCACTCTATCCAAGCCTTTCACTATTCTAAGGCTAAGAATATCACTGCCGATGATTAAGAGCATATTCTAATAGAAAAAAAAAACATATTCAGGCATGTCGTGCTGAGTGAGCCAGCAATGCAAACATAAAAGTACAGTCCCTTTAACTATTAATTGGATAATTAAGTAATTAATGATTCATTGATTAATTGTCAGCATAGTAACCAAACTTATCAGTAGCAAAGTTTAAAATAAACTCTTCGCAAAACAGCCTGTACAAATTGATTTAACATTAAATTTCATTATGTTATTCCAGTTCCTCACCCATTTCATAAATAATTAATGATAATCCTAATCCTGGCCGATTTGAAAAATGCATTTTTATTATACGAAAAATACAAAATAGATTTTAATATAATTCAGTGAAATCAAATGGATTAAAAATATTCCGACTGGAGCAATGCTGCTGAGTCAGTGAATGTATTTGGATGAAAACTAAACATCCTAAGAGTATTGGAGGATTGTACTTAGCACCCACAATTCCCTGATCTTCAGCTTCATATCAAACCAAAAAGCAGACATCTAAAATGGAGAGGAGTGAAATTCTGTTGCCGGCCCGGCTTTGTTCTGGCCTTTTCCTACCTCCAGTTCCCTCCCCTCTACTTTCAGTCTGAAGAAGGGTCTTGACCCGAAACGTCACCCATCCTTTTTCTCCAGAGATGCTGCCTAACCTGTTGAGTTACTCGAGCACTTTGTGTCTATCTTAGAAAATTTAAAGATTTGGTCATCCTCACCATAACCCACACCCCAGTGAACACCAGCTCATTCATTCAGTCGAAGAAAGTACACATATAAGGAAATCAAGCCTAAAATTGAAGGAAAATATTTTATTATGTTTAGATAAAATAAGTGACAATTAACAAAATAAGGTAGAATCAAAGATAAGAGTAATAGATTTAGCTCTTATGGCTAAAGGAATCAAGGGATATGGGGAAAAAGCAGGAACCAGGTACTTATTTTAGATGATCAGCCATGATCATATTGAATGGCAGTGCTGGCTCTAAGGGCCGAATGGCCTACTCCTGCACTTATTTTCTATGTTTCTATGTAGGTATTTCATTACTCTCAAGTATTTTTTCTTTCATGTGGCAATCTTTAAAAACATTTCAGGATGTCAAACAAAGATACCTACCATAATTAATTTGTATTGCTATATTTAATCTCCATGAGCTCAGTTAATAGATATGTATTGCTGTAAAAAAAATGTGTAATATTGACCAAAAAGCAAAACTAACCCATAATGAATTTTGAAATAAAAAAATAATTTTACCAGAAGTTTCAATGATTGGGTCAAGTATTAATAGGCAAAGCTTAGTACGCTTCTACATTGAATCTACATATACATAGAACATTGTGGAATAAAAGCAGATTATTCAGCTCAAAAGCTTTTCAATTTACAAACAAGTCTCCTTCCAATTTACTTGGGACTCTATTCATTGGAGTGCAGGAAGATGAGGGGAGATCTTATGGAGGTGTATAAAATCATGAGAGGAATAGATCGGGTAGATGCACAGAGTCTTTTGCTAACAGTAGCAATGTTACAAAATTTTGAGATTTAAAAAATCAAGTCTGCAATTTATCCCACCAGATAAAGCATAAAAAGAAGTTTAATTTGACACCTAATTCACTTTCATATCTCAAGTATTTAAAAGGTTATGGCCATTTTCACACTCGGAAATTAGCATCTTGTTCCCTATTGATTTTCCATTGACTTAACACAAGGACAGTCGATCGAGGACAGTCTAAAGCCCATAACTTTACTAAAAATTAAGAGAGCTGAAAGAAATTCTCAGTTATTGTAGATTGAAGCATTCTGAAACAAATATTAATCAATCTTACGTGGATTACCTGAAATTAAAGCATATAATTAGTTAGGTACCCAATTGTAGCTAATACCAAAATTCAATTACTAGATCTAAACATCTATCCATTTCTTAAGGAAAGATTAACATTTTTAAATAGCCTAAGTGCCCAAAGAACATTCAGACAAGAATTCACAATAAAACATGATTTTTAAATCTCATTGACATTAATTTATAGGCCAAATGGAAGGAATTTAGTGTTCAATTGCTGTAAATTAATGGCCTTTTAAATCAGCTTTCGAGCGGGATTGTGTGGAACGCGATGGTTTGCAACGTTCCAATTGTGGTGAATTTGTACCCCATATGCCCAGAAAAATACTGCAGGATTTAATGGGCCCCCAAATCAGCTACTCGCAACATAAAATTTTGTATAAAGGGATCTTAAGAAGCGCTTTTTAATGTGAAAATAAACAGCCTACCTTGCGTTGTCCCCTACATGAGATCTGTCCCGTTGGTGGCGGTCGCGGGTTTAGAGGATTTTAACCTACTATAACAATTAAATAACCCAAATTAGTTTAAAAATAGCTGCAGTGAGCTAATGTCACAGTGATTTTTCGTCAGCAACTAAGTAGGCTGAACAAACTCGATTTGAATAGCCGAGAGAAAATTGCGTTTTAAACCCGCTCCCTCTCAAAGGCGCCAAAATCGCGCACATAGCCAGCGACAGACCAGCGACGCTGAAGGTAAGATTTGCAACATGCCTACTAACAGTAGGCGAATCGAGGACCCGAGGAGGTATGTTTAAGGTGAAGGGGAAAAGATTTAATAGGACCCTGAGGGGTAACTTTTTCTCACAGAACTGCCAGAGAAGGTGGTTGAGGCTGGGACTACCCCAACATTTAAGAAACAGTTAGACAGGTACATGGATAGGACAGGTATGGAGGGGTATGAACCAAATGCGGGCAGGTGGGAATCGTGTAGTTGGGACATGTTGACTGGTGTGGGAACGTTGGGCCGAACGGCCTGTTTCCACGCTGTATCGCTCTGTGACTATGATTCGATCTCACCACTTCAAAACATCAATGATAGCACAATATCATATGGATGATAAGCAAATGTCACCTAACCAAAGTTCTATAAAATTGACTCTGATACTCATTGCCCCAACCTATGATCCAAGGTATCCTTACTTTGCCATCCTTACATCACATCCTTACTGGAACATGCCCGTCTTGAACTTTGATTAACCGGCCTTTAAACGACTCCCACGTGTCATAGGTAGACACAAAATGCTGGAGTAACTCAGCGAGACAGGCAGCATCTCTGGAGAGAAGGAATGGGTGACTTTTTGGGTCGAGACCCTTCTTCAGACTGATGTCTGGGGAGTGGGCGGGACAGAGATAGAATGTAGTCGGAAACAGTAAGACTGGTGGGAGAACTGGGAAGGGGGAGGGGGAGGGGATGGACAGAGAGGGAAAGCAAGGGCTTGAAGTTAGAGCAGTCAATGTTTATACTGCTGGGGTGTAAGCTACCTAAGCAAAATATGAGGCAGGCCATCCAGTGGTCAGTGTTTGCAATAACAAACTTTGGCCAGTCACTTACAACTGAATAAATGTCGAAGATAGACACAAAAGCTGGAGTAACTCGGCGGGACTGGCAGCATCTCTGGAGAGAAAGAATGGGTGACGTTTTGGGTCAAGACCCTTCTTACCCATTCCTTTTCTCCAGAGATGCTACCTGTCCCGCTGAGTTACTCCAGCTTTTTGTGTCTATCTTTGGCTTAAACCAGCATCTGCAGTTCTTTCCTACACATTTAATAAATGTCGATGTCTATAGTATATGCAAAGTCTGATTGACAGTGTGACAAAAATTTGGCAATCAGTACAGTTTTATATACCGGACAAATGCACACATGAATATAAGCAAGGTTTGCTGTCAGGAAGCGACCAGTCGGGGAGCGCCATGTCGAGGGAAGTGCCTTGTGTGAAAAGTGCGAGTCTTTGGCTCAAGAGTCTTCAGCAAAGATGGTGAGTAGAGGAGACTACGCAAAAAGCTTGAGAGGATGGGACGCGGTGAACACATGACGGGTAAGATGAGGCAATGTGATGCTTGCAGCAGGGACAGATTTAGATGAAGAGAGGCCCTAAGCTGTTCCACTTGTGAGGCCTCTCCAAATCCCCCACCCCCACGACTAGAGGAAGATGGTGCACCAGATTGACTCTACTTTGCAGCCGAGTGTGGGAAATGAGATAAGGGGCTGGAAAGCTGCGCTTTTTATTTATTTATTTATTGCCAGTGCTAGTGTCGAGTTATTGGCTTAAAACACTATTATACTGAAATGGAGGGAAAGGAAAATTACTGAAGGGTTGTTTAGAGACTACAGTGCGTTGTGACAGCATAGGTAAGAAAGGCCTATGACAGTGTCAAAAATATTGCACGCCCTGCAGGGCTCTCACTTAATATTTTTTCTCTGTTGTCAGCCGGGCAATCTTGGCAACTTTTTAAGTAGTTTAGGTGGTCATTTAAGACGGTTTGCATGACGCATGCGATAATGTGCTCGGACGAAGTGCGGAGTTACCAGTCGGAATTATGCTTAATGAAGCATTCACGTATTATTTCTGCTTCAAATAAAGTCACAAACTAAACATATTCACCAATCAAGACATGATATATGCCGCAATGACATGCAGCAAAATTATAATACAGTGTTTCAACTCTTTTCACACATTGCAATGAATGTATTTCCTGTTATTTCTTTCCACTTCCCCAAAAAAATGTGGTTGGATTATTCAGCGTATGATCAATCTTGGTGAGCTCAAGCGCAGACTTGGCAATCGCTTCGCACAACACCTCCACTCAGTTTGCAATAACCAACCTGATCTCCTTGTGGCTCAATACTTCAACTCCCCCTCCCATTCCGAATCCGACCTTTCTGTCCTGGGCCTCCTCCATGGCCAGAGTGAAGCCCACCGCATATTGGAGGAGCAGCACCTCATATTTGCTTGGGTAGTTTACACCCCAGTGGTATGAACATTGACTTCTCTAATTTCAGGTAGTCTCTGCTTTCTCCCTCCTTCCCCTCCCATTCCCAGCTCTCCCGCAGCCTACTGTCTCCGCCTCTTCCTTTCTTTTTCGTGTGTCCCCCCCCGACATTAATCTGAAGAAGGGTCTCGACCCGAAACGTCGTCTATTCCTTCGCTCCATAGATGCTGCGTTCCCCGCTGATTTTCTCCAGTTTTTTGTCTACCAATGGGATACCACCACTGGCCACATCTTCCCATCTCCTCCCCTGTTGGCTTCCCGCAGAGACCGCTCCCTCCGTAACTCCCTGGTCAATTTGTCCCTTCCTACCCAAACCACCCCCTCTCCTGGCACTTTCCCTTGCAACCGCAGGAAATGCTACACTTGTCGCTTTTTCTCCCCCCTTGACTCCATTCAAGGACCCAAGATGTATTTTCAGGTGCGGTAGAGGTTCACCTGCACCTCCTCCAACCTCATCTATTGCATCCGCTGCTCTAGGTGTCAGCTGCTCTACATCGGTGAGACCAAGCGTAGGCTTGGCGATCGCTTCACCCAACACCTCCACTCGGTCCGGAATAGCCAACCTGGTGGCTCAGCACTTCAACTCCCCCTCCCATTCCGAATCCGACCTTTTTGACCTGGGCCTCTTCCATGGCCAGAGTGAGGCCCACCGCAAATTGGAGGAGCAGCACCTCATATTTCGCTTGGGCAGTTTATTCCCCAGCGGTATGAACATTGACTTCTTCAATTTCAGGTAATCCCTGCTTTCTCCTCCCCTTCTCAGCTCTCCCTCAGCCCACTGTCTCCGCATCTTCCTTTCTTCTTCCCATCCACCCCACCCTCACATCAGCCTGAAGAAGGGTCTCGACCCGAAACGTCACCTATTTCCTTTGCTCCATAGATGCTGCATCACCCGCTGAGTTTCTCCAGCATTTTTGTCCACCCATTCACACAAGTTCTGTTATCCCACTTTCCTCACCCATTCCCGACACATTTGTGGCAATTTTACAGACAAGTTAACCTACAAAGCCAATGCGTCTTTGGGATGTGGGAGGAAACCCACATGCTTGCAGGGAGAATGTGCAAATTCAACACAGACAGTGCCCGAGGACAGGATCGAACACAGATCTCTGGCGTGTGAGGCAGCAAGTCTACCAGCTGTGCCACTATATTTTGTTTTCCAACACACAAAAAATTATACGTTGATAACTTTGGTTACTAAAAAAATGAAAATATCCATTTCAAATCTCCAAGTGACGCTATGTCCCCCTTTACAGCTACTGTATGTTTTAATTAAGTTCAAGACTATGGGGCAGTACATTGGCCATAAAGTTGCTGCCTAAAAGTGCCAGAGACCCGGAATTGATCCTGAATATGGGTGCTGTCTGTATGGAGTTTGCTCCTTTTCCCTTTGATCGCATGGGTTTTCTCCGGGTGCTCTTGTTTCCTTCCACATTCCAAAGGTGTGCAGGAACCTATTTCAGACCCAACCCAAACCCAAACCCAAAACCCAAAACGAAACCCACTCGGTCACCGGGAGATGCACAACCTCCACACAGACAGCAGACGAGCTCAGGATTGAACTCGGGTCTCTGGCGCTGTGAGGTAGCGGCTTTACCAGCTGAGCCACTGTGCTACCCAAATAATGTTATCATTATCATGTAACATTATCTCCACACTCGAGGGTAATATATATTGCATGCCAATTCATCTTGAGTGCCTTTTGCATTTTTCAAAACGGCTGGCTAAATAAAGCATACTCTTGTCCGAAAAGCAATACTGTCTGCTTTGCTGCACATCGGGATCTGTATTTTAAAAAGTTCCATGAATTTAGACAGCAAAAATTCAATCACTTTGTCAAACTGCAAAAGGCATCATTCCCAGCCAATAAGATAAGCACATTAATTTAAGTGCAATTTGGTGAAATGCTGAAGAAAATTGCAGTTAATATTGTGATACTTCTCCAGCAGGTGGCATTTAAAGGCCTGAGCTAAGCCTAATATCTATAAATAGAAGGCAAAGAGTATTGTGCTAGTGTGCCAGGATTGGGCTGAAGGACACAAGAATCTGATTTTGCAGTCTCTTGTGTTCTGATGCAGCGTGCAGCTGGCCAGACCTCATTTAACTCCAGTAGTTAAGCAATGATTGAGGTGACATTGAATGAGAACTCGTTTACCAGAGATCTGACTGTATATTTAGAAAATCAGATCAAAATCAATCTGTCAAGTTCAGGGGTAGGTTTGTCTCTTGTTTTGGGATTCGGTGCTGCTTATGTCTGTTATTACCTGAGCTCAGTTGCAAAGGTAAGAATGTGGTTTACTGAATTTAATCTAACAGTTTTATGTAAAACTTGTCTGCTGTAATAATGTCCTAGAAGGCAAAAGATGCTGCTGCAAATCCTTTAATGTTGCTTGTTACATTTTAAGCTTTGTTTGTTACTTTGCCAGGACTAGGGTTGCAGTTAAATCGATCCCTGCATGGGATAAGATTATGTGATTAACTCTCAACTGCAGACATTGGTCTTGTTGCGACAAAAGAAACTAGTTTTATTTGAAAATCTCCAATCTCATTTCCACTTCTGCACTGTCAGGGTCAGATTGGTCAAGCTCCAGAAAATAGATAGTTGCAGTATGGTCAGTAATATCCACTCAAACTCTCTTTCACTCTGGGTATTCCTCTCTCCCTTTCATTCTACTACTTTGCTCAATAGTAATGTCCAATCCTTTGGTTAGTCGTTTTCCTTCCCTTCGATTATTAGTATCACTTTTAACTAGTTTCTAAAATTATGCCTTATGTCAATTAAACAAACACAATTTTAATTTATTGCAAGTTGTAACTAGATGAACTTCAGGAACTTTCCGTTCTGCGTGCTCAACAAATGATACGAGTTTGGAGTAAAATCTCTGCAGTGAAATCTACTCTCGATGAAGACGCAAGGAACTGCAGATGATTGAATCATGAGCAAAGCACAGGGTACTGGAGAAAATCAGGCAACACTTGTCAGGGATGGATGTGACTTTTCAGAGTGGGACCCTTCTTCTTACTGAATAAGGATCCCTATCTGAAACTAGACACAAAAAGCTGGAGTAAGCTCTTAAGAAGCAGCATCTCTTAAGAAAAGGAATAGGTGACGTTTTGGGTCGAGCTCCTTATTCAGCCCCGAAACGTTTTTAAGCAGTATCTGCAGTTCTTTCCGACACATCTCGATCTGTAATGTCGCCTATCCATTCTCTCCACAGATTCTGCTTGACCATCTGAGTTACTCCAGCACTTCATGTTTTACTCTGCTCTCAATGAGTTTACAAATGAAAAATAAATGTGCGAAGAGAGATGATCACCATCATAATGTGTTACTAAACCTTTCTGTTTTTACTGCTTGTCAAAGTCCATCTCAGACACCGCAGAATGTTTTATGGAAATTCCATCATGTTAATTACTCTAAACGCTCTCTGAAATATGGGTCACAAGAACTTCCATTAAGAGTTGCAGAGGAACAATGCGCCGATAATAACTGTTTTCATTTAAATTAAATATTCAGAACAGTCAGAACCATCACAATTAAAATCTTTCCCCAGGATAGAAACATCAAATATTAGAGGGCACAGTTTTTTGGGGTAAGGGGGAGCAAAGTTTATAGAGGTGTGCAGGGCAACTTTGTTACGCAGAGAATAGTGAGTGCCAGGAATACGCAGCCAAAGTTGCTGGTTGAGACAGATACAATGGTGGCATTTAAGACACTTTTGCATATGCAATGGGATATGCAACAAAAAGAGGGATAAGGATTATGTGAGGGTAGATTCTTGATTAGTACAGGTGTCAGGGGTTATGGGGAGAAGGCAGGAGAATAGGGTTAGGAGGTCCCTCTATGTGGTACAGTTCATAGATCAGCCATGATCGAATGGCAGAGTACGCTTGATGGGCCGAATGGCATAATTCTGCTGCTATCACATGATCTTATGATTAGAAATGGTCTTGGCGTCATGTTCGGCATAGATATTGTGGGCCGAAGGACCTGTTCTTCTGATGTCATATTCTTTGTTCTATGTTCAATGTTCAATTTCAGTTCAATATAAATAATTACGAAATGTGGCCAGCAACTAAAGGTTAGTAAACGATAAGTCCTGATCCTAAATACATGATACGCCATGTTGACCCCCTTGCACGAATAACCGGTTTGGGATGGCATAAGGAAATGGTGTCTCCTTTTATGTTCAATGAGAAAAAGTCAATGGACATGCTGAACCCCAATGTCAACTTCCCCTGCTGCATTTTTTCCCAACAGGCAGTTCTATTTGTGAAAGTACAGTTCGAAAACAAATAATTTGAAACAAAAATAAATTGCTGAAGTGTAAAATTTTGGCATCATAGAATTTTCACATATATTTTCTGAAGTCTGAGTAGGATAAGTAAGTCAGACAATTATTGAGCCACCCTAAGTTGCCTTGTGAAGACTGCTGTAGTCCACCTGCTGTGAAGACTGCTGTAGTCCACCTGGTGAAGGTACTCTTACACTGCTCTCAGAAGGATATGGTATTGTGATGATGATCATCTGATGATGCACTTGCTAAACATGATACAGTGCAACTAGAAGGGGAATCTACAGGTGGTGGTTTTCCATATGCTGACCCTGTCCCTCTTGGTGGTACAGTTCACAGTAACTGCGATTTGTTTTGTAAACTTGTTTTGTACATTGCAGCTATCGTGTGCTAGTGTTGGAAGGAACAGATATTTATAGTCCATATTAAGCAGACTGCTTCATCCTGGGTTGCATTATTTACCCTGAGAGTTGTAGTTGTGCTCATCCATGTGCCTTATGGATGATGGACAGGGAGAAGGATTGGGGTGTCAGACGGAGAATTACATGTTGCAGAAAACCAGATCTTGTATCCATGTATTTATGTAGCTGGTCCAGTTGAGCGTCTGATCTATGGTGATAATGGGGGATTTAGTGATGGTCATAACACTGAATGTCAGCCAAAAAAGGCCCTACACACAGATTTGCTGGCTGTCAGAGAATGTTGAGGAAAACGCACATGGTCATGGGGAGAACGTACAGACTCTGTACAGACAGCACCCATAGTCAGGATCGAACCCCGGTCTCTGGCGCTGTAAGGCAGCAACTCTACCACTGTGCCGCCCTTTTATATTTTCTAAAGGTTGAAAAACCATCTTGTACACGATTTAAGCTTTACTGGTGGGATTATGAAAATAGTTAACAGCATCTTTGCTAAATAATTGGTTACAGGCTTGAGCCAGAAACAAGTGTTTCACAATTAAATGTTTTACATGTCCTTTATGTTTATTGATCATTTTGACATTTGTAACCTGCAAAATTGCAATCATGCAGTTCCTTAAATTGTTTCTATTAAATGCTTTGGTCATTCTTTATTCACAGTGAGAGGAATTACACCTGTTAATCTTCTGTTCAAAATAAACTTTAGCATTAGCATGAGATAACATAGAAAGGCTGTATTTTACTTCTCAATTATCAGTGGTAGAAAACCAGGCATGCTAGCAAGATAACAGTATTTGCCTTAGGGCCATGAGCAAATAAGTTACTGGACATGATACTTATGCAATAATTGTAAAATCGGTTCAGGTACCAAAGGGCATTCACCAGTGGTGACTTAACATTGTTTAATGACGTTCAAAGGGCATGTCATTTTCTGTTCTGTAGGGATAGTTAAAAATGTTTTAATAAATTGGTGCAGTAGTTTAAACTGGGGGTGTTTTATTTATAAAAACAAAAAATAAACTAAAATTGACCTAATTAATGTTTTATTTTGGAAAAATTGGCAGTAAATATTCCTGATGTCAGATGTGTGCCTAAATTTCTGACTGTCACCCATCGGCAAGATATTCAATGAGATGGCAACCCATTTGGAATAAGTAATCACTTAATTTGCAAATCAGTGCAGCAGTAGGTCACTGGGTTTCTTCAGTGCTTGTTGTATTTGACGTTAACTGGTAAAGGGCCTGTCCTACTTAGGCGACCTTTACAGGCGACTGCTGGCACCCGTGATAGGTTGCCCAAATTTTCAACATGTTGAAAATTCAGCGGCGACCAGAAAGATGCTACGACTCTTTGGAGACCTCTCACGATCATAGGAGACCACTCACGACCATATAGGCGACCTCTGGCGACATGTCGCGGGTGACCTCTCACGACCACAGGAGACCTCTCATGACCATATAGGCTGTATGGTCATGAGAGGTCTCCTATGGTCGAGAGAGGTCTCCAAAGAGTCATAGCATCTTTCTGGTCGCCGCTGAATTTTCAACATGTTGAAAATTTCAGCGACCTATCACGGGTGCCGGCAGTCGACCTGTAAAGGTCGCGTAAGTGGGACAGGCCCTTAAGAATTCCTTAGCAATATCAAAAAAGAGAGCATGAGTTTCAAGTGCAACACTAAGTACTTTTGAAATCCTTTCATCAGCTGAACATCCTCAATTCATTTAATCAATTCCATCTATCTCTCCGCTATGAAAACGTCCACTGTCTACCTCCCTAACCTGAAGAATCACAGGCCTAGATACAGAAGCAGCTGAGAACAAGCTTTTAAACTCACTCATTTGGAACATATATAACCTTGTACGCATAGTCTACAAAATGCTGACTTCATTTTAACGGCTGGAAAATCACGCTGAAATGGCACAATTTTGTTCTCCAGGTGATTGAGGCCTTGCACTGTCAGCATTCATTTGGTATATTTATCTTTCGAAATTCACTGGCTGAATTAATGAACATATATAGCTTTTTCTTTTACGTTTTAAGCAATTTTGTTTAACTCGTATCTATAGCAGAATTTATTGAACCTTAGAAATGAAATACTTTTTTTTAAAAACAGATAGTAAGCTGCAATAATAAGAATGTTAAAAATGGTAGATGCTTAACATAACTGAACAGCATTCTTGTGTGAAATCAACAAGGAACAATATACTGCATTCAGCGCTGCAAAGAAACTGCAGTTACTGTTCTGAGACAAAAACAGTTTGTCGTGGAGAAACATTACAGTCAGGTTGCAACAGAAACTTATAAATGCCCAAGAAACAAATTCTACTTTCAAAACAAGGAACTGCAGTTGCTGGTTTACACAAAAGGATACAAAGTGCTGGATTAATTTAGCAGGTCAGGCAGCATTTCTGGAGAACATGGATAGGTGATGTTTTGGGTCGAGACCCTTCTTCAGACTCTCATATGCTTTTGTTTTTTGGCTATAATGTTCAACTAATATGACTCTTACTGCACTGTTTGCATTTCAAACAAAATCTCTATAACTCAATTTAAAATAATTGATTCCAGTAAACAATTTAACAGTTCTAATTCAGTTTAGTTTATTGTCATGTGTATCAAGGTACATTGAAATGCTATTGTTGCATGCTAACCAGTCAGCAAAAAGACAATACTTGATTGCATTTGATCCATTTACACTGTATGAATACATGGTAAGGGAATAATGTTTAGTGCAAGGTAAAGTCAGCAAGTTCCGATCAAGCATAGTCCAAGGGTCAACAAAGAGGCAGATAGTAGATCAGGACAGCTCTCTGGTTGCAGTAGGATGATTCAGTTGCCTGATAATGCTGGGAAGAAACTGTCCCTGAATCTGGTGGTGTGTGTATACCTTTTGCCTGAAGGGAGAGGGGAGAAGAGGAAGTGGTCATGGTGTGATACCCCGGATTATGCTGCTGGCCTTGCCAAGGCAGCGTGATGTATAAATGGAGTCAATAAAAGGGAGGTTGGTTTGTGTGATGGTCTAGGCTGCATCCACAATTTTCTGTAATTTCTAGCGGTCTTGGATGGAGCTGTTCCCATACCAAGCTGTGATGCATTCTGATAAAATGCTTTCTATGGTGTACCTGAGGAAGTTGGTGAGAGTTGTAGGGATCATGCCAAACTTCCTAAGCTCTCTAAGGAAGTAGAGATGCACTCACAATAATTTTACCAATCAAAAATTAACATGGCGTAATTCTACTAGTGAAAGAAATAGAACAACTGTAGAAGGAGCAGATTGTGCAGTCAGCATAATGGAGAATTGTCAATTAGAATATTCCCTTCTGGATACAGTGTCATTTTTCGTTCGGTTGTCCAAACACTCTGTTCAGCTACATGCTTGTTTTCAGCATGCACGGTGAATTGTGATCCAAGACTATCCAAGACTATCATAGGCAAATCTTTACTGCTTTCAACTGCAGGACCCCCAAGCAATTGAAAATAAACAACTTGCTATTAATTACTGATATCATGTATTCCCATTGTCAAAGGGATGACATAAAAGACTGCCCTAGCTACCAGCAGCAGCAGAGAGATACTTTTATGAAACTGATACAATAGACAATAGGTGCAGGAGTAGGCCATTTGGCCCTTCAAGCCAGCACCGCCATTCAATGTGATCATGGCTGATCATCCCCAATCAGTATCCTGTTCCTACCTTCTCCCCATTTCCCCTGACTCCACTATTTTTAAGAGCCCGATATAGCTCTCTCTTGAAAGCATCCAGAAAACCTGCCTCCACCGCCCTCTGAGGCAGAGAATTCCACACTCACCACTCTCTGTGAGAAAAAGTGTTTCCTCACCTCCGTTCTAAATGGCTTACTCCTTATTCTTAAACTGTGGCCCCTGGTTCTGGACTCCCCCAACATCGGGAACATGTTTCCTGCCTCTAGTGTGTCCAAGCCCTTAACAATCTTATAAGTTTCAATGAGATCCCCTCTCATCCACCTAAACTCCAGAATGTACTAGCCCAGCTGCTCCATTCTCTCCGCATATGACAGTCCCGCCATCCTGGGAATAAACCTTGTAAACCTACGCTGCACTCCCTCAATAGCAAGAATGTCCTTCCTCAAATTAGGGGACCAAAACAGCACCCAATACTCCAGATGTGGTCTTACTAGGGCTCTGTACAACTGCAGAAGGACCTCTTTGCTACTATATTCGATTCCACTTGTTATAAAGGCCAACATACCATTCGCTTTCTTCACTGCCTGCTGTACCTGCATGCTTACTTTCATAGACTGATGTACAAGGACCCCCAGATCCTGTTGTACTTCCCCTTTTCCCAACTTGACGCCATTTAGAAGTAATCTGCCTTCCTGTTTTTGCTACCAAAGTGGATAACCTCACATTTATCCGCATTAAACGTCATCTGCCATGCATCTGTCCACTCCCCCAACCTGTCCAAGTCACCCTGCATTCTCATAGCATCCTCCTCACAGTTCACACTGCCACCCAGCTTTGTGTCATCTGTGTTTTTTTGTCAAGTTAATCACTGAATCCACTGTTAATGAGCAGAGCTGCTTCTTTGTACCTGGGTATTTACATCAAGATAGTATATTGTGTTGAGATACAAGAAGAAAGACATAAGGCTCTTGACTGAATTCCAGGCCAATTCTATGTGCAATATTATACTGAAAAAAGCAGTCATTTTTTTAAAGTAATGTAGCATATAATAAGTCAAAACAAAATTACCATCTTGCTCAATGTGAAGCGTGTTCATTAAAATTTCAGATCAAATCCCGGGGTAATGATGGTGGTAATATTTTTTTTCATGAACTGTGGGATCACAAAATCCTCATTGACTGAGTTTGAGTTTAAGTTTAGTTTATTGTTACGTGTACCGAGGTACAGTGAAAAGCTTTTGCTGCACGTTAACCAACCCGTGGAAAGGCAATACGCGATTACAATCGAACCATCCACATGATCTGTTGGAGTATAGATTTAAAAGAGTGGAGCAATTGTAATGCGTGATTTCAGATCCACTTCTGTGACCAGCACACAAGGAGTCACCTGGCTTGTGCACCATCTTGGATCATCTGTTTCCAAGTGTCAGGCCTGACAGTTCATTGATCAAGTTCAGGGACAAAAGCCCTGTTCTTTGCAGAACTAAGTGAAATGGCTGATTTTTCTCTGGAGTTTACAGATTAATAGGTGAATTTATTGAAACGTAAAATCGTTTGATGTATTGACAGCAATGATGCCAAGAGATTCTTTTGGCTTGAAATCTAGAATTAGTGCTTTGTGTCTTGGCTAAGGAGCCAGCCATTTTAGACTGGATGAAAACAATTTAAAGAATTATACATTTTCCGTATTATGCACCCAAGTAATTGAGCATCTTCACGACTCAAATCAATAGATTTTTACATCCCAAGGAACCGAGGAAGAATGTAGGAACATACATTCTTGTTGGTGTTTTCATGAATACATTTGAAGCAGAATTCCCTATGGCATTTTAACCAATGAAATAAGTTATTGCAAGTAGGTATATATGGGATACCTCACAAAATGTTAGTTAATTGCTTTAATAGTTAAAAGCTGCATTGCTTTCTTCTATCTATTAGTCAATGTAAAAGTTTCAATAAAGTGCTGCTATTGAAATTATGTTTTCATATCCCATCTACTCTTTAATCCACTCTTCATTATGCGCATAATAATTTTCAGGAAGTCACCGCTCACGCATCTCTCCATCATCCCTCACCTTCAATATTCCTGACTATTCGATCCATCTCCATCTCCCACTTCCTCTCCTCCCCCCCCCCCCCCCCCCCCCCACAGTCTGTAGAAGGGTTCCAACCTGAAACATCACCTGTTCCTCTTCTCCAGAGATACCACCCGACCCGCTGAGTTACTCCAACGCGTTGTGTCTATCTTCGATATAAACCAGCGCTGCAGTTCCTTCCTTCACATTCCACCTCCTAAGTACAAATTTCTTGGGGTGAAATTGATCAAAATGCTGCTACATCCATCTTGCTTTTCAATCCTCAAAGTTCCTGAAGGTACCCATTTCTTGTAAATAATTTCACCTCCACAATTCAAAGCAATTCCATAGATTCACCATCCATCCATTTCATGAACTGACTACTTTTTCAATGAAGAATTTCCAGATCTGCTCTATGACTTCCTTTATCCTCTGGCTTTTTAATTTTGGCTTTTCATAACTATGTGACTTACTTCAATTTCTCAGATGTTACCATTAAATTTGAACAAGCACCTAATCGCACCCGTAGTGGCTCAGATATCATTCCTTTGTTCTGTCTAATTTCCTTCCCAGTCCACCTCCCAGAAAAAAATGATTTGGCAGTCTAACTGTTAATGCAACATTAAGTGCTGAAAAAAACAGATTTCCATGGGATTGATTAGAACCAGGCCCTTTGGCCCACCAATCATCAATCATCGGTTCACACTAGCTCTATGTTATCCCACTTTTGCTTCACTCCTTACACACTAGGGGCAGTGTAAAGAGGCCAATTAACCTAGAAACTTGCACCTGATTGGGATGTGAGGGAAACCGGAGCACCCGGAGCACCACATGGTCACAGGGAGAACGTGCAAACTCCATGCAGTCAGCATCAACCCCGAGTCTCTGGTCCTGAGAGATAACGGCTACAGCAGGATTGAATCTGAGGAGTATTTTTACATCAGCATTTCATCAACGCTCAGCTGAAGGTTAAACTTCATATTGTGTCTTCACACTGAGGGTGGTGGATGTTCAGTTTAGTTTATTAGTTTAGGTTATTGTCACGCATTTATTGCATGCGATCCAGTCAGCGGAAAGAAAATACATGATTACAGATGAGCCATTTACAGTGTATAGATACATGACAGGGAATAACTTGTAGTGCAAGGTAAAGGCAGTAAATTCCAGTCCAAGATAGTCCAAAGGTCACCAATGAGGTAGATAGTACTTTAGCACCAAGGCCGGCCTTAGGGGGTGCAGTGCCCAATTGGGAACAATTTTGGTGAGCTCCAGGTTCCCAGCCAAGGTCAGTCAGCCCAGTTATTTAGTATATATTATGAAATTGTACACTAAGGTGCTATGGATTATACACTGTCTGAATCTCAGCTGCTCCCGTTTGACTGTCAATACCTCCACTGGCTTCTAACCTTTACCGTAGCAACTAATTACCGTTAAACTTCTATCTTCTTCTATGTAGTTTTTTTTTTTTGGCGGTTGGCAAACAACTTTTTAGTGCTTTACCACCACCAACTGGTATGGAGTGTAGATCAAATAACATTATAACTTACATACTAATAACCTATATCTTTCCAAACAAATTGGTTACCCTGAGAAAAAGCATTAGGATTTGATAGCACTTATATGAATTCTTTTGTAAAATATTTATTTAATCAAATTGTACTTTTTCTTTTCTGAATCGTTCACTCATTTGTCTTCTTTCTTCCTCATACCTCTCACAATGTACAATGACATGCTCTATTGTCTCTCCTTGCCCACAGTATTCACATCTGCCTGTATTATGCTTGCCTATTATAAAAAGTGTACTGTTCAGACCAGTGTGTCCAAACCTGATTCTTGAAATTACTGTCTCCTCTTTTCTGTTTTTTCCTGCACATCTCATTTCTCCTACTTTCCTCTGGACTCTGTAGAACCACCGTCCTTTCCACTCTTCCTCCCTTTGCTTTTGCCATCTTTCCTTCAGTCTTTGCTTCCATTAAACTGCATTTTGTGATTGGATACAATGCCCTTGGAGACAGCGGCTGATTGGACGGGAAGAGACCTATTTGTTGATTGGACGGGAATTTTAAGGCAAGCTGGTTGGTGATTGGACGCAACCCCCTTAGAGACAGCGATTGATTGGCCGCCAAATAATCAGGCACAAAAAAAATGACAAATAGGAAAACAAAAATCGCTGATCAGTGTGAACTCAGTGGACTGCCTGGCTGTATCTCCTAACTAAACAGTATAACATGCAGGTACATTCATTTAAAATAAAATTCAGTGATTATTTCACATGATTTCTCATTGTGTAAAGCTCAGTATCTGACCAATTTCTGTTTAACACGTTTGGTCTGCCGTGAGCATTTTTCTCTCCCAAAACAGTTCATATCTAGCAATACGATCAACGAACCAGACAGCAGTTGGACGCAATCATGCGATTAGCAAGCGATTGAGTAGATTTGATGGGGCACCCTGAGCTTTTTTTTTGCACTAGTATTAGGGTTAAGTTATTGAATTTATTTGTTTCTCATTTGTTCTCGTACCATCTATGAGTATTGCGTTTACACGCCTGTTATGCTGCTGCAACTAAGAATTTCATTGTTCTGTTGTGGGTCACATGACAATTATACATTCTTGACTCGACTCTTCACTCATGCATTTGTGCAATACAAAGTGGGTAACCATTGCACTCTGCGCCAAGTTAAAAAGAGTCAGTAGTTAGTCAGGAAGTAACTATTCGCCTCCAAAGAGCAAGCCTTTGTTAGGTGGCTTCACTAAATGGTGTGCCTCAATATTCCTCCAGCAGTTTGTTTTTTTTCCTCAAGATCTGCAGCATCTGCAGTCGCTTGCGATTTAATACTGTGTTCCGCTGCAATCTAACTAATGGACGGCCCATGCTGAAGCACACACAGCATTGAAATGCTAATACGACGATTTGCAAGAATATTGAACAATACAGTAACACATAGCTCAGAGGATACTGGGATTTAATTTTACAAATGCCCATTTTCACGAAGCAAGTCACTCTTGGCAACTATACCAGTTTTTGAGAAGGCAGACTTTGCACTGATTACTTGAAAATAAATCAGCGGTTAACTGGCAATGTAAACATGATGGTGTGCCTGCCACCAAAGCAGCAGGCACCGTGGGAGGAAGGTGGGGGAGAGGGAGATGGATGTGGATGGACAGGGGGTGAAACAAAAAGATAAAGAGCTGGTTTCAGTCCAACAGCAGTACAAAACTTGAACCAGCTGGTCACAGGGTTCAGAGACTGAAGTGCTTCAGGCTGCTGTTGGACTGAAACCAGCTCTTTATCTTTTTGTTTCACAGAATCACCTCAAGCCCGGTCTCTGCATTATAAGTGCAACATGAACAGTGATGGAAATGGGTTTTAGGAACTAGTGGTACGCTTAGGTTGGTGAGGCTGAGGTTGGGAATGAAGTGGTGGGGGTGTGGGGGTAGACGCTATAAGCCCCACATGAGAAATTTGATTTCTCAGAAATTGAAGATAGACATAAAGCTGGAGTAACTCAGCAGGACAGGCAGCGCAGCGACTGGTGAGAAGACCCTTCTTCAAACTGAACTGAACTCTCGTTGGTGCGAGTACTTGAGTACTTGCGATTGTCTGAAGAAGGGTCTTGACCAGAAATGCAACCCTCTCCCCAGAGCCCATGCCCGTCCTGCTGAGCCACCTTCAACTTCAGAGCCAAACAAAAAACACAGAGGGCTGGAGGAACTCAGTGGGCAAGGCGGCACCCGCGGAGGGAATGGACCAGAAGCCGCCACGGGCCACGACTCCCTCTCTCTCTCCTCCCCCCCCCCCCCCCCCCCCCCCCCCCCCCCCACCCCCCCCCCACTGCAAAACATCTAAGAAGTAACTGCAGATGCTGGAAAATCGAAGGTAGACAAAAATGCTGGAGAAACTCTGCGGGTGAGGCAGCATCTATGGAGTGAAGGAAATAGCCAACGTTTTGGGCCGGGTCTGAAGAAGGGTTTCGGCTTGAAACGGTGCCTATTTCCTTCACTCCATAGATGCTGCCTCACCCGCTGAATTTCTCCAGCATTTTTGTCTACCGCAAAACGTCAATGATTCCAGGAATGAGGAGGCAACAGTGTGAGAGAGAAGGAGTGAGAGAACTAGCGAGAGACGAGATGGGGAGCAGGAGAGAGAGAGAGCGCGAGAGAGAGAGAGAGAGCGCGAGAGAGAGAGAGAGAGAGAGGGAGGGAGGGAGGGAGGGAGAGAGCGAAAGACTGAGAGACACAACGTGGGCCAGTAAGTGAATGACTAACCTGCTCACCAAGAAGAAGCCCCTTCTCGCGGTCCGGAGCCCTCAATCATGATGATGAGTTGTCCCATTGCGGGGACCTAATTTGCGAGTTTAGAAGAGTTTGTGCCCGACTCAAACTCGCAGCATGGTTGACACGTGGTCCTAGGAGGTCACTGTAACTCTCCTTCATGCTCGAGGGAAGTTCCCGCATACTCGCGGCCTCAGTTTGGTCGAGGAAAATTTTTCAGCATGCTGAAAAACTTTCCGTGAGTAAAAATTGGTTGGCATGGTTCTTTTGAACTCGTAGTGCAGTGGAGTGCAGTCGCTATGTAGTTATAGGCAGTCAAGGTCACCATAGGCAACCTCCTTTGCTGACCGGGCATTTTAATTGGCTCATTGGAGTTTTCAGAACCAAGGAAAATTGAGCGGTAATGCCCGCTAAACTTTATTAAAAGCTGTCTGGCTTCTTAAAAGTGTCTCCACTACTTCTCCACTCCTTTTCCCCCCTTCTCCCCCCTTCTCTTCTCCCCCCTTCTTCCCCCCCTTCTCCCTTCTCCCCCTCCCTCCCTCCCTCCCACCCCCCGCGCTCTCTAAAGGACTTACCGTACACTGTGCCAGCCGTCTTGTACCTTCCTGTTCATCGTGGGTGTGAATTTCAGACAGCTTCCCCTGCTTCCCCTGGCCCCCCCGTTTGCGATGTGTGTGTGTGTGTGTGTGTGTGTGTGTGTGTGTGTGTGTGTGTGTGTGTGTGTGTGTGTGTGTGTGTGTGTGTGTGTGTGTGTGTGTGTGTGTGTGTGTGTGTGTGTGTGTGTGTGTGTGTGTGTGTGTGTGTGGTGTGTGTGTGTGTGTGTGTGTGTGTGTATGCGTGCTGGCGATCGATCCAGCTCGCAGTTTCATCGCTGATGGTCAGTCCCGCTTGAGGTTTTTCTGGCGAGTGCCCTCGAGCTTGAAGGTCGAAGCCAGTAGCTGAAAAGTCATGTTAGTGGGACAGGCCTTTATCTCCTTTATCTTGCTGATATTGAGAGAATGAGAACATCAGGACATAAGGTTATTGATCTCCTTCCTCTACTCTGTCTCATCATTATTTGATATCTGGTCACAATGGTGATGTTGTCTGCGAATTTGAAAATTGAATTAGATCTGCACAGTCGTGGGTTTACAAGGAGTAAAGAATGATTTATGGAACAAGTTGCCAGAGGGGATAGTTGAGACAGATATTATAACAACATAAAAAACATTTGGACTGGTACATTGATAGTTCATAATTGATAGGAGCAGAATGAGGCCATTCGGCCCATCAAGTCTACTCTGCCATTCAATCATCGCCAATCTATCGTTCTCTCTCAACCCCATTCTCTGGCCCCATAGCCGAAGCGTCCACGTCGCGGGGCTGGAAACTAGAAGTATCCCGAGCTAATTCTGCGACCACCATCATCTATTGCAACAAGTGATGGCTCCCACTGATTGTCTCCGGAAGCTTGTGTCCTTTTCAGGACAGACGATGACAGTGATGTCAACATTTGAAACATGGAAGATGGACACGAAAGAAGAAGGGCCCCATTCTCCTACCTTTTCCCCATAACCCAGGAAATGTTTATCGAGATATATGCCAAATGCGGGCAAGTGGGACTAGCGTAGATAGGGCATCTTGGTCAGCATGGGCAAGTTGGACCGATGGGCCTGTTTCCGTGCTGTATGACTCTATGGCCTACAGAGGCAACCTAGGCGTTTAAGTTGAGACTCATTACATCACAATTCTTGACTTCTGACCCCCGGAGCCCATTCCAGCTTCTTGTTATGATGTCATGAATAGGTTGAAGAGAGAAAGATGACTGAGCCATACTTTGAGTTGACCCAAAGGACATCACTACCCTGTGTTACAGCCTCCTGAGTCTCAGCTGCGTGGTGTTGGAACTTGACTTTCATTGAAAAAGAACCGAGCACCCTTACTGATGTAGTATGTAATATGAACGAATTATTCAGAGAACTGTTGGTATATTTTAATGTTAATTTTCCTGATACCAGTGCAAATTGGATTCTTATTTTAGGATGCAGTGCTGCTTACTTATGTTTTTATTTGCACTTTCTTTCAACGGTAAGCTGGTTTATTGCTTTTATTTCATAGTTTCCGTGTAATATTCTGCAGCTGTATTAAATTAGGTACTTCTTGATAGTGATTTATTTTCTACTATGATCATTATCTCTATATTACTAAATCTCTGTTCTTGACCACTTTTGGCCGTCTGTGCTGCGATGTCCGAGAGAACGCCACAACCTACGGCCGTCATTTTTGGCCACCCCGCTCAGAGCCCCCCCTCTGCTGCATGTGTGCCGAGGATTATTCCTGTCAATGCAAAATGGCAAAGATATTAATGTTTTTACAAAATTCACCATTCTCTCTGCTGCCCCTGCTGCTGGAGGGAGGGGGAGGGATTATAAAACCAGGAAGTGGTGTGCCTCAATTAGTCTCTGCAAGATGGAGCTCAGTCAATTAGTCTCTGTCACTCTGAGCTCTGAATGACACTGAACAAATGTCTACATCACTGTGAGTATCCTTAATGTGGTTTGAAAATGAATATATGGTTAGTTTGAAGTAAAAAGCACTGCCTGCAAATGGTTGTTTGGGTTTGGGTTGAAGTAAAAAGGCTCTCTCTCTCTCTCTCTCTCTCTCTCTCTCTCTCTCTACATCTCTCTCTCTACATCTCTCTCTCTCTCTCTCTCTCTCTACATCTCTCTCTCTAACTCTCTCTCTCTCTCTCTCTCTCTCTCTCTCTCTCTCTCTCTCTCCCCTCTCCTCTCCTCTATTGTTTCTCTCTCTCTCTCCCCTCCCTCCCCCTCCCTCCCCCCTCTCTCTCTCTCCCTCTCTCTCTCTCTCTCTCTCTCTCTCTCTCTCTCTCCGCTCTCTCTCTCTCTCTCTCCTCCCTCCCTCTCTCTCTCTCCCTCCTCTCCTCTCTCTCTCCTCTCCTCTTCTCTCCTCTCTCTCCTCTCTCCTCTCTCTCCCGCCCCTCTCCTCTCCTCCTCTCTTCCTCTCCCTCCCCTCTCCTCCTCTCCCTCTCCTCTCTCTCTCCATCTCCTCTCTCCTCTCTCTCCTCCCCCTCTCTCCACCTCTCCCCTCCTCTCTCTCCCATCTCCCCCTTCTTGTCCCTCCTCTCTCTCTTCTCCCTCCTCTCCTCTCTCCCTTTTCTCCCTTCTCCTCCTCTCTCTTCTCTCTCCCTCTCTCTCCTCCTCTCCATCTCTCTCTCTTTCTCCTCTACTCTATCTTTCCCTCTCTCCTCTCTCTCTCTCTGTTTCTCTCTCTGCCCTCTCCTCTCCTCTTTCTTTTCCTCTCCCTCTCCTCTCTCTCTTTCACCCTCTCTCTCTCCTCTTCTCTCTCCCCTTCCCCTCTTTCTTTATCCCCTCCCCTCTCCCCATCTCCCCCCTCTCCCCCCCCCCCCCTCCCCCTCTCTCCCTCTCCCCTCCCCCCCCTTCTCCCCTTCCCTCCCTCCCTCTCCTCTCTCTCCCTCTCTCCCCTCCCTCTCTCCCTCCCTTTTCTCCTCTCTCCCCTCCTCTCCCCTCTCTCTCCCTTGGTCTCCTCCCCCTCTCCCTCCCCTCCTCCCCTCCCCTCCCTCCTCTCCTCTCCCCCCTTCCTCCTCTCTCCCTCCTACCCTCCTCTCTCCTCCTCCCTCCTCCTCTCTCCCCTCCCTCCTCCCCTCTCCCCTCCCTCCTCCTCCCCCCCTCCCTTCCCCTCTCCTCTCTCTCTCCCCTCCCCTTCCCCTCCCCCCTCTCTTCCTCCCTCCTCTCCTCCCCTCCTCCCTCCCTCCTCCTTTCCCCTCCCTCTCTCTCTCCCCTCCCTCTCCCCCTCTCCTCTCTCCCCCCCTCCTCCCTCCTCTCTCCCCCCTCTTCCTTTCTTTTCTCCTCTCCTTCTCCCTTCCTTCTCCCCCTCTCTCTCCCCCTCCCCTCTCTCCCCTCCCTCCTCCTCTCTTTCCCCCTCTCTCTCCTCCCTCTCTCCTCCCTCTCCTCTCTCTCCTCCCCTCTCTCCTCTCCTCTCTCCCCCTTCCTCTTCTCTCCCCTCTCCCCCCTACTCCTCTTCTCCCCCCCTCCTCTCCTCCTCTCTCCTCTCTCTTCTCCTCCCCTCTCCTCTTCCTCTCCCCCCCTCCTCTCCTCTCTCCCTCTCCTCCCCCTCCTCCCCTCTCTCCTCTTCTCCTCCCTCCCTCTCCTCTCCCTCCTCTCTCCTCTCCTCTCCCTCCCTCGCTCCTCCTCTCCTCTCTCCCCCCCTCTCTCCTTTCTTCTCCTCCCCTCTCTCTCCCCCTTCCCTCCCCCTCCTCTCCTCTTCTCTCCTTGTCTCCCTCCTCCCTCCCCTCCTCCTCCCCCTCTCTTCCTCCTCCTCCTCCCCCTTCCCCCTCCTCTCCTCTCCCCCCCTCTCCCCCTCTTGCCCTCCCCCTCTCCTCTCTTCTTCTCCCGCTCTCCTCCCCTCACTCTTTTCCTCCTCTCCTCTTTTCTTTCCCCCCCCTCTTCCTCTTTTCCCTCTTTTCCTCCCCTCTCCCTTCCCCTCTCCTCCCCCCTCTCCTTGGACCCTCTTCTTTTGATTCTATGCTCCTCCCCTATCCCTTACTCCTCTCCCCCCTCCTCCTCTCTCATTCTTTCCCCTCCTTGAACCCTCTCCTCTCTCCTCCCCCCCACTCCTCCTCTCCCCCCTCTCGCGCTTCTCTCCCCCCCTCTCCTCTTCTCCTCTTCTCTCTCTCCCCCTCTCCCTTCTTTTCCCCCCCTCTCCTCTCTTCTCCCTTCTTCCCTCTCTCTTTTCCTGGTCCCCTCTATATCCTCCCTCTTTCTCTCCCCCTCCTCTCTCCTCCCTTCTCTTTTCTCCCCTGCTCGCACTCTTCCCCTCCTTCCTCCCCCCTCTCCTCTCTCCTCTTCTGTCCCTCCCTCCCTCTCGCCCTCTCCCCTCTCTCTCTCTACCCCCTCCCCTTCTTTTTTCCTCCCCCTCCTCCCCTCCATCCCCTCCCTCTTCCCCCCGTCCCTCCCTTAAAACCGCCCTCCCCTGCTCCCCCACACCCCTAACCTCCCCTTCCCCTCCAGGCGTCCCTTCCCCCTCCCCCCCTCCCCTCTCCTCACCCCCCCCTCTCAACAAACCCTCTCTCTTCCCCGTTTTCCCCCCCCCTCCCCCCCTCTCTCTCTCTCACCAGTTCCTCCTCAGGACTCCTCCTGTAGCCATCCCCCTCCCCCCCACCCTCCACACCTCCCCTCCAGCAAATAACCCCCTCCCCTCCACACCCCTACCCTCTTCAGTACGTAGTTTATTCTAGATACACTGAAGCCATTGCCACAACATAAATTAAAGTTACTTTGTTTGAAAGGTTGATGGCTGTGACGTCATAATGGGATTGTGATTGAGGTGAACATATATGAAGGTGTAATGACTTATGAGCATAAAACATGTGATGGGATTCCTGACTGGATTATCTTTTTTTTAATTACTCATAAAAACTAAAATGATAAATCTATTATTTACACATAGAAACAGTACAGACAGACAATTGTGGGGGGAAAGTGACTTGGCAAAATAGTTTGCAATGTAGTTTGTGTCACTGCCAGACTTTTGCAAACAGGTTTTTTTTTAATTCAGTAAAAGCTTCTTTGAAGACATTTAGACCTAAATTTGGACATTTGAGCAATACCTGGGGGAAAGATGTGACAAAACACAAGATGTGACAAATACAGTGGCTTGCAAAAGTATTCATACCCCTTGAACTTTTCCACATTTTGTCACGTTACAACCACAAACGAAAATGTATTTTATTGGGATTTTATGTGATAGACCAACACAAAGTGGCACATAATTGTGAAGTGGAAGGAAAATGATACATGGTTTTCAAATTTTTTTACAAATAAAAAACTGAAAAGTGTGGCGTGCAAAAGTATTCAGCCCCCTTTACTCTGATACCCCTAAATAAAATCCAGTGCAACCAATTGCCTTCAGACGTCACCTAATTAGTAAATAGAGTCCACTTGTGTGTAAACTAATCTCAGTATAAATACAGCTGTTCTGTGAAGGCCTCAGAGGTTTGTTAGAGAACATTAGTGAACAAACAACATCATGAAGCCCAAGGAACACACCAGACAGGTCAGGGATAAAGTTGTGGAGAAGTTTAAAACAGAGTTAGGTTATAAAAAAATATCCCAAGCTTTGAACATCTCAATCCACCATCCGAAAATGGAAAGTGTATGACACAACTGCAAAGCTACCAAGACATGGCCGTCCACCTAAACTGACAGGCTGGGCAAGGAGAGCATTGATCAGAGAAGCAGCCAAGAGGGCCATTGTAACTCTGGAGGAGCTGTAGGGCTCCACAGCTCAGGTGGGAGAATCTGTCCACAAGACAACTATTAGTCGTGCATTCCACAAATCGGGCCTTTATGGAAGAGTGGCAAGAAGAAAGCCATTGTTGAAAAAAAGCCATAAGAAGTCCCGTTTGCAGTTTGCCACAAGCCATGTGGGGGACACAGCAAACATGTGGAAAAAGGTGCTCTGGTCAGATGAGACCAAAATTGAAGTTTTTGGCCTAAATGCAAAACGCTATGTGTGGCGGAAAACTAACACTGCACATCACCCTGAACAAACCATCCCCACTGTGAAACATGGTGGTGGCAGCATCATGCAGTGGGGATGCTTTTCTTCAGCAGGGACAGGGAAGCTGGTCGCAGTTGATGGGAAGATGGATGGAGCCAAATACAGGGCAATCTTGGAAGAAAACCTGTTAGAGTCTGCAAAAGGCTTTAGACTGGGGCGGAGGTTCACCTTCCAGCAGGACAATGACCCTAAACATACAGCCAGAGCTACAATGGAACGGTTTAGATCAAAGCATATTCATGTGTTAGAATGGCCCCGTCAAAGTCCAGACCTAAATCCAATTGAGAATCTCTGGCAAGACTTGAAATTTGCTGTTCACAGACGCTCTCCATCCAATCTGACTGAGCTTGAGCTATTTTGCAAAGAAGAACGGGCAGAAATTTCAGTCTCTAGATGTGCAAAGCTGGTAGAGACATATCCCAAAAGACTTGCAGCTGTAATTACAGCGAAAGGTGGTTCTACAAAGTATTGACTCAGGGGGGCTGAATATTTTTGCACGCCACACTTTTCAGTTTTTTATTTGTAAAAAAATTTGAAAACCATGTATCATTTTCCTTCCACTTCACAATTATGCACCACTTTGTGTTGGTCTATCACATAAAATCCCAATAAAATACATTTTCGTTTGTGGTTGTAACGTGACAAAATGTGGAAAAGTTCAAGGGGTATGAATACTTTTGCAAGCCACTGTATTTAGCCAGATGACAAAGAGCAAACCTGCTTCCTTGAAGATGAAGGAACAATCTTACAGAGGTGTTTAAGGTGATTCCAGGATCTGGTGTGGTGGATAAAGTGAAACTGTTCTTTTTGGACATCTTGCTATAGTTAGAGGGAAGCCTGTAAACTCTTTTGCACAGCGGACTCTGGTCCTAGACACTCCCATGAGTGGAAACATTCTCTCCAGCCCACAATCTGTTGACGCAATACGTGTTACTAATACTAATATTCAGCAGGTGAGATTCAAGATTCAAGATTCAATTTAATTGTCATTTGGACCCCTTGAAGTCCAAACGAAAATGCCGTTTCTGCAGCCATACATTACAAACAAATAGACCCAAGACACAACATAATTTACATAAACATCCATCACATCGCTGTGATGGAAGGCCAAAAAAAACTTATCTCTCCACTGCACTCCCCCCCCCCCCCCCCGTCCCCGATGTAAAATTATAAAATGGTAATTACTAAATATAAATAGTAAAGGCACGGGAGAATTATGCATATCTAAGAGATCGATCTCTTAGGTCGGCATAATTCTCCGTGCCTTTCAACCGCAGCACTTGCAGCATGCGAAGGTCTGTGCAGCCCACTTGCCGACAGTGCTGTCTGAAGCCGTCAATTTCAAGGGGAGCTGAAGGCAGCTGCAACTCTGCCTTTGCTGTACTGCGCAGGCGCAGCGCTAGTTTCTTGGCGGGTTTTTCAAATATGGATTGCAGGATCTGAAGAGAATCTTAGGAAACAAAAGAGAGAAGAATGGAGTTTGTATACAAATGATGTGATAAGTACATTTCTTGGTGCTATATCTTAAATAACATATTTCCCGGGGTGGGGGAGTTCCTTTCACACGTTTGGGAGGTCTGGCTCGGGGGTAAAGCTGCAGGGAGGGGAGGGCAGGAGTGTTGTGAAGGAGGGGATCAGGATCATGCCACTTGCGACGCTCCTTGCATGGAGGCGTGCAATGCCACTGCCTTGAGGCCGGGGGGGGGGGGGGGGGGAGAAGCAGCTCGGGTGGCTGTGAGTGGCCGCCGGGCCGGACAGCGGAACCAGCCGCCACCTCAGCTCCTTCTGCCGGCCCCCGCTCACCTCTGGCAGCTCTCCGTCTAAAAACCTCTCTCCTGCCGCTCGCTGGCCTCACTCATGTCAGCTGCTTCCCGCAAATCCTTAAATTCCGACAGCGCGATTGAGTTTACTCGGCTGTGGGAATTTAATAGGCCTTTCTCACGGGGCGACTTGACGCAAGATGTAACCAGAGTGAAGTGGTCGTTTGTCTAGCACGATATCACACGATATAACGGGGGGTAGACAAAGAGTTCCCACGGTACTCGGCATTTCTGTTATTTGTGCGAGTGACTTGTCCGTCTCCTGAGCTTTCCCGTTAAATCTTGAAAGACATTGTAAACTGTCAAGTGTAATTAAATCATCACGTGGCACAAATGATGGGGGGGAGAGAGAAAAATGAGGGGAGACATATATACACACACAAAGCAGAGTTTTACTGTGTATGTGGGAGACACAGATGGACTAAGCACAGTACCTCGGTCTTACTGTGTGTGGGAGAGGGGGAGAAAGAGACTACACTCACAGAGGCAGAGTCTCTCAGCCTGTGTGAGAGGGAGGGAGGGAGAGAGAGAGAGAGGCACACACAAGGTGGATGTGAAATCTCACCTGCTTGTTTCAGTGAGAGACACCCGCCGCCAGTAAATGAAGACACCCCCATCTATCTCCCCCTCCTCTCCCTCGACTCCCCCACCTTTCCCTCCCAACTCCAGTCCCGTCCCGACCCCCTGGGAAACTGAAGGGAGCAACAATTAACTGCTGCCTGCCTGCTGAGTTAAAGAGTTCCCACGGTAGTAAAACGATGTTAGTTGTGCCCAAGTTTAAATTTCCAACGTGTGTTTCAGAGTAAAGAGTCAGCGCAGAATCCTTGATAATCAAAAACTGTCTGAATCAGCAAGTTTGACACAAAATGCTGGAGTAACTCAGCGGGCCAAGCAGCATCTATCTCTCAAAGAAGTACATGTGAAAAATTTCTCTCGGACCATAAAAATGCGGGACCTTTCAGTAAAGTCCCTTTTAAAGATTATAGTTATTTTCTTGAATCTCATTAACATAACTCATGAATAGGTTGATGTCCATATGCAGATGCAAATCGTTATTTTTTAAATTCAATCCCACAGAAGACAATTTTTACTCACCTTCTGTCCCCTCTGTCCAGCTTCCGGGTTCACCGTTCGCAGGAGTTCCCACGGTACACGCAAGAGTCAGTATGGATATCGCACTGGCCACTACGTGCATATAATGTTGCAATGTTCAACCACAAGTGTACAAGTCACTCTTGGAGAAATTCAAGCTTGTTTAAATTTTCTCCCGAGTCACCAAGTTACACGAGTACCTGCCGTTAGCTCCACGGTGGTCCACGAATGCCGTACGGTTATCGCAAGAGGTTCCCACGATGTTCAACTCTGGTTAACTCTTGCGTCAAGTCGCCCTGTGAGAAAGGGGTTTAAGGATTTGCGGGCAGCGGCTGACATGAGCGAGGTCGACGAGTGGCAGGTGAGAGGTGTTCAGACGGAGAGCACTGCCAAAGGTGAGCGGGCCGGCAGAAGGCACTGGAGTGGCGGCCTGTTCTGCTGTCGGGTCCCGGCGACCGCTCTCAGCCACCCGAGCTGCTTCTATCCCCGGCTACAATGCGGTGGCGCCCGGAGCGCCGTGGCAGCGGTGAGTGAGTGAGTTACTGGTATTATCCCCGATCCCCTCCTTCTCAACACTCCTGCCCTCCCCGCAACTTTACCCCTGGCACAGACTCTCCACACGCTGTGAAAGGAACTGTCCCCACAATTGGTCCCTTGAACAAGTGTTGTCATTCAATTAGATGATGACTGATTCAACTTTTCCCTTTACTCCCATTTTTCCCACCATCTCTCCACCTGCCATCACCCTTCACCCATTCAGTAATTCAGAATAAAAGAGACTTGGAAGCCTTGGGAAAATTTAATTGTTACTGTCTTTATTTTTATTTTTTATTTACACGGAGAGAACAATCTGCGCATGCGCGGTTTAAGTTTTTTTTTTAAAAGCCGACTGACTGCCTACCAAAGATCTCCTCTATAATCTTTGCTGCCTACCCTGAGTAATCACTCACGCACGGCACGTGCCTGCCAAAGAGGTAGGTAGTAGTTTGCGACTGCTCTCTGGTTGTGGTAGGATGATTCAGTTGCCTAATAACAGCTGGGAAGAAACTGTCCGTGAATCTGGTGTGTGTTTTCACACTTTTGCCTGATGGGAGAGGGGAGAAGAGGGCCAGGGTTCCACTCATCTTTGATTATGTTGCTGGCTTTGCCGAGGCAGCGTGATGTATAAATGGAGTCAATAGATGGGAGGTTGGTTTGTGTGATGGTCTGGGCTGCGTCCACAATTCGCTGCAATTTCTTGCGGTCTTGGATGGATCTGTTCCCAAACCAAGCTGTGATGCATCTGAAATAATGTTTTCTATGATGCATCTGTAGAACTTGGTGAGAGTTGTAGGGGACATTGCCAAACCTCCTAAGCCTTCTAAGGAAGTTGACGCGTCGGTGTGCCTTCTTGGTCGTTGCTTCAATATGGGTGGTCCAGGTGGAAACATAGAAGCATAGAAAATAGGTGCAGGAGTAGGCCATTCGGCCCTTGGAGCCTGCACCGTCATTCAATATGATCATGGCTGATCATCTAACTCAGTATCCTGTACCTGCCTTCTTTCCATACCCCCTGATCTCTTTAGCCACAAGGGCCACATCTAACTCCCTCTTAAATATAGCCAATGAACTGGCCTCAACTACCTTCTGTGGCAGAGAATTCCAGAGATTCACCACTCCCTGTGTAAAAAATGTTTTTCTCATCTCAGTCCTAAAGGATTTCCCCTTTATTCTTAAACTGTGACCCCTTGTTCTGGACTTCCCCAACATCGGAAACAATCTTCCTGCGTCTAGCCTGTCCAACCTCTTAAGAATTTTGTAAGTTTCTATAAGATCCCCCCTCAATCTTCTAAATTCTAGCGAGTACAAGCCGAGTCTATCTTCTTTCTTCATATGAAAGTCCTGACATCCCAGGAATCAGTCTGGTGAACCTTCTCTGTACTCCCTCTATGGCAAGAATGTCCTTCCTCAGATTAGGAGAACAAAACTGTACGCAATATTCCAGGTGTGGTCTCAAGTTGTTGGTGATATTGACTCCTAGGAATTTGACTTCTCTAATTTGGCACCGTCAATGCAAAGTGAGGTATGTGTTCTGCTTCGCTTCCAGAAGTCGATCATTATTTCCTTTGGCTTGCTATCATTGAGAGAAAGGTTGTTGTCTCGACACCAGGACACAAGGTTCTCAATCTCCTCCTTTACTCCGTCTCATCATTATTTGATATCCGCTGTGCATATCAATGGTGATCTCAATTGTGTTGTCGTTTGCAAATTTGAAAATTGAAATAGATTTGTATACGGCTGTACAGTCGTGGGTGTACAAGGAGTAAAGTAGGGGGCCGAGAATGCATCCTTGTAGAGCCCCCGTGTAGAGGATTATCATGAAGGATGATTTGTCCCCTATCCTCGCTGATTGGGGTCTGGTTGGTCAGGAAGTCGATGATCCAGTTGCAGAGATGAGTGCTGACACCAAATCCTTCGAGCTGGGTGATAAGCGTCAATGGTATAATGGTATAAAAGGTAGAGCTGTAGTCTATGAATTGGAGTCCGATGTAGGTATCTCACTTATCCAAGTGTTCTGGGGATGAGTGTTGGGCTAGGGCGATGGCATCCTCCGTGGACTTGTTGTGGCGGTAGGCAAACCAGTGGGTCAAGGCCGATGACTAAACTGGATTTAATGCATTCCATAATTAACCTCTCAAAACATTTAATGATGGCGGATGTCAAGGCCACTGAACGGTATTCGTATAGGCATGAAGTCTTACTTTTCTTCGGCACTGGAATGATGGTGGTCTTCTTGAAGCTGGTGGGTACCTCAGAATGGAGTAGGGAGATCTAACATTTAACATCTTCTACCTTCACCCTGGGGAGAGGCGCACTGGAGTCTGAAGAGCCAGGTGTCACCACCCTGTTGGCCTTCTGCTCGAAGCGAGCATAGAAATCATTCAGTTCACCAGGTAGGGTGGCACTGTGACCAATGATGTTGCCTGATCGTGCTTTGCAGCCAGTTATCTTATTCAAAGAGGGAGGAGCCATCTTGGGGAATGGCTGCTAACCAGCAGCCGTCCGTTTAATCCATTTTTTTTTTCCAGTTTTTAGTAAGTCCTGTGCTTCGTCTGTTGGAGAAATGGACTTCTTAATGTGGGGGGAAGGAGGTAATCTTACTTCTAGGTCCCTACCTGGTCGGTGAGGCAGCTTTTTCTCCGGGCTGCCCGTCGACCCGTCCTCGTGGCCTACCAGCGGGCGTGGAGCGTCGTTTCCTGGCGGGGACCGCCCAGCACCTCGGCTTCGGTGGCGGCACAGCGCTGGGGCACTGTTGTGGGGCAGAGCGGGCGATGCCTTGCCTGGGTCGCCACACTGGATCGACGCGCAGGAGCTCCGGTGAGCTCTGACCGCCGTGGTCGACACCTCCGGGCTGCGGGTCTGTGGAGCGGAGCGGGCCGCGCCGTCTTTAACATCGGGAGCCTGGGAGCTCCAACCCGGTGCGTCCCTGTCGGCTTCGGAAGCCGACAATCCCCTGCTAGGAAGCGGCCGTTCCAGGTGGCCCAGCCACTGTGAGGACTCTCCCGACGCCGGGGCAACACCACCCGGCCAGAACGGCCAGGAACATCAGGCCTCCGTAGAGGCAATAGCGGTGGTCTCAATAGGCCTGACTTCTGGGAGAACTGGGGTTGGGGACCGGACTTTTGTGCCTTCCCCCACTGTGGTAACCATTGTGGGGGGATGATTTTTCTGTGTGTAAGTTACTGTGTTGGTCTGTGTCCAAGATGGCTGTCGGAAGGGAGAGTGGACGCTGGCGCGCTTTAGTTGCCGCTGCTCTCTCTTCACATTGTGTTTTTTGATTTTTTTGATTTTGTGTTTTTGGAGCGATTTCTATCTTTAATTTGTATATTGAAGATGTGCTTATTATTTATTTTTTTCCAACTATATGTTTTTTTCTCTTCTGTTAATCTTTGTAAGGTGGCCTTGAGATTTTAAAGGCGCCCGAAAATAAAATTTATTATTATTCAGACCTTACCACATTCTCCATGTGACCGCGTGATTATTCTGGGACTGAAGTTTGTCCCGGTATTGTCTCTTGGTATCCTTGATGGCTTGGCGGAGATCCTAGCGGGCCTTCTTGTACCACTCGGGATCGTTTAACTTGTATGCAGCAGACCTGGCCTTAACCTGCGAGTGTACCTCATGGTTCATCCATGGTTTCCAGTTGGAAAACACTCGGATTGACTTTGTCAGCACACAGTGTTCCACGCACTTGCTGATGAAGTCCATCACGGCAATCGAGTACTCACTCAGATTAGCTGCGGAGTCCCTGAATATGGACCAATCCACCGACTCAAAGCCTTCACGTAACATATCATCCATGTCCGTTGACCAGCACTTCACAACTCTCTGGACCGGATCCTCCTGCTCCTATTTGTTTGTAGGCAGGGAACAGAAGCACAGCTAGGGGATCAGATTTCCCGAAATGTAGTAGAGGGACAGAGCAGTATTGATGTATAGCAGTGAACCAGTGTGTTCTGGCCCCTGGTAGGACAAGTGACATGCTGATAGTACTTTGGTAGAACACCCCTGAGGTTGGCTTGATTGAAGTCCCAGCTACAATGACCAGGGCTTTGGGGTGTTTGGTCTTGAGGCTATTGATAATGGATAACATTCAGAGCAAGCTTGATGTCTGTATGAGGGGAGGATGTAGACTGCTGTCAGGATAGCTGAGGTGAACTCCCTCGGCAGATAGTAGGGATGGCATTTAACTTCAGCATCCGTATACATTGTGTGACATTCACATTTTCACATTCTTTTGAGGGATAATATAGAACTGTATCGCACAGGAAAAGATTCTTCAGCCCACAAACACTGTCTGTGCCGAACATAATGCCAAATTGAACTAATGTTCTCCGCCCACATGTGAACCATATCCCTCCATTCCTTGCAAATCAATGTGCCTATCTAAAAGCCACTTCAATGCAATATTAATTTCTGTTTCCACCACCACCCCTGACAGCGCATTCCAGTCACTTACCACTCTCTGTAAAAAATGAAGTTGGCTTGCACAACTCCTTTAAATTTCTCCCCTCTGGCCTTACAGCCATGCTCTTTAGTTTTGGTAAATGCATAGAGTCTTATACCCAGAGTGGGAGAATCAAGAACCAGGGGACAGGTTTAAGGTGAGAGGGGATTGATTTAATAACCCGAGGGGCAGCTTTTTCCACACAGAGTGCGGTGGGTATAACGAACAAGTTGCCAGAGGAGGTAGTTGAGGAGGGTGCTACAACAATATTCAAAATACATTTGGACAGGTACATGCATAGGCCAAACATAGGCAGGTGGGACCAGTGTAGATGGGACATCTTGGTCGGCATGGGCAAATTGGGCCAAAGGGCCTATTTCTGTGCTGTATAACTCTAGGGCACTAACTTTCCCCTTGGTAACATTCTATGCTATTATGAGAAAGAACGATATTTAAAAAAAGAATTGAATATTTTCTCTTGTCTTTTCAGAACGTATACTTTTATCTCAACATACGTGAGCTGCTAACATTTTTAATGCAGGGTCTTGGAACCAATGGGTTAACTTTCACTTGTTTTCTGAATGTGTTTGCATGAATGAGAATCTTTCTCTCTTCCTTCCGAGCTGTGTGTGCTTATCCTGCACATTCCTTATCCGCCTCCCATCTCGTTATTATTAATTCAAGATTTAGCAACACCACCAACCCATTCTTCCTCATAACACAAACAATAAGGAACCCCTCCCATGCCACCCCAGCCTTTATTCATACCCACAACCACAGTTACTTTGTCAGACTTAAAAAGCTGAAGTAACTCAGCATTTCTGGAGAAAAGGAATGGGCGATGTTTCGGGTTGAGACCCCTCTTCACATTGAGAGTCAGGGGAAAAGGGGAAAGAGAGATATAGGACAAATGAATAGAAGATATACCAAAAGCACAGACAATCAAGGAAATGTGGAGCCCACATTGGTCCATTGTTAGCTGTGGGATAGGTGATATTGAGTTATACAGATACTGAAACTCAACAGGACGACAGTGAAACTAGTACGATGACTAGGATGGGGGAGGGACGAAGCGAGAGGGGATGCAACGTTTATGTGAAGTTAGACAAATCAATATTCGTACCGTTGGGTTGTTAACTGCCCAAGCGAAACATGGGGTGCTGTTCCTCCAATTTACATTTGGCATCACCCTGACAGTGGAGGAGGCCCATTAAACTTGTCACTTCTCAGCCTTATCTCCCTTCTCTGTTAATTTTTTGGCAGTTTACACTGTGGAGTTTACACCATAAGCATGAGTCCTTCATCAACATTTCCGATTTTAATATTCCAGAGATATCATTTATAAATCTGAAATTCCATCTTAATATTGCGTAAGAGCATTGCTATCCCGTTCACAAGTAAAGTATACCATGTGTAAACTAATATTGTTTGATGATATAATGAAGCTTAAAGGTAGAGGACCCAGTGATTTAACCAGTTCCATCAAGGTGACTCATTATTGAAAGTGAACTTTAGCACTGCAACTCTGAGAATGCCACGTGTCATTTGCCACGTCATAAAAAAAACACTGGAGATAGACACAAAGTCCTGGAGTAATTCAACTGATCAGGCAGCGTCTCTGGAGAAAAAGTATGGGTGTTGTTTCAGGCCGGGCCCCTTCCTGAGGAACACTGAAGTGGGTTTCAACAGCATGCAGGTTTTAAAGATTTAGTGAGGAAAGCAGGAACAATACGCAGCACCTTCAACTGGCTTAAGTTTCAGGCCTGGGATATTTCAAGATTCAAGAGAGTTTATTGCCACATCGGACATTGAAATTCTTGCTTTGCCTCAACACACAGAATATAGTAGGCATAAATAAATACAGAACAGAACAGATCAGTGTGACCATATACCAATGAATATATATATATATATATATATATATATATATATATATATATATATACACATAAATAAACAGATAAAGTGCAATGGGCTATTAATGATCAGAGTTTTGTTTGAGTTGAGTTTCATAGCCTGATGGCTGTCGGGAAGTAGCTATTCCTGAACCTGGATCTTGCAGATTTCAGGCTCCTGTACTTTCTACCTGAAGGCAGCGGGGAGATGAGTGTGTGGCCAGGATGGTGTGGATCCTTGATGATGCTGGCAGCCTTTTTGAGGCAGCGACTGCGATGGATCCCCTCGATGGTAGGGAGGTCAGAACCGATGATGGACTGGGCAGTTGACAACTTTTTGCAGTCTTTTCCGCTCCTGGGCGCTCAAGTTGCCGAACCAAGCCATGATGCAACCGGTCAGCATGCTCTCTACTGTGCACCTGTAGAAGTTCGAGAGAGTCCTCCTTGACATACTGACTCTCCGTAATCTTCTCAGGAAGTAGAGGCACTGATGAGCTTTCTTTATAATTGCATCAGTGTTCTCGGACCAGGAGAGATCTTCAGAGATATGCATGCCCAGGAATTTGAAGCTCTTGACCCTCTCCACCATCGACCCGTTGATATAAACGGGACTATGGGTCCCCATCCTACCCCTTCCAAAGTCCACAATCAGTTCCTTGGTTTTGCTGGTGTTGAGAGCCAGATTATTGTGCTGGCACCATTTGGTCAAACGGTCGATTTCCCTTCTATACTCTGACTCATCTGCATCAGTGATAACAGTGGGTGTCGTCAGCGAATTTGATGATGGAGTTCGCACTATGACCGGCTACGCAGTCATGAGTATAGAGTGAGTATAGCAGGGGACTGAGCACGCATGAGGTGCTCCCATGCTGATTGTTATCGACGTTGACACATTTCCACCAATACAAACAGATAGTGGTCTGTGAATCAGGAAGTCGAGGATCAAATTTTAGAGAGATGCGCAGAGACCCAGTTCTGAGAGTTTGGTAACCAACTTGGAGGGTAAATGCCGAGCTGTATTCAATGAATAACTGCCTGACATATGAGTTTTTGTTGTCCAAGTGGTCCAGAGCGGAGTGGAGAGCCAGCGAGATCGCATCCATCGTTGATCTGTTGTGGCGGTAAGCGAACTGCAGTGGGTCCAGGTTTTTGTCGAAGTTGGAGTTGATTTGCGCCATAATCAACCTCTCAAAGCACTTCATCACCACCGACGTTAGTGCCACTGGTCGATAGCCATTGAGGCACGTCACCTTGCTCTTCTTGGGCACCGGTATTATTGATGCCCTTTTAAAGCAGGTGCGAACCTCAGACCTCAGAAGTTTTGTCGGTTGAAAATGTCCGTAAAAACTCCAGCCAGTTGGTCCGCACAGGTTTTTAGAACATGACCAGGTATGCCATCTGGACCAGGCGCTTTCCAAGAGTTCACCCCTCTGAAGGATCTTCTGACGTCGGCCTCTGTGACCGTGACCAAAATACCATCACAGCGAATGGGGGCTTGAGAAGGCACATCAGTGTTCACCCTATCAAAGCGTGCGTAAAACACATTGAGCTCGTCAGGGAGTGATGCTTCGCTGACATGTGTGATGACTCCGGATTTCGTCTTGTAGGAGGTGATTGCATTCAGGCCCCGTCACAGCTGCTGAAATTTTAAATCTTTCCGCTCATTTCAGTGCACCAGTCTACTTCCCAGATAGAACAGGTTGCAGACAGAGGAAGCTAGGAAGTTATTGTGTCTGCCAATGGTCACCCGGAGACATGCAGATGTGGCAGGAGTGGGTTTTGAGTGTGTTTTAGACCCAGGTGAATAGGGGACGGGTTGCCTTTCACGAAGGAAGAACGGTCAAGCAAATCAAGCAAAGCGAGGTAGGTTCATCTTTCTTTCCTTCGAAGGTCTGGAGAAGAAACTCTGATCTTCCTGATCTCCATATTGATAGTTTTTGCGCATTCCTAGAAGGCTTGTTCAGCATTTTTTATCAGACTATGATCTGCTTCACAATAGATCTGTCAACCTTAGTGACTTCCCTGCTGAGGTCGCCGTCAAAATTGCTCAGTGTACTATTGATATTAAGATCAGATTAATATTTATTAATGAAGCTCCTTCCCAAGGCCAACCACCACTCATTATTTGCGCTAAAATACATCAGCACAAATTGAACAGCTTTTAGTTGCCTGTCTTCCTTCCCTGTCATTCTGCAAGGTGTGCATAAACTCACCTTGGTCTCAAAGTCATGAAAAATGAGCACTATTAATCTTCTCTCCAAATGGAGAATTTAAAGATTAGCTTATGATAGAATGGAGCAATTAAAATGACAACAAATTTGCAATATCTTAATTTGCTGCCCCACAGCCTTGTACTCTATGTGAAAAACAATTGTGATGCTTTTTGTGATTTAATATTCCACCAAACAATGCCGTCTAACAGCTCCATTTTAGTGGCCAGACCAAAATTTAAAAGATGGCCAGAATTGGAGAAATGGCACATGGAATTATTTTTAAAAACCAGTAAAAATTGTTATGTTTAACGATCATGTGGTCATTAATGAAACATTTATTGATGTTGGAAATTTGAAATTACAACAGAAAATGTTTAGGCATCATCCCTGAGAGAAACAGTTAACATTTCAGATTGATGACTTTCATCAGAACTGGAAAGGGAGAAATCAGGTGTACTTTAAGTTGCAGAAAGGGAGTGCGATGGAGAGAACAAAATTATACAATTATGCTGAATTAAATCAGAAAATGAATTCTGGAAATTCACTTCTGATGAGCCAAGACTGTAATCAATGTGCATATATTTTAATTTTTATATGGATATTTAAATCGTTGCCGATACATTTAAAAAAAATAACTCCAGTAAATGTCTACAATTTGGTATCACACTGTAACTGAGAGCTTGATTTATTGCAGAAGCCACAGCTTATCACTGGGTCAGCAACCCTCTCTGAATTTCTGCAGAGATATTGTCCTGTGGTAACAGAGACTTATTATCCAACCTTTTGGTGCTGGGAAGCAAGAGTTCAGACACTACTCAGGCCATTCATCACAACCAAACCTTGGGTGGAATACAGAAAGTACGCTTCATTGTCTTACTGTTTACTATGTTATTAGCATTGTCCTGCATTGATTGTTCAGAAATTGACCATATTCTCTTGGTTAGAAAAATATTTGAATTTTTTTTCTTTCAATTGCATATAAATCAGATTGCAGTGTGTATGTCAGTCATTAACTTTTTAGAAATTTCCTTTCAAACCAAAATATTTCAGTGCAGAAATCTGATCCAAAGCATAACTTTCACTATTTTTAATATTCAGTACCTGAAATGGTGAATACATTGTTTTATAATTGGACAGAAAATAATTCAAATTACATAACGCTAGTGTTTTTAAAATCTAGATGTGTAATACATTTCCTAAGTGGATCGTGTGAGGAAATAATTTGTACATGAAACCCCTTTGGCCCAACATGCCCACACCGACCAACATGTCCCATCTACATTAGTTCCACTTCCCTGCATTTGGCCCATATCCCTGTAAACCTGTTCTATCCATGTACCGAAGATGGACACAAAATGTTGGTGTGACTCAGTGGGACTGGCAGCACCTCTGGATAGAAGGAATGGGTGACATTTCAGGTCGAGACCCTTCTTCAAACCCGCTGTGTTACTCCAGCATTTTGTGTCTGTCTTCAGTTTAAACTAGGATCTGCAGTTCCTTTCTACAACATCTTATCTGTTGCGATAGTCCCATCTTGCAATTTTTCATGTAGTTTCAGAAAATCCTGACCCATGTGCAACCAAAACAAAATAACTGAATATTTTGGCAGAAACATTATTGCATCCAATTACTTTTTAACTCAGAACAGTAATTATAAAAATGAATTGTGTTTGTACAGTACTTCAGCAAATAAATGTGGGATAAATTATCATTATCATAAATAATGCATGCAGGATTATGGTGTTGCGAACCTGTGCTTACGTAATTTCTACATTTTCATTTTCTTTTTACCCGTATTACAGTGAACTCATTGAGACAGCAGACGGTGGAAATATTTCCTTGGACTGGAATAATAATGATGACAATGCGCTCTATCCTGTTTCTGCCACAAGACCAACGATACTTATCTTACCCGGACTTACAGGAACAAGCAAGGAATCATACATTTTGCACATGGTTAAACAGAGTGAAATACTTGGATACAGGCAAGTGTTATTTTATGGATAGGAAGGAACTACAGATGTTCTTTTAAATCGAAGATGGACACAAAATGCTGTAGTAACTCAGCCGTACAGGCAGCATCACTGAAGAGAAGGAATGGGTGACGTTTCGGGGCGAGTCTCAGTGATGCTGCCTGTCCCGCTGAGTTACTCCAGCATTTTGCATCTATTATTTTTATGTATTTTTCATTCTTTTTTTCATCCACACATTTTTTCACTCAACACCATTTTGCCAAGCAGCAAGGATAAGCAGGCATCTCCCAGGGTTCTGCAATGTATTTAAAAAAAATACGTTAATGTAGGAAATTAAATACATTCCCAGTGTAGACATTCCAAAACCAGGTTTAGAATAATTAAAAGCGATGTTCTACTTTGCTTACTCTTTGCGAGCAAGTGTCAAGTCAAGGGTGTTTTATTTTCATAAGTATCGACTCTAACAATGAAATTCCTACTTGCAGCATCACAACAGATTTGTAAACGCATTACTCAATAGATAATATAATAAACAAACATTAAAAAAAATATATATATATATCTATATTACTAAAAGTCTGTTCTTGACCGGTTTTGGCGATCTGTGCTGCGATTTCCGAGAGAACGCCGCCACCTACGGACGTCATTTTTGGCCACATCGCTCAGAGCCCCCCTCCGCCGCATGTGTGCCGAGGATTTTTCCAGTCGATGAAAAATTACAGATATTAATGATTTTACAAAATTCCCCATTCTCTCTGCTGCCCCCACTGGCGGCAGGGGGGATGGACTATAAAACCAGGAAGTGGTGTGCCTCAATTAGTCTGCAAGCTGGAGGAAGGCAGAGGGTCACGTTTCTCTGAGCTGTGAATAACACTGAACACATGTTCACACAACTGTGAGTAAGAACCCTTAATGTGTTTTGAAAATGAAAATATGGTTAAAGTAAAGAAGCACTGCCTGCAAATGGTTGTTTGGGGGGTTTGGGTTGAAATAAAAGGGCACTATCTCTCCCCCCCCCCCTCTACTCTCCCCCCCCCCTCCCCCCCCCCTCCTCCTCCCCCCCCCCCTCCTCCCCTCACCTCTCCTCACTTCTCCTCTCCCTCCTCTCCTCTCCCCCCCTCCCCTCCACTCCCCCCCCCTCTCTCTCTCCTCTTTTTCTCCCCCTCCCCCTCCCCCTCCATCCCCTCTCTCCTAAACCCACCTCCCCTAAACCCCCCTCCCCTCCACACACCCCTACCCCCCCCCTTCCCTCCCTCCCTCTCCCCACCTCTCCCCCTCCTCCCTCACCTCTCCCCCCTCCCCTCACCTCTCCCCCTCCCCTCCCCCCCCCTCCCCCCCCCCCCCCCCCTCCCCCCCCCTCCCTCACCTCTCCCCCCCTCTCTCCCCCCTCACTCTCACCCTCTCTCTCTCCTCCCCTCCCCCCCCACCTTTCCCCTCTCACCCACCCTCCCTCTTCTCCTCCTCGCCACCCCCTCTCCCTCTTGCCCCTCTCTCTCTGTGTCTCTGCCCCTTCTCTCTCTGCCCTCACTCTACCACAACCAGAGAGCAGTGCTGCACAACTGTCTACCTCATTGGTAACCTTTGGACTATCTTTGATCGGACTTTACTGGCTTTACCTTGCACTAAATGTTATTCCCTCATCATGTATCTATACACTGTAAATGGCTCGATTGTAATCATGTATTGTCTTTCTGCTGACTGGATAGCACGCAACTACAGCTTTTTACTGTACCTCGGTACACGTGAAAATAAACTAAACTGAACTGAACTATCATGGCTGATCATGTACTGTCATCCTTCACCACCAGGTTCAAGAATAGCTTCTTTCCAACAACCATCAGGCTCTTGAACACTACACATCAACATCAACTATGAACTATGGGCTACCTGGTTGCACTAAGGATTTCGTGTGGAGGGGGGGGGGGAACAGGGCCGGATTTAGATGAAGAGAGGCCCTAAGTGTGACACTTTTAGATTCTACTGTATTTTGTCATTAAACAGTTGGATTTAAAATACATATTGGATTCACAGTGGAGCGGGCGATGCGTTATCTGGATCGCCGTTTGAAGCTCTGGAGTGTTGGGCCTGCTGCTTCATGGAGCTGCGGAGCTCAGGCTGCACTGATTTCAACATCGTGGAGCCCTGGGATCCCTTTGCCGAGGGCCACCAGCGTGGCGAAAATGACAGAGGACTATTTGTTGTATGTGACGGCTAGTGGGGTGAAAGGTGAGGACTAGGGGGACTTTGCCCTTGTTACGTGTGGGGGAGAGAGAGCAGTGTTACGGGGTATTCAGATTCAGATTCAAACTTTATTGTCATTGTGCAGTGTACAAGTACAGAGACAACGAAATGCAGTTAGCATCTCACCCAGAACAGCGAACATAGAATAATGGAACAGTAAAATATATAAGTTCCTGTCGGCTGTACGTTAGGAACGCAAGACATGGAAGCGACCCTGGTGAGAGCCTCATCTATAGTAGGGGAGGGGAAGCCCCGTTCCCTGAAGAAGGAGGACATTTCCCTGGTGTGAAACACCTCATCCTGGGAGTAGATGCGGCGTAGACAGAGGAATTGGGAGTAGGGGATGGAGTCCTTACAGGAAGCAGGGAGGGAAGAAGAGTAGTCTAGATAGCCATGGGAGTCAGTGGGCTTATAGTGGATGTCGATCAGAAGTCTATCACCTGCGATGGAGATAGCGAGGTCAAGAAATGGTAGGGAAGTTTCGGAAATGGTCCAGGTGTATTTGAGTGCCTGATGGAAGTTAGTGGTGAAGCGGATGAAGTCAGTCAGTTGTGTGTGGGTGCAGGAGGTAGCACCAAAGCAATCTTCGATGTAACGGAGGGAGAGGTCGGGAGTGGGGCCCAGGTCCGCCTCGAACAAGGGGGGGGGGGGGGGGGGGGAATGGCGGATGAAGTCAGTGATGGTGCTAGAGATAGTGGCCTGGTGCTTGTCTGTGGGGTTATGGTCCAGGGGTAAGTAGGAGGAGGTGTCTGAGAGTGGGCGCGTGGCCTCAGATTTGTAGAGATCAATGCGCCAGCCTACCACGGCACCTCCCTTGTCGGCGGGTTTGATAACCAGTCTGGGTTGTTGCGGAGTGATTTGATGGCTGTACTTCAGGGGGGGAGAGATTGGAGTGAGACAGGGAGTGGAGAAGTTGACGTGGTTGATGCCCCCGCCCAGTTTTGGATAAAATTGGTCTAAAGCCGGAAGGCCTTGAGGGGGGATCCACGAGGAGGGGGTTCGTTGGAGACGGGAAAAGGGACCATCAATAGGGGGGGGGAGGGCTCCTTCCCTTGGAAGACCGCTGTGAGGCGGAGGCGACGGTAGAAGAGCTCTAAGTCGTGGTGGGCGCGCGGAACTCATTGAGGTGGGGACGGAGGGGACAAAGATAAAACCTCTGCTGAGGACCGACCGTTCGGTGTCGGAGAGGGGGAGGTCAGGGGGGGATGGTGAACACACAGCGGGGGATGGGGGTTGGGGCCGGAAGAAGGCAGGTGAGTGAACTGTGGCTGAGGCGATATCTGGTGGGAGGGTGGTGGGTGGTCAGGGGGTGGGGGGTATGAAGACTGTGGTGTGGGTGGGGCAGAGCAGGGGTCACATAGATTGAGGGGGATGAGGAAGGCCCAGTGGAACAGCCACTGAGGTTACCAAGGTTACAGAGACTAGCACTAGCACCCAGTGCAGTCAACCCCAGTGGGAGTGGGAATCAGCAGCGTGGAGGCTTCAGGCCCAGTGCTGAGTCCAGGCTGCAGGTAAGGTGACGGCTGCGGGCTGCTAGAAGGCAGTGGAGTGGCAAGGGTCGGCGGACCCGATGGTAGGAGTCCGCGGGCTGTAGAGTCCGGGTCGGCGGGCGATGTGTGGGAGGTCCCGGTGGGCGGATGGACGGTGGGGCGGCATGGTTCAGCGAGCCCGGTGAGGCGACGTGTTTAGTAGGGCGCAGTGCGGCAGCTATGTTCGGTGAGCCCCGGTCCGGCGGCGATGTTGGATGGGCCCCCAGTGCGCCAGCGATGTGGGTAGGCCGCAGTGCGGTGGCGAGGTGGGTAGGCCCCAGTGAGAATGTGAGGTGTGTAGGCCCCAGTGCGGATGCGAGGTGGGTAGGCCCCAGTGTGGCGGCGAGGTATGTAGGCCCCAGTGCGGATGTGCGGTGGGTAGGCCCCAGTTGCGGCGGCGAGGGTGTGTAGGCCCCAGTGCGGATGCGAGGTGGGTAGGCCCCAGTGTGGCGGCGAGGTGTGTAGGCCCCAGTGTGGCGGCGAGGTGTGTAGGCCCCAGTGTGGCGGCGAGGTGTGTAGGCCCCAGTGTGGCGGCGAGGTGTGTAGGCCCCAGTGTGGCGGCGAGGTGTGTAGGCCCCAGTGTGGCGGCGAGGTGTGTAGGCCCCAGTTGGCGGCGAGGTGTGTAGGCCCCCGAGGTTCGGCGGGGAAAAAGCCACTATCTCGAAAGTTTTATACACCTTGGTGGAGCGAACAGAGGCCTCCCTAGATCTCGAGGCCCTAAGCTTAAGCTTGTCTCGCTTATACGTAAATCCGGCCCTGGGGAGGGGGGGGGGGGGGGGGTTTGCACAATATTGGGGCTATTAATTTATTGTCATTTGTTTATTATATATAATCTATGTGTATTGTGTTTTCAGGCTTGTAATGATGCTGAAATGAGAATTTAATTGTTCCATTGTCGGTATATGTAACAATTAAATATTCTTGACGTAAAATCAGCTATCCAGCTTAATCAAAATTTAGACTCAAGAAATAATTAAATTAATTAATTTCATCAATATTGACAAATTATAAACAAATCTGTATAATTAAATGTAGCAATACCAAATAGCTTCTATTAATTGTCTATTTGAGGTCAAATCTCACAATTGAACATAATTTAGTGACTGAATCGAGTTTATACTAGTATATCTCTAAGAGTGCACAGGAAAAATCAGGGTACCTACTTTGGAATCACAGTCATTTTGTCCATGCTACATACATTCAATAACGTGTAAGGCGAGAGACAACAATGATTCACACCCAACAATCTTTCTCACTGAAATGTAGAAGTCACATGGGCAATAAATGTAATATGCAAAGCTAAGCTTTTTTCAGCACCACAATGTGAGCCACACTTGCAAAGAGGACACAATTCGAAGATTGACACAAACAGCTGGAGTAACTCAGCGGGACAGGTAGCATCTCTGGAGAGAAGGGTCTTGACCCGAAACGTCACTCATCTTTACTCTTCAGAGATGCTGCCTGTCCCACTGAATTACTCCAGTTGTTTGTATCTATCTTTGGTTTAAACCAGCACCTGCAGTTCCTTCCTACACAATTCATAGTTTAACAGGATGCATGGCCAGAATGAATTTCACAAGTAGTTACCAATAAGATATGTAATGATGGAGAAACAAGAAACTGCAGATGCTGGAATCATGCATAGAACACAAATTGCTGGACTAACTCAACAAGTCAGGCAGCATCTCTGGAACACTTGAAGAGGCGATGTTTCGGCTTGGGACCCTTCTTCAGACTGTAATGATGTAAAGATGCCTCTTATAATAAATGCCACGCTGAGGCACAATGGGTGAATGGCTGATCCTGTCAATCCAATATGAAGATAGACACAAAAAGCTGGAGTAACTCAGCGGGACTGGCAGCATTTCTGGAGAGAGGGAATGGGTGATGTTTCGGGTCGAGACCCTTCTTCTGACAGTTTGAAAGGTCTCAACCTGAAACATCACCCATTCATGCTGAGTTATTCCAACTTTTTTGAGTCTATCTTCATTGTAAACCAGCATCAACAGTTCCTTCTAACACCTGTCAATCTAATCACAGACTCGTGATTTGTATAGTTGCTCTTTATAGCCAGCCACAGAAATATTGTGTTCCAAGGCAGAAAATGGAATTAAGAGCAGAAGTTTATGTTCATAAAGGCTGCATTTTAAGGTGAGCTCTCCATGAGTGCATTGGTACTTTATGGGGCACAGCCACTGTTGACTTCTGTATGCATGACCATTCTCTAAGCAGGCAGCCTTAAGGATGATGCAGCATTGAAAAGTGATCCATGGAACTTTGATCACGTGGCTTCATTCTCTAAAAATATCTTGTTCCAGCACATAGGTTGTGTAACACCAAACCAAGGATACCCTCTGTGAACTGAATGGCAATGTCGAACGTCAGTAACTCCTACTTCTGCAGTAATGAGAACGAAGATATCTTTAACATGACCACATCGGTTAATCAAACATGCCCATTCCTGATAGAAGCCACTCTGTTTGTTGGAAATAAAAGATAGGACACAGGGTTCATATATATAAATGTATATGTCCAGCCATTCACATGATTTGGATGAGGGGATTAGAAGTTTTTAGTTTAGTTTAGATTCAGCATGGATATAGCCTCTTCGGCCCACGGAGGCCATGCCAACTATCGATAACCCGTTCACACTAGCTCTATGTTATCCTACTCGCTCATCCACTCCCTTAACGCTAGGGGCAATTTATAGAGACAATAAACTTACAAACCCACACATCTTTGGAATGTAGGAGGAAACTGGAGCACCTGGAGGAAGCCCATCTGATCACAGGGAGAACGTGCAAACTCCACACAGATGGCAGTCGACATCAGGATCTCTGACACTGTGAGGCAGTGACTCTACCAGCTGCGCCACTGAGTCATCCAGTCACTGAATATAAAGCATGCGTGTATAACAGGCGATTAAGAAGGCAAATGGTATAATGGCCTTCTGGTGAGAAGATTTGGATACAGAAGTAGTGATGTCTTGCTGCAATTATACAGGGCCTTGGTGAGACCATACCTTGAGTATTGTCTGCAGTTCTGATACCCTATTATGAGGAAGGATATTCTTATTAAGGAGGTAGAATAGCAAAATGTTGCCAGAATGATTTCTGGGAAGACAGGATTGATAAATGAAGAGAAAACCTCAATTATGCTTATTTGCTAGTGTTTGGAAGAATGAAAGGAGATCTCGTAGAAATCTACAAAATCTATTCCCCCTGGCAGTTGAATCCAGGTCTGGGGCCAGAGTCTAAAAATAAGGATCTATGTAGAATTGGGAAGAGGAGATTTTTTTTCATCATCCAGAGAATGGTGAAACTGTTGAATTCTCCCCAACATCATCCCACAGAGACTTGTGGAGAAACTAACCCTGCTGGGCCTCAATACCACCCTGTGTCACTGGATCTTGGACTTTCTGACAGAGAGACCGCAGTCAGTCCGTGTTGGCAAGAACACTTCAGGTTCGATCACGCTGAGCACCGGCTCCCCTCAAGGCTGTGTGCTCAGCCCGCTGTTGTTCACACTGCTCACACATGACTGTGCTGCCAGATTCAGGGAAAATAAAATCATAAAATTCGCGGACGACACTACAGTGGTGGGACTCATCAGTGGAGATGACAAAACAATGTACAGGGAGGAAGTAGAACAACTGGTGGACTGGTGCGGCAAAAATAACCTAGAATTGAATGTCGACAAAACTAAGGAGATGGTTGTCGACTTCAGGAGGGCGCAGCCAAAGCATACACCGCTCAACATTAGTGGCACTGCAGTGGATAGAGTGGAGAGCATAACGCCTCGGTGTGCAGATTACAGACAGCCTCACCAAGTCCAGGAACACCCACTGGTACTGTCAAAAGGGCCCATCAGCGACTGCACTTCCTGAGGAAACTAAAACAGGCCTCACTCCCCACCAACATCCTCAGGACTTTCTATAGAGGTACGGTGGAGTCTGTACTCACGTACTGCATAAATACGTGGTACTCCACCTGCAACTGTTCGGACAGGAAGGCTCTGCAGAGGGTAGTGAGGGGAGCAGAGAGGATCATTGGCGTCTCCCTACCCTCGGTACAAGAACTGTTCCAGAGCCGCTGTCTGAAGAAAGCACAGAGAATTGCCAAGGACAAACTGCACCCCCTCCACGCACAAGCTGGATCTCCTGCCATCAGGCAAGAGAATCGAAGCATCAAAGCCCGGACTACGAGGCTGCTAAACAGCTTCCTACCACAGGCTGTAGGCTGCTAAACAGTCACGTCTGCACCCACAGTCAAGTCAACTTGATTCTGCGGCTGGCACGGACACTTTAATACTGGCACTGGCCACTCAAATCAGCGGCCCCGGACATTTTTTATGATTGATTTATTGAATTTTAACATTGTGTTTTTTTTTTGTTTTTTTTTTTTTTTACCTGCTTTTAACTATTTATACTGTTCCATCAGGGACTGGGTTGTTTTTAGTGTTATTTTGTGTGAAGTGTTTAAATTTCATGTGCGATGCTCCGCTATTCACTGGGAAACGTCTTTTCATTTTGCACTGTAACAACTGTTGCTTGCAAGATGACAATAAAGGTTGATTGATTGGAACAAAATACATTTGAAATCAGGCCTATAAATATATTCAAGAAGGTGTTAAGGGCCTGTCCCAATTGGCGATTTTTTCGGTGACTGCCGGCATAATTGACTGACGTATCAGGTCATCGAAAAAGTTGCGGATGAGGCGTGATGCAGCGTGATGAGGCGTGTCGACGTATTGATGCGCGGTGTTTCCTCAAGTGTCGCAACATTTTTTTGTTGCCGCTGGATTTTGAAATGTTCAAAATCATTCAGCAACGCTGATACATCAGTCAATGACGCCGGCAGTCGCCGAAAAAATCGCCAAGTGGGACAGTCCCATTAGGTATACAAAAGGAAATGCAGATGCTGGAATCTTGAGCAAAAAACACAAAGTGCTGGTGTATCTCAGTGGGTCAGGCAGCATCTCTGGAGAGCACGGATAGGTGACATTTCAAGTCAGGACTCTTCAGTTTAGTTTAGTTTTATTGTCACGTGTACCAGGGGTACAGTGAAAAGCTTTTGTTGCTAACCAGCCAACAGAAATACAATACATTACAATCGAGCCATTCACAGTGTACAGATACGTGATAAGGGACTAATGATTAGTGCAAGGTAAAGCCAGTAAAGTCTGATCAAAGATAGTCCAATAATAGTTCAGGACTGCTCTGTTTGCGGTAGGATGACTCAATTGCCTGATAACAGCTGGGAAGAAACTGTCCCTGAATCTGAAGGTGTGCGTTTTCACATTTCTATACTGTACCTTTTGAGAGGGGAGAAGAGGGAGTGGCCAGCATGCAACTCGTCCTTGATTATATTGCTGGACTTGCCGAGGCAGAGTAAGGTATAAATGGAATAGAAGGGAGGTCGGTTTGTGTGATGGTCTGGGCTGCGTACACAATTATTCAGACTGATTGTAGCATGTGGTAAAAAGCTGAATCAGCGATTGGAGCAGGGCAAAGCCAAGCAAGTTGATAGGTGGACACAGGTGTGGAGGTTGATCGGCATATGGGTGGACAAAGACCTGAGATGAAAAGATGTGAGATCAGGGGAGAAGAGATGCGAATTGTGAAGTCAGGGTAAGGGAAAGCGGGGCAGCAGTGAGAGAAATTGATACACATCCAGGTGGGCACAGAGAAAGGCAGGCAAAGGAAAAGGGTGGAGGGGTGGGGGGGGGGATTAGAGCTATGAGAACTTAAGGCTGATGGAGTCAGGGTATAGTGGGTACCGATTCTGGATGATCAGCCATGATCGATGGGCCGAATAGCCTACTCCTGCACCTATTTTCTATGTTTCTATAGTTCTGAGGGCCAAAGGGATCAAGCGATAGGGGGAGAAATCAGGAATAGGATACTTAATTTGGATGATCAACCATGAACATGTTGAATGGAGGTGCAGGCTCAACTTCCAATATTGTATCTTTATTTGCATTAATTTTAATTGGCATCATCTATTATAAAATGTTACTAACTTGGATTCGAAGATAAAAAACAATCTCTTTCTTCATTAAAATGGATATGGCTCATTCCTATTCCTGTGCTGTTCATCGCTCCTGTGATGCTATTTTAGTTTACTTTAGTTTATTGTCACAGGTACCGGGGTACTGTGAAAATCTTTTATTGCATGCTAACTAGTCAGCAGAAAGAAAATACATGAATACAATCGAGCCATTCTCAGTGTATGGATACATGATAAAGGGAATGACGTTTAGTGCAAAAAGTCCGATTAAAGATAGTCCAAAGATCTCAAATGAGGGTCGTGTAGCTCAGGACTGCTCTCTAGTTGTTGGGAGGTTGGTTCAGTTGCCTGATAACAGTTCTACAGTATGTTCTATTCTTGGTTACTCTAAAGCTCAGCTAAAAAAAGCAAAAGGAAATATCCCAATCATCATTTCATATTATTTACCTGTTTTCTAGTATTTTTAAAAACCTCGCATTCACAGGTGGAACAATTTAAACATTGTTTTGAATTTCCTTTAGGTCTGTTGTTTTCAACAACAGAGGAGTTGCTGGAGAGACACTTCGGGTGAGTTCTTTAAACCCATAAATACTGTTGGATCATTTATGCATGCACAACTATAATTTATTGGGGGAATTAATAACATTCCATGTAGATGTTTGGAAACTTGGAGTTCTCAAAAGAAGCACCAAATGTTATTGGGGCAGCTGTGAGGTTTAGTTTGCATTTCTGTCCTTGTGGCAGTAAAAAGTAAGGAAACAAATATTTTAAAAGAGGGTCATGGGAAGCCCATTGGAAATTTTGCAGAGAAAATGGATGAATATCTTGACAAGTATATTAAACTGAGACAAAGGAATGTAACTCCTTATACCACATGTGATCCCATGTCCAACCCATTTCCCAACCTGCTAAAAACCACAATTTCAATGTCTCAACATTATGTTTAGTAATCCAGGAATAGGTTCAGATTTATTATTGTTATGTGTATCGAGGTGCAGTGACAATTGGTAGCTTCGTGCTATCACTGAAACTTACTTTTATTATAAGTAGTAAGACTTATTTTAGCCACACGTATTTAAAATTCCCAGCTGTTAGGGTACAATTTGAATTCATGTCATTGAAACAACAGTCCAGTTTCTATTCCGGTAATTTAAATAGAAACATAGAAAATAGGTGCAGGATTAGACCATTCGGGCCTTCGTGCCAGCACCGCCATTCAATATGATCATAGCTGATCATCCTAAATCAGTACCCCATTCCTGCTTACTCCCCATATCCCTAGATTCTGTTAACCCTAAGAGCTATAACTAACTCCCTCTTCTTCTTCTTCTTGCGTATGGCGTGCACAGCCTAAAGTTGTAGGATAACTTGTTCTATTTGATCTTATTTGATTGTGCATGCCAGGTTAATTGCATTCATCGAAACAGGGCGGACTACGTGGAAGTTGCAATCTCCCACCCCAATTCTCTCTTGAAAACATGCAATTAATTGGCCTCCACTGCCTTCTGTGGCAGAGAATTCCACAGATAAATGCTTTGCAGTCACATCCCAAATGTAGGTAGAAAATGTAAAACTTATTTAATACTCATTTCCATTAAGGTGCAAATGGAAAATCGTCCTAATTTTAGAGAACATCTTCAAATACTTGAAAACTGTGATCATTTTCACAAGAGAATCAGCTCATGAATGCTTGTTTTTCTTCCAAACTCAGAGTTGTACCAAGAGTGCTAAACTTGGTCAATTTGAAGCATTGCTCCTAACAACAATTAACTTTTTACGCACATTACTTAACAGTGTCACTTTGTATGACTGGTCTAGACTCCCAGAACATATTGCGCAGCTAACACAGAAGATTTGGAAACAGTCATTTTTCATGTACAGAATACTTTTCCAGAAGCTCCTTTGATGGCTGCTGGGGTCTCAATGGGCGGGTGAGTTCCTCTATTAACAATATTAGCACACAGCATGAGATGAACAAATCATATAAAGTGTGGAGAAATTCAAAATCCATTAAATGAAAGCAAATGATTCAAGAAGTTTTAATGTAGTTTAGAAAAGATTGTGCATATTGATACGTCAAGCTGATTAGTTGTAGAAGGAAATAATTTGTCAATTATATGGCACCTTATCATGTCACTTGAGGCATCATAAAGTATTCTATATGATGAATTATTTTGACGTTCAATTACATTTGTTATGCAAAACACTAAGCTGAAAGTTGTGCCAGGTAATTTAATGGATTAGTTACCTAGTTTAGTTTAGTTTAGTTTAGAGATACTGTGCGGAAACAGTGCCCTTCGGCCCGCCGAGACTATGCCGACCAGCGATCCATGTACACTAGCACTATCCTAGTCAGGATCAAACCCGGGTCTTTGGCACTGTAAGGCAGCAACTCTACCGCTGCACCACTGTGCTAACCCAAAACTAGCTCTGCCGAACGTCACCATAGCACACGACGAGGATGGGATTCAAACCCACTTCGTTTGGCATCAGAAGGACAACCACCATCGAGTTCCTTCAGCCTAATTGGCACATGCCAACCAAACCGCTACATCTAAGCTAGTCCCATCTGCACACGTTTGGGCATATTCCTCTAATCCATTCCTATTGGTCCGCCTGTCCAACTGTTATTTAAATGTTATTATAGTACCTGCCTTAACTATCTCCTCTGGCAGCTTGTTCCATATACCCACCACCATCTGTGTGAAAATGGTGCTCCTCAGGTTCTGATTGAACCTTTCACATTTTAGCTTAAATCTGACCTCTGATTCTTGTTTCTCCTACTCTGGGTAGAAGACTCTGTCCATTCACCCTTTCTATTTCCCTTATGATAATCTCTCGTCCATCTGAGCTCCCCTGCCCAACCTCTCCTTATAGCTCAGGCCCTCAAGTCCTGGGAACAACCTTGTAAATCCTCTTTGCACTCTTTCCAGCTTAACAACATCCTTCGTAAGTAGGGTGATGAAAGCTAAACACAATACTCCGAATGTGGCCTCATCAATGTCTTGTACAACTGTAACATAACATCCCAATTTTTGTACTAAATACCTTGACTGATGAAGGCAAATGCACTGAAAGCTTCTTGACCGCCTTATTTTCCTATCATGCCACTTTCATACACCTTAGGACTTATAGCACCTCCTCAAATGTATTGTAATGCGGACAGTCCTCAAGACATCACCATTAACTGTCCCAAGTTCCCCAGTCTTCATGTCTTTCTCCACCATAAAAACAGAGGAGAAATATTAATTGAGGACCTTACCCATTTCATCTCTTGTGGCTCCACACAGAGATGGCCGCTTTGGTTTCTGAGGGGGCTTATTCTCTCTCTAGTAGCCCTCTTTCCCTAAATAAACATAAAATCACTTTGGATTTTCCATATATATTGGATTTACTGATTTCCTTCTTTAATATGTTCCTTAGATCCCCAAAACGTGTCCAGGAACACACTTGATCCCAGCTATCTATACCTGTCCTCTGCCTCCTTTTTCCCCAACTGTGTGGACAGACCTCCTTTCTCCTGACCATGTGGACATATAACTCCAATTCTGCACAATTTTAGTTGCAGGGTTCTTTTATATCAGCATATTAATTAATCTATTAAAATCTTGTATATATGATCATTTTGTAGCACACCAGCGGTGGTGTGGAACCTCAGTAAATTTACTGTAAGTCTAAGTTAGCGCTTTAACATTGTACATTAACTTCTTTACTTTTCACTGCTTCAAAATGTCAAACATGAATAAAACACCAACAAATGGAAGCTTAGATTTGAACAGATACTTTGGTAAACAGCCTTAATCCCTCAGTTTACACTGATGTTGAATCCCACGCCACACAGATCTAGGCACTGGATATGGAGAGTATATACCTTATAAACAAAGAAAAATAGGTGCAGTAGGCCATTCAGCCGTTCAAGCCAGCACCGCCATTCGATATGATCATGGCACTTCACTTTTTATGGTAGGTGTCGGAAGACGGGAAGTGGGCTAAGTTATGCCTCTATTTTAGTTTATGAACTAAATGCTAAGTTATGCCTCTATTTTAAAAAAAGCCTGGGAACTATAGTGCAGTACGTGTAACATATGTAATAGGAGGGTTACTGGACAGCATATGAAATACATGCATTGGGAAAGATGGGTTGATTAGAAATAGTCAGCATAGCGGCACGGTGACGCAGAGGTAGAGTTGCGGCCTTACAGCATTTGCTGTGCTGGAGACCCGGGTTCGATTCTGACTACGGTTGCTCTCTGTATGGAGTTTGTCTGTTCTCCCCTTGACCGCGTGGGTTTTCTCCGAGATCTTCGGTTTCCTCCCACACTCCAAAGACGTACAGATATGTAGATTAATTGGCTTGGTGTGTGTGTAAATTGTCCCTAGTATGTGTGGAGTAGTGTTAATGTGCGGAGATCGCTGATTCCCACACTGTATCTCTAAACTAAACTAAAAATGGTATTGTGCTTGAAATCATAATTTGATTGAGTTTTTTAAAGAAATAACCAAGAAGTTGATGATTTACGAAGATGTTGCCAGGAATTGAGGGCCTGAGCTATAGGGAGAGGTTGGGCGGGCTGGTACTTTGAAGCGCAAGAGCCTGAGGGGTGATATTATAAAGGTGCATAATATTATGAGGGAAATAGATAGGATGGGTACACAGAGTCTCTATTCCATGATAGGTGAATCAAGAAATAGAGAGCACAGGTTTAAAGGTGAGAGAAGAAAGACTTAATAGGAACCTGAAGGGCAACATGTTGAGATGGTGGTGGGTACATTGAATGAGCTGCCAGAGGAGGTATTTGAGGCAGTTATAATAACATATATTGATGCAGCTGGACAATATACAGTAAAACTTAAATCTTAGGTAAGATAAGAATGATTTTTTTAATCAAATTAATAAGCACATCTTCATTTCGTGCCTGATACAGAATGCTCCTCTTGAATTACCTGGGTAAGATTGGCCAGCAGACTCCACTGAAGGCAGCGGTAGTCTTCTCCATTGGCTGGGATGTATTTGCCTGCACGGCTTCCCTTGAGAAACCACTTAACTGGATATTATTTAATTACTACTTAACCAATTGTCTTCAAGCTTCTATCTCCAGGTTGGTATTTGAGGAGCATGGAGGGTTTTGTAGCATTGTGACGTTTGCTGTAATCAGTATTTGAGTGGGTTTATTTCTCTAGCAGTTAAATATTAAAGTAAGAATAATGTTATGGAAGATTACCAGAATGACATGTCCCAGTTATGAGCATTTTGGATTGAATTGTACACAGGTTCTGCTCCACAGGTACTTTTCACCAAAAGACATTTTCAGGTTTTAAGGAGACAGAAGCGATTGTGAATGCTGGAATCTGGAACAAAAAGTAAACTGCTGGAAGAACTTGGTGGGTCGAGCAATATCATGATTAAAGCAAAAAGGATGTGTCAATCTTTCCAGCCAAGATTCTGCATCAGGACTGAGAGGATGATGAGTTTTGGAGAGGAAAGATGGTCAGTCTTTAGGGTGGAGGAGGTGAAGTTGGTAGGTGATAGGTGGAACCAGATTAAGGAGAGGAGTGAATGGGTAGATGAAGCCAGGATGGAGTGGAAGATGGGGGAGGTGAACAAAGGAAAAGGGAACTTGTGTAGGAAGGAACTGCAGGTGCTGGTTTAAACCAAAGATAGACACAAAAAGCTGGAGTAACTCAGCGGGACAGGCAGCATCTCTGGAGAGAAGGAATGGGTGACGTTTCAGGTCGTATAGAAACATAGAAACATAGAAATTAGGTGCAGGAGTAGGCCATTTGGTGCCTGCACCGCCATTCAATTGATCATGGCTGATCATAGAGTATCCCGTCCTGCCTCTCTCCATAGATGTGATCCCCTTAGCCACAAGGGCCACATCTAACTCCCTCTTAAATATAGCCAATGAACTGGCCTCAACTACCCTCTGTGGCAGAGAGTTCCAGAGATTCACCACTCTCTGTGTGAAAAATGTGTCATAGATCCTTCTCTCCAGAGATGTTGCCTGTCCCGCTGAGTTACTCCAGCTTTTTGAGTCTATCTTCTGAAAAGGCAACTTGGTGGATTGGAAGTGGGAAAAGAATAGTGTAGCGGCGCCTGCTGGCGGACGCAGGTATCGAACCCGGCGTTCGGAAGCCGCGGTCACGTGACTCGAGAGGGGCTGCTTGTTTTTGCGCGGTTTTGCTTTCGCGCGGCAGTTCAGCGCTGACCACTGATGTGGCCAGACATGTCTAGAGAACCTGTGTACTGAAAACCGAACTTTAGAATAAAGATCAGTTTAAAACTACAGTTGTCGTTCTTGAGACCGCCAAAATAGCATGTTATCTGAAAAAGCATAGGTTATCTGAAATGTCTAAATGTCCTGTGTTTCGTGTCAAGACTGGTCCAGAGGAAAGGTCTTGACCCGAACATTATCTGTCCATTTTCCTCCACAGATGTTGCCTGACGCGCTGAGTCCCTCCAGCAGTTTGTTTTTTTATTGTTCCAGGATGCAGCATCTGCAATCTTTTGTGTCTCTATTTCCTCTCCGAACATCCCCCTCCCATGACATGGTCTTGACTCAAAATGTCCCTTTTGTATTCAAAGATGCTGTTTAAACCAATGAAATCTTCAGAATTTTATTTTCCTTCATGTTTTAATTTATCTTCGAAAATAGACAACTCTTGTCATTTGATGATGTTATAGGATCCTTCCTGCTGACTAGCAGTTTACTAAGATCTAGCAGTTTACTAAGATCTCAGAGATCAAAGAAAGGGTGGATTAATCTTGGTAATTAAGCTTATTGTACCAAAAACCTAAATCTACTATAACTTAACCTGGTAATTTTACGGGTGAAACTTTGCTGTTCTGATATGTTAATTGGTCTTATTATACATACAAGTTAAAAAAATAAAGGAAAATAAACTACTTAAAAATTTCTAAAGAGATTTATTAAATTAATCATAACCATGGGTTAACTATAGAACTTTTCACAATTTCTTGTTTTATTTCTTACAAAAAATTTTAAATTTAAATAAACTTTAGTGTAAGGAGCATCTTCCATACAATGATTGGCGAGAGAAAGACATCTGAAGGAACTAGTTATTTTCTATTGAACATATCTCATTAAAACTAGACTAAGTGGGACCTGTTGGGTCCCATGTTTACACGGGAGGGCTGGTCCCCCAACACAATTTTTCACCTCTTCACCAATTCCAATATTGGTGGCCAGTGGGGGGGGGGGGGGGGGGGCGCCAGTTTTTGGTGCGCCAAGTACTGGGGCTATATAGACATTGTGGCCGAATGGGGACTGAGCTTGCAGCTCAGTCACTAGACCTTGAGCTGGGCTGAATGGATTCCCTGAGCTGGCAGCTCAGTCACTCAGGGCTAGTGGGCTGACAGTTCACTCACGTATATTCCTTGATATTCCTATTTCAAGCAGAGTGCAGGCCAGCACATTCTATTTCATCGCATTTAAAGCAGAGTGCAGGCCAGCAAATTGCCAAACAACTCATTGCATTGTCATTAAGGGCTAACAAATCATTTATTGCAAGTACTTGCAGCTCAGTCAGTTGATTCACAGGCCTGGTGGGCTGACCCTCGAGATCTTCCACTGACGGGGTATTCCTTGAACTTGAAGTTTATGTTCTATTTCAAGCAGAGTGCCAGGCCATCACATTCTATTTTTTTTTAAACATCTCATTTTTTATTTTTCATCGAGTGCTCAGGCCCTCAGCGGAAATTGCCAGTAAGACAAAATCATAGTGCATAGTAGCGTTTTTTTTAAAAATCAAATCATACAGTGCAGACAGGACAGTGGTCAGACTCACTTTTAGTTCATATGATATCACATTTTCTTTAGAATCACCTGTCGTGATACTACTCCCTGCGAGATCTTCCATAGAGTGACACTGACAATCATGATGTCCCAACATTCTGTTCCAGGGGTTTTATAGTCCGTTTAGCCTCCCCTGCCGTTAACCCCCCCCCCCCCCCCCCCCCCCCCCCCCCCCCCCCCCCCCCCCCCACCTATTGTACTTGTTTAGTTGACAGTGCAGAGGAGGACCAATCAGCTGATCTCAAGATTTTTTAAACACACTCATAACTTTTACATTTTCATCGATCGGAAAAGTCCTCAGGGCTGCCCTCAGCATTTAGACAGGACTGCGAGTAAGATGGCCAAAAATCATAGTGATATAGGGTAGCGTTTTTTTCTAAAATCAATATACAGTGCAGACAGGAAGTGGTCAAGATGGGACTTTTAGTTATATAGATATGTACATTTTCTTTAGCGGTTTTCCTGTGTGATACCTACAGTATGTGCAAGAAGTGTGGGATAGAAAATTATTCCCCGTTCACTTGCATCAATCACAAGTGAAATTTCCCAACATTCTGTTCCAGTAAATTGATAGTGCGTTTAGCTTCTTCACATCTGCCCTTAACCTTTGAGTATCAATATCTAATTGGGCTAATTGGCTTCTCCCACCCCAACGGCCAGTGTTCTGGAGCAAGAATCCTGCCTGATCAACCTTATCTACCTTATACAGCTTCCTCTCCATCTGAGCATAGACCAGTTATTGTGACGTGGATGTTCTTGGAAAATGGAAGGCGAGAGGAGTACTTACCAGGACCATGTATTAAGTAATCCTCTGAATACTTTGGCAGATACAAACTTTAAAAACTCTCTTCCCTTCGAGGACAACATTATTCACCACCATAAATCAGAAAACTGAAATCCAATGTATAATTTTAACCAACTGGATTTTCCATTTTCCATTTTTTTTAATACTTCTTGTGATTCAGAAACTTCTGTTTTCTTTTTTGTATTGTAGGCAGAGACAGATGTTCGAAACATTATTTAACATTGACTATGTCATGCAGGTAAATTAATAACTCCTTTATTATTATCTGCTACATGCTGCAAAATAATATCTCGGAATCTGTATATATCAAAGACACGACTTTCGTTTTGTTATTGTTTCACTTCCTTTATCCTAGGCAAAGTCAATCAGAGAATTTGATGAACGGTTTACATCAGTGATGTTTGGTTATAAGACAAATGCTGATTACTACAAAGATGCCAGTCCTTACCATAAACTGAAATCTATTGAAGTTCCTGTTCTGTGTTTAAATGCATTAGATGATGTCTTCTCACCAGCTTATGGTAAGCTAATATGTTGTTGAACCTAATAATTCAACATTGTTAGACAAAGGACAGTATTTAAATATAGTAATCTATGGTACGAAATGCATAATTATCTGTGTATAGTTACATATTGTGGATCAATGGATTCCATGACAGCAAATGGTTTTGTCGAAAGTGAGATAAAAATTATTCACCTGAAATCCATTTTAAGTGTCAATAATTGATCTATTAAATTAATGTTAGTTAAGGAGTCAGAGTCATACAATGTGCAAACAGGCCCTTTGGCCCAACTTGCCCACGCTGACCAATATGCCCCATCTACACTAGTCTACTGCCTGCATTTGGCCCATATCCCTATAAACCTATCCAATCCATGTACCTGTCCAAATGTTTCTTAAATGCTGTGATAGTAACAAAGTACCAAGTGTTATTATTAATTTGCATTTATTGCATTGTGCTGACACAAACATCTTGAAAACGCTGAAAAATCCAGCAGACATAACAATTGGAAAACTGTAATGGTAATTGGGACAGACAAGATAAGTAGGCTAGATGAAAAGGCAGATACAGTCTAAGAAATAATTATTTTCATTCACTTCTTAACTGCAAGAGTGATCAACAGGCCTTCTCCTTGGGAAATAAAATAATAAATTTATCATTCCATTTATTCATAGCATTTTTTTCATTATTCATAAATGGAGTGTGAGAAAAGTGAGTGAGCTATTAATTATCTGCTCTCCTTAATTGCCTTGAAAGGGCAGAAATAACTATTTTGCTAAATAGCTGACCCACACTCCATATAGTGAAGATTCTCCTGAAATGTTGGTCTTGATCATCTGGCCTAACAACTGGCAGTTACTATGGTAAAAGCAGGTACTTACCATTATTTCTTGTCAAACGTTGGCCGACTTGGCAAATTCAATTGCCAGTTGTTAACCTGATCACTTTCTAACTGCCCACTAACTGATAAATCTGGTTCCTTGCCACTCCTTTTATCAGAAAGCAGCTCATGTCATTTTGCAGTTCGTTTCTACCAATCTTTGGCTAAATGGACCCACTGAATGATATGAAGTCTCCAGGTGAGTCGGACATTCATGTGAACATCATAAATAAAGCAGGAGTAAACCATTTGGCCACTCAACAATTTTCATTCAATGTTATTTTACTCCATCATTTTCCTGCTTTGCCTGCATTTTTCTTCATATCTTTAATATCCAGAAGTCTAGTCTCCTTAATGTCTCCTCATCTGCCAAACCCACCATCTCAGGTACCTATGTGGTGAGCCTTCACTGCACTCATCCAGCAGCATGTATAATATTCATAACGTCCTACAGGGTGGAAAAAGGACCTTCGGCCCAACTTGCCCACACCGGCCAACATGTCCCAGTGACACTAGTCCCACCTACCCACGTTTGGCCCTCATCCCTCCAAACCTGTCCTATCCATGTACATGTCTAGCTGTCTCTTAAACATTGGGATAGTCCCTGCCTCAACTACCTCCTCTGGCAGCTCTTTCCATACACCCACCACCCTTTGTGTGAAGAAGCTACCCTTCAGATTCCTATTAAATCTTTTACCCTTTATCTTAAATCTATGTCCTCTGGTCCTTAATTACCCTACCCTGGGGAAGAGTGTGCAACTACCTGATCTATTCTTCTCGTGATTTTATACACCTCTATGAGATCACCCCTCATCCTCCTGCTCTCCAAGGAATAGTGTCCCAGCCAACTTAACCTCTCCTTATAGCTCAGCCCGTCTAGTCCTGGCAACATCCTCGTGAATTCCTTAGGAAAGATAACCATGCTCTACCATTTAAAGAAACAACTCAGCATTTCTATTTATTCCACTAAAATGCAAAGCCTGACGTTTTTCTATTTAATTATCCATCGCCATTTTGCAAACTCACTTTGTCTGTTCATATCTCCTTGAAGCCTCTTTACATCCTCATTAATACTCACATTTCCACTTTCTATTTCATGAACAATCTTGGAAATGTTATATTAGGTCCCCTTAGCCAAATTATTGATGGAATGCTTACGGGGGCATTTTACTGTCATCAAGTAACTTGTCAGCAAGTGTTTGGGTTGCAGGAGAAAGCAGAGCACCAGAGAGCAACCCATGGGGTGATGGGGAAAATGTGCAAACCACACTCAGACAGCACCTGAACCAGGATTGAACCTGGGTCAGTGGAGCTGTGCAGCAGTAGTTTAATTGCTGCACCACTGTGTGTGGACTTTCAGAACAAGAGGATTTGAGTGCAGGTCCAAGGATATCTTGCTACAATCATACATGTTACCTTAGTGAGACCGCATCTTGAACATTGTGTGCAGGTTTAGTTTCCATATCTAAGATGCACTTGCCATGGATGTATTACAACAAAAAGTGCACTAGATTGATTCTTAGGTGGAACTGCTGCAATTGAGGAGGGATTAGATCTGGAGAGGATTTGTTTTCAGTAGAAATTCAATAGTTCATTGGGTGTGCAGCATCTCTAGAGAAATGGAAGAGGTGACGTTTCAGGTCGAGACCCTTCTTCAGACTCTGACAGAGCATTTTGTGTTCGGTGTAAACCAGCATTTGCAGTTCCTTCCTCCACAGTTCATTGGTAGTGATGGTAATCAATTTATTTTGGATAGACTAGCACCTCACTTCAAATAATAAGGAGGGGCATTATAGAAAATGCATTAAACACATGATTGTATGACCAAACTTATTGACTTGTTTAGCATGTCATACAGTAAATGTAAACTAAACAATTCAACACAAGTATTTTAGATTAAAATTTATTTTACCATTGACACCATAAATTGCAATGTAATGTGTGAAAATGCTCGTGCAAGTGGTGGCATGGTGGCACAGCAGTAGAATTAATGCCTTACAGCGCCAGAGACCCAGGATCGATCCAGACCACGGAGTTTGTATGTTCTCCCCTTGACCGTGTGGGGTTTTTTCTGAGATCTTCGGTTACCTCCCATACTCCAAAGACAACTTTTGTAGGTTAATTGGTTTGGTATAAATGTAAAACTGTGTAGGATAGTATTAATGTGCGGGGGTCGCTGGTCGGTGTGGACTTGGTGGACCGAAGGGCCTGTTTCCGTGCTGTATCTCAAAACTGTGGAAATGAGCTTATCTTCTGAGCATTGTTCCTCACATTAGCAATTTTCTTAATTTGTTGCGTGACAATAATAATTTCATGAATGACTCCTCAGATATTTATATTTCTTTCAGCCATACCTATGCAATCTGCCAAACAGAATCCAAATGTTGCACTACTACTAACTGCACATGGTGGTCACATCGGCTTCCTGGAAGGAATATTTCCTCGACGAATGACTTACATGGACAGACTCTTCAAACAGTTTATACAAGCGGTTTTTGAGCACAAAGACGAACTGAAAAGTGCATAACTCTTCAAATCTGTTCATTCCACTTCTTCATATCTATCATCTGCACTCAAACTGTTGAAAATTCCTAAACTGCACCTTGAACACATTATGAAGTACATATTTACTTGTACCATCATGCATTTAAAATTCCTGGCTGTCTTTTACTTTTAAAAATTCACCCAAAAACTAACAGAGATGAATGACAAAGAGTCGAGATTAGTATAAATCACACTAAATCTCCATTTATACACAAAGATCTTTACCTAATAGAGCTAGTTATTTTTTTGTTAATTTAAAATATTCACGTTTTCATTTTATATTATCATTTTCTGATAACAGAAATTTATCATGATTGTTAATTTTTACACGTCCAGTTGACATTGAACTTTAACAAAGTCCATATTTTAATAATAGTTTAAAATATTCTGTGCCACCATTTAATATGAGTGATTTTAATTTTTTTAAACATATTTGCAATTCATAAAATAGTACTGTTGAGAAAAGAATATATGACTAGCAATTTTTTATTTTGCACTGATTCAGTCATAGCAACTGCCTGCATTTTGAATCTCTGGGAGAACTACAGTCCTCTGAACTTACATTAAACATTGTTTATATGATTATTCTTTAGGCAGAATCAGATACTGCCAAGACAAAATTCTTGCCTGAAACAGAATGCAAATTAGTACAGGCTGCTTTAAAAAAAAATTGGGTTTGATTAATTTATTTTGAAAATGTTAATGTATAGTGATTGTATGGCAAATTCCTTTAAACCAATAAAACTCAAAAGCATACTTAAATAACTAGCTGCTAACTCTGAATTGCACAATAATTGAAATATACCACAGCGAACCCAATATAATTGGCCAAAAGCTTTGGTATTTACATGGTCCATGGTGATGGATTGGCAATGAGTGATTTTACATACTTTGTTAATGTGTCAACAGATCCAATACTTACTGTGATCTTCTATTCCAGAGGACATAATATTGAATTAATTTATCACAAATCCAGCATTATATTTATCAAATGGATTGTAATGAACATATTTTGAGAAATGTCTTACAATACTAGAACATACTTAAGATATTTATTATATATTTATGAAAAAATAAATTTTTTAACCTAAGTATCGTTGTTTATATCAGAACAAATATTGTGAATTTAACAAAAATGTGAAACCAAGGTGCCACCTACTGTTTCAAAATCTGGATGATTGATTTTCCCAAATATTTAAAATAGAACTATTCAATCTTTAGCCAAGATTTTAAACTAAAATGGGAACATCATGGTAAGTTCTTTGTTATTGTTGGTATTGTTTATTTGAAACTATTGTAACAGGCTATGCATCTTGAAATCTGTCTGATGTGGTAAAAAAAAATCCAACTGAATTGCCTAACGAGCTATTCGGTTGCATCTTAATGTAAAAAAATATAAAAGTCCATTGGCCTCCAACTTTGCCCCAGATTTAGACATTGAAAAACCATCTCCAGCCCAATCAGTCTTGAAAAGTCCTTCTCGCAAACAACCAAGGATTGCTTTCTAAAGTGGAAAGCTATCCTACAGACCAGTTGCCAACTTGACATAGTCATACTGCAGAATCATAACCATTCAACTAACTTCCTAGACTCTCCTGTCAATATCCCTAGGTATGCCTCGTCTCATTGGCAGAATGGATTTTAGAGATGCAGTGCGGAAACAGGCCAACCGAGTCTGTGCTGACCAATGACCACCTTATACACTATCACTATTCTACACACTAGGGACAATTTACAGAACCCTATTAACCTACAAACCTTCATGGGTTTAGAATGTGGGAGGAAACAGGAGCACCCGGAGAAAACACACGCGGTCATAGGGCGAATGTGTAAGGTCTGTGCAGACAGCATCTGTAGTCAGGATCGAACCCGGATCTCTGGCGTTGTAAAGAGGCAACTCTACCGCTGTGCCACTCACCCACTCTAATTGAATAGGTCCATAAGAGGTAACAGCACAATGGTGTACAGTCATGAAGTCTGGAAGTTCTCGACGTTGACTCTAAATGATTAAGTTTCGCTCCATTAATATGACACCATGGACAAAGAGATCTTCAATCTTAGCTGATGAATCAGTATTCCTTGATGCTAAACATCTTTGAAGAGGCATTGAAAGTAACAAGATACAGAATGCCATTACCAGGTAGCTTAGGAGCAACACCATTGACCAGGTTGGTAGATTCCTGAAGAACAATTTTATCAAAACACCAAATGCTGGAGTAACTCATTGGGTCAGGCAATATCTGCGGGTTGAATGGATGGCTGCCATTTTGGGTTGAAACCTTGTGTAACAGACTGGGTCTACGGGATGAGTGAACCAACTTAAAGGATAAATCCACTTGGCTCCCCCTCTCCCATTTCTTACACGTGCATCTTTCCATGATGGTGTTTGTAGGAGTGACCATCATGTCTCCACAAGATAAAGAGCTGTCTTTAAAGTAAGTTCCTGTTCCATCATGGTTCATACAGAGCTTGAGGCAAAACAGACAACCATCCCAACTTCAATTTATACAAATAGCAACTTCAGATTATGGGTAGATATGAGAACCTTTATCCGTACAACGTGAATAATCAGCATCTAATGAGTGGATCATCAATACACAAGATGACTAACTCCAAGAACAACACATGTCAAGTCAAGTCACTTTTATTTATATAGCACATTTAAAAAACAACTCTCGTTGGCCAAAGTGCTTTACATTGGTGGAGGTACTAACGTTATACAACAGTGGTTCATAGATTAAGTACATACATAAATACATACATATAGCCCTCACTCAGAGGACGTCAAGAAAGGCTTGAGAGTAAAGATGAGTTTTAAGTCTCGACTTAAAGGAGTCGATGGAGGGGGCAGTTCTGATGGGAAGAGGGATACTGTTCCACAGTCTAGGGGCTGCAACCGCAAAGGCTCGGTTGCCCCTGAGCTTATGCCTAGACCGTGGGATGTTCAATAAGTCGGCCGATCTGAGGGACCTGGAGGTGGTGTTGTGGGTAAGCAGACTATTGATGTAGGTGGGGACAAGCCCGTTAAGGGCTTTGTAAACATAAAGGTGGATCTTGAAATTTATTTGGAACCGCACAGGAAGCCAGTGGAGAGAGGCCAGGATCGGGGTGATTTTGTCCCTTTTTCGGGTGCCTGTCAGGAGTCTCGCTGCGGCATTTTGGACCAGTTGCAGGCGGGACAGGGAAGATTGGCTGATGCCAGTGTAGAGGGAGTTGCAGTAATCTAGGCAGGAGGAGATAAATGTGTGGATGATCTTTTCGAGGCCATCAAACTGGAGGAATTGTTTTATTTTAGCTATCGTCCGAAGCTGGAAGAAGCTAGCGTTTACCACGGCATTGACTTGTTTGTCAAATTTCAATGCCGAGTCAAATATCACACCAAGGTTTTTGACGAGAGGTTTGAGTAGTGGGGTAAGGCTTCCAAAGCTGTCTGCTATCATTTTGATTGAGTCCGAGGGGCCGAGAAGGATGACCTCGGACTTACTCTCGTTTAGTTGGAGGAGGTTCTGGGCCATCCAACACTTTATATCCTCGAGGCAGCGGATAAGGCAGTAGATTTGATTGGTTGTTGGGCTTCAGGGGGAGATAGAGCTGTGTATCGTCTGCATAACAATGGAAGGAAATGCCGTGCCTTTGAATGACTTGGCCTAAGGGGAGCATGTACAGGTAGAAGAGAATGGGGCCAAGGATGGAACCTTGTGGAACCCCGCAGCAGAGATTAGCTGGGGAGGAGAAAGAGTTTCCCATGTTAGTAGAGAAACTCCTACCTTTGAGGTAGGAGATGAACCAGCTCAGGGCAGTGCCATCAATACCAACCCCGTACCGGAGATGGTCAATTAGGATGGTGTAGTCGACTGTATCAAATGCTGCACTGAGGTTGAGAAGGTGCAGGATTGCACAGTCATCTGAGTCAACGGTGAGAAGTAGGTCATTATGTACCTTCAACAAGGCAGACTCTGTGCTGTGGTGAGCCCTGAAGCTTGATTGGAAAGTTTCCAAGATAGTATTTTGGTGAAGGTAAGGCATAAGTTGACTTAAAATTACCCTTTCAAGGGCTTTTGAGAGGAAAGGCAGTTTAGAAATGGGTCTGTAGTTGCTTGGCAAGGTGGGCTCGAGGTTAGGTTTTTTCAGGAGTGGTTGGACCACCGCATGCTTGAAGCAGGTAGGAACAGTGCCAGTGGCCAGAGAACTGTTGAAGATGGCAAGGATGCTGGGACTGGCTATTGTAATGACATCCTTCAGAAGGGCAGAGGGGACAACGTCGAGGGGGCAGGTAGCAGGTTTCATAGTGGTGATCAGCTTTACAAGGGAGGGTAGAGTAACGGGTTGGAAACAGTCTAATTATGAAGAACAGACCAATGAGACAGCCAGGTCACGGATGGGAGGGGAAATATTCGATCTGATGTTCTTAACTTTGCTGGTGTAAAATGTAGTAAATTCCTCGCACTTAGCAGTGGACAAGTGCCAGTGCAGGCTACGGGGTTGCTAGGTGACGCGGCACGGAGCAGTGCCTCTGCCGGACAGGGTCAAGGCCATACGGCGAGTCCCGCGGCCTTCCACGATGTGAGGACTTCAGGAGTTCGTGGGCATGGTGACTTTCTATCACTAGTTCGTTCCCGCCGCGGCTAAGATCATGTGGCCGCTGTTCCAACTGCTGTCTGGCAAACGGCGGGAGGTTCATTGGCATGCTGTCGCTGTGGCAATGTTCAAAGGGACAAAGGATGCCCTGGCTCGGGCGATCATGCTGGTGCACCCACGAACAGACGCCCCCCCAGCTCTTACCGTGGATGCCTTGGACTCCGCGGTCGGCGGCGTCCTGGAGCAGTGCTTCGACGGTCAATGGTGGCCTCTCGCCTTCTTCAGCCGACAGCTGAACCCAGCAGAGTGTCGCTATAGTACCTTTGACCCGGAGTTGCTCGCCTTGCATCTCGTGGTGCGGCATTTCCGGTACTTCTTGGAGGGCCGGCACTTCGTGGCTTTCACGGGCCATAAACCCCTCACATTCGCGTTCGCCAAGGTCACAGATCCTTGTTCCGCCCGCCAGCAGCTGACGGAGAGCAAATGCTAGTTTACTGCACCGCGATCTCTGGGTCGGTGCTGGAGGATGTGCCATTGGATCTCTCGGGCGCTTCCATATTATGCGACCTGTCCACGGGACAGCCGCGGCCAGTTGTCCAAGAGGCCAGGAGCCTTTGTGTTTTCAAGGTGATCCACGGTCTGGCCCACCCCGTCGATCTGGGCCACGGTTGCCATGGTAATGGCAAGATTCATCTGGCACGGTCTGCGGAAGCAGGTCGGTCGCTGGGCGCGGGCGTGCATCCCGTGCCAGTCGTCCAAGATACATCGGCATGTCCGGGCACCAATACAGGATTTCTCGGTGTCACACCGGCGGTTCGACCACGTGCATGGAGACATTGTGGGGCTGCCGCCGCCATCCCAGGGTGTGTCGCATCTACTGACGGTGGTGGATCGTTTTACTCGGTGGTCGGAGGCCATCCCACTCGTGGACACTTCCGCCCAGCCCAGTCATGCGCTCGGGCCCTTGTGGTAAATTGGATTGCCCGCTTCGGGGTTCCCATGGATATCACTTCGGACAGGGGCGCCCAGTTCACTTCCGAGCTGTGGTCAGCGATGGCCCGTCTGCTGGGGACGTAGCTCCACCATTCGACAGCATACCATCCACAGTCGAATGGGTTGGTGAAGCAGTTCCACCGCCGTCTCAAGACCGTCCTGAAAGCTCGCCTTATGGGCCCGGAGTGGATGGATGAGCTGCCATGGGTGGTGTTGGGGATTCATACTGCCCCTTAGGAGAATTTGGCATCATCCTCGGCGGAGTTGGTGTATGGCACTCCGCTCACCGTCCCGGGAGAGTTCGTCCATGCACAGCCACAGAGTAATATGCATCTTGCAGATCTATGCTGGCCATATAGCATTCTCTTGAAATTAGCTGCATAGCATTGACAAATGTCTCCATTTTGAAATGTTTATACTGTACAAAAGGGTTAGGACTTGTTAAATCAAGAATAATTCTACAACCACCATCCTTTTTTGCGCTAGGAAAAATGCTAGATACAAATTGGTGGTGTTGGTGAACTGTCTTTTCAATAACCCCTTTCCCACTTAATATTCCAAGTTCCGCTTGAATGTCCATATTCTCTTCTTTTGAGAAAATACGCATCCGCCTAGGAACATGTTGAGTAGGAGGATCCAAATGTGGGTAGAATTCAATTCTGAGCCCCATAATACTGCACAGTATAAATGTATCGGATGTTATATTTCGCCATTCGTTTAGGAAGAATTGTAACCTTCCCCCAATTTGCAAATATGAAACACTTAATATGTTTCTTCCAGGATCAGACCCACCTACCTCGGGGTTTGCTGGTATCAAGTGTTGTCCCCTGCCGCTCGTGGGAACACTGTAGCCTCCACGCCCTGGAGCAGTGCGCCAATAACGCTTATATGGGTACGAACGACTTGTTCCTTCACCAGCCCCAGCCACCGCCCTTCAATAAGGAAATTGCCTTCGAATCGATCTGCCAAGCACCGGTGATTTTATCATTCCCACGGTTTTCGCTTCTTCATTCAGGTCTTTCACCCTTTTGGCTAGATTTTCTCCAAAAAGCAGGTTAGGCAATTGTATATTAGATGGTTTACAGAGCCCTGCAAACTTAGGATGTATGTTAGGTCTTATAGCACTTTTATGAATACAGTTTATTTCAAAGTGTGCATTACACATTAGTGCCAAAACATCCTGTTGTGATGCAGACACGTGTTCTTCCTCCAGGTCTCTGGCAAAAGCCGTGATACTTGACCCCAGTAATCTCAACACCCGCTGTAATTTATTTTCTTGTGCGCGTACTGCGGTGCCCAAATAGCCCCATATTACATTATTCACTGCTGGGACTGCTAGCTGTGCGCAATTCTGCGGGGTTTCATATTTTTTGACAGTCTCATCCATAGTCAGTTCCTCTAATTGATGGGAAAGCAAGTAATTTATTGTTAATGCTATTTCTTCTGCCAACGGTTCCCCTTTCAGTCTGGGACCGGAGAATTTTTGGGCCAGACCTGGTATTCTGGGCTCTGTTACTGGGCTTTGGTCCTCATATGATTCGTCATCCAAATCTTGCTGCCCTGGAAATTCCTCCTCATAGTGGGGCAGATCTGGTATCTCTGCTTCTGGTGTTTCCAGCGCTGGCTCTCCCATAGGCCCATGCATGGTAAACCCTTTTGCAGGTGTTCCCCTCGCGGGCTCTCCCATAGGCCCACGCATTGGCAGCCCTTTTTTAGGTGCTGCTGGCGCTGGCTCCTCTGTAGGCCAACCCATAAACTGTCTTTCTTCAGACATTCCTGGTGCTGGCTCTCCTGTAGGCCAACGCTTCCCAGGACCTTTCCCAGGCACTCCCTGCGCTGGCTCTCCTGTAGGCCAACGCGGACTGTACTCCTCTTGGAGTGAGTCCTGATAAATAATTTTCCCCATGAGGAATTCCAGGTACGCGACCCGATTAGACATAACGTCTTCCTGAGGTGGCGTAACCTCCGGGTCTGACTCATCTGAGTCTACTGGCCGATTAGTCTTTCTTTTGGCCTTACACCCTATGCATCTGATGATATTACGCGTGTGCGCCTGGACGGGGTCCTCTTCACGTAGGCACTCACGTGACTCCGAAGTAAAATGTCATGTATAATCGTCATGTATTCTGAGGTACAGCAAAAAGCTTACCATTGTTGCATGCCATTCAATCAAAAAGTCTATACATAATTACAATCAAGCCATCCACAGTGCACTGATACAGAATAAAGCGTATAACATTTATTGCAAGATAAAGTCTGATTAAAGATAGTTCAAAGGAATCCAATGACGTCAGGACTGTAGTCTAGCTTGTGAGAGGACGGTTCAGTTCAGGCCCACCACCAGATTTCTTAAGCTCAGATTCAAGTCGGGGATCCCAGCGGCCCGGGGCTGCCCTTCGTGTAGTTATCGGTTAGGTCCCTCGAATTGTCACAGACACCACAGGGCCGCCGTGAAGAAGGGTGCAATGGTGCGGTGGGGGGTTCAGCAGCGGCGGTCAGAATGTATCGGCGCATTATAACGTGCCATTGTTCCTCTCTCCCTTTTCTCTCTCTCTCCCTTCTCTCCCTCTCCCTCTCCCTTCTCTCTCTCTTCTCTCTCCCGTCTCTCTCCCTCTCCCTCTCTCCCTCCCCTCTCTCTCTCTCCATACTCTCTCTCTCTCTCTCTCCCTCTCTCTCCCTCTCTCTCTCTCTCTCTCTCTCTCTCTCTCTCTCTCTCTCTCTCTCACCTCTCTCTCCCTTCTCCCTCTCTTCTTTTTCTCTCCCTCTCCCTCTCTCTCTCCCTTCTCTCTCTCCTCTCCCTTCTCTTTTGTTCTCCCATCTCTCTCCATTCTCTCTCTCTCTCCCTCTCTTTCCCTTATCACTCCCTCTCCCTTCTCTCTCTCTCCTCTCTCTCTCTCTCCCTATCTCCCTTTCTTCTCTCTCTCTCCCTCCCTTCTCTCTCTCTCTCTCTTCTCTCTTCCTTCTCTCTCTCTCTCTCTCTCTCCCCTCTCTCTCTCCCTCTTCTCCCTCTCGCTCCCTTCTCTCCCTCTATCTTCTCTCTCTCTCTTCTCTCTCCCTCTCCCTTTCAATTCAATTTTCCAATTTAAAAACTTTATTGGCATGATAAAAAAAATATTGTTATATTGCCAAAGTATAAAACATGACATACATATTTAAAATGCATAAGTATAAATACAAGTATACAGTGAATAGATAGATATGTTCCTGTACATAAACTCGCAATAGGCCTATAGCTCTTTATTGATTGCTACACGTTCTTGCAGCTGTAAGCAGTACAACACAATAGCAAGTTTAGCAATTCAATATTAGTTTCTTAGTGTTAGTTAATGTCAATTAGTGTGTGCGTATATATGTGCATGTTGGTCATTCACCGTCTCTCAGATTATGGCATGCTGTTACGTATTGTGCACCAAGATGTGCCGTATGTCCTTCGCCAAGGATTATTCTTAGTTTTGATGTATCATCTAGTTCTTTAATATCAGGGGTTGCCACACTGAGTTTGTCAAAGTATGCTTTCCTTGTTTTGTCAAATTTTTTGCATTTTAGGAGGAAGTGCACCTCTGTTTCAACCTCATCTGTGAAACAATGGCCGCATATTCTGTTTTCTCTTGGTTGCCAGAATCTCTTCTGTCTTCCTTTTTCAACTGCCAAATAGTGGTCACTTAACCTGTATTTGGTGAGGGTCTGTCTCTGCTTTATGCCTCTAACAGTTGAGAGGTAGTCTGCCAATTTATAATCTCTTTTTAGGGCACGGTAACATTCTAATCTGCTTTGGCTTTTGGTTTCTTTATCCCAATGTTCCAAATACGTTTCTTTACATTATTTGATAATTTGGTTTACTCTAACTGTTGATTGGGGGTCAGTATTGATCTGAGGTCAGTCAGGGTTTAACTGGATAGGGTTTAACTGAATGGGGGTAGTTAGTCTCAGTATCAACTGACACAGGGAACTCTTTTCTGGGTTCCCCTCTTGTGTTTGAAGGGCTTTAAACTGGAGGGTATCTCGGGGGCTAGATTTTAGGTGATTCCAAAAATTTAGTGCTCTTTTCTGGATATTTTTTTTAATCAAAATCTTTTTAATTTCGTTTTTAGGACATAACAAAGTGCAAAGTTGTCCATTAGTTACAGATAGAGTGTACAAAAAGAATAAATAAAAAACAACTTATGCCAACATATAACAAGACACCAATAAAAGAAAAATGAGATACCAAAAATAATCCCTCCCCACTCACTGCCAGTGAGCATATGCAAATATCAGCCTGTCATAACAATAATACACGATAAGTGAATGGGTAGACTGTTAAGCTGTTAAACTGTATTTGATGATCAAGCATTTTCAAAGCCTGGGATGCATTTAAAAAAGGTCCCCAAGCTTTCTGAAACCTTCCATTTGAATGTTGGAGTACCTGAGTTTCTCGAGCTTTAGGCAGGACATAATATCTGTCAGCCATTGTGTATGAGTGGGCGGGGTAGGTTCCGTCCACCTGAGCAGGATTGCTCGCCGAGCCAGAAGAGAAGCAAAATATATAGTGCGGCGTTTATCTGTAGTTAATCTAATCTCCTCACCAGTGACCCCAAAAAGAGCGATTAAAGGCTTTGGTTCCAATTTGATGTTTAACACCTGGGATAATGTATGAAACAGCAGTGCCGGCTGAAACTTGTTAAGGCTGGGGCTGGGGCATGACCAATACATATGGATAAGAGAGGCTTCAGAAATTTTACATTTAACACAGAATGGACTAACCTCAGGGTAGATAGTAGATAATTTGGCTTTTGAGGTATGAGCCCTATGTAGCGCTTTGAATTGGATCAAGCAGTGACGAGCACATAGAGAGGTGGAATTAACCAGTTTAAGAATGGAACTCCATGTATCTTCCAAGAGAGAGAAGCCCAAGTCTTCCTCCCATGCTGCCTTGAGCTTGTCCATGCGCGCCTTAGATCCAACATCCTGCCATATAAAGCTGAGACAAGTCTATTCTGAGATGGGTTTAAAGAAAGAACTGTATCAACAAGGGTTCTGTCTGTTGGTATAGAAGAGCTGGGCAGTTTGTAGAACACATAATGTCTTGTTTGCAGGTATCGGAAAAAATCTAACTTTGGAAGATTGAATTTGTTGCTTAATTGTTCAAATGATGCTACAGTGTTACCCATAAACAGGTCCTTGAAGCGCACAATACCCTTCCTATGCCATTCTTTAAAGACAGGGTCCTGAGTTGATGGTTTAAAAAGGTGGTTTGATGCAATAGGGCTCAGTAAAGAAAAGTTATGCAACCCAAAACATTTCCTGAATTGAACCCATATCCTCAAAGAATGTTTAACCACTGGTTTTATTACAGATTTAATTGAGGGGAGTGGAAGTGAGGAACCAAGTAGTGCAGGTATGAACATATTATCATCTGTGTGTAATTCCATGGCTACCCAGTCAGGGCAATCAGGCTGGCTGTGAAAGAAAGACCAAAATGCAAGGCAGCGCAGGTTAGCAGCCCAATAATAAAAGCGAAAGTTTGGGAGAGCCAGGCCACCAGCAGCCTTGGTTTTTTGAAGGTGGGTCTTATTAAGACGAGGCCGCTTACCTCTCCATATATAGGAGGAAATAACTGAGTAGAGATGGTCAAAGAAGGACCTGGGGATAAAAACCAATAAGGCCTGAAAAAGGTACAAAAAGTTTGGTAAAATGGTAATTTTGATTGAATTTATCCAGCCGACAAGTGACATTGACAAGGGTGACAACTGTGTTAGCGTCTGTTTGATCGGTTTAACAGAATGATAAAATTCTCTTTGAAAAGATCCTTGTATTTCCTCATAACTAAAATGCCCAAGTATGAGAGCTTGTTTTTTTCCATTTTGAATGGCAATCTGGTAAGATCCGAGGGTTGTACTTCATAGTTAATGGGAAACAGTTTGCTTTTTCCAAGATTTATCATAACCTGAAAATTTACCAAATTTATTGAGCAGTGACATAGCAGAATGCAGAGAGGTTCCTGGGTTTGAGACAAAAAGCAAAAGGTCGTCAGCATATAGTGAGACCTTATGCTGTGTACTGCCCCTCCAAATACCGGCTATGTCCTCACAGCTGCGAAAGGCCATGGCAAGTGGTTCGATGGCCAAGTCAAAAAGCATAGGGCTCAGAGGACACCCCTGGCGGGTTCCACGATGCAAGTCGAACGGCTTGGACAACTGGGAATTAGTCCGAACTGAGGCTGTGGGATGAGTATAGTAACCTGATCAATGAAATAAAGTTCGTTCCAAAATCAAATTTGTCCAGAACAACCCACTCAACACGGTCAAATGCTTTTTCTGCATCAATAGAAACAACACACTCAGGGACATCCTCAGAAGCAGAGTAGACAATATCTAATAATCTACGTATGTTAAAGAAGGAATGTCTGCTCTTAACAAAGCCGGTTTGGTTCTCAGATATAACAGTAGGGAGGACATTCTCCACCCTACGAGCTAGAACCTTAGCTAAACTTTTAGCATCAGTGTTTAGCAGGGAGACGGGTCTGTAGGAGGCGCATTCGGTTGGATCTTTACCTTTTTTGGCGATAAGAGTAATACAGGCTTTGGCAAAGGATGGAGGAAGAGAACCTACACTGTAGGATTCATTACACTAGTGTGTAATGATGTGTTTATATAAATTGCTAAAATGTTACTGACAGTGACATAACCCCCCTCCCCACCCAAGAAATCTGCTATAGAAAGAAGCAGCAAGCTCTTCCAAACAAACATTTTGCAAATCGAATCTTCCTGTCTAACGCTAAACTATTTCTCCAGTATTATGTACTAAAAAATCCATTTAAGCACCTCTATAATAAAATGTTGGCTTATCCAAATAGACCCCCAAAAAATATGGCTATGAAGACTGAATATCAACTTTGGAATAACTGAACAGTGCAAACACTGAACTGTGTCAACAATGAACTAAATGGTAATATGTAACCGAAAACTCACATGAGTTAACATGTCCTTAAAAATATGATTGCAGCTTGAAAGTCACTTACTGGTCCATAAAAGCTTTTAAAGAGCCGAAGTTAGAACGCAACAGCACACAGATATAGGGCCAGGCCATATGTGGTAACAGCACACAAAAATCCAGCTGGAAATCGTTTCTAATTTACAGGGCACATGTAGTGATATTTGGCTGTAGCCATTTTATATAAGTATCTTAGTAAATAAGCAGCACACCCGCCTGAATGAGCATGTTCAGCCATGTAACCAAACCACAGATGTTAGCTGACATGCTGCACGTCGTGCCAATAGGTAGAGCTATACAGTGTTACCTCTCATCCAGTGGGTTCAAAGTCCCTAAATAGAATCTTTATGGGGATTTAGGTGACCTTGATGTATTTCTGCACCTCCTCGGCTGAGTTTATCCACTTTCTGACTCCACCGGACAACGTGAGATGGAGTCGAGCTGGATATAGCAGAGCAGGCTTTAGTCCCAGTTTGTAAAGTTCTGCCATGACGTCTCTGTACTCTGCCCGCTGGCTCTGAACTTCAGGGCTGTAATCCTCCACAATCCGAATTGGTTTGCCGCGAAATTCGAGTTTCCCTCTCCGCCGTGCCTCTCTGATGAGGAGATCCTTTGTCTGGTACCGATGCAGGCGGAGAATGACTGGCCACGGTCTCTGGCCGGGTGCCGGTTTAGCGTTTGGGGAGCGATGGGCTCTGTCGACTTCTGGAGAGGATGTCAACGTTTCGCTCCCAAAAACCTCTCGCAGCAAACTTGAGAAAAACTCAGTGGGCCGTCCGCTTTCCGGTAGACCGAGGATGCGTATGTTTTGTCGCCGACTTCGGCCCTCCAAGTCGGCAACTTTAGCATTTAGCTTTGTATTGTCACCGCTCAGAGTGGAACAAATGTTCTCAAGGTCAACGACTCGCTGGTTAAGGTCCTCTGCAGAAAGTTCCAGGGACGAGATACGTTGATCATGCTCCTCCACCGTAAGCTTAATTTGGTCTAGCTTTGAGTCGAGCTGACAAAACGAAGTTTTAAACTCAGTGGATAGTTGCTCGAGCAGCGTGGTAATAGCCTCCAAGCTAGCGTTAGCGTCCTCTTTTTTGCTCGACACCATACCCTTTGAAGCCATTTAGCGAAACAGCCACACTTACTCTAAAAAAATGTCAGACGAGTAAAAAAGCTGACTTCTTTCTGGTGTAAAAGTTAGAGGGCGGAATGTTGTGAAATTGTAAAGTTTACCGGAGCACTCACTTAGTGTGTCTACTCCATCTACCTCTCAAACCGGAAGTCTCTATGTAAGAAGATTTTAATAAGCTCTTCCACATTTAAGGTAAATTGACATATTAGAGGCAAAATGCATCTTCAATATACAGGTCTCTCCCCACAACTGAAAACAATCGCACTTAAGTGATATACCATTCGTTCTACAGGTATGTAGTTATAATCAAGTTTTTTCTTATTAGTTAATCCTATATGATATTTTCTGTAATTTCAGATGTTGACAGCGGGTCCAGAATACTCGTCGACAAGATGTCCTACATCGAACTCTGGTGTCAACCAACAGCCGTCTTTGTTCTGAACACTGAACTTGACCAGTTTTCCAACAAGCAGACCAAGAACAGGCTAAATTGCAATGCAGTTCCAACGCTCTTTAATTTCCCTAACCCACCGAAACGTCTGATTTCCCAACGCAGGTTACTCAAGAGGAAGAATGAGAACCTCCCGTTACCCACACAAAACGACGATTTATTTATTATTGTATATCTCCCGCACAAAAATTATGTAAATTATGTAAATATTACCATGAATGACGGAAATAAAAAGTGTTTTCCTCGTTTATGAAGTTCAATTTAGAATTATTTGATATTGTGGAGGTTGGTGCTGACCCACAAATGTGTCGTTATGAGACATTCACATTTTAAAAATCCATGTCTCAAAAAAAAGCAAGATCCCCATGTTATTTGACCAACTTATCAGCTGAATTTAAATATGTAGGTATGTATGCACTACATTGTATTACACTAATATAGAATGAAAGAATGGAAAAAATATTTTGACATTGTGTTCATGGATATTTTATTCACAATATTAGGTTTTCATATATATATAATATATTGATTGATTAGTAGGACTGGATGTTACAATCCGTAAGATTTCACTACAATTGACATTCTTGGGTATGACCACTAGGTGAATTTGCTACCAATCAGACACATCTTCAGTTGTGTACCTCAACGTCACTGGGTGTTTCAGACTTTTATCACAAGACACCCTCAGTCGAGGCAGGCCCACCGCAGGTTGATCAGACCTGGGTGTGTGTCTTATTGTTAGCCTCTAGATGGTCACGTGGCAGCCCAGACAGCATCTTTCCTCTTCAGCCACAGTCAGTGACTGCTCCGTTCGGCCGCATTGGCAAGTTCTTTTATTGCCCTCCTTTGTGCCTACCCTTTGACTCCTACTTCCCTCAGTAGCCATGCGGTGGAACTGGCTACAAAGCACCTGCACCCCACCTCCACTGGACATACCCTTGCACCCCAACCTCTCTCCTCTGCCTCTGCTGCAAGGTTTGAATATCAAAGCTTTTTCCTTTCATAAGCCTCGCCCACAGATTCAGATTCAAATTCAGATTCAATTTTAATTGTACAGTACAGAGACAACGAAATGCATTTAGCATCTCCATGGAAGAGCGACATAGCAAATGATTTGAATAAATAATAATAAGTGTCCGGGGGGGGGTGGTGATTGGCAGTCACCGAGGTACGTTGTTGAGTAGAGTGACAGCCGTCAGGAAGAAGCTGTTCCTGGACCTGCTGGTTCGGCAACGGAGAAACCTGTAGCGCCTCCCGGATGGTAGGAGGTTAAACAGTCCATGGTTGGGGTGAGAGCAGTCCTTGGCGATGCTGAGCGCCCTCCGCAGACAACGCTTGCTTTGGACAGACTCAATGGAGGGGAGCGAGGAACCGGTGATGCGTTGGGCAATTTTCACCACCCTCTGCAATGCCTTCCGGTCGGAGACAGAGCAGTTGCCATACCATACTGTGATGCAGTTGGTAAGGATGCTCTCGATGGTGCAGCCGTAGAAGTTCACCAGGATCTGAGGAGACAGATGGACCTTCTTCAGTCTCCTCAGGAAGAAGAGATGCTGGTGAGCCTTCTTGATCAGAGTTGAGGTATTGTGGGTCCAAGAGAGGTCATCAGAGATGTTGACTCCCAGGAACCTGAAGCTAGAAACACGTCCCGTTAATGTGGATGGGGGTGTGCGTGCCGCCTCTGGACTTCCTGAAGTCTACAATGAGCTCCTTGGTCTTCTTGGAGTTAAGGGCCAGGTTGTTGTCAGCGCACCATGCTGCTAAGTGCTGGACCTCCTCCCTGTAGCCAGCTCATCGTTGTTGCTGATGAGGCCAATCACTGTTGTATATTCTGCATACTTGATGATGGTGTTAGTACCATGTACAGGTGTGCAGTCATAGGTGAAGAGGGAGTAGAGGAGGGGGCTCAGCACACAGCCCTGTGGAACGCCGGTGTTCAGGGTGAGGGTTGAAGAGGTGTGCTTGTCTAACCTAATAGACTGGGGTCTGTTGGTTAGAAAGTCCAGTATCCAGTTGCAGAGGAAGGGGTCGATGCCCAGGTTACCGAGTTTGGTGATCAGTTTTGATGGTATAATGGTGTTGAATGCTGAGCTGTAATCGATCACAGCCTCCTCCCATGGGACCGTCAGTTCAATTATGAAAATACGCCGACAGGAGTTGGACCAGAGAACAAGGTCTGGTCGCAGGTTGGTAACTGCGATTTCAACTGGGAACGAAAGCCTCTGGCCTAGGTCAACACGCATTTCCCAGTCCCTGGCTGCGTTCAGTGGGCATGAGTTGAGAGGCGTGGGGTTAGTCCTCCGTTTCTCTCCTTCCCGGATGAAGGATGGTATTTGCGGGAATGTTATCTGGGCATTGATAGGCATGGCGTTGGTGGTAACTCTCTTGCACTCGAGTTCAGCTGCCAAACACCTCAGCACCTGGTTGTGTTGCCAGGTGTATCTGCCTTGTGTTAGGCTGGTCTTACAACTCGACCAGGATGTGCTTGAGGTTTGCTGGAACTGCACACAGGGGGCAGGCGGGATCCTCTCCCAGCCAAAGATTTAGGTTTGTGGGAGAGGGAAGGACGTCATATGTGGCTTTGATAATGAAGCTCAACTGATTTGACTCCATGGTCCACAGCTCTCTCCATGTGATCTTCCTCCTCTCAACGCCATCCCACGTCATCCAGCGGCCTTGTTTGGCTTGGGATATGGCTTTGGCACACCTGGCTGCTTCTTCCTGGTGTCGCACCTCCTCCACCACCAGGTGCTGACGTTCAGCTGGTGTAGCCTTTTGCCAGGTAGGTTTCATTGCTCTCACGCCAAAGCCCCCTCGGCCTTGTTGGACATGGCCCACTATGTCCCGGTATTGGAGGGCGGATTTTGCGTCCAGTACCACTGCTGCTGGAGTCCATTTCTTCCCTGTGGCTAGGGTTGGAGCAACACCTCTTATTATTGGGTCCCGGGATTCTGTTAGTGTCATGTCCAGCCTCACTTTGGCACATTTGTATTCCTCCACCAGGCTTGAGACTGGCAGTGAGAGGGCTCCATTCCCATAGAGTCCTATGCTGCTGAGGCATCTCGGTAGCCTAAGCCACTTCCTCACTTGTGAGTTCACCAGTCTCGCTAGCTGGTTGGCATGGGATAAAGTGACCTCGTAGATGGTAATTGGCCACATGAGTCAGGGCAGTAGACCGAATTGAAGGCACCAAAGCTTCAGCTTCCCTGGGAGAGCAGTGTTGTTGATTTGCTTGAGGCCACTGATAGTATCCTGCCTGAGTTGTTCCACCTGCTCTGCATCTTTGAGGTATGCGGTGCACCATCGCCCGAGGCTTTTGACAGGCTTCTCCAGGACAGTTGATATTGACTCATTATTGATGCGGAACCTTTCGTCAGTGAGCCGGCCTTTGACGATGGAAATACTGCAGGATTTGCTGGGTTTAATCTCCATTCGTGCCCATTTGATGTTTTCCTGGAGTTTATCCAGCAGGCGTTTGGTGCATGCTTTTGTTGTTGTTATTGTGCTCATGCCATCCATGTACGCCCTGATTGGAGGAAGACGCAGCCCACTCTTCAAGCGTTCCCCTCCGACCACCCATCGTGATACCCGAATAATGAGCTCCATTGCCATGGTGAAAACCAGAGGAGAAATGGTACAGCCTGCCATTATGCCTACCTCAAGGTGCTGCCAGGCGGTGGTGTTGTCCTGTGTTGTGATGCAGAACTGGAGGTCCTGGAAGTAAGCTTTTACCAGCTTTGTGATGATCTCTGGGACCTGGAAGAAATTAAAAGCTGCCCAAAGAGTCTCATGGGGCACCGAACCAAAGGCATTGGCAAGATCTAAGAAAACCACATGCAGAACCACATCCATGAGAAGGAACTTTGAGATCTATTTTTCTCTAACTTGCCTCTCACACACAAAACACATTCAGATATATACATATACCCCCTGCTCTCAATTGCTTTACGTTTGGCGCATCTGTGCCCAAGATGTGACTTTCCATTCTTGGACATCCAAAATGTTGGTCATTTTAAACTGAAGTGAATGGGAACTTCTTCTTGCAGAGGCTGATTAATTCTTGGAACATTCAATCCCTCAGGGTGCAGACATAGAGCACTTTAAATATTTAAAGGCGAGGTAAATATTTGAAAGCCTGGGGAATTCAGGTCCATGGGCAACTGGCACAGAAGAGGACTTGATGCCTGGAGCAGATCAGGCATGAACATAGTAATTAATGCAGGGCAGGCTTGAGGGGCCAGGGAGCCTACTGCTGTTTCTGTATTCTTATGATCATAGCATAGAATTGATAATGGGATGAAGAAATCATAATTCAGTCACACATTCTTCTGTGTTTTGGGGTAGCTGGCACAAGCCTAATAAATATATTGTCCTATACAGAGGGCATATATTTTAACCATATAAACCATATAACCATATAACAATTACAGCACGGAAACAGGCCATCTCGGCCCTACAAGTCCATGCCGAACAAATTTTTTTCCCCTTAGTCCCACCTGCCTGCACTCGTACCATAACCCTCCATTCCCTTCTCATCCATATGCCTATCCAATTTATTTTTAAATGATACCAATGAACCTGCCTCCACCACTTCCACTGGGAGCTCATTCCACACCACCACCACTCTCTGCGTAAAGAAGTTCCCCCTCATATTACCCCTAAACTAATATGAACTAAAACTAAATAAAACTAAAATAAAATTTTATTTAATCTTTTGTGTTTTTAACGAAAGGGAGTATTTTTGACTAGCTGTGAACCTTGCTTACTTACCAAAGAGCATATTTTGAAAATCCAGTGACTCCTCTGTAGAGATATTTAAGATGGAGACAAAAGGAACTGCAGATGCCTGAATCTGAGTAAAACACAAAGTGCTGGAGTAATTCGGCAGGTCAGGCAGCATCTGTGGAAGAAATGGACGTGATGTCTTGGGTCAAGGGCCTTCTTCAGCCTGGGCATTGTTTTGAGTCAGAACCCTTCTTTAAATTTAAAATAATAATTGGAAAAACCATCTTTGAATGTGTTTCTCAAGCAGACCAAAGCACCAAAATGTTTTCTGTATAACTATACATGATTTGCATGATTTATTCATTTGTCCATATTATGGGGTCGTTAAAATTCATGCTCAATTTTCTTTTTCTGCAGCCATTTATCTTGGCCACATAATTTGCAGCACAGTTTTAAAAATGCCATTAAACATGTATTAATACCATTACACGGTTCTTTTTTTAGTTGATACATCTGTTATAAATATTGATCTGGGTTGCTTGTCAGTTGCTAGTCTCTTCAGCATGTCAGAGTTTTCTGTCAGCTACAGGTAACATTTCGCTCTCTTACAAACAAATGACTCTCTGGGCTATATATATATATATATATATATTTTTTTTTTTAAGAATAAAGAAGAATCAAAGGTCACAGCAGGTTAGTACTCCTTTTGAAAAGTTAGATTTTATACCCACCCATCTAAAGCTGACATCTCTTTGCGTGCTCTTGTACTCTCCACCTTCCCCTTTGCTCTATCTATTGTACTTGAGTTTGAACTGATTGTATTGATGTATGGTGCATCTGATCTGTTTGGATAGCATGCAAAATAAAGCTACTTGATACATAGAAACATACATAGAAACATAGAAAATAGGTGCAGGAGTAGGCCATTCGGTCCTTCGAGCCTGCACCACCATTCAATATGATCATGGCTGATGTGACAATATGATCATGGCACATGTGAAAATAATAAACCTAAACCTAGATATTTTTTCCACAATTCAAATGCCATGTTTATTTTTGGGAATCAAATAGCCACCAGGTGGTGCACTATGCTCAGTTTAGATCTAAACACAATGCCGCAAATAAACCCAGAAATTTGACGGTGTAGTGCCGTAAATCATGATAGTAAAATGAAACTTAATCACCATGAAGAAACAAGGGACTGCAGATACTAGATTGTGTTTATAATTTGTTTGGTTGTTTTGTTGTTTGTCTTTTGCACAAAAGTCCGCGAGCATTGCCACTTTCATTTCACTGCACATCTCGTATGTGTATGTGACAAATAAACTTGACTTGACTTGCCCCGTAACATTGATTACACTGCGAGTCGGGTCAGGTCGGCTCCGGCTACTAAAATGGGCGGGGAAAAATGCCCAGGATCCCCTCCGTAGCGTACTACACGATAGCCCATTGTATTTCGCAGGAGTGGCCTATCTTGCTCTGCTCTAAGATCTTTGATGGAGAGAGAGTGGAATCAAGGGCTGGGTTGAAGAGCAAGAGGAATCACAGCGGTGGAGCAGTGAGAGAGGATGTTGCTGAACTCTCGTCGTCGGGCAGGAGGAATCAGAGGGGGAAGCAGTATCCTGGAGTTAATTTGCAGATTGGGCAGCATCTCTGGAGAACATGGATAGGTGACGTTTTGAGTCAGGACCCTTCTTAAGACTTCTGATGAGGGGCTCCAACACACATCATCTATCCATATTCTCCAGAGATGCTGCCCGACCTGCTGAGTTACTCCAGCCTTTTGTGTCATAACCTGGTATTGTTTAACATGGAAATCATGATAAATTATTTTAATTGATATGAGTTAGTTTTGGGTTTCACTCACATTTCCCTGCATCATCCCATCCATCATATTCCATCTCTGCTGTGATTATGTATCACTAGAGCCTGTATTTCAGAGCTCCTGCAACGGCGACTTCTCCCGCCCGAGTTGCGGGGTCGAAGAGCTCCTGGAGCGGGGCCTAACATCACTGCCCCGCGCGGCTTGGAATGGCCGCGGGACTCTGCGAGCGCACGCCGGGGGCTCTAACAGCAAGACCCGGTGTGCGACCTCGCACCACCCGGCGTGGCTTTAATGGCCGCGGGCCAATCGCCATCGCCAGCCGGGGGCTTTGACTTTGACTCTGTCATCGGGGGGGGGGAGAGTGCAGTGGAGAGATAAGTTTTTTTTGGCCTTCCATCACAGCGATGTGATGGATGTTTATGTAAAATGTAAATTATGTTGTGTCTAGGGTCTATTTGTTTGTAATGTATGGCTGCAGAAACGGCATTTCGTTTGGACCTCAAGGGGTCCAAATGACAATTAAATTGACTATTGACTATTGACTGTATGCTGCTATCCTGATGAACCTTTCCTAATGACCTGTTGCCGGCGTTCCAACTCCGGAGGGAGGAGACGACGAGAGGAGCGCATGCGCGCCGCCGAGTTTGGGAGAGAGCGGGTGAGAGAGAGATACGCATGCGCGCCGCAAACTGTGGCGAAGCGTGAGAGGAACGCATGCGCGCCGCCGAGTCCCAGGGGGGCGTGTTGAAGAGCGCATGTGCGCCCCCGAGCTCTGGACAAGCGGACGTGGTGCGCATGCGCGCATCAGAGTCCGAGAGGGCGGGTGAGAGGTGCCGCGGGCGCGCATGCGCGTTGCCCTGCTCGTGCGTCAGCCGGCGTGAGCGACATGTCTCTCGCGGAAAATCAGGGCGGCCGCCGGGCGAGGGCCGGGATTAATGTGGCGGCACTCGCCGGCAGGGACACGACAGGCTGAAAAACCCCGGCCACTCCGTACTCAGCGCGCCGTATTACTCTCCTTCCTCGGTGAAGAAATGGCAGCACAAAAGCGAAAAGCGGCCTCCAGCCCGGCGAAGGCGAAGCGAGGGTGAGTGAGTGAGTGAGTGGACGGCCGACCGGCCGGCGGAGAATCTCGTCAGGCGGCCGCGGGACAAAGCCAGAGTCGGGGTCGGGGCTCGAACCCATTGCCTAGGCCACGGGGCAACTCGCAGCTCGAGTTCGCTCCGCAGTGACCGGGTGAAAAGGCTCCTGGGGTTGTCACCACTCGACGGCAGCTTTCTCTGCCCCAGAGGTTGACGACCGGCACCGCCATGTTGCAGTCGTCCCCTCTTCCCCTAAATATTGATTTCCCCGGTGTTTTGCTTGATTTAAAAATCGCTTTATTTATATCCTAGAGTCTAGACGATACGGCCTTCCTTTTGAGCAACGTGTTGGTAGCGGGCAAAAATATCGGTGTTATTTCAGGCCATGGTCGTTAGTAATGACAATTATACGTGCAAAAACAACTTGGATCATAGTGGACCTTAAATTTGGACTGCACGTTTATAAAGTAACCTTGTGGAAAAATAATAGGAACGAAAAACGGAATGATGGAAATCTGAAACTTAAAAACAAGAAATGTTGTTTAACAATTAACAATTAACATTAATGAAATTTCAGTCTTCATATTTAAACTCTTCTGGTCCAGCCTCTTGCAATTGACTTAACTATCCATTTTCCATATCGGTTATAAATTGTTAATCACAGATTTATTATTTCCAATATTAGCATTTTATCTTTAACATAGAAACATAGAAGTTAGGTGCAGGAGTAGGCCATTTGGCCCTTTGAGCCTGCACCGCCATTCAATATGATCATTCAGATTCAGATTCAATTTTAATTGTCATTGTCAGTGTACAGTACAGAGACAACGAAATGCATTCTTCATGAATCATGGCTGATCATCCAACTCAGTATCCCGTACCTGCCTTCTCTCCATACCCTCTGATCCCCTTAGCCACAAGGGCCACATCTAACTCCCTCTTAAATATAGCCAATGGACTGGCCTCGACTACCCTCTGTGGCAGAGAGTTCCAGAGATTCACCACTCTCTGTGTGAAAAAGTTCTTCTCATCTTGGTTTTAAATGATTTTCCCATTATCCTTAAGCTGTGACCCCTTGTCCTGGACTTCCCCAACATCGGGAGCAATCTTCCTGCATCTAGCCTGTCCAACCCCTTAAGAATTTTGTAAGTTTCTATAAGATCCCCTCTCAATCTCCTAAATTCTAGAGAGTATAAACCAAATCTATCCAGTCTTTCTTCATAAGACAGTCCTGACATCCCAGGAATCAGTCTGGTGAACCTTCTCTGCACTCCCTCTATGGCACTAATGTCCTTCCTCAGATTTGGAGACCAAAACTGTACGCAATACTCCAGGTGTGGTCTCACCAAGACCCTGTACAACTGCAGTAGAACCTCCCTGCTCCTATACTCAAATCCTTTTGCTATGAAAGCTAACATACCATTCGCTTTCTTCGCTGCCTGCTGCACCTGCATGCCTACTTTCAATGACTGGTGTACCATGACACCCAGGTCTCGCTGCATCTCCCCTTTTCCTAGTTGGCCACCATTTAGATAATGGTCTGCTTTCCTGTTTTTGCCACCAAAATGGATAACCTCACATTTATCCACATTATACTGCATCTGCCAAACATTTGCCCACTCACCCAGCCTATCCAAGTCACCTTGCAGTCTCCTAGCATCCTCCTCACAGCTAACACTGCCCCCCAGCTTCGTGTCATCCGCAAACTTGGAGAAATTGCCTTCAATTCTCTCATCCAGATCATTAATATATATTGTAAATAGCTGGGGTCCCACCACTGAGCCTTGCGGTACCCCACTAGTCACTGCCTGCCATTGTGAAAAGGACCCGTTTACTCCTACTCTTTGCTTCCTGTTTGCCAGCCAGTTCTCTATCCACATCAATACTGAACCCCCAATGCCGTGTGCTTTAAGTTTGTATACTAATCTCTTATGTGGGACCTTGTCGAAAGCCTTCTGGAAGTCCAGATACACCACATCCACTGGTTCTCCCCTATCCACGCTACTAGTTACATCATCGAAAAATTCTATAAGATTTGTCAGACATGATTTACCTTTCGTAAATCCATGCTGACTTTGTCCAATGATTTCACCACTTTCCAAATGTGCTGCTATCCCCATCTTTAATAACCGACTCTAGCAGTTTCCCCACTACCGATGTTAGACTAACTGGTCTGTAATTCCCCGTTTTCTCTCTCCCTCTCTTCTTAAAAAGTGGGGTTACGTTTGCTACCTGCCAATCCTCAGGAACTACTCTAGAATCTAAAGAGTTTTGAAAGATTATTACTAATGCATCCACTATTTCTGGAGCTACTTCATTAAGTACTCTGGGATGCAGCCTATCTGGCCCTGGGGATTTATCGGCCTTTAATCCATTCAATTTACCCAACACCACTTCCCGGCTAACCTGGATTTCACTCAATTCCTCCAACTCCCTTGCTATTTCCGGCAGATTATTTATGTCTTCCTTAGTGAAGACGGAACCAAAGTAGTTATTCAATTGGTCCGCCATATCCTTGTTCCCCATGATCAACTCACCTGTTTCTGACTGCAAGGGACCTACATTTGTTTTAACTAATCTCTTTCTTTTCACATATCTATAAAAACTTTTGCAGTCAGTTTTTATGTTCCCTGCCAGTTTTCTTTCATAATCTATTTTTCCTTTCCTAATTAAGCCCTTTGTCCTCCTCTGCTGGTCTCTGAATTTCTGGCTAATTTGTACGCATCATCCTTCGCTTTGATACTATCCCTGATTTCCCTTGTTATCCACGGATGTACTACCTTCCCTGATTTATTCTTTTGCCAAACTGGGATGAATAATTTTTGTAGTTCATCCATGCAGTCTTTAAATGTCTTCCATTGCATATCCACCGTCAACCCTTTTAGAATTAATTGCCAGTCAATCTTGGCCAATTCGCATCTCATACCCTCAAAGTTACCTTTCATTAAGTTCAGAACCATTATTTCTGAATTAACAATGCCACTCTCCATCCTAATGAAGAACTCAACCATATTATGGTCACTCTTGCCCAAGGGGGCACGTACAACAAGACTGCTAACTAACCCTTCCTCATTACTCAATACCCAGTCTAAAATAGCCTGCTCTCTCGTTGGTTCCTCTACATGTTGATTTAGATAACTATCTTGCATACATTCCAAGAAATCCTCTTCCTCAGCACCCGTGCCAATTTGATTCACCCAATCTATATTTAGAATTTCAATCTTCAGATTATGCACTCGAATGTGAGATTCAGTAACCTGTGCAAATAGTGTAAGTATTCTTTGTTCCTCATAATTTAAACAACTTCAAATCTCCTTATTTGTGAACTTAAAAGAAATATGATGCCTAAAAGAATAAAATACTTGAAGTAGTCACACATAGAAAAGTGCAGTTCAAGTTTCAAATCAATGTGCTTCATCTGAAGAAGGGTCTTGACCAGAAACGTCACCCATTCTCTCCAGAGATGCTGCCTATCCTGCTGAGTTACTCCAGCTTTTTGGGTCTATCTTCGGTTTAAACCAGCATCTGCAGTTCCTTCCTACACATGCTTCATCAGAACAACTTGTATAAATCCATGAATTCTAATTAGGCCTTTATGTAGGGCGGCCAACAACTGTTGGACTCTCTTATCCTGCCCAAATCTCAGAAAATAAATAAGTGAAAATTCGATGATGCCAAAATTTTACAATTCAGCGACTTTTTTTGTTTTTAATTATTTGTTTTCTACCTCTGTGCTTTCACAAATAAAACACCCTGTTGGGGGAAAAAAAATAGCTGGGAAATTTGACATTGGGTTTCGGTATGTCTATTGACATTTTCTCACTGAACATAAAAGGAGACACCATTTTTTAAGTCGTCAAGTCAAGAGAGTTTATTGTCATTTGTCCCAGATAGGACAATTAAATTCTTGCTTTGCAGCAGCACAACAGAACATTGTCGGCATAAATACAGATCAGTGTGTCCATATACCATTAGAATATATATATATATATATATACACACACACACACACACACACACACACACACACACACACACACACACACACACACACACACACACACACACACCCTCCATCACACACACACACACACACACACCCACACCCCCCTTTTATCCGGTGTTCCGAAATCCGTCCATTTTTTTCCCAGGATGTCGTCTGCACAGCAAAGCTCGCGTTTGGCGCCAAACTTGACCGGAAACGACCCACGGTCAACCCAGGGCTGTACTACTGTAGCGGCTGCCTCCTCCCCGGAGACCGGGGAGACACTTAAACATCTGTAAATCATTGATTAAATGTTAGTCAGTTAGTTTGGAGGGCTTTTATGTGAAGGGGGGGTTGAAGGGGTAAACTTTAATTCTTAGTCCCCTACCTGGTCGGAGAGACGGGGAGCGGTCAATGCCTTACCGGGTCGCTGTGCAGTAAGCTCCACAGCGCTGTGGCCGGTGGGGCTGCGGGCGGCGCCGGTTGTAGCTCCGACCCCGGCAACTCTACCCCTGGCTGCGAGGCGCTCCAAATCCAGCGCCGCCCGCGGTCGGACGCCCCCCACCCCAGCTCCGCAAATGTTGGGAGTCGGCGGCGTCGCAGCGCTGGGATACCAGCGGGAAGCGGGCAATGCCTTACCGGGTCGCTGTGCGGTAAGCTCCAGGGCGTGGAGGCTGCCTTCTCCCAACATTCGCAGAGCTGGGGTGGGGGGCGTCCGCCCGCGGGCGACGCTGGATTTGGAGCGCCTCGCAGCCAGGGGTAGAGTTGCTGGGGTCGGAGCTCCAACCGGCGCCGCCCGCGGCCGGACAGAGCCCCCAGCTCCGCGATATTGGGAGTCGCCGACCAGGTAGGGGACTAAGAATTAAAGTTTCCCCCTTCACCCACCCACCCCACCACCACCACATAAAATCCCTCCAAACTAACTGACTAACATTTATGCAATGATTTACAATGATTCCCCGGTCTCCGGGGAGGAGGCAGTCGCTCCAGACTTTTGAAGCCGCCCGCGCTACCTACCTAATCTACGCTAAAAATCTTCCATTCGGAAATCCGAAAATGTCCGAAATCCGACAAGTGTCTGGTCCCAAGGCTTTCGGATAAAAGGTTGTGCACCTGTATATATAATATATATATATACACATACATACATACATACACATATATATATATATACACACATATATATAACACACACATATATATATACATATACATATACATAAATATATATATATATACATAAATATATATAGACATAAATAATCAGATATAGGACAATAGGCTGTTAGTGCAATAGGATCAGGACGTGTTGTTTACTAACGTTTAGTGGCCGGCTATGTATTGCAATTATTTACTTTGAACTGGAATTAAACATTGAGCATAGAACATAGAATATTACAGCAGAAGAATAGATCCTTTGGCTCGCAACAACATGTTCCTGATGTTAGGAAGGTCCAAAACCAGGGGCCACAGTTTAAGAATAAGGGATATGCCATTTAGCACAGAGATGAGGAAAAACATTTTCACACAGGGTTGCGAATCTGTGGAATGCCTCAGAAGGCGGTGGAGGCCCGTTCTCTGGATGCTTTCTAAAGAGAGTTAGATAGAGCTCTTAAAGATGGCGGAGTCCGGGGATATGGGGAGAAGGCAGGAACGGGGTACTGATTGTGGATGATCTGCCATGATCACATTGAATGGTGGTGCTGGCTCGAAGGGCCGAATGGCCTACTCCTGCAACTATTGTCTATTGTCACTCCCTAGTCCCTTTGAACTTTCAATTTCTGAATTCTCTCCCCATTTAGAAAATAGTCTGTCAAGCTCTGTTCGAATTTTATAAATCTCAATTACATCCCCCCCCCCCCCCCACTGACTATCTTTGTTTTCACTGGAGTTTAGAATATCTAATCTCCTTGTACAGCAGTCCTGCTGTTCCAGGAATCAGGGTCTCTTGAACCTTTGTTGAATTCCCTGTATGACAAGTATATGCTTTTTTTGGATAAGTGGACCAAAATTGCACAGATACTCGAGAGGTTGAGTATGTGTATAAGAACACTCGAGTCACTTTACATCAAACTTCTCAATTTACAACACTTAAGTAACATGATGCCTATTATTCCTCCCAAAGTAGATAACTTCATATTTATTCACATGATGCCAAACATGCCATTGCCTTTCCCACTTGTTTCCACATGAGCCACCTTGAAGATTTTTTCTTTCTCTTCACAATTAGCATTGTTGACAAACTTTATGCCTCATCTAGCTTTCTTTTTAATTGAAAGATACAGCATGGAAACAGGCCCTTGGCCCACCAAATCCATATTGACCATTAATCACCCATTCACATTAATTTTATATTTTCCCATTACTTTCCCAAGTTTAATAGCCTGATGGCTGTGGGGAAGTAGCTATTCCTGAACCTGGTCGTTGCAATCTTCAGGCTCCTGTACCTTCTACCTGAAGGTAGCAGGGAGAGGAATGTGTGGCCAGGATGGTGTGGGTCCTTGATACTGCCAGCCTTTTTGAGGCAGCGCCTGCAATAGATCTCGATGGAAGGGAGGTCAGAGCCGATGACGGACTGGGCAGTGTTTACTACTTTTTGTAGTCTTTTCCTCTCCAGGGCGCTCAAGTTGCCGAACCAAGCCACGATGCAACCGGTCAGCATGCTCTCTATGGGCACCTGTAGAAGTTAGAGACAGTCCTCTTTGACAAACCGAGTCTCCATAATCTACTCGGGAAGTAGAGGCGCTGATGTGCTTTCTTAATAATTGCATCACACACATAATACACACATAAATAAATAGATAAAGTGCAATAGGCTGTTGTAGTTCAGAGTTTGGTTGAAGTTGTGTTTAATTGTCTGATGGCTGTGGGGAAGAAGCTGTTCCTGAACCTGGATGTTCAGGCTCCTGTACCTCATACCTGATGGCAGCGGAGAGATGAGTGTGTGGCCAGGATGGTGTGGGTCCTTGATGATGCTGGCAGCCTTTTTGAGGCAGCGACTGCGATAGATCACCTCGATGGTAGTGTAGCGGCAGATTATATCGTTCAAGAGATTACCCCTCTAGAAGTGGACTACATGGTTACGGGAAATGTTGTTATACGCATGCGAGCTCTCCGCCAGAGACCTTCAGAGCTTCTTCACAGATAAATCTTCTTAACAGTCTTTTGATTAATAGATTCTTTATTGTTGATGAAAAACAATAAAGTATACATCCAACTTCTCTTCCGATTTGTACACAATAATCTTCATCGAACTCTAGCATTGCTTTAAAAGTTAGAAAACTCCTCGTGTCTTTGTTATACTTCGCATGGTCAAAAGGTATGCCTTCCCCATGCTGGTCCAGAGTTTAACTTCCAGGAATTTGAAGTTCTTGACCCTTTCCACCATCGACCCGTTGATATAAACGGGACTGTGGGTCTCCATCCTACTCCTTCCGAAGTCCACAATCAGTTCCTTGGTTTTGCTGGTGTTGAGAGCGAGGTTATTGTGCTGGCACCATTTGAGCAATCGGTTGATCTCACTTCTATACTCTGACTCGTCCCCATCAGTGATGCGTCCCACAACCGTGGTGTTGTCGGCGAACTTGATGATGGAGTACGCACTATGTCCAGCTACGCAGTCATGAGTATAGGGCTGAGCACGCAGCCTTGAGGTGCTCCCGTGCTGATTACTATCGAGGATGACACATTTCCACCAATACGGACAGACTGTGGTCTGGATGAGGAAGTCGAGGATCCAATTGCAGAGGGATGCGCAGAGATCCAGATCTGAGAGCTTGGTAACCAGCTTGGAGGGGATGGTTGTATTAAATGCCGAGCTGTAATCCCTTGCTGTAATCAATGAATAACAGCCTGACATATGAGTTTTTGTTGTCCAAGTGGTCCAGAGTGGAGAGCCAGTGAGATCGCATCTGTTGTGGCGGTAAGCGAACTGCAGTGGGTCCAGGTTTTTGTCGAGGTATGTTGATTTGAGCCATGATCAGCCGCTCAAAGCACTTCATCACCACAGACGTTAGAGCCACTTGTCAATAGTCATTGAGGCATGTCACTTTGCTCTTCTTGGGCACTGGTATTATTGATGCCCTTTTAAAGCAGGTGGGAACCTCAGACCTCAGAGGTTGAAAATGTCCGTAAAAACTCCAGCCAGTTGGTCCGCACAGGTTTTAAAAACACAACCGGGTATACCATCAGGTCCAGGCACTTTCCGAGGGTTCACTCCTCTGAAGGATCTTCTGACGTCAGCCTCTGTGACTGACCGAAATACCATCACGGCGAATGGGGGCTCAGGAAGGCACATCAGTGTTCTCCCTATCAATGCGCGCGTAAAACGCATTGAGCTCGTCTTGGAGTGATGCTTCGCTGACATTTGAGCTGCCTCCTGATTTTGCCTTGTAGGAGGTTATTGCATTCGAGCCCTGCCACAGTTGCCGAACATCTGTCTCATCCTCCAGCTTGGAGCAGAAGCCCCTTTTGGCCTTTTTGATGGCCTTACCAACGTCGTATCTGGACTTCTTGCAGACCTCTGTACCTCCAGTCCTGAATGCCCGGGATCTGGTCTTCAGAAGAAGGACGATCTCATGGTTCATCCAAGGCTTCTGGTTAGGAAACACTCGGGAGGTTTTTGTGGGGATGCAGTCCTCCACACATTTCTGAATGAAGTCTGTAGCGACTGTGGCGTATTCATTCCAGTCTGTTGCCGAGTCCCTTAACATTGCCCAGTCTATAGACTCCAAACAGACCTGGAGTTGTTTCTCTGCCCCACCCCCCTCCCCCGACCAGCTCTGTACAGTCCTCACCTCTGGGGGTGTGCTTTTCAATTGCTGCCTGTAGGCAGGAAGAAGCGGCACCATGGTCGGATTTACCGAAGTGAGGGCGAGGGATAAAATGATAGGCATCCTTGATGGTCGTGTAGCAGTGGTCGAGGGTGTTTGGTCCTCTGGTGCTGCAGGAGACACGTTGGTAGAAGTTAGGGAGCGATTTCTTAAGGTTGGCTTTGTTGAAGTCCCCGGCTACGGTGGTAAATGCCTCGGGGTAAGCCATCTGGTGCTTGTTGACCATGGGGTGCAGCTCCTCCAGTGCCAGACAGATGTCTACCTGGGGTTGGGTGTAGACCGCGGTCAGGATAATGGAGGGGAATTCCCTTGGTAGGTAGAAGGGACGGCACTTCTCCGCCAGATGTTCAAGTTGTGGAGAGCAGGAGTTGGATAGGACTGCCACATCTGAGTACCACGCAGAGTTGACCATGAGGCAGACGCCCCCTCCTCTCCCTTTCCCAGATGCCTGCGAATGGTCCATACAGTGGGTGGAGAACCCTTCAGGCTGGACCGCTTAGTCTGTGGTTTATAGGTACAGTACTTTCTGTACCCCCGCGCCTCTGCGAGGTCGGGGATTCCCCTCTGTTCAGGGATTCCCTTACCGTCGCTATCTTCTGGAATTCGCAGTAGCGTTAATGCATTTAAATGCGTTAGCAACTCGCTACTTACATCGTTGATTTCTGCAGATTCTTTGGTACAGATGAGCTCAGAAAAACTATATTTGAATATTTTCTGTTGTGCTGCTGGCAAAATGTCGCCGCAGGTAAGCGCCATCTTAGCTGGAAGTGAACAAGGTTTTCTAATTTGGCACATGTTCTCGGAACATGTTCAAGACCACTCAATCCAGCCTGAATGTGTATACCTCTGCATAAATGCTTTAATGGCTGTCTTCCAGCAAACAAAGTTAGGATCGATCCTGACAGGGACATTCATGTTTTGCTAAAGTCCAGGTCTATGGCTTTCAAGAAGGATGATTCCCCAATGTATATTAAGACTGGTGGACATCAGTTGGTTAGAATGGATCATAACATTTCCTCCATGCTGACCCACAATATTGGTGCCCCTCAGGGTTGTGTGCTCAGTCCCTTCCTCAACTCCCTGTACACCGATGACTGTGTGGCCAAGTATGGCGCTATCTCGATCTTTAAGTTTGCTGCTGATAATATTATTATTGGCTGGACAAAATACACCAAACGGGATATCTATCTGGTCAATTTCTGGGTCTTAATATTTAGCTGTGGATTCCCATTTTCCAAAAACTGCTGCCATATTTTCTGCATTACAATGATGATCAATAATGGCTTCACAAAAGCAAAATAGGTTAGAAATTCAGTAGGTTACTCAACGTTAATTTTCTTTTTTATGTTTCAGAAGGAACTAGCAAATAACCTTTCACTTTTGCATTTTGGTGAAAGTATTGTCACAATGTATTAGATTCGGAATTGTAAATTTCATTAAAGTTTGCCTTTGCTGAGAGGACATTTGTTGTCAGGGATGGTGTCATTCAGCAGAGGCAGATTTTAAAAGATTTTTATTATGCAAAATTTTCATCATAAGAGGAAGGGAGGATGTAGGTTTATTAGCATATTTTGTTATTTATTTTAAATTGCTAGTGTGAAATCATGTATCGGTACTTGATGTCCAAATATTTATCATTGCTACTGTGTAAAATGTGTAACCTCAATGTTAAATTTTGTGTAATTTTGGCTGCTGTATAACCAAAATACTTTTTCATCTTTTTTTACATTGTTTTATCTTCATGATTTGATTGCAAGTCTCTAAACTGAAACCACTTGACCCATTCTGTTGTGTTTATTGTATTAATTATATTACTTCAGGCAAATGTTTTCCGATGATAAAACAATGCAATTTAAATGTAGGAGTTTTAGTTGGTAATTATTGGTACATCATCCTTATTGAATATGGGTGATCTGAAGAAGGGTTTCGGCCCGAAACGTTGCCTATTTCCTTCGCTCCATAGATGCTGCCTCACCCGCTGAGTTTCTCCAGCATTTTTGTCTATGATCAAAAAAAGGGTTCACCTTTATCCATTCCTACTGCTCTCTCAAAAATGTTCTTTGGTGCTGATTTATTATATGGACATAATTATTTCTGGTAAACACTAAGTGCTGTTTGCTTTTGAAATGATATTTTTTAACTCGCACATAGCAATAGCTACAGCTATTTAGTAATTTTTTCTTTTATTTGATAGGTTGATCTGGACAAAGAATGGCTCAACAAGAGGCGAACCTTCAGCCAAAAAGAAACGTTTGGAAGAAAAGGTGACATCACCTCAACTTAGGTTTACAAAGCAGTCAGCTGCTCCACTATGCAAGGCAGCCAATAATAAAGGAGCTTCAAAATCACTAAGAACAGCTGTTACAATGAACAGATTGTCATCAAAAACAACAACAAAGCTAAAGGGTAAAGAAACAAAGGTCATTAAGAAAAATAATAGAATGGTTCCTTTGAAGAAATCTACTAAATCTTTATTGAAAAATAATGTATCATTGAAATCTTCCCAACAGAAGAAGTCTGCTGTCTCTCCAATGTCCAATAATAAATCTGACAAAGTATTAGCTGGAAGAAAAGCCACACGGAAACTGAATAATGCAAAAATTGTGTGTAGAAAAATCCCAGTGAAAATATCACAGAAGTTTCCTCAGAGGAACAGAACTTCTCAGGTACGACTTGCAAACAAAGGCCTACTTATTTCCAAAAAGACTTGTTCTAAAAAGCTTTTAAAAATGTCACAACAGAATTCTCGGAGAAAAGCTGCACAAAAGAGAAGTAAATCATTATCAAAACAAAAAGAGACTAATTCTTTAAGAGCTACCACCAAGGGATCACATCAGAGCATGAAAAATGTTAAAGTTCAATCTAAGTTTGCTGTGAATGTACCCAGGAAGAAACCTGCAAAGAAAGATACAAAGTCTTTGAAAGTAACTGTGAGGATTTCCAAGAAGCAACCTGTCAAAAAAACGGCAAACATTGTGACACGCAAGAGTAATCGTTCTAAACAAATAACCTCTCATAAAGAAAATAGAACTGTAGCAACAAAGGTTTCTTCAAAGAAAATTTCTGAGAAAATACAAACAAGAGCAAAATCTGTGAAGAAGTTACAACTGAAAAAGACCATGAGATCAGAGAGATTACGATGTTGCCTTGCAATTAAGGATAAGCTTGAAGCTGATACTGCAAGAGCTCAAACCAAGTCTATTCAAATTATTTCAAAAGAGAATATTGAACAGGTAGTTAATTCCAAGTCGAGGTCTGGGACTCAACAAACGTTGAATGAAAGACAGACCAGGTTTTCTCAGAGACTGAATCTGAACCCACATTTAACAACACAATCCCTCCTTTCCATTGACAGTGCATCGAGTATAGCTCCCATTCAAAAGAAACGGAGAAAAAGGGCATTTAGTGACTTGTATCCTAAAAGTCCAGAGAATAAAGGTCCTGTGAAAAAAAAAGCGAAAGTTACAAGAACTAAGTCAGAGAATATAAAATCTCCAAAGAAGAAAGCTTCAGAAATTACAGAAAAAAGACATGGAAAAGGTGGGAGAAAAACACCAGTAGTAGAAGTTATGAAAGCTGCCAAAAAAAAGAACTCCAAAGACGTGGAACCACAGGTACACAAAGGGAAATGTGAATTGGGGAAACCAAAAAATAATCCTGATGGTGATATTTTGACGGCTTCAAAAACTTCGCAAGAGCAGACCAGTAAGCCTGTTTCGCAAAATCATTCCAAAGCAAAAGTTACAAGAGCAGCTTCATGTGCAACATTGGAAAGTGATGCAAAACTGAAAGGTGTGGTTCAGAAACTGGCAAAGGCAACAAATTGCAGTATTAAAGCGATTAAAGAAAAAGCTGGATCAGAAACATCAAATGAAAAGAAACAAAACAAGATTTTGAATAATGGTAGAGGAAATAATAAAAAGATAAATGTGAACAAAGATGAACAAGGTTCAAAGCAGCCTTCAACTATTCATAAATCAAATAAAAATACAGTCTCTAGTCCTAAAACAGCAGTGAAAATCCCATGTCAAGAAGCTAATGATAATGCTAAGTGTAAACGACAAAGTATTCTTGAATTGTGTGAAGAAATTGCAGAAGAGATAGCTTCTGATACTCTAGATCTTTCAGTGAAAGAGGAGTCTACAAAGATGGAAAATAAAAATATCCAAAAAGAACCAGAAATCATACAGCCTACAAGTACTGAGAAAATGCAAAAGACAAAATCAATTTATTCCAGCCTCAACAGATTCCAATTTTCAGGCCAAAAATGTGTAAAACGTAAATCAATTGAGCATCATAGATTTGTAACTACAAGGAACACTTCACAGAAAGGATGGAACAGTTGGACTAAAATTAAACAAATTAAAACTGATCAAAAAAAATTAGCTACCATCAATTCTACGCACAACAAAGTAAGAAATGTGCAGATTAGGCAAGCTGTTTCAGAAGTAGTAGTCCAGACAATTAAGGTAAAGAAAGAGAAACTGGCAAATGGGGTACCTATGCAGAACAAAGAAGAAAATGACACCACATATAACCAGCATAAATCAAAAACTGTTGTTTCCCAGTTGGAAGTTGCAAGAGACATCAATAATGATCAAAGGACTACAAAAGACAGTATTCCAGAAAAAATTAAATTAGTGAAATTGTGTGACGTGGAGGAGGATGAGGCAGAGGTGGCAAAACTGGAAACAGAATCTGAAGCAGATGAGGTATTTTGCATTTCATTTAATCATTTTCTTTCAATAGTTCAGTATGTTGTTGTTCACGGTACTTCGAAATTACAATGCAAGTGATCATTCTGCTCACCCATCTGTAAATGTCAGCCAGATTTTGCTTTCTCCCCGACTTTCCACTCCTCGTGCAAGAACCATGTGGTTTCATTCTTGTCACAGTGTAACTTGTATGTATTTCAAAGGTAGACACAAAATGCTTGTGTAACTCAGTGGGACAGGCAGCATCTCTGGAGAGAAGGAATGGGTGACTTTCTGGGTCGAGACACTTCTTCAGACTGATGTCAGGGGAGTGGGCGGGACGGAGATAGAATGGATTTATTTCATTCGCAGTCAAAGTAACTACAGTGTCCAATTTATGAAGTGTTGTGAATCATCGGCAGTAGACTTTTATTTCATCGTTATTTAGAATTCCTTGCCCATAAGGCACATGGTACTCCAAGCGTGGTCTCACCTATACAACCACTTCCAAATGCCATGCAATAAGGTATTTGCATTTCAAATTGCTTGTTCTGCCCACATGGTAATTTGCTGTTCTACAAACCAGCATATCAAAGTTATTTTATTTGAGAGGTTGGTCCGCATGCTAAGCAAGTTCCAGTTAATATTTTGGAAGTTAAAGCCACCAGGACAACTCTGTTTAAGAGGGAACTGCAGATGCTGGAGAATCGAAGGTTACACAAAAAAGCTGGAGAAACTCAGCGGGTGCAGCAGCATCTATGGAGCGAAGGAAATAGGCAACGTTTCGGGCCGAAACCCTTCTGTTGGTTTGGCATCTTTCGGTAATCTCCACATATCTGTTCCTCTATCCCTTGCTTTCTATTGGGGGGCGTACATTACATTCCAATTGGAGCGCTTGCTCCTTTCTCGTTTTTAAGCTCTACGCTTATTGCCTCAGTGGACAAATCCTCCAGTGCTTCCTAGAGTGCCACCATGATAGTGTCTGTGATCCACCTGTCTTTTCATCTCTAGCCTTTGTCCAGCCATCTGCCTGTCAACAATCCCCCTCGCCTGTATCCACCTATTACTTGCCACATGTCCTTCCTTTGTTTAATTACAAAGGGAATTCCAGGAGAGTGAGCCTCACATCAGTGGTTGGGAAGCCATTGTTCAGGATAGGATTGTTTCTCGTTGGAAAGGAATGGATTAATTAAAAAGGCTTTGTACGTGCTGGGTCGTGTCTTACTAATTTGATCACGTTTTTTGAGTAGGTGACGAAGATAATGGATGAGGGTAGGGTGGTAGATGTTGCCTACCTGGGTTTTAGTTAGACATTTGATAAAGTCCCCTGTGGTAGGCTTATCCAGAAGATTAAGATGTACTGAAGTATCGGGTTGTTTAGATTCTGAACTAGCTTACTGATAGAAGACAGAGTTGTGATGGAACAACAATATTCAGGCTGGTGGCCTTTAACCAATGGAGTTCCCCAGGGATCTGTGCTGGGACCTCGGCGATATACATAAACATAGATGGGTTGGTTAGTACGTTTACAGGTGACATCAAGATTGCTGGGGTTGCGGATTGTGAGGGAGGCTGTCAAAAGTATGCAGTGGAATATAAATAGGCCACAGAAATGGGTGGAACAATGGCAGGTGAAGTTTAATCTGAGCAAGTATGAGGTATTGCACTTTAGGAGTTTGATGGTAAGAGCAAAATTTACAATTAGTGGCTTGACCCGTACCAGTATTGATATACAGAAGGATTTTTGGGTCCATGTCCATAACTCTGTGAAAGTGGCAATGTAAGTAGATCAAGTGATAACAAAGGCATATGGTATGCTTGCCTTCCTTCATTGGTCAGGAAGCCATGGTGCGACTTTATAGAACTTTGTTTTTTGGGAATTTTGATTGCAGTTCTGGTCACTTAATTGCCAGAAGGATGGGGAGGCGTTTCCTGAATGATGCCTGGATTAAGGGGTTTTAACTTTAGGAAAAAATTGGGCAGACTTGAATTATTTTACAAGATACAAGATACATTTAATTGTACCTTGGTGGGCGGCGCGCCTCTGGTCTGCAGCGGCCTCTGCAGTCTGTCCGCGTTTTATTATTTTCTGTCTGTTTTTATGTAGTTTTTGTTATTTTTTGTTGGGGTGTGTGTGTGGGAGGGGGGGGGAAACTTTTTAAATCTCTCCCTGCACGGGAGACCCGACCTTTTCTCGTCGGGTTTCTGTTATCGTTGGGGCTGCAACGAGGAGCGGCCTCCAACAGGAAGAGACCGGGGACTCTGGTGCCGACGACTCACCGTCGCCGTCGCGGGGCTGGCCGAGTCCGGAGCGGGTGGAGCGGTGGAGGAGCGCTGCTGCTGCTGCTTCGGCCCGACCGGAGAGTCGGAGGCTTTAACGGCAGGTCTGTGGACGGCGGCACCGGGAGCCCGCGGGTCCCTGGAGGGAGACCGCTTTTCAGGGCTCTCGCAACGGCGACTTCCCCCGCCCGAGTTGTGGGGTTGAAGAGCTCCTGGAGCGGGGCCTACATCACCGCCCCGCGCGGCTTGGAATGGCCGCGGGACTCTGCGAGCGCACGCCGGGGGCTCTACCATCAAGAACCCGGTGTGCGACCTTGCACCACCCGGCGTGGCTTTAATGGCCGTGGGACAATCGCCATCGCCAGCCGGGGGCTTTGGCTCTGACATCGGGGGGGGGGGGGGGGGGGGGGGGGGGGGGAGAGTGCAGTGGAGAGAAAGTTTATTTGGCCTTCCATCACAGCAATGTGATGGATGTTTATGTAAATTATGTTGTGTCTTGGGTCTATGTGTCTGTAATGTATGGCTGCAGAAACGGCATTTCGTTTGGACCTCAAGGGGTCCAAATGACAATTAAATGTATCTTGTATCTTGTTTTCTCTGGAACACTGGAGGTTGCAATGACAAATAATAGACGTATATAAAATTATGAGAGCCATGGATAGGATACAGAGTCAGAACCTTTTTATCAGGATGGAAATATTAAATACTAGCGGGCATATATTTAAGGTGAGAGGAGCAAAGTTTTAAGGAGATTTGCAGGGTAAGATTTTTTTTTTTACACAAAAGATGTTGCGTGCCTGGAATGTGTTGCCAGGGGTGATGGTGGAGGCACATATGACTGGCATTTAAGAGACTTTTACATAGATACAGAATGGTGGGATAGGGATTGTGCAGGCAGATAAGAGGTGCACTTCACATCATGTTCGGCACAGATGTTGTGGACTGAAGGACCTTTTCCTGTGCCATACTGTTCTATGTTCTGTCCTGCAGCCTAAGCGATAGTAAAGGGTGATTCTTCAGCAAGTGTCTACGTTGGTGTACTGCTAATTTGATGCTTTTTTAAAATTTGTAATTCTATCCCATTTCTTCTTTTTCTATATTGTTAATAAACATAATCCTCATAAATAAAGATCAAACCCTAAATGAATAAAGTGTTTAAATTTTTTTTTTTTTTAATTCCTGATGTTCAATGCCACCGCCCCCCTCACCTCCCCGAAAACCGCATGTCCTGATGGTTACTATACTATTTCAAGTCGGCATATCTATTTAATTGGGGGATCTATCTGAAATGAAAATACTTTTAAATGGTAGGTATTAATAATTAAAATATTTATCACCCTTAAAAAAAATTCCTCTATTCTTGATAAAATTATAAATCTTACCATTTTTTCAAAAATTTCTTGTCCCGATGATTGGAGTCATTTACCGTCACGCTCCTTTGTTGAGCCGTCCCACATGGCTATAAATAGAATAGACGCGAACTTCTGACCTCAAAAGACGGCGGAATTCAAAAGTCCCCTGCCTTGTGAATTACTCCTGATTCGCGGGACGAGAAGCATGTCAAAACTCAGTTTCTTGCTGCAGAGCGGGTACGTACCTTTATTCAGCACCATCTTCGAACGGTGCTGAACTTTTAGAACATTTTTTAAAAATGTTTTTTTTTTAATTTATTCTGGAGAACAAATCGTGCCATGTGCCATTCTTCCAAATAATATGGCCAGGCATGGCCTTCCAGCGAGGCCATCCTGGGCTAAAGGCTTGGGCTACCATTCCCGTCACGACCACATCTGCAACTTAACCCCCGATCTCCATCCAGCTCCAGCTCCAGCCGGACACAAAGCTGTTACAGCCGTTGCATCTTGCCATGACGCGATGTCCCTCTTCAGCCCTTGTTTCCCCCCACCGGGGCTTTGTGTCTGGCAGGAGATGGATCTAGAGCTGCTGGAGATTGGGGGTAAGTAACCCTAGCCCTAAACATAGTTTTAATCATCTCCATCATGCGACGCTACCAAACTTGATCATCTGCACCATATGCTGGGTCATATCCATCACATTAGTATTTTATGCTCATAATGTGTAAAATAATACAACAATTACCATAATTATCCATTGTAATTGATAAATGAACAGTATGCTTCTGCCTATTCATCTGAAGTTAATATTGTTTTAGAGGAAGTTGGTGAAAAGTTATGTGAAGGTTACCATTCTTCCTAAAAACCACCATTTATTCCGGCAATAAACTGTTACAAAGGTTTAAAATCAATGCATTAACTGAAAGTTTTTTGGTGGTTTATTAGAGGAAGGTTTGGGTGGGAAGGGACAAATTAACCAGGGACTTACGGAGGGAGCGGTCTCTGCGGAAAGCCGACAGGGGAGGAAATGGGAAGATATGGCCAGTGGTGGGATCCCGTTGGTAAACAAAAAAGCTTGAGAAAATCAGCGGGTAAGGCAGCATCTATGGAGCGAAGGAATAGGTGACATTTCGGGTCGAGACCCTTCTTCAGACTGATGTCGGGGGGGGGGGGGCGAGAAAAAGAAAGGAAGAGGCGGAGACAGTAGGCTGCGGGAGAGCTGGGAATGGGAGGGGAAGGAGGGAGAAAGCCAAGACTACCTGAAATTGGAAAAGCCAATGTTCATACCGCTGGGGTGTAAACTACACGAACAAAATATGAGGTGCAGCTCCTCCAACTTGCGGTGGGCCTCACTCTGGCCCTGGAGGAGGCCCAGGACCGAAAGGTCGAATTCGGAATGGGAGGGGGAGTTGAAGTGCTGAGCCACCGGGAGATCAGGTTGGTTATTGCGAACTGGAGGTGTTGTGCGAAGCGATCGCCAAACCTGCGCTTGGTCTCACCGAGGTTGATCATACGCTGAATAATCCAACCACATTTTTGTTTGGAAGTGGAAAGAAATAATAGAAATTGCATTCATTGTAAAGTGTAAAAAGAGTTGAGATACTGTATATTCTGTATTATAATTTTGCTGCATGTCATTATGGTATATATCATGTCCTGAATGGTGAATATGTTAAGTTTGCGACTTTATTTGAAGCAGAAATAATATGTGAATGCTTCATTGAGCATAAATCCGACTGGTAACTACGCACTTCGTCCGAGCACATTATCGCACGCGTCATGCAAGCCGTCTTAAATGACAACCTAAACTGTCATTTGGCAACCTAAAAAGCTGCCTAGGTTGCCCGGCTGGAAACGGAGAAAAAAAGTTGTGAAGAGCCCTGGTATCTCTGGCTTATTGAAAGTTATCTGGCTTCTTAAAAGTGTCTCCACCCCTTCTCCCTCCCTCCCCCCTCTTTTAAAGGGTTGACCGTACACTGTGCTAGCTGTCTTAACTTTCTCTTCATTGCAGTGTGTGTCTATCACCTTGGCTTTGCACTATGTCAATTTCAGCAGCGCTCCCACCCCACCCCCCCCCCCCCCCCGCGCTTGCCCGGCCCCCGTCTTTGCGATGTGTTTGCGTGTGTGTGTGTTCCACTCTGACAGCCGCCGTTCCAGTTCCCGGTTTTTCTGGCGATTGCCGGCATCTTGACCGTCGCCGGCAGTCTGCTGAAAAATCACCTGAGTGGTACAGGCCCATATAGGTAAACATATTTCCTCTATATGACGGTTTAGCACTCAACTTCACAGATACATTTGTCATTACATTTTTACCCATGAAAACATTTATGCAAACATTTAATTCAACAAATAAAATCAAAAGAATTTTAGAATCTGCAACTTTTAGCACTAATAGTTTTGTCAGAAAGTTGTATGTGTTATGTTGCATTCCTGTTTGAATTATATAATGCTACTTGCAACATCAACAAGGACATTTGGTGTATTTGTGTCTGTAAATCTTAAAAGTGTTGTAAAATGTTCCAAAAATCGCGTTTTTTTCCAATTGCTGGCAGCTAAATCTTTAGGAATATGAGAAACAATCAAGGTCATGGAGTTATACTTGTATAAATTGTAATATATATTCCTCACCATTGAATTCGCTATATTATTTTTAAAAAACTTGGATAACTTTTTTTAAAATGTTACATCATTGGAACTCCTTGGTGAAAAAGCCTGTCATATAATTAAACGCAGTTCTTTAAATCCCCAAATTTAAAATGTTACAAGTTATTTATTTTTGGTCTCCTCCAGCTTCAGAAAGATGCCTTCTCACAAAGAGAAGGATCCAAAATTCACAAGCCAATTTGGAGAAACACTATTATGTAAGAACAAACTTATAATTTGCCTTTGGCTATGCCTATTTCAGTGAGTGTTACAGAAGTAGTAGAACAGTAATCTTAGTCTAAACATAACTTCAGATAGGTTAAAATTACCCCTTGAATAGGTACTATAAATGTGGCCTTATGCCTATTAATAATTTATCTTCTGAGGCCCAAGACTTACATACTTTCAGATATTCCTTCCCTTATGGACTGATGGGCATTTCTTTTAACATTGGGGAGGAAGTGCTTGGATCTGGATAGTGGCAGAGAGAGCCCTGGGTTTGATGGGAAGGCGGGCGGAGGGTTGAGGCATCAGCCAGCGGACAGGGTTGTGGCATTAGGGAGGGTGGTATTAAGTGTTTCAGTTAGATTGGAAGTGTGAACAGTGTGGAACAACTTTGGTTCTATCTGAAGTTGATTTCCAGTAGGCTCCTTGGTCCATTATGCAATGAAGAGGGTATTGGATGCCATGAAGACCTGCTTTTGTTCAATTGATCCTCCCAGTACAAAGTATTCCCTTGTTTGGGTGAAAATCTCAGAAGAGTACCCAGGTATGTGTTGTATGCCATTGGGTTTCATTGCACATTTGAAGTACCTCTGTGTTGTGTCAAATGCACTGAGGACCAGGAAGAATAGTTATTAACCGTAATCCATGTGGTAAGTTTTCAATTTACTTAACTAAATATTTTCTTTCTAAGAAATTCATTGCGTGTATTATGTGCTTTTAAATCCAACATTGTTAATATTTCTTGACCAAGTCAATTTGTATAATATTTGTCCGTGAAAACATGATATATCATGCATTTCTAATTTGCTTACAGCCAATTAAAAAAGAAACAATGTTTTCTCCAGAATTTTAGATTACACTTGGAATCAAGTCCTGAATGTAGTCCAGAAAAAAACTGTGTTACAACATTACTGCTGAAACCTGTCAAGGAGCAAGTGGAAAGTGAGTCAGGTACAGTTGGACATATCATTATCATTGCAGTATATCAAGAAAGATAGAGCTTGTGTACCTGCTTTTGGTCTGTCATTGGATTGTGTTTTAGTTACATGTATGTTGTGTTTAGACCATATCTGTTTGCAGAGCACTATTTTAGACAACAGAATTGTTATCCCCATTAGATCCAAATTCTTACCCTCTTCAACTTTTCCATCCATATTCCATAATAATACTTTGGTATAAATGAAATATTTTTCCCTCTTCCATCTCTTTTTACATCTTCATAAGTTACTTGCAAAAGATGGACTGCGTGGATATTTCATGTTTGGTAGTTTGAGCAAAGCTACTGCTATTGCTATCTCCAGTCACAAATTGACCATGTACTGTTTAACTAGTTGTACTTTCATCTTTGAATGATTTTAAGCTGTTTTAACATTGTGGGTCAATTATGTTTGTATGTAGCAAATATTTAATTATATTTTGCCTTTTATTAATTTTCATATAATGGTTGTTCAGAGCAGTCCAAAAATGTTTGTTTTGTTCATTTAAAATTGTAGGGTCATTGCTGAAGGAAACTGTACGGATTCTCTTCAGTAATCCAGATTCAACAGAAGTAAAAAATGAAAGGTACTTGTCATAGTTTTAGATTAGTTAAGAGGACGTTATTTACCTGAACGGTACAAATGAGTGAAATATATTCATATCGCTTATGGATAATTGCATTAACCAGCCAACCTTGAAATTTGATCAGTTTGATCAGCACGAGTTAAAACTGGCATGTAAAAAAGGTAATGCCACTGTGGTGATGGGGGATTTCAACAGGCAGGTAGACTGGGAAAATCAGGTTGGTTCAGGACCCCAAGAAAGGGAGTTTGTAGAGTGCCTCCGAGATGGATTCTTAGAGCAGCTTGTAATGGAGCCGACCAGAGAAAAGGCAATTTTGGATTTAGTGTTGTCCAATGAACCAGATTTGATAAAGAGAACTAGAGGTAAAGGAACCACTTGGAGGTAGTGATCATAATATGATTAGTTTTAATCTGCAATTTGAGAAGGAGAAGGTTAAATCGGAAATGTCAGTGATGCAGTTGAACAAAGGGGACTATGAAGGCATGGGAGAGGAGCTGGCCAAGGTAGATTGGAAAGGGATCCTAGCAGGAATGACAATGGCAGGAATTTCTGGGCATAATCCGGAAGACGCGCGATCATTTCATTCCAAATAGGAGGAAAGATTCTAAGGGGAGTAGGAGGCAACTGTGGCTGACAAGAGAAGTTAGGAATAGAATAAAACGAAAAGAAAAGATGTATAACACAGCAAAGAGTAGCCGGAAGCCAGAGGATTGGGAAACTTTCATAGGACGACAAAAGGAAACAAAATGGACAATACGGGCTGAAAAGATGAAGTACGAGGGGAAGCTGGCCAGGAATATAAAGAAGGACAGTAAAAGCTTGTTTAGATATGTTAAGGGAAAAATAATAGCAAAGTCAAATGTGGGTCCCTTAAAGGCAGACACGGGTGAAATTATTATGGGGAACAAGGAAATGGCAGAAGAGTTGAACAGGTACTTCGGATCTGTCTTCACTAAGGAAGACACAAACTATCTCCCATAAGTACTGGAGGACAGAGGATCTAAGGGGGTGGAGGAACTGAAAGAAATGTTCATTAGGCGAGAAATAGTATTGGGTAGGCTAATGGGACTGAAGGATGATAAATCCCCTGGGCCTGATGGTCTGCATCCCAGGGTCCTCAGGGAGGTGGCTCTGGAAATAGTGGATGCATTGGTAATCATTTTCCAATGTTCAATAGATTCAGGATCAGTTCCTGTGGATTGGAGGATAGCTAATGTTATCCACTTTTCAAGAAAGGAGCGAGAGAGAAAACAGGGAATTACAGACCAATTAGCTTGACTTCGGTGGTGGGAAAGATGCTGGAGTTAATTAAAGAGGTAATAATGGGGCATTTGAATAGCAGTAAAAGGATTAGTCCAAGTCAGCATGGATTTATGAAAGGAAAATCATGCTTGACTAATCTTGAGATTTTTGAGGATGTGACAAGTAAAATTGATGAAGGAGAGCCAGTGGATGTAGTGTATCTAGATTTTTAGAAAGCCTTTGATAAGGTCCCGCACAGGAGACTGGTGACTAATATTAGAGCACGTGGTATTGGGGGTAGGGTGTTGACGTGGATAGAAAATTGGTTGGCAGACAGGAAGCAAAGAGTAGGAGTGAACGGGTCCTTTTCAGAATGGCAGGCAGTGGCGAGTGGAGTGCCGCAAGGCTCAGTGTTGGGGCCGCAACTGTTTACCATATATATTAATGATTTGGAAGAGGGAATTAGGAGCAACACTAGCAAGTTTGCGGATGACACAAAGCTGGGTGGCTGTGTGAATTGTGAAGAGGATGTTAGGAGGTTGCAGGGTGGCCTGGACAGGTTGAGTGAGTGGACAGATGTGTGGCAGATGCAGTATAATATAGATAAATGTGAGGTTATCCACTTTGGCGGCAAAAACAAGGGGGCAGATTATTTTCTCAATGGGGTTAGGTTGGGTAAGGGGGAGGTACAGAGAGACCTGGGTGTTCTTGTACACAAGTCGCTGAAGGTTGACATGCAGGTACAGCAGGCAGTGAAGAAAGTTAATGGAAAGTTGGTTTTCATAATAAGAGGATTTCAGTATAGGAGTAAAGAGGTTCTTCTGCAGTTGTATAGGGCTCTGGTAAGACCACATCTGGAGTATTGTGTACAGTTTTGGTCTCCTAATTTGAGGAAGGACATCCTTGTGATTGAGGCAGTGCAGCGTAGGTTCACGAGATTGATCCCTGGGATGGCGGGACTGTCATATGAGGAAAGATTGAAAAGACTAGGCTTGTATTCACTGGAGTTTAGAAGGATGAGGGCGGATCTTATAGAAACTTATAAAAATGACTAGATGCAGAAAAAATGTTTCCAATGTTGGGCGAGTCCAGAACCAGGGGCCACAGTCTTAGAATAAAGGGGAGGCCATTTAAGACTGTGGTGAGAAAAAACGTTTTCACCCAGAGAGTTGTGAATTTGTGGAATTCCCTGCCACAGAGGGCAGTGGAGGCAAAATCACTGGACGGATTTAAGAGAGAGTTAGATAGAGCTCTTGGGGCTAGTGGAATCAAGGGATATGGGGAGAAGGCGGGCACGGGTTATTCATTGGGGACGATCAGCCATGATCACAATGAATGGCGTTGCTGGCTCGAAGGGCCGAATGGCCTCCTCCTGCACCTATTTTCTATGTTTCTGTATATAGACCACCCATTCTTGATAATGTTGTGGACAATTGCATCTGCGACAGATATTGTAGCAAGTTTATACTTCATGATGGTTTGCACAACACATGCTACAGATTGAGTCCAGCAGTTGTCCTTCAGTGCTTTACTAGCTCAGTCACTGGTGGTGCTACTAAGCACCATTTTTTCACACAGAGAGTGGTGAATCTCTGGAACTCTCTGCCACAGAGGGTAGTTGAGGCCAGTTCATTGGCTATATTTAAGAGGGAGTTAGATGTGGCCCTTGTGGCCAAGGGGATCAGAGGGTATGGAGAAAAGGCAGGTACGGGATACTGAGTTGGATGATCAGCCATGATCATATTAAATGGTGGTGCAGGCTCGAAGGGCCGAATGGCCTACTCCTGCACCTAATTTCTATGTTTCTATGTCTATGTTTCTAAGACATTCTTGATGATGGATATTGAATCTGTGCCATCCAGAGTGGTCTTGATGGCCTTGCTACTTTTCAGTACTGCTTCCATTTGTTGCTCAACAACAAGGATAACTTGAGTCATCTGATGGAGAGCGTTAGGTGGCAATCTGCAAATGATTTCCTAGCCTGTGTTCAGCCAAGCTCGGAGCAATGGGGAATCCACAGATTCACTCCTTTGGAGGCGTACTCAAGTATGAAAATTATCACCCCAATCCACTATGACCAAATCTGAAAATGTTATGTAATTGCATTTGACAGTATTTGAGGGGTTTCTATTTAAGCCGCGTGAGAGGGGAGAACCAATACATTTATAAACTAGCGTAACATTGGTTGAGAAATTATTAGCATTAATCTTTGGGGATATTGGATTAAATATCAATTTCAGCTGATCAGATAGTCAACATGCATTTTTAAAGGGGTGATATGGTTAATAAACCAATTTTTAAACAGACAACGTATATGGAGAAATGTCTGCAGTATTTATGTAATTCTTCAAAATGGCTGGTCAAAGCTCAGAACAAAAACAGTTAATTGACATGCCAAAAAATTAACCAAATATCTGGATACGATTTGGAGATAATATGTAGTCAAAATGAGTAAAATCACAAAATGAGTTTCAGTCGCCATGTAAATGACTTTAACGTTATGAAGGAGCCAAATATGGACAGCATTGCAAATTAGGTAAATGAACCCCCTACATTACTGTGATAGAAATTTATTAAGCAAATGGCCATTGTAGGTAAACAATTCTGACTTCCGGTAGCCATAGAAAATTGCATGTCTCTGTACATAGAAACAATAAAAATGGAGACCATAATGCCCTGTTTGTATGTATGATTTGGAAATAGGAACTGTCATTTTTGCTGCAGATATATAGTGACCTGGTTAGACCATACCTAAAGTTGTGAGCTGTTCTGATAGGATTGTGGACTAAAGGCTCCATGGTTTCATATGTTTCTAATGGGACTACCTAGCAATTTTATACTCTGAATGCAATGCCATAACCCCAAAAAATGTATATTCCTAGATAACCAGGTACTTGTTAGCAGAAACTTTGCCTGAATATTAGAAACAAGCAATTTTGTCTGCATTGCAAATGTTTGGTAGAACTCCAAAGGACCCATATACATTTTGGAAGGATCGTTAAATTCATCTCCTAGAACTACAAGATGAACTGTTCATATGACTGGTTCACTTATGATGTTGATTCCTTTTACTAAAATGGAAAACTAAGAAAATGTCAGTTCTCTTCAGTGCTGCTTCAAGTGTCCTGATTTCTGATGCCATGCATGACGACTATTATAATTAGGCATTAGAATACTGGCAGTTATTCATATTTTGCAAAAAAAAAATGCCTTCCTAACCCACGTTACATAGAACAGTATGTCTATGTACCGAACATGATGCCAAGTTAAACTAATCTGCTCTGCCAGCATGTGATCCATATCTGTACATTTCCTGCATATTCATGTGTTTATCCAAAAGCCTCTTAAACTTGCCCTGCATAACTCCTTTAAACTTTCCCACTCTAACCTTAAAGCTGTGTCCTCAGATATATTTTGACAGCCTTTGACATCTCCATCCTGGGAAAACAAAATAGACTGTCCACCCTAACAATGCCCCTCATAATTGTATATTCTTGTACCATGTCTCGCTACAACCTGCGATGCTTCAGAGAAAGAAAATCCTTCCAGTAAACGGGATGGCCAAAACTGTACATAATACTCTCCAAGTATGGCCTAAACAAACTATAAAGCTGCAAGATGACTTCCCGACTGATGAAAGCAAGTATAATATATGGGTTCTTTACCGCACTATCTAGTTGTGCTGCCATTTTCAGAGAGATATAGACTTGGAACGTAAGATCCCTCTGTACATCAATGCTGTTAAGGGGTTTGCCATTAACTGTATACGTTTCCCTTGCATATATAGATAGAGCCATTTATTTATTTATAATATATTATTTATTTATCACTAACAGAAGTTTCCTCCTGCCAGAATGCCAAGCCACTGTGGATCTCTGGATTCGAAGATTAAGATTCTTGGCCTCACATAGTAGACAAACTCCTTATAAAAACAATCGTCAATGAAATGTGCTGTATTCATTGCAGCTGGGGAATGGAATGGGGATATTCTCAACTGTAAATATAATTCCCAGTGGTGCTAGACAACTTTGTCCAAATGAATGTTGTAGAATTGAAAGTACAGTTTGAGAGATTTTTATTTATATCTTTTAATGAACAATGTGTCAACTTTTATTCTTTCAAAGTGTATCTTTGTCTAATCAGCTAACCATAGCGAAGAACACTGCAATCCCCCTTGAGTTTTCGGTACAAAAAGAAGCCAAGCCATCGGACAATACAGATGGAGGTGGGCTTCAACAAATAAACCTTGTAAGTTCAGAACTGAAATCATTATTAGTTGTAGGTGTTATTTCTGAGTCCAATTTAACATGTCAACTTAAAGAGGAAAAGTTGCAACACTTTAAAAAGGGCTCCTTATTAAAATGTAACCCAAGACATGATTGTCTATGCAGTTGGAGACCTGTGATATGACAAAGTGGCTAAATAACATTTCATGAGAAAGTCAACAAATGTGGTAGGTGGACTTTCATATACGTCCAGTAAAGCTCCATTAAACCAACACACTCGGGATTTGGTGCTGGACTAGCAGATTATATGGATTATCAGATGTTATTTATTAGTACTCCAAATACATCACAAATTCAATTAAAAGATGTTACAGAATATTTTGGCAAACCTGGTACTTTTCAAAGGATCCTGGGAAACAGAACAAGTAAGCTTCAATGGAGGTAAACAAAATTGGTGAGTTTAAACTGGTACCCAGCGAATGCTCAATGCATGAGGAATATGCCGTCAGGATTTCCACATGGCAGACTAGCAGAGTTTTACATACACTTGTCTCTAAATAGGGAAACAATCTGGTTTAAAATTCCTTGAACTGACTAGAGTGACTTCAGGACTTGTGGATAGCCTTATCCTTAAGCAGACTCCAGATATGTAGAGATGATTGAGAGGAAAAGTATTGAAAGGAAATTGTTTGCTGAAAATCGTCCATTGATTTATGCAAACTGCGCTGATTATTCAAATTTAGGCTTCCTTGCTCTACCTACTAGATAAACTAAGGTTGTTTTGGAGGAAGATAAATTGGGAGGTAAATAATAGTAAGAAATGGACTGTTAAGAGTTTTATAGATAAGTAAGGATATGGGTAGCTCTTTGTAATACATTTTTTTCTCTGTAATTGGTACAAACATCTGAAGGAAATATGAATAGCAAATTAAGCAATTGAAATGATAACACATTTTATGCATAAAATATTATGTGGGCATATAACGAATTATAACATATCTTTGCAGGATTCTGGGCAAAAAAGGATTGGAGCAATTTCTTGTACTACATGTGGAATGTTTTATGCGGCTTCTATCCCAGAAGATGAAGCTCAGCACTTTAAATTTCACAAGCATTTTATCAGTGCTGTGAAATATGTGGTAAGATATTAGTGCATTACATCACAAACTGGATGTCTAGTTATGCAAAGAATTGCATCAGTTGATCATTCAGAAATGTGACGTTTATGCTTAAAAAACAAAACAAAAAACAAATGTATACATGAATCTTTCTTCGCAGACGTATTTATCACTCTTCTAGTGCATTTCACCAACACCACCTTGTTCCTGCTTCACGCCCTTTGTTGCATCATATTCAAGCTTCAATGTTTGTATTTTTACCCCAGTGGAATAGTTGACTGGAAGCAATTCTCAAAGCATTGTTGGCACTGCTTTTTAGATGGTAGCAAGAATGCATATAATTTTGGTCTACTCTTTCCAATCCCTTTTAAAAAGGTAGCTTCATTCTCATATGTCAAAGATGGGAAATGTGGGAAGGGCAGATTTAATTCATGTGTCAAGATCTTACATTGTGCCATTATTTTATTACTGAGTTCCTTGTATTTAAAAGATATCAATTAGATATTTTTCTCAAATACTTTTAATCTTAACAGACTTTTTATAATTGTAATTCTCGCAATTAGAAAACTCTTAAGTATTGTTTTCTTAAGGCATAATATTTTGTAAACATAAACAATAGTAGTTTTGTATAAAAGCCTCTGAAGATTTTTGTGCGTACTATTTTAGAGTCTGCATCAAATCTAAAATAAATTGGAGATATTTTATCTAGTTGTATTGGTGGATGTTGATCTTTGCAAAATAATTTTTAATACGAGTCAAGAAGGCACGTTTAAATGTACTCTTTTCACCTTAATCTAGGGTTGGAAGAAGGAGAGAATTTTGGGAGAATATCCTGATGGTAAAATAATAATGGTACTTCCTGATGATCCAAAATATGCCTTGAAAAAGGTAACTTTTGTTGTATTAGTTTGGTTTTTGTACTTTGGTTCAGAATTGGTTCTGATAAATTCAGCAGGTTCTAGGTTTTAATTCAAATCTGTTATATTAAATTAATTTTGTGAAATTTCAAATGGCTTATGCATGATTATTCCAACTTAAATTGTTTCTATTTAAAATACTGTGCAACACCTAACAACCCAATATCCTGAAAACTTAAGCCATTAGAGTTAGTAACATTGAATAACATGTCCTGAAGATCCTTGTGTATCATAATTTGAATACTACACCAAAAGTAATATGTGGGCTTATTTAATACTGTAGATTTCTTGACCTTTGAGATAGCCATCAAAATGTTGTGTCTCATTGCAAATCCTACAGAAAAAAATAAAATGCATGATATAGACGGTCAATCTAAATTTGAAAGATTTTTTATGTTTAATGACATTTTTAAAGATCTATTTTGAAGTTAATTTCTACTAGAGCCACTGTTGGTCTCAGTATTTCTACTTGGTTTTTTTTTTTGCCTGCTTATTTATATCTGAATGGAATCTGACAAGCTCATCGCATTTAAGATTATGTAAACTTTTGAGTAGCAAAAGTAGCGATCTTGTTTTAATATTTTGGTGGGGATAATTTAAGGTAATTGAATTATTTATTGAGACCAATATATTAACAACAGGTTGAAGAAATCCGAGAGATGGTTGATAATGACCTTGGATTTCAGCAAGCAGAACTTAAGTGTCCATCCAGAACAAAAACTCTTCTCTTCATTTCCAATGATCGTAAAATAGTTGGCTGTTTGATTGCAGAACACATACAGCAGGTTTGTATTTTATTTTAACTTTGCTTTAAAATCTTCGAACTGAAAGTGTTCAATTTGTATTGTGCTAGTAGTACCTACAGTGGCTTGCAAAAGTTTTCATACCCCTTGAACTTTTCCACATTTTGTCACATTACAACCACAAACGTAAATGTATTTTATTGGGATTTTATGTGATAGACCAACACAAAGTGGTGCATAATTGTGAAGTGGAAGGAAAATGATATATGGTTTTCAAATTTTTTTACAAATAAAAAACTGAAAAGTGTGGCGTGCAAAAGTATTCAGCCCCCCTGAGTCAATACTTTGTAGAACCACCTTTCGCTGCAATTACAGCTGCAAGTCTTTTGGGGTATATCTCTACCAGCTTTGCACATCTAGAGACTGAAATTTCTGCCCATTCTTCTTTGCGAAATAGCTCAAGCTCAGTCAGATTGGATGGAGAGCGTCTGTGAACAGCAATTTTCAAGTCTTGCCAGAGATTCTCAATTGGATTTAGGTCTGGACTTTGACTGGGCCATTCTAACACATGAATATGCTTTGATCTAAATCATTCCATTGTAGCTCTGGCTGTATGTTTGTGGACAGATTCTCCCACCTGAGCTGTGGGTCTCTGCAGCTTCTCCAGAGTTACCATGGGCCTCTTGGCTGCTTCTCTGATCAATGCTCTCCTTGCCCAGCCTGTCAGTTTAGGTGGACGGCCATGTCTTGGTATGTTTGCAGTTGTGCCATACTATTTCCATTTTCGGATGATGGATTGAACAGTGCTCCGTGAGATGTTCAAAGCTTGGGATATTTTTTTATAACCTAACCCTGCTTTTAACTTCTCCACAACTTTATCCCTGATCTGTCTGGTGTGTTCCTTGGGCTTCATGGTGCTGTTTGTTCACTAATATTCTCTAACAAACCTCTGAGGCCTTCACAGAACAGCTGTATTTATACTGAGATTAGATTACACACAAGTGGACTCTATTTACTAATTAGGTGACTTCTGAAGGCAATTGGTTGCACTGGATTTTATTTAGGGGTATTAGAGTAAAGGGGGCTGAAGACTTTTGCACGCCACACTTTTCAGTTTTTTATTTGTAAAAAAATTTGAAAAACCATGTATCATTTTCCTTCCACTTCACAATTATGCGCCACTTTGTCTATCACATAAAATCCCAATAAAATACATTTACGTTTGTGGTTGTAATGTGACAAAATGTGGAAAAGTTCAAGGGGTATGAATACTTTTGCAAGCCACTGTGTAAAAGCATCTGCAGAGTTTAATTCCAACACAAGTTGTGTTAATCTTTTTTCTCTTGTTTTAATTAAGTTGGCAATTAAGATATTGACCCTCAAAAGAACACAAAGTTGCTGGAGTATTTGAGTGGGTGAGACAGCAGCATCTCTGGAGATGTTTTTGGCCGAGGCCCTTCTGAAACTTCACCTATCCATGTCTCCAGTGTTACTGCCTGACATGCCGAGTTATTCCAGCATTTTGTGTTCTTTTGTGTATTATCCAGCATCTACAGTTCTTTGCTTCTGCTAAATATTGACCCTGTTCAGATTGTTTAAATCCATCCTAATTAATTCCTTTTGCTGTTTAACTGTGTAGGGCTTCAGGGTTATAGAAGATAAAGCTATTCAACAATCATCAAATGATGCAATAATGCATGAACGCCAGCGCGCATGGTGTTGTTCAAAGAATCCAGAGCCTGCAATCTGTGGAATAAGTAGGGTTTGGGTCTTCAGTATGATGCGACGAAAGGCTATTGCTACAAGAATGTCTGACTGCCTCAGGTAAAGGGCAAATTGTGTACATGCTTTTGATACACTTTTAACATGTATATTATCCCAATAATCGGTAATGTTTTTAACTTAACTAAGTAATAAATGATTAACAATGCAACTGATTTTCATTCTTTCAAGTAATCAATCGAACATCACATCTCCATTTGCATTTCGTACATTTAGCCATGCATGATTTCAATATAATCATGCATAGATGTATATTATTCAATTCAACAATTCAACAATTCAAGTTTTTACTTTGCAACAATATTGTATGTGCACCTTCAGGCATGGGATACGATGGTCTTTTTTTTTAATTCATATTTTTGTGGACTAGACTTTGGGTCACTAAAGTGACACCAGACCTCACTCAATGCAACATAGCTTCCATAATTTCTTGCTACCGCTCCCAGACAATTTACAGTCCCTTCTGTTCCTCCTTGATAAGTCTTTCCTTTTTCTCACTGTTCTCTTCTGAAACCAATTTCTGTAAATCTTTCGCCATTTTTAAGTTGTCAAGCCTGCCGTAAAAATCTTCTAACCTCTATGTATGCGAAATGGGATTGGAATTACTTCACAAACAATATAAATTTTCAAACAAATTGATAAAACAGAATACATTTATTCTCATTTCTTTCCCCTTTCCATAGTTGCTACCATCCACAGTCACCCAGCTCAACCTTTTTAATCCTGATTGATACTGTCAACCACCCTGAAGATTCATCCCCTCCACCACCTATACAATGGTTGATACAAAGTGCTGGGGTAATTCAGCGGGTTAAGGCAGCAATTAAAGTTGAATCTGAATCTGATCTCTAGAGGACATGAATAGGCGACAATTTGGGTTGGGATCCTTCTTCATTGTAGGGGGGAGAAAGGTGGAAGAGAGGTGTGACAAGCCAAAGTGAGCTTTATGTCTCTGGCCTTTGTCCAACCTTCTGTAACCCAACCCCCTCACCTGAATCCTCCTATCATTTGCCTGGCTTTGTCCTGCTCCCACCTCTCTTTCAACTTTCTCCCACCCCCTTCTACAATGTCTGGAAAAGGGTCATAACTCGAAACAGTGTCTATTCATGCCAGCATTGTCCATTCATTGGGTCACTCCAGCATTTTGCTTTTTTTTTAAACCAGCATCTATAGTCCTTATGTGTGCACGCAATGGTTGCTATGTGCACTGTCTACAAAATGCACTGCTGTCATTCCACTAGGCTACTCTGCAAAAACTTCTTAAACTTTGATTTGTAATACCAAGAAGAAAAATACAATGCCATCCTTTGACTGAGTTTAAATCCTGGAATCCCTGGCTTAAATGTACTTTCAAGGGTACTGCAACCTTGTACTGCTCACCATCTCCTTCTGAGGGAAATTGGGAAGGGCAGTAAAAGTGGGTTTTTAGTTTAGTTTATTGTTATCTGTACCAAGGTACTGTAAGTGATGCCAAGCCCCTTCTGCTGTGTTGAATATGATTCTCAACTATGCACATTTGCATTGCTTAAATTCTTCCCCTTAATGTTCCTCATTCTCCATTTGGTTCGATTTCAGAACCAAGTCTTGTAAAACGTCAACTGAATGAAATGGCAGATAGTACACATGCAATGTTACAGAGGATAAAAAACACTTAATTTGAAATCTAACGACTTTCAAAGAGTTGTTGGAGTCTGTGTTTGTAGTTGCAAAAGGTCACATAACTTGAGGGAATGTTTTTTGGGTGGGTGTGGTTGGGGCAGCAAAAGAGGTGCATTGAAAACTGCAGAAATATTTAGGATTTTATTCAGCTATATTGTGCCTCGTAAAATGAGTTTATTAACATTTATGCAGTATTTAACTAAATTTCTAAATTTATTATTTTGCAGGAGTAATTTTGTATATGGTGCATATTTGAGTAAGGACGAGGTTGCATTCTCAGACCCTACTCCTGATGGTAAACTCTTTGCAACCCGATACTGTGGAACACCCAGGTTCCTGGTGTACAACTTTGTCAGCTAACCTCACAAGAAACTTCTCGACTTCTCGAAGTTTTTCTTTTCATATAGCCTTAGACAATAGCTGTAATTGTACATGAAGCTTCATAAAAAGTCTCAACAGTTTCAGGAGCTGGATTGTAGGAACTGTACTGCTTTTATATTACTGTGAACTCAGGACTGATGACAACCAATGGTTGTTTATATCATAGAAAACTGGAAATAATGCAGTAAACTTTCATCTTGATTTGTATTTGAAATTAAAGTTGGAAAAGTTTTATCTTTTGTCAGAAAAGCATGCCTTTATTTAGTTCAGTCGTGCTTACAGATGTTTGGATGTTTTGGTAAGCAGAGAGTTGTAAAAACCTATCGAATGTACATGATTAAAAACAGACATTTCATTTTCTAAATCTGCTCTGTGGCCTTTTTGGTCTGTATAGAGAGAAGAGAAGCAGCTTGGTCTGTGTATATACTGTACAGTGAGCAAGCCGTTTGAATGTGTTTTTGGAGAGTTGAGTAAGTAGTCTGATAACTAAATTATTATTGTGAAAGGTGCCTGTAACTTTCCTAGTTGTTGTTTCAGGGCTATCAGGCTGCTGCACTAAAGGCTAAACTGTTTTTTGAGGTTCTTATCAGTTGCATATTTTACTAAACTGTTAAAAATATTGCCATTGTTTCTATTTTGCTCTGAGAATAAGCAGTTGTCAGTGCAAAATTTAATACCTCATTTAATATTGATGTTGAACCACTGCAATATTTGGTGTCCAAGATCACAGTTGATACTTTGTATTAATGGCGCCTCTTGCTTTTGGAAAGGTTTGATAACTTAAGAGCAGCTTAAATAAATCTAATAACTGTGCCTTCTTCACTATCGGTCACAATTAGAGTTTGAATTTGATGGTTTTAACCCGTTTAAATATAGAATAGATTTCAAAGCTTTAGAGAAGATCAGTACTTTACAGGGATAAGTAGGCAAACTATTCCTGTAGGACATTCAATTTAAGATTTTCACACTACTTGTCATTGCTTTTAAAGTTCCGACCAGTTTCCTAGTGATTTTTCTGAATTTCAATAATGCTGAATAGTTTCCCAGAACGAGATAGCCCTAATCAAAAGCATTTGAAGTGAATTTATGCTTTTAAAAAGTAAAAAAATCTTGCATGTCAACAAATTGAGTCTTGTTAATCTTTCTTCGTATACGCGTTGAGATCACTTGATAGTTTAAAAAAATCTAAAATTTTATGCCGCCCTTAAGGAGTAAAATTGAAACGCTCAAGTAATGAAAATGTTGTTATAATTTTAATTTTTTGAATGTACCTGGACCTGTGAAATTATCTTTTTGAATGCATTTAGGAATTTTTCTGCAAAAGATTGAGTTGATTGAGCTATTGTAATAATACACATTGCTTTAATCTTCAGAATCCCAGGATACTGATTTAATAACTCCTGCACTGCTTGCATTTGGGTACCTTTTTCAGTCTGATTCACAAGGCAACTTGGTGAAATGTTTTTCTGTTGCTTCAAATTTAATTTCTTTTTGTTACCGTTTATGATTAAGTATAATAAATTGAGATTGTCTTGGTGAATAACAGGTTTTTTTCCAATAGAATGGTTTTTAAGTGGAATGTGTGTATGTATATAAGAACTTTGCAAGTAACAGTTCCTTGCTAAATATTTTTAATATTTGCAACTTTTTTATTAAAAGTACTTAAAACTATTCACAGCATACCAAAACATTAAAAGATAGTGAATTCTACTCAGCACTGCAGAATGTGTAGAGTACATTTTAAGCCCAGTAATCTTCAGTCATCAGAGTTCAGAATAGTTAGCATTTACCTCGTGTAAGATAATTATTTGTAAATAAGTATAGAATTGTCAAATTGGGAACAAGTGGGATATAGGAAAATAGTACAATCGTCAAGATGTAATCATAAACATCTCACCATCTCCTTGTATATTGTTTTCCTGTATTTGGCTGCTCCCAAAGTGGTAATTCTGTTTATACCATAATGGTACAATAAGATTTTTTTAATATTACATTTAAATACAGGTAAATGTCATGTTGGCCTAAGGTCAAGTGCCATTATCAGCATTGCTTACAGATTATAAAATGGCCCTCTGCAACTCAGACATGTGGTATGAACCTTATCTATAAGTGTGCATTTACCAGTTTTGATTTGTTTTAAGGGGGGGGGAGACTAAAATTGTAAATATGATGCTGTTCATCATTTTTCTAACCTGTATGCACTAAATCTTAAATAGACCAAATGCAGCTGGTTGAAATTAACTTGTCTATTTTACTTTAACTGTGAAATTATTTTAAAATTATATCATATGAGCGGTTTGCATTTAAAGATCGTTTAATGAATAACACGTCCTATGAAATGAAGAAACCATGGACAAAGGCAGTTGTTTAGACATTGAGTGGCACCTGACAAAGTTTGCAAAAAGGAAACCCATCATTTATTTTAGTGAATATGTTGACTATTATATCTTTTATCCCAATTGATGCAGACATTCTAAGTGTGGGAAAATTGCAATTCCTATCCTGCACGTTGTACTTAATACCATTATTGTGTGTATTCATGTTCAGTATTATTGTAATTTGATCATATGTCCGTTTATTTTGCAAGTTGGAGACATTATGTATTCCATTTGGAAAATGTATGTAACTAGGAAATTGCTCTGGACTATAAATTATAAATGTCTGTTGGTACAATAAATTTGATGGTTGGAGGGCTAAGTGCTGTTTATTGAATTATTTATGGTGAATTACATGAACCATATAGTTGCAGTTAATAAACTGCAGGAGTTAAGGTGAACTAAATAAAGTGCTTTTTGAGCTATCCAAATTGTACTGTCCCAAGGCCTGAAACACAACTGGACATCTATGAATTCCAACCACAGCCTGGTTTGCCCAGCCTAAACGAGAAGATAGACATAAAATACTGGAGTAACTCAGAGGGACAGGCAGCATCTCTGGATTGAAGGAATGGGTGACATTTCAAGTTGAAACCCAAGAGAAAACAGTAATGGACGTAGGTTTAGTTAAATTCACGTTGACTGAAAAGATCAGTATCTCATTCCATGGTGCATGTTTGCACTAAGTGTTTTGATTTTGTTGTGTAGCCTGAAATATTAGCTTAAATATTTCATTACATCTTGTGATTGATTAAATCTTTAGAATGGATATCTTAAAATTTACCTCATTTAGCAGATGTAATGGTTTTGATTTTTCAATTGGGCCATTGGTTTGTGTGCTCATATTTTAAACAATTTAACTTGAGAAAAGTCATTAATGTTTATTCTTCCAAGTAAATTAGATAAGAATTTTGAAGACCATTAATTTACAGAACAATATACTTTATTTATCCCAGGAGGGACACTGGTCTGCCAACAGTCTCACAAAGATACATGAAATTAAAGTGACAAGTAGAAAGTCCAGGAATAGGGATATGCAAAGATTGGGAAGGGGGAAGGGGGAAGGGGAGAAGGGGGGTGGCATTTTGAGGAGCATTCTCCACTCCAAGACCATGAGTAATGTTGAAAATAATTAATAAAAGGCATGACATTCTAACCAATTAGTTACCATTCTCATTTCTAGTCAGTGCTGTAAAAGGATGTGGAGATGTTGGGTAAAATGGGGAACGAACACCTACAGCACAACCGACAGGGTCCATCTCCAGTGAAGTTACTGGTCCTATGGTATACTGAGCAAATCCTACATGTACAGCTTTAACATGAATCTTCTGCATTCATTCAGAACTTGCACAAAAATAATTTAAATGTAGCATTTTGGCATTTTTCAAGAACATTTATGTGCCAAAATAAGACCTGTGGAAGCATCCAGGGCTCACAGATGTATTTTTCCCTCGCTGACCACAGAAGGCATATCAGACTGGTTGATGTTGAAACATCTCCATTGAATGAAAATGTTGTGATCATGGAGGAGCACACAGATACCTGTGCATATGATTAAACATTGGCATATCAATCAAAAGATCATCCTCCATAATTTCTACCCCAGTAGGATTTCACTAGCAGCGCACAAATTTGGACATGTCCAACATAGGTCAAGTGATGATATGACTTCATTCAGAGGATTCCCATCTTAAGGAAAGACATAAGCTTCTGGTAAACTCCTTGTGGTGCTCAGGTGTCACAGTCCGTCCAACTCCTCATCACACCTGGTGGTAAATAGCCATCCCTTCTACCTCCTGAGGGAATTCACCTCCATCATCACGACCAAGGTCCACATCCCACCCCAAAATGTTCATCGAGCACTGGAGGAGCTGCATGTCATGGTCAACCAACACCAGTTGACATGCCCCAATGCCTTTACCATCATGGCCGTAGAGTTCAACACAGACAGGCTGAAGAAATCACTCCCTAGCTACCACCAGCATGCATCCTACAGGAGCAGATGAGCAAACATCATTGACCGTGGAGATGCCTTTCGCTCCATTCCTTGCCCTCACTTTGGGGAAATCTGACCAGCTGTGCTCCTTCCTGGAAATGGGCAGCAACTGAAGAGCGCACCCCAAGCAGGGAGGATTGCACAGATCTGGTGAGGGGAGGCACAGGAACAACTACAGAAATGCTTGGGGTTAGTAGACTGTGCAATGTTCAAAGATATCAATAATATTGGTGCCCAAGAACAGTAAGGTAACGTGCCTCAATGACCACTGACGTCCATAGTGATGAAGTTGGTTATGGCGCATATCAACCCCTATCTCAAGAACCTGGACCTGCTACAATTTGTAGGGAGAACATGCAAACTCCACAGATACAGCACCTGTCAGGATCAAACCTGGTCTCCAGCAGTAAAGCCACTGTGGTTGATGTGTTGCTGTTATTTTTCTTTTGCTTCTAGCATGTCATAGAGTGATACAGTGTGGAAACAAGCTCTTTGGCCCAACTCACCCACTGTCCTTAAAATGTCTTTAATTTAAAAAAAAATAGTAACCTTGGTTCAATATTTTAATACACCATTCGTGATTTTCAAAGGAAGAACTCAAGAAGCACATAAACAAATTTGAAATTTCAATTACAAGCATACCGACTTAGATGATACTCAGAAGTCTTCAATAAATCTAGATTTATAACTCACTGTATATAAAAAAACCATACCTGTCAAATCCTTTTTGTTCTACAGTTTGGATAAAATCTAGAAATAACCTAACAAAGGATCAGAAGTACTTCTTTGTTCTTGCAGTAGTATTCATTCTTATGGCAGTTATTATATACTATTCTTTCATATCTATAAAATAGCTTTAACACCAAAAAAAACTGAAGGAAATGTTCTTGGTCAATACTCGTATAAACTTAGTGTTTAGACATTCAATAATATTTTTCTAACATATTGACGTTGACGTGGAAAAGCTTTTCCCACTGAGAGTAGGGAAGATTCAAACAAGGGGACATGACATGAGAATTAAGGGACTGAAGTTTAGGGGTAACATGAGGGGGAACTTCTTTACTCAGAGAGTGGTAGCTGTGTGGAATGAGCTTCCAGTGAAGGTGGTGGAGGCAGGTTCGTTTTTATCATTTAAAAATAAATTGGATAGTTATATGGATGGGAAGGGAATGGAGGGTTATGGTCTGAGCGCAGGTATATGGGACTAGGGGAGATTATGTGTTCGGCACGGACTAGAAGGGTCGAGATGGCCTGTTTCCGTGCTGTCATTGTTATATGGTTATATTCTGAAGCCCAACATAGCCCAATCTGCTAATATTGTTTAATCAAATTTACTGATCTTCAATTTGTGGTGAATTTCCACAGAGAACTCACACTGCCACTAATTTTAACCCTTTATTTAGGTATGTTATAAAACTTACCTTCAGCGGTGCTGCAGTTCTGTCACTGCCCTTGTGCGCGACTTTGGCGCCTTTGAGAGGGGGGCAGGTTTAAAAAGCCATTTTTTCCCAGCCTGTTGAAATCGATTTTCATCAGGTTGTTTAGTTGCTGAAGAATAATCGCTCCGACATCGGTTTTATTACATTTTTTTTCAACTGCACTGGATATTTTAATAGCAGGAGTAATTTAAAAATCAACTTCTAAAGCCGTCAACACTGATAACGGGGACGGATTTCACGTACGGGATAGGTAAAGGAAAGCTATTTATTTTACATATAAACGTGCTTCTTAGGATGCCTTTAATCAAAATTTTACGTTGCGAAAAGGTGACTTAGGACCCATATGAACCGGCAGTATTTTTCGTGCCGATATGGGGTTTAAATTCACCGCAACCGCAATGTTCCAAACGATCGCGTTCCCCAAAAACCCACTTGCAAGATGATTAATATGGCCATTAATTTACGGGAATTAAACACTAAATTCCTTCCATTTGGCCTATAAATTCATGACAATGAGAATTAAAAATCATGTTATATTGTGAATTATTGTGTGAATGTTATTTGGACACTTAGGCTATTTAAAAATGTTAACCTTTTCTTAAGAAATTGATAGATGTTTAGATCTAGTAATTGAATTTTGTAATTAGCTACAATTAAGTAACTAAATAATTATATGCTTTAATTTCAGGTCATCCAAGTAAGATTGTTTCATATTTGTTTCAGAATGCTTCAATCTATAAAAACTGAAAAATTCATTCAATTCTCTTAATTTTTAAGAAAGTTATGGGCTTTTGACTGTCCTTGATCACAAGCTTTTGCGTTAAATCAATGGAAAACCAATAGGGAACAAGATGCTTATTTCCGAGTATGTAAATGGCCATAACTTTTTTAATACTGAAGATATGAAAGTGAATTAGGTGTCAAATTAAACTTCTTTTTATGCTTTATCTGTTGGGATAAATTGCACTTTATTTTTAAAATCTCAAAATTTTGTAACATTGTTACTTTATTCTCAAAAAGGTTTCTTCAAATTTTTGACCATTACAGCCAGGGGCAAAAGTGACCAAAGTAGTTCAACATCCTCTCAATACCTTTGCAGAAACTAGATGCTGAAGATGGACACAAAATGCTGGAGTAACTCAGTGGGTCAGGCAGCATCTCTGGAGAAAAGGAATAGGTGACATTTCAGGCCGAGACCCTTTTTGTGTCTATCTTCAGTGTAAACCAGCATCTGCAGTTTCTTTCTACCTGTAAACGCTGGTTTACTTCAGTACTTTGTCTCCTAACCACTTTGATTATTTATTCTCCTAAAACTTGCTCAATTGCCCATTATGTGAAGAGCTCATGAGGAGGAGGAGGAGGGTGGGGGGGGGGGGGGGGGTGGAAATAACCTATTAATCAAATTACATATGCAAGATAATCCTTAGTTCTCATTATCTAATTGATATGCTACTGGGATTTTTTTTCAAACTATTCTTGTATATGTGGATCACATTTGGTTAACTAGGAGATAATTACATACAAATTCTGCAAAAAAATTATTTCAACCATTGTTTTTTTTTCAGTTTAAATGTCAATTTAATACATTCAAAGTAAACTAACACGTTAAAAACAAACAAACCACAATTGCAGTAAGACAATTTGACACAAACATTGTACAAATGTTGAAACCTGAGGTAGATCTGGTTAGCAAAATAACATTCACCATATTTAGGGATCCAAAAAGTAATTAAAAATCAGAATTAATAAAGATAAAGCAGCAATTAGAAAAAAACATCCTATTGAGTTACAAAAAGCCATTGCATAATTTAAACTTCACAGTTAAGTTGTTCATATTCTAGAGCTTGTCTAATACTAGATTTTATATTTAAATCAACTACTGTTTACATGCGCCAAAAAAAATACTCACCCTCAGGTGTAGCATTCTTTTTTAATGTAGCTATCCTACATAGTATTAAGTAAAATATTGAAATTAACTGGAAAACTTAATAGGATACCTAAACTGGATGTTCAGGCTGGAGTGGAACTTTTCTTTCCAACTTCCACTAGTTCTATGATACACACTAGAGCTCTACCCTACTTTCTGCAGAAATGTGAAGTGAACATGTGCTTTTTGAATATATGGCCTCCTGCGGGAACACAATGGTCATGTTATTTAAGACACGAATATGGACATTGAGAGCTGTAATATGGTGTCACGGTGCAATGGTGTTTGAGCAGTGGTACAACAGAGAAGGGAAGCAAATTGTAAGTAGGTCCCTATCTGGAAATTAGTTAACTAAATTTATGTCAACTTGTTCAACCTTTTTTTAAGATGACTTAGGAAAGTGCAAAATGATTAAATACATAAAAGCATGTGGGTCGAAGACCCCAAACCAGGATAACAAAGACGAGCGGGTATTAATGTACTAAAATGAGCAAGTGTAAAGCTGCTTGCTCTTCTATCCTGCCGTTTCAATATAGCAACTTTATCTCCAATCAATGATTGCAATGAGGTTAATTTTATTTTATCAATGTATCAGGAATTTATGTAGGAACTTGACATTTAATATATTCTTCAATTAAGTGAATCTGCTGAGGGTAAAAGATGATAGGGTGTAGATAAATCACACTAAGGTTGACATCTGTGTCATGTTAAAGAAAATCATCAATACTAGATACTTAAAACCTGTTAAATATACTTGTATAACTCCCATAATGGCCAAAAGGTGTGGCCAAAGGATATTTGGTGTTGACACTTTAAAGGGTACTAAAAAAACTCACTTTTTGGAGACTGGAGTGTTGAAGGAAACTTTGGGTGATTTTCTCCTAAAATGTCAAATTTACTATTTGAGTTTTGAGTTGCTGGATACCAAAATAATCCCAGTCGAAGTAAATACTTGGAAATGTAGCCTCAACCTTAAATGGGTTTTTTTTATTGTTATGCATAAATGGACAAATCTTGGCATTACTTAGTTAACTCTGAAGAAGGGTTTCGGCCCGAAACGTCGCCTATTTTCTTCGCTCCATAGATGCTGTTGCACCCGCTGAGTTTCTTCAGCAATTTTGTGTACCTTGGGATTACTTATCCTGATGTCAGACCAATTTGATCAACTGTGAAACATGCCTACCAAAAGGTGATACACATTTGAGGACAGCATAATCTTGCTGTTGTGACTCTTTCCCAAGTTCAGGATGAGATGCATGAGCCATATGCAAAACAATTTGTTTGAGAGAGAAACCTATTTCATTAATGTATTTAAGACTGCTAATTTGCATGGTTTATTGCTAGGACCAGGGGCCACGTTTTAAGAATAAGGGGTAGGCCATTTAGGACTGAGATGAGGAAAAACATTTTCACCCAGAGTTGTGAATCTGTGGAATTCTCTACCACAGAAGGCAGTGGAGGCCAATTCACTGGATGTTTTCAAGAGAGAGATATAGCTCTTAGGGCTAACGGAATCAAGGGATACAGGGAGAAGGCAGGAATGTGCTACTGATTTTGGATGATCAGCCATGATCATATTGAATGGCGGTGCTGGCTCGAAGGGCCGAATGGCCTATTCCTTCACCTATTTTCTATGTTTTCAATTATAGTTCAAAAAGCTTTGCACATTTAAAACTACAACATAATTTATTACACAAGAGAGTGGTGGATATATGAAATCAGCTGCCAGGGGAAGTAGTTCAGGCAGATACTATAACAGCATTTAAAGGACACTTGGACGTACATGAATAGGAGAGACGGAGGAATATCGGCCAAAAGCGGGCAAATGGGATTTGTTTAGATGGGACATTTTGGTTGCCATAGATGAGTTGAGATGACGGATCCGTTTCTCTGCTATATGACTAAATCCCAGCTTTGTCTGTTCATTTGCTTATCAATACTGAACACTATCCTTGTGTACTCTACCTTATTTTGGGGAGTGAGAATGTACAGGTTGGTGGACGTGTGTGGAGAATTCCACTGTGAACAGTGATCACAATTCAGTAAACTTTAAAATTGTGATGGAAAAGGATAAGGTTGAACCTCGAGTAAAAGTCTTAAATTGGGGGAAGGCTGACTACAATAGTATAAGATAGGAACTGCTTAAAATAGAATGGAAGAATCTGCTAGATGGAGTAAATGGGAGGCATTTAAAAATGAAATGGTAAGAGTTCAGAGTCACCACATCTCTGTAAAGGTTGGAAGCAAAGATGGCAAGATTAGGGAACATAATTCCGAAAGGAAATTGAGGATCTGATCAGGAAAAAGAACAAAAGTATGTCAGATAGGAGAAATTGTTATCGAGTGAAGTCCATTGGAGTTTTATAGAGGATTTAGGTGAGATCTTAAAGCTGTGAGGAGTGAATAAATAAAATAAATTCCAAGAGAATTCCAGAACCTTTTTACAAAATATATTAAAGCTAGGGGATAGATAGAGAAAGAGTAGGTCCCCCAGGGACCTAAAGGGGATTTTATTGTGGGTAGCCGGGGATAAGTTTATTTGGCCTTCCATCACAGCAATGTGATGGATGTTTATGTAAATTATGTTGCGTCTTGGGTCTATTTGTTTGTAATGTATGGCTGCAGAAACGGCATTTCGTTTGGACCTCAAGGGGTCCAAATGACAATTAAATGTATCTTGTATCTTGTATCTTTGTGCGATATCCTGAAGAAATACTTCAACTCAGAAATCACCATGGAGAATGATAAAGAGTTATGGGAGATGAACGCTCATAGCCTGGGACATGTATCAGGAATTGTTGCACATTAAGGTGGACAACTCCCCGAGATCAGATGAGCTTCACCTGGATGTTGCCTGGAATGGAGCATTCTTGGAGAGATTGGATATGCTGTGATTGTTCTCACTAGAACACAGAAGGCTGAGGAGTGACGGTACAACGGTTTGTAAAATTATGTCTGCCATGTAGGGAGGAGATGGTCTTTTTCCCAATAGTAGGGTTGAGAGGAGAAATAATTAAAGAGGACCTGAGGCGCAAGTTGGTGGGTTTGTGGAACGAGCAGGTACGTGGTAAAGACAGGCATTATCAAAGCATTTAAGAAGCATTTGAAGAAGTACATGGATAGAAAGGAAACAGAAGAAATAGGGATAAATGTGGGAAATTGGGAGTAGTGTAGATAGGTATCTCAGTCAGTATGGGCTAGTCGGGCTGAAGGCCCTGTATATCTTTAACTGTATGTTTCTGAAATTGGTAAAAGTCCAATCTTTGTTGTTTCATTTGCCTCAAATTTAAAGCAACCAAGACAGGTTGCAGCCTGCAATACAGAATAATGTTGTGGAGATTTTGCCTTGTTAGAAATTAGCTGATTCTTGTTCCATTTGAATTGAAATGAAACAAAAAGAATCCCACTCTTATGTAGATTAGTTACTTGAAACCAACACATTTCGAAGATTTGTTCTGTATCCCCCAGAACATTCAAATTTAGCACAAAAATGTTTCATTCACTGCAATGTATAAAAGTAAATAACCTCAGCAGAACAACAGTTGCAGCTTCTGTGATAACAATTTTGCAGGGGAACTAACACAAAGTTCTCACTCCAGCCTGAATCTCTTATTTCCAGTCCTTCAATTACTCAGTTTAACATTTTCATGGTATGCGGAGTATAGAAAATGCAGATGTACTTTTCTTAAATTTTAAAAGTACATTTAGAATGGCATTGCAACTAACAAAGCATACATTCAATCCTAAAAATGCATAAAGTTCATGGACAGGACTAGGTGTAACACCACAGCAGGATCCCAATTGAAGCAAAATATATTGATTTAATGGAATTTGACAGATTGAGAACAGGACATGATTCAAACAGTACCTGTTGCAAGAGGCATACAAATCAACAATGATGGAAAGGTCTATAATTTACTTAGCTACTTCTACTTTTGGTCAGAGTAAGCTAAATGTGGCACTGTATCCTGCCAGTGGAATTTGAACAGCTGCAATACATTCATGTAATACAAAGCTACCTGAGATCTGTGACAATAAGACTTACTTACCCTTCATGTTTCCATGATTCAGCTTTCAATAATAATATCATGGGATACCTTTAAAGTCCATGAATCCCTTTTGTATAAATCTTACATAACAGGGAGTGAATAAAAGTTTATTCACCCACTGTTGGTTCTGAATATTATTGTTTTGAGAATTGCGTAGAGTGCAAGACCTGGGAGTAGTGGAGTTGGGTGGGAGAACTACCTAGTATATAAGATAAATCTTGTTCATTTTTAATTAGCAATATATACAGTAATAGTTATCGTTGATAAGTGATTATTAGTGAGAAGGCAAACAAACACTTGCTCATTCATTTGCAATTCCCATGATTACATTTGATACCAGAGCACCCCACATTGCTGCTGCCTGCTTAGCATTACATTTACACTTAAATTACAACTGAAAACTGTCATCAAAACTGGATGATTCATTTTGTTCCTTCCCTATTTGTCAATATGGAATTTCTAACTTGTACTTGCAGGCCAAATCATCACTTTTGTTTTGGAAAGATCGCTAGACCAATTTACGTTGTGATTTTAATATTGCTGTTGACCGGGGAAGAGTGGTAGCAAAAGAGCAGCTGAAATTTCACATCATTATACAATTGCTATCTTTCTACATTTTTATTTAGTTGCCCATGAGAGTATATCAATCCATCCCTTGCAAGCGGATAGCTGTAGATGTATACAAAACTGGCCAAATATGTTATGAAATGGCACAGTAATAAAGAATAATAACTGAAACAAATGTGACATCATAGAAAGTTTATCCCCCAGGTCCATCAAGCCCGCACCGACATATGTTTATCCCCCTCGGATTATCTCCTTAAAACAAGTAAATAAAAAAATAACATTACAGGCACAAAGCAGGGAACCATTGGATGTGTGATATTTGTGCACATTTACTCTTTTTATTTATGCATACAAAAAAGGAAACCAAAAATCATATGGTCTCAATCGTCCATTATTAATCTTTACCATGTTAACATTGAAAAGATATTGATGTCTTTGAGTATCAAGGCTGCGCATTTTACTTTTCAAAATCTGATTCAATGCACTATGGTAATCATTTGTATGAAAATAAGAAGTGTAAGTACAAGCATGTAACTGCGTGTGATAAATGGTTTTATAGACCATGCAAGAGAGAAGCCAGACAATTAGATTATGTGAAATTAAAAATTAACAAAAGCCTGGATTGTCAACGGTAGGAAAAAGATTCTGGATAAGTTGCGTGCCATTAAAAATGTCAACAATAGGCCCACTGAAAGCATCATGTATTTTGCATTTCCCCATGTATCATGTTTAGATTTAAATGTCCATAAAATATGAGAACATGCTTTAAAAAAAATGCCAGGTTAAGAACTACTCCAAATAAGCATGAAACCATACACTACAAAACCCACCAAAAAATAAGGTAATAGTTAGTACGAATACAGACAACTCTTTCTCCATTGCCACCTATTTGCAAAACCCTGAGCTGAACTGCAATTACATACAGTCAGAATGGTGACGTTGAAGAACCTCAACATACAATCAATTGTTTTATGCTCCACTGCTTTGGTTCCATTCCTTCAGTGAAGTCTTTTTGTTGACAGTAGTTCCTTTTTTTTTGGATCCAGGTCTATTTTGGATATATTCTTGAATAATCATAGGTTTGACCGGTTCTGAAAAAAAAATACATTCTGCAGCTCGCACTGCCTTTTTTCCCCCACATTGAAAGGGTTGATATATCATACCATGTGCAATGCCAGTTTCCCTGCAAGTCGCACACTAAACTCTCTCCCGGAGTTACAGAAGTAGCAGAGTGCAGGTCATAGACCCTTCTTATGCACTGATCACGCTGTCTCTGTTCTGATGTAGATGTTCGATGAAGTGACGGTGGTCAGGTAACCAAACAAAAAATCCGATATTTGTTTCTGCGCATGTGCCACTTCACCTTTGGCTTGGAATTATAAATTGTGCTCCATCAGGTTCTCACTTATGGCACCCGTTAACCCTCACCTGCTATTTCTTGTCTTGTGAACTGAACTTAAATATGCCGTCCGGTCAAAAAATAAAGTGGTTTATCGTCACTGCTGTTGGCCGTCTGAAACTCGTCACGTAGCCGAAACTGCCATTCGTCTTCCAATTCTAGACGTACGATAGTTTGACGTAATGAACTTCGATCTTGGCAAATCACACAGAGTGTGGCAGCTTTAATGGGAAGTACAAATAACATCAAGTTACGATTTCACCAAAATGCATTATTTCAATTTTGTAAATTGCATTATCTCAACCTAATGTGGGCGTTTTCTCACTTAGTACTAACACGTTACTAAGAAAAACACAAGTAGCTAACAATCATTACAATCTTTCTGCCATCTGAACATGTTACAACAATCAGGCGATTATAGGAGAAAAATAAGCTCTGGAATCACATTTATTAAATATGCAGTTGTGGCTGCATCTCTGGTAGCCAGAAATACTGACGGTCAAGTGAGAAGCTATACAGTTTTAGCTTGGAATAATAGGAGCAATAATCAAATGATTAAAAGCAGCACAGCTAGAACTAGTGTGAATGGATGATCAATGGTTGACATGGCCTTGGAGGGCCAAAGCGACTGTTTCAATGCTGTATCTCTAAGATTGTTGGACAGGCAATACCTGTAACACTTCAACAGTTCATCAGGCTATTCAACCCCACCAGTCTCACCAATGTTTCTATTGAGAAATTTGCTTTAAGACTCCTAAAAGATTGACGGAGGATGTACAATTACCGATAATATCCCTGGGATTCATGCTGCTTGCATCTAACAAACCCTACAAAATCACCCCTATTCAATCTGTTTATAAGCTATTAAGTTCTCTCTCCCGTGCCTATTTAGAACACATTTCTTATGACCCCTAAACAATTAGCTCAATACCTATTTCAAGTATGTTGTAGGTTGTTTAAACAGGGTGCCATGTCTAGACATTCCAGCTGAGATACAAGGAAAAACATTGAATTAAGGCAAACAAAATTAAACATCAATTCCCCAGCATCATGCGTGGATAACAACACATACCTTTAAGAAACATGAATTTCTTGAGAAAGTCAGCAACAACAAACGAGTCGCAGAGGTAGAGAAGGAGTCCACTGAACAATACCTCCTCGGATTTTATGTTAACTGAGTGAGGCCGTGAGCTTACGTAGCATACAGAAATCTGAGAATGGAATAGAACGGCAAAGGTAAATATATACATTTAGAAGAATTTTATATATGTACATATATATATATATATATTATATATATACTGTACACCTTATACATTATATTATATATATATATATATACACCTGTGGGTGCTACGCCAACACCAGACCCACAAACGCCCAGATTTTTTCCATTTCGGTAGAGATTTCACTTTTCATTCCAAGTATCCACTCCTGATTAAATTTCGTCGTCTTTATGTACACATTTTTAATAAAATCCTTCTCCCCCCCCTCCCCACTCACTCACTCATTTTGTCACCTCCTGCTGGCCAGCGACCATAACGGCTGCTGGCGCCCGCATCTTGCCTCAAAGACGCCATTTAAAAACAGCCGCACTGCTGAGTCCTGAACAGCTTGAGTTGGAGGACCACGTCTCCCGTGGGGGCTACGGGTAAGGAATGGCTGCGTTGGGGGAGCAGCACTTGGTGTATATATATATATACACACACACACACATATATATATGTGAGGGCTTAGTGTGTGTGTGTGTGTGTGTGTGTGTGTGTGTGTGTGTGTGTGTGTGTGTGTGTGTGTGTGTGTGTGTGTGTGTGTGTGTGTGTGTGTGTGTGTGTGTGTGTGTGTGTGTGTGGCATGGAATAGCCAGCAACAAATTAGGAATTCACAGATGGCAGTGTAGGAAAATGTTGGGTATTTTTGAAGCGAAGATTGATAAGTTCTTCAATATCAAGGGTGTCAAAGGTTGGAAAGAAAGGAGAATGGGGTTGAGAAGGAAAAATGAATCAGCCATGATTGAATGGCGGAGTACGCCCGATGGGCTAAAAAGGCACCCGTGTCTCATGATATTGTGAGCAATCTTTTTTGTCAAGACCAATTAGTGGAATAATATCCATAATAAATATTTATTGTACAGCAGATTAATACTCTGGACTGTGGATGGTTGACATTTTAATTCATTGCAGTAATCTATTTAAGCAACAGCTCACCTCAGGACCCAGGTTCATGTAACAGTCAATGGACAACACCGGATTCTTACTGTTGTGTATAGCTTTAGGAAAGAGTTTGTAACTAGTGTGTTGCAGAAACTTCTCCAGGAGAAACTGGGCAGGTGCAGCCAGCATTGTGCTTTCACTGTCTGGAGCACAGACGTACTGCGAGGCTGAAATAATATTGAGGCTTTCAATCACCTATGTGTACAAAAAACAAGGCTTTCAATGAACAGGTTAGGTAAAAAAAATAGTCATAGAGTTATACAGCACGGAAACTGGCCCTTCAGCCCAATTGCCTAAGCTGACCAAGATGCCCAATCAACTTCAGTCCCACCTATCCACATTTGACCCATATCCCTCTAAACATCCTATCCATGAACTCGTCAAAATGTCTTTTAAATATCGTTAAACGCCTCAACTACCCCCTACTCTGTGTGTGAAAACATTGCACCTCAGTGTCCTATTAAATCTTTCCCCTCACCATATGCCCATGAGCTCTGGGTCTTAATTCCCCTACTCCGGGTAAAAGACTCTGTTCATTCAACCTATCTATTCTCATGATTTTATACATCTCTGTAAGATCACCTCTTCACTTCCTGCACTCCAAGGAATATAGCTAGCCGGTCCAATCTCTCCCTATAGCTCAGGCCCTCAAGCCCTGGCAACATCCTCGTGAAACATATTTGCTCTCTTTCCTGCTCAAGAACATCCTTCCTAAAGCAGGGTGGCCAAAAGTGAAAACAATGCTCCAAATGCAGCCTCGCAAACATCTTAAACAACTGTAGCATAACATCCAAACTTCTATGCTCAATACCCCTGGCTGATGAAGGCCAATATAACAAAAGCCTTCTTGACTACCCTCTCTACCCATGACACCACTTTCAGGGAACTATATATCTGTATGCCTGGATCCCTCTGCTCCACAACGCTCCCTAGGACCTGTGAAGGTCCTGCCCTGGTTTGACTTCCCAAAGCACATCACCTTGCACTTATCTGCATTAAACTCCATTAGCCATTCCTTAGCTCATTTACCCAGCAGATCAAGAGCCTGCTGTAATGTTTAATAACCAGGTGGAATCTGATTAAAATCAACAGAGATTTAAATATAATTTCCTTACCATAATCTTAGGCTTTATAACAAAATCTTTGTGTCCTCCAACCTGAATGCATTTCTTCATGAAACTGAAGTGATTGAATCGACAAAGGAGCAAACCACTGCTATTTGTCCGTAAATTGAAATCAATGTCTTCACAGATATATCTGTTTGGAACAAGGAAGTTTTAATTAATTGACAGACAGAGCATGGAAACAAGCCCTTCAGCCCACTCTGAGCATTCATACTTACAATTTATAGGAGTAGAATCAGGCCATTCGGCCCATCGAGTCCACTCCGCCATTCAATCATGGCTGATCTCTGCCTCCTAATCCCATATTCCTGCCTGTATAAATGGGCTCCAACATATAATACTCTTTCGCATTCCAACATATAATACTCATTAACCTGTTCAGTGCCACCCCCGAGTATACTCGGGTCAGAGTGTACAAGTGAAAAAAAATCTTGGCAGTGAACAGGTTAAATCTGCATCACTGCTTTCTCCAGATGGTTTTGAGCAATGCTGAAATTTTAGTGCAAGAATCTGAATTCAGAAATCATTGTTTAGCCTGCAGATGGCACAGTGACGTCACCGCTTTCTGTGTACATGTTACACAGCAAGCACGTGCCGTCAGGGTAGGCAAGGCAGGCACTGCTGACCCTGACTAAAATTATAAAATGGTAATTACTAAATATAAATAGTAAAGGCACGGGAGAATTATGCCTATCTAAGAGATCGATCTCTTAGGCATAATTCTCCGTGCCTTTCATCCACAGCACTTGTAACCCTTGAAGGTCTGTGTAGCCCACGTGCCGTCGGCGCTGCTTCGAGCTGTCAATTTCAAGCGGGGCTGAAGGCAGCTGAAATTCAGCCTTTGCAGCACTGTGCAGGCATAGCATCCTACTGCGCATGCGCAGCGCTAGTTTCTTGGCGAGGTTTTCAAATATGGATTGTCATTATTTTAAGTGTATCTTTGGAAACAAAGAGAGAAGATTGGAGTTTGTGTACCGATAATGTGGTAGGTACATTTCTTGGTGCTTTATGGATTTAAATGCCGTATTTCCCGATGTGTGGGGGTGGGGGGAGAGTTCCTTTCATAGCGTTTGGGGAGTCTAGCCCGGGGTAAAGTTGCGGGGAGGGCAGGAACGTTGTGAAGGAGGGGATCTGGATCATGCCACTTCCAACGCTCCTTGCACAGAGCCACCGCATTGAGGCGGGGGCGGAGAAGCAGCTCGGGTGGCTGTGAGCAGCCGCTGGGCTGGACAGTGGAACCGGTCACCACCTCAGCGCCTTCTGCCGGCCCCCGCTCACCTCTGGCAGCTCTCCGTCTAAAAATCTCTCTCCTGCCGCTCGCTGGCCTCACTCATGTCAGCTGCTTCCCACAAATCCTACAATTCCGACAGTGCGATTGAGTTTACTCAGCTGTGGGAATTTAAAGGTTTGCGGGAAGCGGCTGACAGGAGCGAGGTCGGCGAGTGGCAGGTGAGAGGTGTTCAGATGGAGAGCACTGCCAGAGGTGAGCGGGCCGGCAGAAGGCGCTGAAGTGGCGGCCAGTTCTGCTGTCGGGTCCCGGCGGCCGCTCGCAGCTACCCGAGCTGCTTCTATCCCCGGCTACAATGCGGTAGCGCCCGGAGCGCCGTGGCAGCGGTGAGTGAGTGAGTTACTGGTGTTATCCCCGATCCCCTCCTTCTCAACACTCCTGCCCTCCCCGCAACTTTACCCCTGGCACAGACTCTCCACACGCTGTGAAAGGAACTGTCCCCACAATTGGCCCCTTGAACAAGTGTTGTCATTCAATTAGATGACAACTGATTCAACTTTTCCCTGTGCTCCCGTTTTTCCCACCATCTCTTCACCTGCCGTCACCCTTCACCTCCACCCATTAAGTAATTCAGAATCAAGGAGACTAGGAAGCCTTGGGCAAATTGAATTGTTACTGTTTTTACTTTTATTTTTAATTTTTACGGAGAGAACCTGCGCATGCGTGGTTTAATTTTTTTTTTAAAAAGCCGACTGACTGCCTACCCTCAGTAATCACTCACGGCACGTGCCTGGTACACAGAATGCAAATGGTATGTTAGCATTCTGCGAATGGTATGTTAGCATTCATAGCAAAAGGATTTGAGTATAGGAGCAGGGAGGTTCTACTGCAGTTGTACAGGGCCTTGGTGAGACCACACCTGGAGTATTGCGTACAGTTTTGGTCTCCTAATCTGAGGAAAGACATTCTTGCCATAGAGGGAGTACAGAGAAGGTTCACCAGACTGATTCCTGGGATGGCAGGACTTTCATATGAAGAGAGACTGGATAGACTCGGCATGTACTCGCTAGAATTTAGAAGATTAAGAGGGGATCTTATAGAAACTTACAAAATTCTTAAGGGGTTGGACAGGCTAGATGCAGGAAGATTGTTCCCGATGTTGGGGAAGTCCAGAACAAGAGGTCACAGTTTAAGGATAAGGGGGAAGTCTTTTAGGACCGAGATGAGAAAAAAAAAATTCACAGTGGTGAATCTGTGGAATTCTCTGCCGCATAAGGTAGTTGAGGCCAGTTCATTGGCTATATTTAAGAGGGAGTTAGATGTGGCCCTTGTGACTAAAGGGATCAGGGGGTATGGAGAAAAGGCAGGAACAGGATACTGAGTTGGATGATCAGCCATGATCATATTGAATGGCGGTGCAGGCTCGAAGGGCCGAATGGCCTACTCCTGCACCTATTTTCTATGTTTCTATGTTTCTATGATTAAGACCCCAGGATATTTTTATTTTACATTTTTTTAAATGTTACATAGTATTACTCGGTAAGGTTAAAGGTAGCACAGTGACTAGTGTTTAAAGAAGTGTGGGAAGCAAGTGCTCTGTGAGTTTAAAGGGGGTATGGTTGGAGTAAGTTAATAGACTGTGGGATATATTTGTCAGTTAGCCAGCCACTAAACCAACAGGATTTCCAAATTATAGGTTAGCAGATTATCGGAGTTTTATTCTACTTACGAAAAAGTAAGTATAATATTAAATTCTAAGTATAATATTAAATTTCACGCAATCCAATGGTTAAAATGTACTAAAACAGAGTTTTCTAGTAAAGTCCATTAGATCTGCCAAAGAAAACATTGCATAATATTTGATCCAAATGGTGATGGAATAGGCGCAGTGGGGAGCAAAGGTATTTAGGTATCCTTATGCACAAATCACTAAAACCTGGTGCATTTATACATATGAAAAGTATTCAATATTGCTAATGGAATATAGCTCTACGTCTCGTGACCTTGAACCTAAAATAAATGAAATAAGGCCCCAGTCATGACAAGATATGGTCAGACTACAAATGCGTTCAGTTTTGTGTGTCAGCATTCCAATAAAAGGAAATTGGCAGATTGACCAGTCGATATCAGGGTTTAACAAACGGATTATAGGACTAATTGCATGATGTTGGGTCGTATTCAGCAACCAACCTACACAAGGGATCGCCATTTCAAACCTGATTTTGGGCTCAGGTGTAACATTTTCACTCAGAGGGTGGTAGGTATGTGGAAAAATCTGCTGGCAAAGGTAGTGGAGGCAGGTACCGTAACAGCATTTAAATGACAGGTACATGCTTAGAAAATGTTTGGATTGTTCTGAGCCAAATGTGGGAAAACGGGATGAGCTTTCGTCAGTGTGAGCTTTGGGGCATCTTGGTTAGTGTGGACAGGTTGGGCAGAAGGACCTGTTTCTGTGCTGTATGATTCTGTTTCTATACAGTTCATTTTTTTAAAATTTAGTTTTTTACCTTTAATGTGGCAAATGCAAGAGAGAAAATAAAAGTCATTTCAAATCAAATTCTACAGTGACTTGCACGCGTGACATTAAGTCTGATTCTTTCCCCAGACATGCTTGCTGACTTTTTGTTTACTTCACGCATTTCCCATTTTGTTATCCAGTGATATATTGGGAAATTTCTTACATGGCTTCCAAAAGGTCAAACAGCTGCAGTTAGCTTATGCTCCAGTGGATGAAGACAATGCAGTATAGAATTGTCGTCTTTAAACTATAGGCTGCAGATTTAATTCCAGTCACTCCTCAATTGGTGTTAAACTGTCTAACAAGTTGTTACTCTCTGCTAGTATCAACAGTTTACAGATTAAAACACAAACTTAAAAATAACCCATCATCATGTTGCCAAGTTCTGGTCAGTTTGCTGCTTATCACAACTTCAGCAGCCCCACCCCATCCTTAATTCTTTCCCCATTTTGCAGTCCAATTAACATTTTGAATAATAACTAATGTAGAGTCAAAAGAGTGTTTTATTGTCTTATGTCCCAGATAGAACAATTAAATTCTTACTTGCAGCAGCACAACAGAATATGTAAACACAGTACACTGTAAACAATATAATAAATGAGAAAAAAGTTCAGTGTGTGTATATGTTTATATATATATATATATACTCACACACGCGTGTGTGTGTGTGTGTGTGTGTGTGTGCGCGCTTGTGCACACGTACATAAAGTACAAACAAACAATAATAGTGCAATAATATGATCACTTTTTCTCTCCTGGCTTCTTTGTGAGTAGATTAAAAGTTGCAAATTTTGTTGTACCTTTGCTCCTTGTTGAAAACATACCTGCTCAGATCATACTGTACATTTTGTGTCAGGTCGACATTGAGGAATATAAAGTCATGCATGTGACAATGAGAGAATGCTGTCCTCAGTTTGCTAGTGTTCAGTTTGCTGTTCCACTTTCGAATCCCACAGAGTGCATAATGAGTGATCTTTGGTGTGGCTTCAATGTGCTGCATTACGAACTTCAAGGAAACATTCTTTGTGGAAACTGCGGAATCTTTTGTTTCACTGCTCAAGAGAAATGTGGTTAATTACTTCACTTATGCATTTTCCTAACATCATAGCAGTGTTGCAAGTAGATCATTTCAGTTTTATCACTGTATGAATTCTTGGTTGCAAAAAGTGCCTTGATTTGTTTCTGTAAAAATCAACGACATTTCACGCAATTAATAAGCGAGTTCAGTATTCCGAAAAACGCAAGGAATCATGGGATTTGTCAAAGGTAGAACCCTATAAATATAAATCGAACAAAGCGCTGTAGATTCAGTGAGTATAGTTTGGCTCCAATTTTTTGTCTTTTTTCATTGGGAGGACAGGCAGGGTGAGACTGGGCGCCGCAAGCGCTGCCAAACTGCCACTGGACCGCCCCGGTCCCGTTCCCCCGTCCCCGAGTGTCCCATCCCCGTCCAGGGGGGGCCAGAGACGTCCGAACCAACGGGACTGTGCGGAGAAGCGCCAGCCCCAGCTCACCTCCGCCTCTCCCGCCAGGCCAACCGGCAGCTTGGATCATCGACACCAGCGACCCCAGGCTCAAAGAACCCATAGACCCACAGCCATCGCCAACTCCAGCCCAACCCCGCTCCAACTGCAGAAGAGCTCGCTCCCCGATGGGCAGTTACGGCGACAATTGGCACTTCGCCCACGGCCTGGCCGAGCTGCGCTCCCTCAGCCGCCACCCCAAGTACAAGCCGTACCTTCCACACCACTGGCTTCTGTCCCTATGGTACCCGCTACCACTTCATCCTCAACCCCGAGGAGGAGTGAGGGCCCCGGCGCCAGAGCGCCAGCCTGGGCTTGGCCTCAACCGGTTCGGCGCTTGACTGGGCAGCGCTACGGGCGGTCTTCAGCCCCAACCTGGAGATGGAGCTGGCCAGGACTCTGGGCTTGAGGCTGGGTAAGGGAGGGGGACGAGATTGCTGCTGCTGCCAGCACCACCAACAGCACCAGCAGCTCCAGTGGGAGCCCGGCCTGCCCATGGCCGGCATGAGCCCGTCCACAGACTCTCTCTGACCAGGACGACCAGCAGCGGCTCCGAGTCGCCCGTCTTCGAGCAGGAACTCGGTGTCAGACTGAAAGAGGGGGTTGGAGGTGGAGAGCTGCCGGCCAACCCGGCGGGACAGGCAGAGAGAGCTGAGCTGAAGCCAGCGGCTGCAATCCAGGCCGGCACTCCAGCCCAGGGCCACCCAGGACACCTCCAGATAGGGACGGGACAATGGGGACAATGACGGCCCAACAGTCACTCAACAGCATCCGCAGCGACAGAGAGCCGACCCCAACCCCAACTAAGGATGAAATCCAAGCCTACACACAATGCAGCACCACCGTTGCAAAGACTGTTTTATAGCTAGTGACCTATGACCAGGGCATGCGCAGTCGGAATACCGAACTTGTTTATTGTGCTTAAACTTCTGTTTAGGAATTTCAGAGGGAACTAAATGCAAGATTAGAAAGGAGTCCTGTGAAGGCCAAGTTAGTGGATACATTTAAGTCAGGGATAGGTAGATTCTTGATTAGTAAGTTGTCAAGGGGTTATGGGGAGAAGGCAGGAGCACGAGGTTAGGAGGGCCAGATAGATCTGCCATGACTGAATGGTGGCGTAGACTTGGGCCGAATGGCCTAATTCCGCTCTTATGACAGTATATAATTTCAAAACTTTTAGACTTCATTTTTTATCTAGATAGCTAATTATTGCGTATTGAGTTAGTTATTGTCTTAAGGATAAGTTTCGGTAGGCGGCGAAGATCCGGTAGGCGGCGCGACTCTGGTCAGCCCTGTCCGCGTTTTTATTATTTTTTGTCTGTGTTTTTATGTAGTTTTTGTTATTTAATGTTGGGGTGTGTGTGTGGGGGGGCGGGGGTGGGGGTGGGAGGAAACTTTTGAATCTCTCCCTGCACTGGAGACCCGACCTTTTCTCGTCGGGTCTCAGTTGTCGTTGGGGCCGCAACGAGGAGCGGCCTCCAACAGGAAGAGACCGGGGACTCTGGTGCTACTACTCACCGTCGCCGTCGCGGAGCTGGCCAAGACCGGAGCGGGTGGAGCGGTGGAGGAGCGCTGCCGCTGCTGCTGCTGCCGCTGAGTCGGAGGCTGCTACTGCGGGTCTGCGGATGGCGGCACCGGGAGCCCGCGGATCCCTGGAGGGAGACCGCTTTTCGGGGCTCCTGCAACGGCGACTTCTCCCGCCCGAGTTGCGGGGTCGAAGAGCTCCTGGAGCGGGGCCTAACATTACTGCCCCGCGCGACTTGGAATGGCCGCGGGACTGTGCGAGCGCACACCAGGGTCTTCAACACCAAGACCCAGTGTGCGACCTTGCATCACCCGGCGTGGCTTCAATGGCCGCGGGACAATCGCCACCGCCAGCCGGGGGCTTTGACTTTGACTCTGACATTAGTGCAGTGGAGAGATAAGTTTTTTTGGCCTTCCATCACAGCTATGTGATGGATGTTTATGTAAAATGTAATTATGTTGTGTCTGGGGTTTATTTGTGTGTAATGTATGGCTGCAGAAACGGCATTTCATTTGGACCTCCAGGGGTCCAAATGACAAATAAATAGACTATTGACTATTGACTATTGAAGTTTGAATAATCAGTTTAGATAGTACTTTGGCTTTGGGCTTGATTTTCTTGGTTGAGCGCTTATCCTGGTGTTATGGTACAAGTTTTTTTTAAATGTTTTAATTTAAAGCATATGTACCAATGATAATAAACGACAAAATGGTTACAGAGTTCTTACATAGCTTCAATTTTTAAAGTTTTTTAAAGAAAATAAATAGAGAAAGAACGAAAACATAGAAAATAAGTACAGGAGGCCTTTTGGCCCTTCGAGCCAGCACCGCCATTCATTGTGATCATGGCTGATCATCCCCTATCAATAACCCATGCCTGCCTTCTCCCCATATCCCTTGACTCCACTAGCCCCTAGAGCTCCATCTCTCTTAACGCCATCCAGTGACTTGGCCTCCACTGCCCTCTGTGGCAGGGAATTCCATAAATTCACAACTCTCTGGGTGAAAAAGTTTTTTCTCACCTCAGTCTTAAATGACCTTCCCTTTATTCTAAGACTTTATTCTGGACTCGCCCAACATTGGAAACATTTTTCCTGCATCTAGCTTGTCCAGTCCTTTTTTAAATTTTGTATGTTTCTATAAGATCCCCCCTCATTCTTCTAAACTCCAGTGAATACAAGCCTAGTCTTTTCAATCTTTCCTCATATGACAGTCCCGCCATCCCAGGGATCAATCTCGTGAACCTAAGCTGCACTGCCTCAATCTGCCTCAAAGAGACTATAAACTAATAGAAAGGAGAAAGAAAAAAAAAAGGCAAAAATGAAAGGAGATTACAAATATAAAGATTGTGGAGATAGATCCGGGAGATGTTGAGTATAGTTATTCATCCAACCCTAAACTCAAGTTGTGACTTTATTTTTGTGTTAAACAAATTAACTTTTTTTTTAAATTCAATAAATGGAGACCATATTTTAGAAACTAATTCTGGTTTGTCAATTAATACAAATCTTATTTTTTCCAAATGCAAGGTCTCGGTCATTTCTGTAGTCCACATTTTAATTGTGGGGGTTGCTGTTTTTTTCCCAAAATTTCAGTATTAATGTTTTCGCAGTTATTAAACTGTAATGAAGAAAGTGTCTCTGGCTTATCGTAAGGGTTGTGCTATGTTCTGATGATCCTTATATTATTAATTTTTGATCTGGGTCCAGTTGATTATCGATAACTTTAGAGATAATTTAAAAAATGTCCATCCAAATATTTGTGTTTTTATACAAGTAACAAAAGTATGAGTTAAATTGGCTTCTTGAAATTGACATTTATCACAGAGAGGGGAAGTACTTGGGAATATCCTGTTTAATTTTGTCTTCTAATAGTGTAATCTATGTCATATTTTAAATTGTATTAAGGAATGTCTAGTGTTTAACGAGCAGTGATGTATATATTGTAAACTTTCGTCCATGTGTCTTTCATTATGGGTTGAGCCAATTCATCCTCCCATGCTCATCTATATGACTCTGATGATGGAATGTCAGTATCTAAAAGGGTATTATAAATATAAGATATTAATTTATTGGTATTGGGATGTCGGTTCAGACATTCATCAAGGATTTCTGGGCCCCTAAATCTATAATCTTGCCTATTTCACATAATCTCTAAATTGTAAATATCTAAAAAAATTATTAACATGTAATTCGTACTTCTGTTGTAATACATGAAAAGAGAGGAAAGTCCCCTTTTAATAAAGGTCTCCCAACCTTTTAATTCCATGAGTTTTCCATTGAACAAATCCTCTTTCTAAGACAGAAGGGTTATTTGCAATAGGGAGGAAAAGAGATAAATTGCCCAATTTTAAAGTACATTTTAATTGTTTCCAGATGCAGGTAACACTATGTATAATCGGGTTTCCTCCATATGTTTTTTTATTTAAATTTATTGGAGCTAAGAGAATGAAGCCTATGTCAGAAGGTAAACAATCCTCCTTCTCCATCTTTAACCAATCTGGCTGCTGATCAGTGTCATCCAGCCAGAAGGTCATATTTTTAATATTAACCGCCCAATAATAAAATAGAAAGTTTGGTAAAGCTAATCCACCATTAGCCTTAGACTTACATAGATGTATTTTGTTTATTCAATGGGTCTTATAATCCCAAATAAAATTAGTAAAATTGAATCCATTTTTTTGGAAAAAAAATTTGGAAGATATATCGGAGTTGATTGGAATAAGTATAATAGTTGTGGGAGAAACATCATCTTTATAGCATTAATTCTACCAACTAGTGAGATGGGGAGTGCTTTCCAAAATTGGATGTTTCTATGTAATTTAGTAACTAAACAAGGAAAATTTGATTTGAATAGAGAAATATATTTCCTAGTCACATAGATTCCAAGGTATTTAAACTTTTCGTAGGCGATTTTAAAAGGAAATTGCTGAAGTATAGACGGATTTTGTTCCGTTATTGGCATAATTTAGTTTTTATTCTGTTATTGAGAATATGAGATTTAGTAAACTCGGAATGCTAATTTTGGGGTTTGTGATATATAATACATCATCTGCGTATAAAGAAATGTTATTAATTGTATGTTTAGTATTGTACGCGTGGATGTCTGGGTGAGATCTGATACTCTCGGCGATTGGTACAAGTATTTTAATTGTAATTTATCCATCATATCCTGGTGGTGGCTGGTATTTCTAACTACAGTCTCTCCGCAATTGTATGTAAGCATGCAAACAAATAGTATGTGTTTGCTTGTCTTACCTGCTCAATTCCTGCACATTGTGGACATTCCACAGGACACAAGAATCGTCCATGACAAGTATAAATGGCCACACACACTGCCGTTTCACCCCTATCTCTTCCTGGCGATTCCTTTCCAACTCCAAGTTGTGATATGAAAGTTCTTTGATTAGAAAGTGGGCAGCACCTGATGGGATCACACATTCACACACATCATTACTCAACTCATATTGTTACTGTTCTCAATAATTCCAGAAGAAAAGATTGAACAAGATTTTAAGGAAAAAATAATTTATAAAGTAATTTAATTGCACATTTAGCTCAATTCAATTTCACAGGCTATGTTTGCTAATAATTAGTTTAGTTTAGTTTAGAAAATACAGCGTGGAAACAGGCCCTCAGTCCAGGCCAACCAGCGATCCCTACACACACAATGAACAATTTTACATTTACACTAAGCCAATTAATCTACAAACCTGTACGTCTTTGGAATGTGGAAACCGGAGATCCCGGAGAAAATCCACAAAGGTTATGGGGAGAACATACAAACAAGCACCAATAGTCAGGATCAAACCCGGGTCTCTGGCGCTGTAAGGCAGTAACTCTACTGCTGCACCACCATGGCACGGCATGGTGGCGCAGCGGTAGAGTTGCTGCCTTACAGCAAATGCAGCGCCGGAGACCCAGGTTAGGTCCCGACTACGGGTGCTGTGTGTACAGAGTTTGTACCTACTCCCTGTGGGTTTTCAGAGATTTCAATTTCCTCCCACACTCCAAAGAAAGGAAGAGGAGGAGCCAAAGGGCTGACGGAGAGCTGAGAAGGGGAGGAGACAGCAAGGGCTACCGGAAATTGGAGGTCAAAGTTCATGCCGCTGGGGTATAAACTGCCCAAGCGAAATATGAGGTGCTGTTCCTCCAATTTCCGGTGGTGCTCACTTTGGCCATGGAGGAGACACAGGACAGAAAGGTCGGATTCGGAATAGGAGGGGGAGTTGGAGTGCTGAGCCACCGGGAGATCAGGCAGGTTATTGCGGACCGAGCGGAGGTGTTCAGCGAAATGGACCGAGCGGAGGTGATCGGCGAAACGTTGAATACATTGAGTGTTTTTCAATTGGCTATTGGGGTAGGGGATGGATGGGAGAACATGGTGGAAATAATCATCTTCTTCTTCTTAGGCGGCACCTCGGGATTGAGATGACTTACTTCAAATGAATAGAAATTCTAATCTCACATCTGGTCTGGCCAATATAGGACTGGAGAGGCAGATTCCCCAAAGTAAAACTGGAAATCCTAATCCTAATCCTACAGTAACAGTAACAAAGTGGAATGATCGGTGTTTAGACAGCTGTTAATTAGTATGTCCTGGATTTACTGCAGGTCCATATCAATCTAGGAGTGACGTAGCCAGTGGTAGAAAACGTGCAGCTATCTCAAATACACTTTATTCTGTTCACCATATCGCGTTCAGACTGGAGTCGACGGGGCGTCTTGGCTGGCATGGGCAGGTCAGGTCGAAGGGCCTCTTTCCACAGTGTATGATTCTATGATTCTATTTTCCTGTTCTTCCAGCTCAACTGTGTTTGCTCTGACAAAGTTACTTACAAAGTTACACGCAGCTACTGAGAAATCTACTTTTTTCCTGAAATGTAACTGCCCCCCCACCATAGTTGACGGAACCTTGACAGCATCCCATCTTTTTCCCTGAATCACCTTCCACCCAGTAGACTTGGGATCATCCAACTTTAAGGGGATAGCACCACCTGGCACATCCCCATTCAGCATTTCAAAAAAACATTCCCTTTGTAACTCCCTGATCCACTCTTCTGTCCCAATCAAGTGCTCCCCTTTTTACAGGCTGGTTATGGCACACATTAAATCCAGACTACCAAACAGCCCTGATCCCCCGCAGTTCACAACAGGGCCATGGCTGATGCCGTCTTCCTGGCTCTACACTAATCCCTGGAACACCTGGACAAGAAGGACATCCATATCAAATTCCTATTCATAGACGACACTTCTGCATCGAAATACCATTATCCCAACAAGCTTATTTCCAAACTAGTGGAACTTGGAGTCAACACTTTCCTCTGCTACTGGATCCTTGACTTCCTGACCAACAGACCACAATCAGTGAGGATAGGTGACAAATCATCCTCTACAATAATCCTCAACACTGGTGCCCCGCAGAGATGTCCCTTCAACTATACTCCTTATACAGTGATGACTGTGCGGCCAAATACCAAATACCAATCCAACTCAAATTACACGTTTGCAGATGGCACCACCGTAATGGGCCGGATATCAAATAATGATGAGACGGAGTACAGGAAGGAGATTGAGAACCTTGTAACCTGATTCTAAGATAACAACTCCCTCAATGTCAGCAAGACAAAGGAGATTGTGATTGACCTCAGGAAGTGAAGCTGTACACATCCCCGGAATACATTGATGGTGCCCAAGTCTAGATGGTTGAAAGCTTAATGTTCTTGGGAATAAATATCACCAGCAATTTGTCCTGCACCAGCCACATCAACACCTTCACTTCTTTAGCTGGCTTAGGAAGTTTGGCACCCCCCAACAACCCTCACCAACTTCTCCAGGTGTGCCGTAGAAAGCATCAGGATGCATCACAGCATGTTTTGGGAACAGCTCCTTCTAAGACCTCAAGAAATTGTAGGGAGTTGTGGACATAGCCTACACTATCACCCAAACCAATCTCCCTTCCATTGACTCCATCTACACTTCATGCTGCCTCAGCAAGGCCACCAGCAATATCAGGGACCAGTCTCACCCTGGTCACTCCCACTTCCCCTCTCTCCCATCAGGCAAGAGGGACGGAAGTTTAAAAATGCATACCTCCAGATTGAGGTACAGTTTCTTCCCAGCTGTCATCAGCCAACTGAGCTATCCTCTCATCAGCGAGAGTGCAGTCCTGACCTCCCATCTATATCATTGGAGACCTTTGAACTATCTTTAATAGGACTTTATTTAGCACTAAATGTTCTACTCTTTATCCTTTATCTGTGCAAAGTGGATGGCTTGACTGTAATTATGTATAGTCTTAATTATTTTGACAGGATACAACTAAAAAGAACAATGATTAAATTCTACAGAAACAAATATTTTCAAATAGATCCCTAGAAATCGTACTTTCTATTACCCATCAGGTTTGATACGGAAAACCATGTCATGCAGGTGACAAAGGCATGTGATACTCTGTTATCAGGTCACAACATAATATTTCAGTCTGTCATCATTTTGTGATCATATATGTCACCTGAAACTCAAACAATATAACCAGTGTTTACTTGGATAAAGCCATGTTTACTTACCGACCCCTGCTTCATTGAACATGCTTGGTAATACCAACATAATGTAGTTGGGCCAGTACTTTCGATAGAGTGGCATTTCAAACTCTTTAACCACAAGGATATGAAGGTGATTTGCACCCTCTATGGCATGGTAGAGATTCAGAAGACCATGCTCATGCCGTCCTGTAGTTGGTGTAAAGATGGGACTCTTCACTAATTTTGGATTCTGCAAAAGAAATATTTTTTAATTAAAGTAATTGCAGTTTTAGAGATACAGCGTATAAACAGGCCCTTCAGCTTGCCGAATCCACACCGACATAATAACAATCACCCGCACACCAGTCTTATTCTACATCCTAGGGATTATTTACAGAAGCCAATTAACTTGCAAACCAGTGTGGGAGGAAACCGGAGCATCTGGAGCAAACCCACGCAGGTCACAGAGAGAACGTGCAAACTCCGTGCAGACAGTAGCCGTTGTCATGATCGAATCCAGGTCTCTGGCGCTGCAAGGCAGCGACTCTACCGCTGCGTCACTGTGCCGCCCAGAATTTGCATCGCATTTTATTCCAGCAATGCACATCAGAAATGGGCAAGTATTCATATTAAGCCGTTGTAGTCAAATACAGCTGCTTTTCCAACGGACACTTTAAAGCCAACACTTACAAGGTTCTCTACACGCTAAAGGGCAATTTACAGGGGCCAATTAACCTACAAACCCACATGTCTTTGGGATGTGGGAGGAAAACGGAACACCCAGAGGAAACCCACATGGTCACAGGGGGACTGTGCAAACTCCGCACAGGGAGCACACGATGCCAGGATTGAAGGAGTGTTTCTGGCGCTGTGAAGCAGCAGCTCTGCCTGCTGCACCACTGGGCCGCCCACCGTGATTGTATGTGATCAATTGATTGTAGGTGATCAATTAATTGTATGGGATCATTGATTGTATGGGATCAATTATTTGAATGGGATCAATTGATTTGAATGGGATCAATTATTTGAATGGGATCAATTGATTTGAATGGGATCAATTGATTGGCTGGTTAAGAAAGAACTGCAGAGGCTGGAAAAATGAAAGGTAGACAAAAAAGCAGGAGAAGCTCAGCGGGTGAGGCAGCATCTATGGAGCGAAGGAATAGGAATAGGTTGAGACCCTTCTTCAGACTGATGTCGGGGGGGGCGGGAAAAAGAAAGGAAGAGGCGGAAACAGTAGGCAGTGGTAGAGCTGGGAAGGGGATGGGAAGGAAGGAGAAAGCAAGGACTACCTGAAATTGGAGAAGTCAATATTCATACCGCTGGGTATTAACTACCCAAGCAAAATATGAGGTGCTGTTCCTACAATATGCGGTCAGACTCACTCTGGCCAAGGAGGAGGCCCAGGCCAGAAATGTCGGATTCGGAATGGGAGGGGGAGTTGATTGTATGGAATCAATTTTAAAATCCTTCCTCTTCTGCAAAGCCAATAAGAAGTTATTCCCACCCTCTGCCCATATACCCATTCCCATCCTCTGCCAACATATCTGAATAAAGATGGCTGTTTGCCTGTGGCAGTGTGCTCCATGCACTTACCACCCTCTGGGTAACAAACTTGCCTCACAATCTCCTTTAAACGTTGGCCCTCTCACCTTAAAGTAATGCCCTCCAGTATTTGAATTTACATCCTGGGAAAAAGGTTCCATTGTCTATCCTATCTATGCCTCTCATAATTTTATATACTTCCATCAGTTCTCCCTGCAACATTCGGCATTCCAGAGAAAACTATCCAAGTCTGACCTAGCTTTCCCTGGAGCCAATACCCCATAATCCAGGCATCATTCTGGTAAACCTCCTCTGCACACTTTCCATACCCTCCACATCCTTTCTGAAATGTGGTAATCAGAACTGTGCACAATTCTCCAAATAAGGCCCAACCAAGGTCCTATAAAGTTGCATCATGACTTCCTGACTGTTACACTCAATGCCCAAACCTCTGAAAGCAAGCATTCAATATGTCTTCTTTACCACTCCATCTGCTTGTGTTGCCCCTTTCAGGCAATTATGGACTTGGTCCCCAAGATCGTTTATTATCTGCTCTGAGGAAGTGGTATGGTGCCAAAGAAAAGCAGTAGGGCCAGGTCAATCCTAACCCATGAAAGATCCAATCTCATGTCTATGATGGGCAGTTATGTTGCCCTACTCTAGTACAGCAATATTTTTCAAAACAACTCTATTGATTGAAAACAATTTTGAGACATCCTTCAGTCAGGAAATGCATTGTATGCTTGGAGGTTCTTTCCTTCATAACAGAAATGGTTTAATTTCTATTAAAATAAAATAACATTGGCGCTAAATTATGTCCTTAAGGATTTCCTTCAGTTGCTGACCTTATCTGTGACAAGAGGTAGACGCATGCTCTCCAGATGTTTACCCTGCTGGCTGAAGATAAAATACTGCTCCTTTGACTTTGGAATAATAAAGTGAAGCTGAACTTCCTCTCCCAGCATGGAGGAAGAAAACGTAAATGCATGTAGTGTGGAATCAGACACCTGAAACACAATTAGAACAAGGTTCAATCTCCTCAATTAGATTTTGTATTCAGATTAACAATAGAAATAATCCTGGATATCATTACAATCAAATGTTATGCAAATTCATTATATGCCACCTGCACTACATTACATTAGGTGATCTACAATACTAATTGGAAAAAATCAAGGAAAATAAATCAGAATTAAAGAAAATTTAAACTGGTAAAAGCAAAAGTGTAATAATAATAATAACAACTTTATTTATTAAGTGCTTTTAGACAACATCAGTTACCACAAAGTGCTGTACATGGGAAGTCAACAAAAAGTTATTACAAAAACTACTAAAACCATTAACACGACAGGACTATAAAAACAGTAAAAATTAAAAGACATTAAAAGCACTAAAACAGGAACAAAGTCTCAGCCAGTGTCGAAAGCCAGTGAATAAAAGTGAGTTTTTAGGGAGGATTTAAAGATGGACAGTGAAGGGGCCTGTGTAGTTTAGTTTAGTTTGGAGTGTGGAAACAAGCACTTCAGCCCACAAAGTCCATGCCAACCAGCGATTCCCCGTACACTAACAATATACATAAATTAATGTGGTAACAATGACTTAACATGGGTTGCATCAGCAAATCCAACAGAAAGAAGCAGGAAGCATCAGAAGCAAGACAAGATCGACCAATGTAGGCTTAGAAACCTTGCAGTTGATGTTATTTTCTTAATCAAAGAGGGAAGTGAAGACAGAAAGGTTCAGCAGCCCATAAAGCATTTCACAGACAATGGTAAATCAGGTCAGTGACCTCTGCTTTGAAGGGATCCTACTGAAATGGAACCGATTGTCATGTTATTATTGATAATAGCAAAAAGATTCAGTCAATTGCCTATTTGTCAGTAAAGCATATCTAATGGAGATGGTGGAAGTACATACATCACACAAATGGTGGTGATATATTTGGCTGAAAGTCAATTTTTGACAGGATTCAAAGTGCAACCTTATAATTTCTCCATAATCATATGCATTTATGATTAGAAGGGTGATTTTAAAATAGCACAAATTATAAGACAAGTTAGTATGAGTATTCTTGATCAGTAATGGTGTTTCTGGAGTGGTACGGGTGTCAAAGATTATGGGGAGAAGGCATGAGAATGGGGCTGAGAAGGAAAGATAGATCAGACATGATCGAATGGCGGAGTAGACTCCATGGGCCAAATGACCCAATTGTGCTTCAACGTCTTTGAACCTATGAAGTTAATATTAAGAGGTGATAATGAACTTCACCCATTTAGAAAGATGGTGATGTTTCTCTTACACATGTGAGAGAGCTTGGTGATACATTGGCATCGGTAAAGCCCTGAGACTTATCAATCATACAGACTTTGGAAAATAGGAAAATAAACATTAGAAAATGTACATTTCATCTATTAAATAAAATAATTACATGTCGTTGCACGGTCAATTGGCAATAATCTATATATATGTATATTAATTATATAGAAATAAGCATACCAAAGAGAATATAGTTATTTGATTCTGACCTGTGTGGCTGGGTTGAAGTCAATGTAGTTGTGGCAGTGCTCACAATGATGGAATGTGTTGTATGCAGCATATTTAGTTAGCATTATCGAGACTGTCTCTCGTTTTGTTGATCCTTCGTTCAGGCTGCGTTTTTTACCACCTTCTGGAAAAAAAGTATTTTGTTATCAACAATAACATATAAAACAAAAACAATTTCACAAATAAAGAGTTATAGAAATGTACGGCATAGAAATTAGCCCTTCCATGACACCACTTTTCACCAATCTCTATTAATCCCATTTTCCCACACTAGGTGTGCATCTTTCTATGCCTTACATATTCAAGTACCAAATGCTTTAAAACGTATAAGCATATTGCAGATATTGATGGGCAAGACATAATCAAACTAGATGGAAACAGGCCTTTCAGCCGATCAAGATGACCCATCTACACTAGACCTACCTGCCCCTATTCGGCCCATATCCCACTAAACTGTCCACGTGCCTGCCACGTTTCCTGTCCACGTGTCTTTTAAAAGTTGTATCACATTGTTTTTGCAAAGGTTTTACCAATGTGGAAGAAGCATAAGGCGAAAGTGAGATACCATATAACCATATAATAATTACAGCACGGAAACAGGCCATCTCAGCCCTTCTAATCCATGCCGAACACTTACTCTCACCTAGTCCCATCTACCTGCACTCAGACCATAACCCTCCATTCCTTTCCCGTCCATATACCATTCCAATTTATTTTTAAATGATAAAATCGAACCTGCCTCCACCACTTCCACTGGAAGCTCATTCCACACAGCTACCACTCTCTAAGTAAAGAAGTTCCCCCTAAACTTTTGTCCCTTAATTCTCAAATCATGTCCTCTTGTTTGAATCTTCCCTACTCTCAGTGGAAAAAGCTTATCCACGACAACTCTGTCTATCCCTCTCATCATTTTAAAGACCTCTATCAAGTCCCCCCTTAACCTTCTGCGCTCCAAAGAATAAAAACCTATCTTGTTCAACCTTTCTCTGTAACTTAGGTGCTGAAACCCAGGCAACATTCTAGTAAATCTCCTCTGTACTCTCTCTATTTTGTTGACATCTTTCCTATAATTTAGCGACCAAAATTGTACACAATACTCCAGAATTGGCCTCACCAATGTCTTGTACAATTTTAACATTACATCCCAAATTCTATCCACAATGTTCTGATTTATAAAGGCCAGCACACCAAAAGCTTCCTTGACCACCCTTTCTACATGAGATTCCACTTTCTGGGAACTGTGCACAGTTATTCCCAGATCCCTCTGTTCACCTACATTCTTCAATTCCCTACCATTTACCATGAACGTCCTATTTTGATTTGGCCTACCAAGATGTAGCACCTCACACTTATCAGCATTAAACTCCATCTGCCATCTTTCAGCCCACTCTTCCAAATGGCCTAAATCTCTCTGTTGACTTTGAAAAGCTACTTCATTATCCACAACACCACCTATCTTAGTATCATCTGCATACTTACTAATCCAATTTACCACACCATCATCCAGATCATTGATGTATATGACAAACAACAGTGGACCCAACACAGATCCCTGAGGCATCCCACTAGTCACCGGCCTCCAACCTGACAAACAGTTATCCACCATTACTCTCTGGTATCTCCCATTCAGCCACTGTTGAATCCATCTTGCTACTCCACTATTAATACCCAACAATTGAATCTTCTTAACCAACCTTCCATGTGGAACCTTGTCAAAGGCCTTACTGAAGTCCATATAGATAACATCCACTGCTTTACCCTCATCAATTTCCCGAGTAACCTCTTCAAAAAATTCAAGATTAGTCAAACATGACCTTCCAGGCACAAATCCATGTTGACTGTTCCTAATCAGACCCTGTTTATCCAGATGATTATATATATATTATCTCTAAGTATCCTTTCCATTAATTTGCCCACCACTGACTTCAAACTAACAGGTCTATAATTGCTAGGTTTACTCTTAGACCCATTTTAAACAATGGAACAACATGTGCAGTACGCCAATCCTCTGGCACCATTCCCGTTTCTAATGACATTTGAAATATTTATGTCATAGCCCCTGCTATTTCTACACATACTTCCCTCAATGTCCTAGGGAATATCCTGTCAGGACCTGGAGACTTATCCACTTTTATATTTTAGAGTCCATTTCCTCTGCATCTATTTAATAAAGTGATCAATCCATTCACTTTGCAAGAGTTAATGACCTTGCTAAATGGCATTTCAAATGACTGGGCACTGCTTGTATGCTAGGGAACTGTTGCTCCTTCTGATTCACTGGTGGTAATGTTACTAGGCCTGGAATTCCTTTGTACTCAACTGGAAAGTGTGATAATATAAAGGAGGCAGAACCAATTTTCAATCCACACAACCCTGCATTCGAAACTAAGTGATAGAGATGCAGTTATTTACATTCATGTGAGAGGTGTATTATGCCAGAAATGTCACGTTAAGCATCCAGCTAAATGGGCCACCACAAGCAGCTTAGGGGCTTTGTGTCCTTGTAAACACATTGGGGAGACATACACAGAGTGAATTACTCTTCTGTCTTGATAGAAGCCAAAAAGGATCAATGCCTGAATTTGACTACGGGGGCTGTCAGTATAGAGTTAGTATGTTCTCTGCGTGACCGGGTGGGTTTTCCCTGGGTAAAACAGAAATGTAATGTTGAGGCTCTATAAGGCGCTGGTTAGGCTGCATTTGGAGTACTATGAACATGTCAAGTCAAGTCAAGTTTATTTGTCACATACACATACGCAATATGGGCCCCGTATCTGAGGAAGGATGTGCTGGCTCTGGAGACGGTGCAGAGGAGGTTTACAAGAATGATTCCAGGAATGAGTGGGTCACGATATGATGAGCGTTTGACAGCACTGGGCCTCTACTCGCAGGAGTTGAGATGGTTGAGGGGGGACCTCACTGAAACTCATAGAATAATGAAAGGCATTGATAGGATGTTTTCACTGATGGGAGAGACTAGGACCAGAAGTCATTGCCCCAGAATTTAAGGCTTCTCTTTTAGAAAGGAGGTGAGGAGGAACTTCTTTAGTCAGAGGGTAGTTAATCTGTGGAACTCATTGCCACAGAGGGTTATGGAGGTCAAGTCAGTGGATATTTTTAAGGCAGAGAGAGACAAATTCTTGATTAGAAAGGGGTGTCAATGGTTATGGGGAGAAGGCAGGATAATGGGATTAGGAGGCAGAGATCAGCCATGATTGAATAGCAGAGTAGACTCGATGGGCCAAATGGCCTAATTCTACTCATATAACTTGTGAACTTGTACTCCGGTTTCCTCCCACACTCCAAAGACGTACAGGTTTGTAGGTTAATTGGCTTTGGTAAAGATTGTGAATTGGTCCCAACGGGTAGGATAATGCTAGTGACGCGATTGCTGGTCAGTGCGGTCTCGGTGGGCCAAAGGGCCTGTTTCTGCGCTGTATCTCTAAACTAAACTAAACTAATTACTGAGATTAATCAAACCTTCCATGAATCAATAATCTTTTGTTGTAAACCCTTTGGAACTTTTGTGAGGTTTGGATAGAACCAAAGTCCAACTCAACTGGTGTTACATCTTTTGGCTGCTGTTATAGCTGTCAGTATTAGCCTTGTAGTGTTAGAGTAAGTTGATATGAAATCAAAAAGAAAGATTGTAACTGCTAAGGTTATATTTCAATAGAATGCAGATGAAAAACAGATGACAAACAAAAGTTCTGCTCACCTAGCTTAATCTTTGGCAACTTGGCTGAGTAGACAGCACTGATATGGCGATACTTTGGATCATGTACCGTGTAATCAAAGGTCATTTTACTGAAGAGTTCAATATCAGGCCACTGTGCATTAATACCCTGTGCATACTCATTTGAATCTTTCGTGTCTGAAACAAAAAATACAGAGTTTAGATTTTGAATGTTCTTGTATCACAAAATTATGCATTTAAGAAAGAGATGGAGTAAACAAACACAGCTAACTAAAAGATTTATTTCAATCTCAAGGAGCATCGATGGAGCTCACACATCTATTCTGCTTTCAGGGTTCAGGTTTTGGATACACTTCCAATTTTCAGAGATGCATTAGATGTTACCTTCTTGCAAAAGGCACACAGCAACAGGATTTGGAACTGCACTCCACTGGCTGTTATTATGGTCAAGGACAGACTCTCCATGATTACAATCAAGCAGCTCACTATGCAAAGATAACAGATAAAGGGTGCAACATTTAGAAGGAGATAAAGTTTTATTAAAGATAGTTGAAAGGTCTCCAATGGGTTAGATGGAAGGTCAGGAAGGCGCTATCTCTTTTATGGCTCTGGGCATGTAAAGAATAAATATGAAGATAGACACAACATGCTGGAGTAACTCAGCGAGACAGGCAGCATCTCTGGAGAGAAGGAATGGGTGACGTTTTGGGTCGAGACTCTTCTTCAGACTGAACATGTTGGATGTGGTTCTGAAGTATGGATCATATGATAATCATATGAAAGATATAGCTCATACAAAATCTGTATTAATACTTTATATAAACTACATAATTAACAAAATCTTAGCATTACTTACCTTCGTTAATTTCTTCTTCATTGTATACATCAACCTCTAAGAGCCTTATTAGCATGCGAAAAAGAATTCTAAGGAACTGCAAGTAAGCACCAGTCTTTCCAACCTGCAATGTAAAAATCTAATTAAACTTCTCTAAACCACTGACAAATCTGAAAAAAATCTTATTTTTTAAATTTGCTAATACTTACTAAGAAACTTACTACAGCTGGTGAAACCAAAGGCTAAGATAGACATAGTTTCAAATGTGAACTATGAATTTCATTAAGCTTTTGCAAATTTCATTTGGCTTTTACATATGGATATATATATGTTGAGGAAGGGGCAATCTCTTGATTGATGTGGTGATGTTACACTCTGTTCAAGCCAGACATAGATGCTGCTGAGTTAGTGTTATATAATAATTATTATATTCCCCTTGGAAACAACAGAGAATAGCAGTCCAGTCAGTTCATTGGTTCTAGGCGCAGAATAAGGCCATTTGCCCCATCAAGTCTACTCCGCCATTCAATCATGGCTGATCTATCTCTCCCTCTGAACCCCATTCTCCTGCTTCTCCCCATAACCTCTGACACTGGTATTAATCCAGAATCTATCTACCTCTGTTTTAAATATATCCACTGACTTTGCCTCCACAGCCTTCTGTGGTAAAGAATTCCACAGATTCACAGATTCACCACCTTGCTGGGTCTGGAATTACATATATTCAGACTAGCAAAAGGTTCACAATATTCCTCCTCTGAAGGAGGAGAGGAAACAAAATGTTTTTTTTACAAAAATCTGTAAGGTTCAAGCTTTTTATTCAAAATGTAAATTCCCCAGTAGCCTTGATTGAATTTGCACTTGTATCCCTTTGTTTAATAGTTCAGACCTCCAGGTTCCAGTCCACTTCATTACAAATGTTATGGATCACCAGCAACAATCCAAACCTAATCTGCTGAATGCTCCACATTCTTATCCATCTACACCCATCCAAAGAAGGGTCCCAATCCAAAATGGCTTTAGTCAGAGAGTTGTGAATCTGTGAAATTCATTGCCAGGAGAATGGGTTTAGGAGGGGGAGATAGATCAGCCATGTTTAAATGGCAAAGTAGACTTGATGGGCCAATTGGCCTAATTCTACTCCAATCACTTATGACCTTATGAAACATCACCCATCGTTTTTTGCCAGAGATGCTCCCAGATCGGTGGAGTTATTTCAGTACTTTGTGTCTATCTTATGCTTATCTATTGTTCCCTAAACAACACCATGATATTTTTATAAGTTTCTATCATGTACGATGATGAATTTGCTAAAGAAAATTCTCTTAAATAATTTTCCACACTCTCTTAGCTGAGATTCCACCAGAGCCAGCTCCACCAGACCCAGCTCCACCATTTGAATTTGTGATTTATTGATCTGTTTTCTACAATAAAGAAAAAGAGCGAGTGAAATGTGATGTGAAATGTTCTGTAAACCTGTTACATTTACCTGAAACCTGAAAGATATTTTTTACAAGTATGGTAACGTGTACGTTATGAATTTGCTAAAGAAAATTTTGCATGCTTTAATAATTTGAGGATCATGCATCACTGATCCCCTTATAGGTGGTACAGTCATTTCTTATACATCTCAATAATATCATTTATGGTTAGCAAAGGGCCATGGTGAACAAATGGCCCAGAAAGTAAGTGGTGCAGCAGCTTTTTCACAACTCCAGTAATCTAGGGTTGAAGCTAATCGCTGGTGCTACCACTTCCAATTTACAAATTTCCCAAAGCCACTTAACTGATATACACTCCGCACTACAAATACGTACAGGTTGGTAGGTTAATTGGCTTAGCTAAAATTGTAAATTGTCCCTATTGTGTGTGTAGGATAATGTTAGTGTTCGGGGATCGCTGGTCGGTGCGGTTACATGACCTTCTCGAAGTGATGCAGGGGAATTGAAAACTCATTAAATCGTTACTTGATCTGCACCAATGGAATCTCTCACAGTATTTCTTATTCTTAACAGTCCCTATTCTTAATAAGGTTTTCTTTCTTTAACATAGTTCTGGTAAAATGATGTTGTATTCTTCATCTGATCTTTCAAATACATGGTATTCAAAGCTGCATGCAGTCCTCAGTAAGAGCTTCATTGTTCTGTTGCCAGTACACATTTCAATTAAACACTCTTACAGTACCTTCCATAATGTTTGGGACAAAGACCCATCATTTATTTATTCGCCTCTGTACTCCACAATTTGAGATTTGTATTAGAAAAAAAATCACATGTGGTTAAAGTGCACATTGTCAGATTTTAATAAACGCCATTTTTATTCATTTTGGTTTCACCGTGTAGAAATTACAGATGTGTTTATACATAGTCCCCTCATTTCAGGGCACCATAATGTTTGGGACACATGGCTTCACAAGTCTTTGTAATTGCTCAGGTGTGTTTAATTGCCTCCTTAATGCAGGCATAAGATAGGTCTCAGCACCCAGTATTTCCTCCAGTCTTTCCAACACATTTGGAAACTTGTAAAGCTGTTTATCAACATGAGGACCAAAGTTGTGCCAATGAAAGTCAAAGAAGCCATTATGAGACTGAGAAACAAGAATAAAATTGTTAGAGACATCAGCCAAACCTTAGGCTTACCAAAATCAACTGTTTGGGACATCATTAAGAAAAAAGAGAGCACTGGTGAGCTCATTAATCACAAAGGGACTGGCAGGCCAAGGAAGACCTCCACAGCTGATGACCGAAAAATTCCCTCCATAATAAAGAAAAATCCTCAAACACCTCTCTGACAGATCAGAAACACTCTTCAGGAGTCGGGTGTGGATTTCTCAATGCCCACTCTCTGCAGAAGACTTCATGAACAGAAATACAGAGGCTACACTGCAAGATGCAAACCACTGGTTAGCCGCAAAAATAGGATGGCCACGTTACAGTTTGTCAAGAAGTACTTAAAAGAGCAACCACAGTTCTGGAAAAAGGTCTAGTGGACAGATGAGATGAAGATTAACTTAAATCAGACTGATGGCAAGAGCAAAGTATGGAGGAGAGAAGGAACTGCCCAGATCCAAAACATACCACCTCATCTGTGAAACACGGTGGTGGGGGGTGTTATGGCCTGGGCATGTATGACTGCTGAAGGTACTGGCTCACTTACCTTCATTGATGATACAACTGCTGATGGTAGAGGCATAATGAATTCTGAAGTGTACAGACACATCCTATCAAGTTCAATCAAATGCCTCAAAACTCATTGGCCGGTGGTTCATTCTACAGCAAGACAATGATCCCAAACATACTGCTCAAGCAACAAAGGAGTGTTCCAAAGCAAAAAAATTGTAAATTCCTGAGTGACCAAGTCAATCACCCGATCTGAACCCAATCGAGCATGACTTTTATATGCTGAAGAGAAAACTGAAGGGGAATAGCCCACAAAACAAGCATAAGCTAAAGATGGCTGCAATACAGGCCTGGCAGAGCATCACCAGAGAAGACACCCAGCAACTGGTGATGCCCATGAATCGCCGACTTCATGCAGTCATTGCATGCAAAGGATATGCAACAAAATACTAAACATGACTACTTTCATTTACATTACATTGTTGTGTACCAAACATTATGGTGCCCTGAAAGGGGGGGGACTATGTATAAACACTGCTGTAATTTCTACATGGTGAAACCAAAATGTATAGAAATGGCCATTATTAAAATCTGACAATATGCACTTTAGCCATGTGATTTTTTTCTATTACAAATATCAAATTGTGGAGTACAGCGGAAAAATAAATAAATGATGGGTCTTTGTCCCAAACATTATGGAGAGCACTCTCAACTCTTGCTGAGTTTGTATGTACCCTGTACCCTGTGGCCGAGTAGGTTTTATCAAGGTGCTCCAGTTTCCTCCTACATTCCAAAGACTTGCAGGTTTGCAGATTAATTGACTTGTGAAAATTGCCCCAAATGTGCAGGATGGGAAAGTGGGATTACATAGAACTAGTGTGAATGGGTGATCGATGGTCAGCATGGACTCGAGGTGAAGGGCCCGTTTCCACAATGTATCTCTAAATTAAACAAACTTTACTGACAGTTGACTGGAACTACAATGGGAAATGTTATACACTAGGGGGAACACGTATCCTTAGTTAGGATCGCAACCGGGTCTCTGGCACTAAAAGGCAGCAACTCTACAGCTGAGCCACTGTGTTACACCTGAAAATTAAAAATTACTCGAGAAAATAATTGTTTCTGGCACATGATATATCACAAGCCTAACAAACAAAACTACTGCTATTTCTCAGTTGAAATCCTATCATTGAAATTGGAACAACTTTGGCAAGGCTATAATGGTATAATGACAGATCTCATCCACTGAGGTTTTAATCTAATTCACGTAAACAGTAGTATTATTGACCATCACTGCAAACTCCATGGATAATACTATCCCTATCATTCCCTTTAACATTGTCACATATTTCTGACCCAACATAATTAACTGAAACCTTAATCGATCACCTGTGGAGGTCCAGTCAATAACAATCGGCGTCGGTGGAAATTTCCAGAACTTCCCTCGCTTTTATTGCTATAGTCCGCATGATGTTGCCTGGGAAATGTCCACTGTCTGTAGTAGAGTGACTGCTCTTCACTGCTCAATTCCTTGTGGAAAAGTGATCTCAGTGGGCTTGTCCAAGTCACATCAGCATGGGGCAACAAAGAGGCAGAACACAGGTGCTCATTTCTTGCTGAACCAAGGAGATGATACACTGGTTTTGATAAAATTACAGTTCTTGGAAAGATGAGACGTGGAGTCCTCAGGTCCTTGTTGACCAGTATGGATTGCCGAGAATTCCCAGAGGATGAGGAAGATTTTGAAACTGTGCTGCTTGCTGTTTCCTTTCCTTCCAAGTCATTTTCCTGCTTGCAGCCCTCACTGCCCACAGTGGTCGAGATGTGTGAAGTGTGTGTTGACGTGCCTTCATCAATTGAACTGTTCACAATATTCTGAAAGCTAAGAGATGAAGCAGGCCTCTGTGATGAGTCAAGCACACTGGATGAGCTCACACCATTCTCTGCCAAGGACCCTGTTTGAAAACCAACCAAGTTTATTGTTAATGAGCAACATGACTTAAATGCTGCATATAACGCATAAGCGGTTACTTAGTCCTCTTTGTCGGGTAGGTGACGTATTATAATACATTGCAATTTTCAAAATCATTATAGTTTTTTTCAGTTACCTTTCCCAATTTTATAATTGCATCATTAACATCTATTGTTAATACAAATGCATGCTAATGTAAAGAATTTTTTTTTTTTTTTTTTTAATTTTATTTTTATTAGCAGTACAGTAAATCACATTAATACATCGCATATATCTTATTACATTATGTTGTACCACTTTATTTTTTGAGCTTTAAAAAAGAAAGAAATAAAAGAAGTAAGAAAAGTAAGCAAGAATCGTGAAGGTGCAGGAAAGTGTTGGGAGAAAATAACCCCTTAGGGAAGGAATTAGAGAAGGAAGCAAAGAAAATAATTAAGACCCTAGAAAGAAAAGAATGTAATGTAAAGAATTAAGGAGAGGCGGCCAAAGATCAATGGTGTCCTTTGAGATGGATCAAAGAATTGATTCAAGGAAGTGTTTTGCTGAGATTTCTGAAAGTACTGTGATATTCAGGGTTATGTGTTAAGGGTGAGATTACACAAACTCATGAAGGAATTTGAATATGAGAATTTTGTAGTAAATGCCTACTATGTTCTGTGTGCTAAGCAAAGCAAGAATTTCATTGTCCTGTCAGGGACACATGACAATAAACTCACTTGAAATTGAACTTAATAAATGCATAGGTTCCAGTTGAGGAATCAGGCCATTCAGCCCATTGAGTCTACTCCGCCATTTAATCATGGCTGATCTATTGATCCCTCTCAGCCCCAACACTCCCGACACTCTTGCTAATCAAGAATCTGTCAATCTCTTTATTGTTTTCATCAGTCCAAACATGTTTAATGCACAGACACAACAACCACTAATCTGAATGAGAAGTTTAAATCGGTTACAAGAGAACAGAATACCAAAGTAATTTGGCAGGAGTATAAATGATAATTGAGTGGCATGCAGTAGGACAGGAGATGGTGAACAGCAATTTGGGTGACCTGGGTTTTTGTGGAGTGCGAGGGGTGGGAGGCCAGATAAGAAACGCTGGAATAGCTGCGATGCCTGCTAGTTATGCCAGAGATAGAATTTAGCAATCCTTGTGATGCAGAATGTGGCGTTGATGGCTCAAGTCATGATCATGCCGAAGAGAGAGAACTTATCATCAATCTTGTTCAGTACACAAAGAGATAGAGCAGCGTCAAAGCACTGAGGGTTTGTGTCAGGAATTTCTGGAATTTTGTGCATATTTTATGTATTAACTGACTTTCAGATCAGTTTATTGCTTTCTTCAGTCGAAAGCTGTTGAATCCTCCGACACAACAATCACTAACCTGAAGTTCCAGTGACTGCACTGCTGTTACTTTGTGGTCTCTCTAGATCGATCTGTAATTCATCAGATTCATTCTCACTGGTAAGAAACTTCTCATGCTCCTTCTCCGTTCCTTCGAAAATTGCCATGGTTTCTCTGACAGCACTTTTAGAAACATAGCCGCAAGCAAGGCCAATCTCTTGCTCAAGGGTTGTTCGTGTAAGGTAGCTGGAGTCAATTAGCCTAAGATCACAGTACTTCATGGACCTTAATATAAATGTTGAAAATGTTTAAACAAATCTTTAGTCCAACATGATTAAAATCAAACACATATCCATAAAATATACAGTTTGAAAGTCTATAATAATGGTTTAGTTTAGTTTAGAGATACAGTGTGGAAATAGGCTCTTCGGCCCACCGAGTCTGCACTGACCAGCGATCCCCGCACATGAAATGAAATGAAATGAAATGATTCAATTTATTGTCATTGTCAGTGTACAGTACAGAGACAACGAAATGCATTTTTAGCATCTCCCTTGAAAGGGAGACACAGGGCGTCGCGGTGTGCCCGCGCCTGCCGCCGTAACATTCCATTACAGGCAAAGGTGGGTGAAGTGTCTTGCCCAAGGACACAACGACAGTATGCACTCCAAGCGGGATTTGAACCGGCTACCTTCCGGTCGCCAGCCGAACTCTTAGCCCATTGTGCTATCTGTCGTCCTATTACACATTAACACAAGCCTACACCCAATGGGGACAATTTACACTTATGCCAAGTATACAAACCCAAGCCAATTAACCTACAAACCTGTAGGTCTTTGGAGTGTGGGAGGAAACCAAAGATCTCAGAGAAAGCTCACGTGGTCACAGGGAGATCATACAAACTCCGTACTGACAGCACCTGTAGTCGGGATCGAACCTGGGTCTCTGGTACTGAAAGCACTTTAAGCCACCGTGCTGCCCTCATCATCCTTATAGTTCGTAAGTTCAAAATTGACAGAAGCAAAATTAGGCCAATCAGCCCATTTAGTCTACTCCACCATTCAAGCATGGTTGATCTATCTTTTCCTATCAATCCCATTCCCCTGCCTTCTCCCCAGAGCACTTGACACCCCTACAAATCAAAATATGTCAATCTCTGCCTTAAAAATAACCAATGACGGCCTCCACAGCCGTCAGTGGCAATGAATTCCACAGATTGACCATCCTCTGACTAAAGAAATTCCTCCTCATCTCCTTTCTAAAGGTACGTCCCTTTATTCTGTGGCTGTGCCTTCTGGTCCTAGACTTTCCCACTAGTGGAAACATTCTCTCCACATCCACGCTATCCAGGCCTTTCAATAATTGGCTACACTTCAATGAGGTTCCCTCTCATCCTTCTAAACTCCAGCGAGTTCAGGCCCAGTGCCTTCAAAAATGCTCATCATATGTTATCCCAATCATCCCCAAGATCATTCTCATAAACCTCCTCTGGAACCTCCCCAAAGCCACGGCCTCCTTCCTCCCAAAACTGCTCACATTACTCCAAATATGGTCTGCCCAATGCTTTTAAAATCCTCAGCATTGTATCCCTGTTATAGTCCTGAATAATAAAGAGGAAATCAGCTTGGTTTAAACCAGCTCATCTAGTTACCAATGTAGGAAATTGCATCTGTTTTTAAGACTTGGATGATGTCAACTGTTACCATTTAAAAAATACTTACCGTGGAAATGATTCCCCAAGTGGATCTTTACCAGTTAAAATGACAATACATGGTAGACCCTCCAGATCCTGATAGGTGAGTGGTGTCCAGTCATTCTGCTCACACCCTCTCCATCCCTTCAAGTCAACAGAAACGGCAATTCAGAAGAAATTTCTTAACCAAGAACTATCAACCATAATGAATAGTTGAGATATGACGATCATCCAAACACCCAATGGAGAATAAAAGAGAATAGGCTAATGGAAGAAAAGACACAAAGGGCTGGAGTAACTCAGCAGGACAGGTGAAATCTCGGAGGAACATGGATAGTTGATGTTTCAGGTCGAGGCCCTTCTTCCATGTTGTCCAGAGATAGACACAAAATGCTGGAGTAACTCAGCGGGACAGGCAGCATTTCTGGAGAGACGGAATAGGTGATGTTTTGGGTTAAGACCCTTCTTCAGTATCGACCTGCATATCACCCATTCCTTCTCTCCAGTGATCCCAGCTACAAAGACAGATGTATACAGCAATTTGTTCTTCCCCCCGCACAATTAAAGCATGGAATAATCTCCACCCAACTATAGTTACCCAACCAGATGCAACTAAATTTAAAGTAGCTCTTTCTTCCCAATAACCCTTTCTGGTTTAAGCCCTCCCTTCACCACCTCCAGTTTAAATTCCATTTGGAATATTTTGGAGGACCAAGAAACCAAGCAAGCATGCTGCCTGAGTTGCTCCAGCATTTTGTGTCTATGTTCGGATTAAACCAGCATCTGCAGTTCCTTCCTGTACATCTTTGATTCATACTTTGTTTCAACATTGTACAATGAAACAAGTGCTGTTTCATTGTACAATTTACTTGTACAAAGTACTTTTTTCACTTCACAATTATTTTAATTTTTCAATAGTTTCAATAGGTTAATGGTTCTTTAGGTTTGCAACATATTTATATTTATAAATGCATTTTACTGCGTGTGCACCCAGCTAGATTAGACCCTTCTTGAGACCCTTCTCCAGAGATGGTGCCTGACCCGCTGAGTTACTCCAGCACTGTGGGTCTTTTTTGGTAACCTAGCATCTGCAGTTCCTTGTTTCTTCAATATGCTGATGGAGTTAGTTAGGATTGGTGGAAGACCACATGTACAACACAAACAAAATATTTTATCTGCTGGACTAAACAAGCCATCTCTGAGTTAGAACATTACATAGGCTAATTTATACGCACAACAATTTTTATTAAATTCAAATGATGCAGGACTGAGAAAACTGACATTTTAAGTCTGAAGAAGGATTTCGACCCAAAACGTCACCTATTTCCTTCGCTTCATAGATGCTGTCTCACCCGCTGAGTTTCTCCAGCATTTTTGTCTACCTTTTATTTCACCACTTCTAATTTGCACAATAAGCTTGATTCAAGAACTCAATGCAACTGAATGTGTGCATAGTTAATACCAATAATTTGGAGAACCTGATGATTCGGATAATTAAATTTATTAGAACTCTGACTCCTGCATTCCATTTAAACTCACCGACACAGACTCTCTTTAACCTCTGTGGGAGATAGTTCCCAAATTCCCCTTCAATTCACCAGGTTTCCCTTTAAGATCTCTAGGGCTCTGCTTCCTGGACTTTCTTTTAAACTCATTGGGGTTTCAATTCCTACACTCATTAAAATCCCAGTGGCCTTGTTTCCATGTTCCCTTTAAACTCACTACATTCTCTAGAAATGTTATCATACTGCTGGGTGACATACAACAATAAACTCAATTGAACATCTTAAAATAAAAGTGTGTTGGGATATCTATAGGATTTATTGTCAATAGTCCAGAAAATTGATTAATCTGCACCTGCAAAATCCTGAGGGTGCCAGATTGTAGAAGTTTTACAGTGTTTGGAAATGTAAGAACTGGAGGGTGCAAGGATAGAGTCAAGAATAGTAAAGAATATTAAGTGAGATTGTTTGATAGGAAGAATTGCTCCCTCACAGAATATTAGATTACTAAATCAAATTATGAGTATGGATTTCCCCCTAGCTCTTTGATGGGAGGTGGACAATTACCTGAGACAGGGCTGCACAGTGGTAGAGTTGCTACCTCACAGCACCAGAGACCCAGGTTCGATCCTGACTGTATGGAGTGTGTACGTTCAGGTGCTGTCTGTATGGAGTGTGTACGTTCTCCGTGACCATGTGGGTTTCTTCACACACTCCAAAGCCATACAGGTTTGTAGATTAATTGGCTTTGATTAAAAATTTGTAAATTGCCCCTAGTGTGCAGGATAGTGCTTGTGTGCAGCGTGATCGCTGGTTGGCATGGACTCGGTGGGGTGAAGGGACTGCTTCCACGCTGTATCTCCAAAGTCTAAAGAAGGTAATTTCATATTAGGTAAGGTGCAGGATATCTACGTATGACATGATCTCCTGATGCCCACTTGAATGCCTTCAGGGAGCAGAAAGGAGATATTGGTAGTATTGTGGGTGACCTCCCACATGACATTTGATGGACTAACAGGACCAGTTGCACAGTTTACAAAAGGATTTTTTTGTCTCTTTCCATGTTTTGCTGCATTCATATCACGTCATCTATGTTCCATTGGGTCATAGATTCTTACAGTGTCGAAACAGCCAAACTTGGCCACACCGAACAACATGTCCCAGTTACACTAGTCCCACCTACCTGCGTTTGGCCCACATCCCTCTAAACCTGTCCTATCCATGTACCTGCCTCAACTACCTCCTCCGGCAGCTCGTTCCATACTTCCACCACCCTTTGTGTGAAAAAGTTAGCCTTCATGCTCCTATTAAATCTATCCCCCCTCACCTTAAACCTATGATCTCTAGTTCTTGATTCCCCTACTCTGGACAAGAGACTCTGCGTCTACCCGATCTATTGTGTAGGAAGGAACTGCAGATGCCGGTTTAAACTGAAGATAGATGCAAAAAGAGAAGGAATGGGTGATGTTTCGGGTCGAGACATCTGAAGGACCCATAATGTCAGCCATTCCTTCTCTCCAGAGATGCTGCCTGTCCCGATGAGTTACTCCAGCTTTTTTGTGTCTATTCTCGATCTATTTTTCACGCAACAATAACAATTTGCTTTCCTTCCTCTTTGGAACTGCCTTTAAGAGATGCCCGTACGTACCTTCATCCGTGCGACAAAGTGCTTGGCAACGCTGAGCTCCCCAGCTGGATTGCCCAGAAGGACTTCAAACCGATACTGCAGGCCGAGCTTGTCTCGGACATCCTGGAGCCGCTCCTTGGCAAGTATCGCCAGCTGCACTGATGGGACCCGTATCAGGAGCATGTGTCCGCGGCCAATCTCGTCTTTCCCGGGGCAGCTGATCAAGTCATCCACGATGCTCAGGGTCTCGGGGGTGGTGTGCTCCCTCAACAGGTTCATCGATGTGACAGCCATCATGGCTTCAGCATACTGCTGAATCAGCAGGTAGCATCTGATCACCATACTGTGCAACCTAGGATACCTGCAAAAGCCCATCCACAACTCTCATTAGGGTAATCAATTTCTGCAAGGCTGCTCCAATTTCCACAGAGTTTTACAAACAAGAGGCATTTCTACTCATTGAGCCAGCCATGAGTTCACATATCATAGAACAGAACAGCACACGAACGGGCCCTTCGGCCCACATTGTCTGTACTGAATATAATGCCTAACCAAACTTACCTGCCTGCACATATCCATACCCCTCCATTCCCTGCATATCCATGTGCTTATCCAAAAGCCTCTTAAATGCCCCTTTCGTATCTGCCACCACCACCACCACATTCCAGGCACCCGCCACTCTCTGTGTAAACATTTGCCCGGCACATTTCCTTTAAACTTTGACCCTCTCATCTTACACCTATGCCTACTGGTATTTGATATCTCCATCCTGGATGGCTAGATATTGCAGCAAATTGTGGACACAGCCCGGACCATCACACAAACCAACCTCCCTTCTATTGATTCAATTTATACCTCATGCTGCCTCGGCAAGGCCAGCAGCATAATCAAGGACGGGTCACTCCCTCTTCTCCCCTCTCCCATCCGGCAAAAGGTATAGAAGTGTGAAAACACACACCACCTGCTTTGGGGACAGTTTCTTCCCAGGAGTTATCAGGCAACTGAATCAACTGAAGAAAGACTGGATAGACTCGGCTTGTACTCGCTAGAATTTAGAAGATTGAGGGGGGATCTTATAGAAACTTACAAAATTCTTAATGGGTTGGACAGGTTAGATGCAGGAAGATTGTTCCCGATGTTGGGGAAGTCCAGACAAGGGGTCACAGTTTAAGGATAAAGGGGAAATCCTTTAGGACCGAGATGAGAAAAACATTTTTCACACAGAGAGTGGTGAATCTCTGGAACTCTCTGCCACAGAAGGTAGTTGAGGCCAGTTCATTGGCTATATTTAAGAGGGAGTTAGATGTGGCCCTTGTGGCTAAAGGGATCAGGGGGTATGGAGAGAAGGCAGGTATAGGATGTTGAGTTGGATGATCAGCCATGATCATATTGAATGGCGGTGCAGGCTCGAAAGGGCCGAATGGCCTACTCCTGCACCTATTTTCTATCTTTCTATGTTTCTATCCTACCCCAACCAGAGAGCAGTGCTGAACTATTATCTACCTCATTGGTGACACTCGGACTATCCTTGATCAGACTTGCTATCTTTACCTTGCACTAAACGTTATTCCCTTATCATGTGTCTATACACTGTAAATGGATCGATTGTAATCATGTATTGTCTTTCTGCTGACTGATTAGCACACAACAAAATGTTTTTCACTGTACATCGGTACACGTGACAATAAACTAAACGGAGATATCTGAGAACATACTTTCATCAGTTCCTCTGTCCACCTGGGAATCTCTTGCTAAGATGAAATTCAAGAGTTGGGCTGGTACAGTGGTGCAACGGGAGAGTTTCTGCCTTACAGAGCCAGAGACCTGGATTCTACGGGTACTGTCTGTACAGTGTTTGTCCGTTCCACCCGCGACCAACGTGGTTTTCCCCTGGGCACTCCGGTTTCCACCTACACTCCAAAGACGTGCAGGTTTGTAGGTTAATTAGCTTGGTAAAATTGTCCCTAGTGCGTGTAGGATAGTGTTAGTGTGTGTGGATCGCTGGTCAGCATGGATTTGGTGGGCTGAAGGGTCAGTTTAGGCACTGTATCTCTAAACCAAACTAAACTCCTGATATGCAACTGCAGCAAGAATGACTGGCTATATCGTAGGACCAGAGTACACATCTCAAGATATTTGATGAGCTGCATAACTATATACAGGACAGTACAGCACAGGAACCGGCTCTTTGGTCCACAATGTGAAAGCATTTCTCAAGAGCAAAAGAGTTGCTCCCACAATCAATTTTAATGAAAAGAAGAAAAATTGAAAAAAAAATGTTACTGTTTACCTTTCCATCAATGTATTCACCATTCTTTCGAAAGCCTCATCACATCTCAGTATTGGGCTTGTAATGCCCCATTGCAAAGACTTGCTATAATCGGACAAACCAAAATATACCAACTCTTCGTTGCTTAGTTCCTCCTGCCAAAAAAATTATAGAGAGAAAGCAGCCTCAAACATTGCTCAATTTGTTGAAGTTATGAACTGTACAATCTAAAGGAATCAAAATGTAAGGTTAACATCTGGCCTATTTCTTGCATGAAAAATGTGTTAAGAAGATCGCAAATTCCCACATCTCACAAGTGAATGGTGTCAGAAAAACTGTCAAATCAAAAAGTGCATTTGAAACTTCTACTAATTGAAAAGAAAGACTTCCATTGCGCTCTCTCTCTCTCTCTCTCTCTCTCTCTCTCTCTCTCTCTCTCTCATACACACACATAAAAATATCAAACAAAATTACCCTGACAATTTCACAAAATGACACATACAAACCCATTATCTCACAAATCAGAAACAAAAATGGGGCAATTGGATTGCAGCAAAAGGGTTAGTCCAAGTCAGCATGGATTTATGAAAGGAAAATCATGCTTAACTAATCTTCTGGAATTTTTTGAGGATGTGACAAGTAAAATGGATGAAGGGGAGCCAGTGGATGTAGTGTATCTAGACTTTCAGAAAGCCTTTGATAAGGTCTCACATGGGAGACTGGTGACTAAAATTAGAGCACATGATATTGGGGGTAGGGTGTTGACATGGATAGAAAATTGGTTGGCAGACAGGAAGCAAAAAGTAGGAGTGAACGGGTCCTTTTCAGAATGGTAGGCAGTGGCGAGTGGAGTGCCGCAAGGCTCGGTGTTGGGGCCGCAATTGTTTACTATATATATTAATGATTTTTAAGAGGGAATTAGGAGCAACACTAGCAAGTTTGCGGATGACACAAAGCTGGGTGGCAGTGTGAACTGTGAAGAGGATGTTAGGAGGTTGCAGGGTGACCTGGACAGGTTGAGTGAGTGGGCAAATGTGTGGCAGATGCAGTATAATATAGATAAATGTGAGGTTATCCACTTTGGTGGCGAAAACAAGGGGACAGATTATTATCTCAATGGGGTTAGGTTAGGTAAGGGGGAGGCACAGCAAGACCTAGGTGTCCTTGTCACCGGTCACTGAAAGTTGGCGTGCAGGTACAGCAGGCAGTGAAGAAAGCAAATGGAATGTTGGCCTTCATAACAAAAGGATTTCAGTATAGGAGTATAGAGGTTCTTCTGCAGTTGTATAGGGCTCTGGTAAGACCACATCTGGAGTATTGTGTACAGTTTTGATCTTCTAATTTGTGGAATGACATCCTTGTGATTGAGGGAGTGCAGCGTAGGTTCACGAGATTGATCCGTGGGGTGGCGGGACTGTCATATGAGGAAAGATTGAAAAGACTAGGCTTGTATTCACTGGAGTTTAGAAGAATGAGGGGGGATCTTATAGAAACATATAACATTTAAAAAAGGACTGGACAAGCTAGATGCAGGAAAAATGTTTCCAATGTTGGGCGAGTCCAGAACCAGGGGCCACAGTCTTAGAATAAAAGGGAGGCCATTTAGGACTGAGGTGAGAAAAAACTTTTTCACCCAGAGAGTTATGAAATTGTGGAATTCCCTGCCACAGAGAGCAGTGGAGGCCAAATCACTGGATGGATTTAAGAGAGAGTCAGAAAGAGCTCTAGGGGCTAGTGGAATCAAGGGATATGGGGAGAAGACAGGCACTGGTTATTGATTGGAGACGATCAGCCATGATCATAATGAATGGCGGTGCTGGCTCAAAGGGCCGAATGGCCTCCTCCTGCACCTATTTTCTATGTTTCTATGTTTCTAAAAACAGAATCTCACACACACACACATACACAGCCTGACATTGACATCATAAATTAAAATTGTTCCACCATGCACTGGCAGAATATTGCTATTGTTGCTGTGCTTCTTTGATGTTACATTAAACTAGCAGAATAATACTAAAGGTAGTATGAGATCTACTGCCCGACTGATTTTAATAGCGTCTTTGGCTTCAGAAACTTGGCATCACTTGCTGGAATGCAAACACCTAAGATTGAAAGAAAAGGCAATGATATGGTATGAGTCAGAATTCTGCTGCTCCTTGTGACCTGATGGAACTGTGCCTACAATCTGCTGTGTTTGGGAGGAATTGCATGTGCGGTCACTGGTTCAAAAGAATGTTTGGAAAATAAGTCAGGAATCGATCATATCAAAACACGACTATAAAAAATTGGGCTGACCACCTTTTGAGACCCCAAAAAAGTAGTATGTATTTACAAAGAAACAAAAATCTACTCATAAATGCAACAAATTAATCCTGCAAATAGTCTGAAAGGCAAAAAAAACCCAGCAGATACTAGATATCTGAAATAGAACAGAAAATGCTGGAAACATTCAGGCAGTCAGACAGCGTCTATCAAGGTGGGAACAGAGTTAACTTTTCAGGTCGATTACACTTTACCAGAACAGTTCTGATAAAAGGAAATTCGACCTGGAATGTTAACTCTGTTTCTCACTCTAAAGTCCATTTATTTATGTACAATGTAAAACGTATTTGTGACCAGATGCCATATTGGCTGATTGAAGTATATCTGTCAGTGATGGGGACAGAAAAAAATGAAACCAAAGTTTACTCCTCTGACAGCAGTGATAGCTAAACATAGATGAGAGTGGATCTTATTGAAACATATAAGATTGTTAAGGGTTTCAACACGCTAGAGGCAGGAAACATGTTCCTGATGTTGGGGAAGTCCAGAACCAGGGGCCGCAATTTAAGAATAAGGGGTAAGAGCATGGACGAGGAAACACTTTTTCACACTGAGAGTTGTGAGTCTGTGGAATTCTCTGCCTCAGAGGATGATGGAGGCCGGTTCTCTGGATACTTTCAAGAGAGAGTTAGATAGGGCTCTTAAAGATAGCCGAGTCAGGGGATATGGGGAGGAGGCAGGAACGGGATACTGATTGGGGATGATCAGCCATGATCACATTGAATGGCGGTGCTGGCTCGAAGGGCCGAAAGGCCTACTTCTGCACCTGTTGTCTATTGTCAGACTAAAATTCTCACTTCATTTAATCATTTGGTGACCACCTCTTGCATCAGAGACACAAGACTGCTGAATCTTGTGTTTAAAAAAAAAAGTGCTGGAGGATGTCAGCGATTCAAGCAGCATCCATGGAAGAAAATCGACAGGTGAGACTGTCGTTGGAACCCTTCTTCAGAAAATCTGAAGGGTCCAGACCTGAAAATGCCACCTGTCCATTTCCCTCCATTGTAGGGGTTGCATTGAGGTAGCCTGGACACATTTGTACAGCAAACTAAACTATTTCTCATATTCAAATACTGCCTGACCTGCTGAGTTCCTCCAGCACTTAGTTTTCTAGCCAATCGGGTCAGAATGGTCAGTAAGGTCGGATCTAGATTAATTCCAATGTCATCCACAGTCAAATAACTATCTGAGTTGATGCGTGAAATAAACTATATTTGTCACCATATCACATTTGGGTTCATGTTTACCCATTGTTAATTAATTAGATTCCAAAGATATACTTGGCAGCCTGAAACAAAAAAAAACTGCTGGAAATCTGTGATAAAAATGGAAATTAGGAGATATAATCACATTCTTGAGATGCTGGATATAATTTATTTCAGTGATTCTGGACTCTCAGCAGTCATAACTAAATGTTTGTTATTTTCTCCTGCACTGAAAATATGGTACATTACTGTAAAATTGTTACTGCCTCATGTATAATGCAGCGTGGTTTCAGAGCTAGAACAATCTATATTAAAAATATTGCAATTTCTAGTCATCTTTTTAAAGGCTCAGATACAACACAAGAATAAGCTAGCCTATAAGAATAACCCATTCCTTCTTTCCAGAGAAGGTGCCTGCCCCGCTGAGTTACTCCAGCATTTTGTGTCTATCTTTGATTTACACCAGCATCTGCAGTTCTTTCCTACACAATAAGCTGTCAGTAGAAGCCAAAAAGTTGTAAAATATTTAAAACATTAAATATGTGTCAAAAATTAATTAAGTTGGTGTCACTAACAATATTTTTAAATATTTCAAGAACAGAAAGTTAGACTTAATTTTATCTACCACTGATTTGGGACATTCCATTTTCATGTTAACTTCAGCATATTGTGAGGATCTTCCTCAGAGCTGCTTATGAAGATAATTAACTTTGGAAACATTGATGCTATTAATTGATTGTCATTTCTTTGGAGTCAAACATCACAAGTTATAGTTTCAAAATAGTGATTTATTAAAATCAATTTTAAAATAGTGACGTACCTACTTCAAAACTAAACATTTTAGTTTTATGTGAATTTAAATGCGAATTTGAAATCCCTTTTCCTCATTTGACTCCAGTTGTCATCCTGATCTATTTTCCCCCCTCAGTGTTGTTTTCTATGCATTGGGGGCAGTCAGAACACATTTGTACACACAAAAAAGCTACAAAAGCTTTTCACTGTTCCTCAGTACACGTGACAATAAACTAAACTGTAAACTGTACTGTAAAAATAATTCTCATTCAGCAAATGCATATTCAAATACTGCAAAAAAAATGTCAGAGAATAATTATTTAAGCTGGACTTACAGGATTGCTGGATAATAGCCAATGTACTTCATTGTCTGAGCTAACACGGGATTGCTGTGTCTGTAGAGTGAAAGGAAAGGAGCTGACCTGCAACATAAGTAAGTTGCACGCTTCAAGTGCCTCACGTGAATTAATAAACTTATCTGACAGACCTTGGCTGGCTTCCCCGTGAGTTGTAGAGCCTGGAACAAGACTGAGGAAAAATAAAGTTAAAATATTTATTAAAATACTTCATTTACCAACTAAGAAGGAATAAAATCATGCCCGTTCTTGGAGCATATTTCAATAAACCAGGACACTCCCAAGTGCCTCACAGAAAATGGAGTACTTTTAAAATCTTGTAGCACGGGCAATTTGAATGAGCTATCCCATAAATAAAGATGAAGTAAGTGTTTTAGTTTAGTGTTTTAGTGTTTTAGTGATATTAGTCAAGGAGTAGATAAGCCACCATGCATATTCTCCATTTTACCATAAAAATATACCATGGGATCTTTCATGTCCATCTAAAAGAACACACCACGTCGGAAGGAACAGCAGATGCTGGTTTATACCAACGATAGATACAAAATGCTGGAGTAACACAGCGGGGCAGGCAGCAGCTCTGGAGAGAAGGAATGGGTGAAGTCTGAAGAAGGGTCTCGACCCAAAACGTCACCCATTCCCTCTATTCAGAGATGCTGTATGTCCTGCTGAGTTACTCCAGCATTTTGTGTCCATCTAAAAGAACGCACTGCTTTTAGCTCCTCTTCCAGAAGCTGGCACGTCAACAGGACAGTAGCTCCTCACTGTTTGATTAGATGCGCACTCAGGCCTCTGGTGTGGTGATTGAACCTCAGACTGCCTGGCTCAGAGACAAGAGCGCTATCACTAAACCACAATAAACAACTTCAAGGTCTGCTTCATTTAATTATCAACAGAAGAGCACTTTTTAAAGATGTTATTGTAGATAATGAACAGTGGAAAATGGTAAATAAACTATGTCATGCTGCAGAAGATAATAGGGAGAATCAATAAATTAACCCTCTCTGTCTTCAACATAATCCACAATCATTGGGTGGTACACTGAAAGGCTGCTGATTGCTTAACAGACATACTTATGTCTTCACAAAATGATGTGGTAAGCCTGCAATACATAATAATAGTCCTTTAGCGGAAAGCACTAAATGAATCGAAGACAGGCCTTTCATTTTTTTCCCTCACATGCGTACTTCCTGGATGGGGTCAGGGGAGATGTTAACATTTTAAGCTTTTCAAACCTGATCCAGGTTAAGTGAAGGCAGATCTAGGGATGGAAAATTAAATATTTTATTGATGTTTATAGCAACTGATTTAACCTTCAGTACGTTTAACTGCGGTCTTCATGTTTCCAAGTCCTTGGAAAATCCTGCAGCTGAAGGAAGACTGATACGGCTTGAAGGAAATGTTATAAGGTTATGCCGCATAGTGGATGGGCGGAAGCATCAGGAGTGCTTCCTCCAATCCTGCAACCATCACCTCCTTCTTGATATTCACGATCCACCCCAATATCATTAAAGGTCAGGGGTGGCATGATGGCGTAGCAGTAGAGCTGGTGCCACACAGCGGCAGCTGATCCTGACTACGAATGCTATCAGTACGAAGTTTGTACGTTCTCCCTGAGTTACTCCAGCTTTTTGTGTCTATATTTGGTTTAAACCAGCATCTGCAGTTCCTGCCTACACTAAAATTTTAAGTCACAGGCCCACAATCAAAAAGACCATGTCTCTCTGTGGTTCAAGATTCAAGAGAATCAAGAGAGTTTATTGTCATGTGTCCCTGATAGGACAATGGAATTCTTGCTTTGCTTCAGCACAACAGAGCATAGTAGGCATGACTACAGAACAGATCAGTGTGTCCATATACCATTGTATAAGTATATGCACACATGAATAAATAAACTGATAAAGTGCAAATAACAGATAATTAGTTATTAATGTTCAGAGTTTTGTCCGAGCCAAGTTTAATAACCTGATGGCTGTGGGGAAGTAGCTATTCCTGAACCTGGTTGTTGCAGTCTTCAGGCTCCTATACCTTCTACCTGAAGGTAGCAGGATGATGAGTGTGTGGCCAGGATGGTGTGGGTCTTTGATGATGCTGCCAGCCTTTTTGAGGTAGCGACTGCGATAGATCCCCTCAATGGAAGGGAGGTCAGAGCCTATGATGGACTGGGCAGTGTTTACTACTTTTTGTAGTCTTATCCTCTCCAGGGCGCTCAAGTTGCCGAACCAAGCCATGATGCAACCGGTCAGCATGCTCTCTACTGTGCACCTGTAGAAGTTAGAGAGAGTCTTCCTTGACAAACCGACTCTTCATAATCTTCTCAGGAAGTAGAGGCGCTGATGAGCTTTCTTAATAATAGCATCAGTGTTCTCGGACCAGGAAAGATCTTCAGAGATGTGCACGCCCAGGAATTTGAAGCTTTTGACCCTTTCAGCCATTGATATTGATATAAACGGGACTGTGGGTCCCCATCCTACTCCTTCCAAAGTCCACAATCGGTTCCTTAGTTTTGCTGGTGTTGAGGGCCAGGTTATTGTGCTGGCACCATATGGACAGTCGCTCGTTCTCCCTTCTATACTCTGACTCATCCCCATCAGTGATACGTCCCACAACAGTGGTGTCGTCAGCGAACTTGATGATGGAATTCGCAATATGACCGGCTACGCAGTCATGAGTATAGAGTGAGTACAGCAGGGGGCTGAACACGCAGCCTTGAGGTGCTCCCGTGCTGATTGTTATCGAGGCTGACACATTTCCACCAATACGAACAGACTGTGGTCTGTGAATGAGGAAGTCGAGGATCCAATTGCAGAGGGATGTGCAGAGACCCAGTTCTGCGAGTTTGGTAACCAGCTTGGAGGGGATGATTGTGCTAAATGCTGAGCTGTAATCAGTGACACATTCATTCGCCTCTATAGGGACCAATGAATTTCCAGCCCGTTGAGTATTTCAACAATTTTGTAATAATAGGTCATGTCACACATCTATTACATAACCTGAACAAATAAACAATGTAGATTATTTTTGACATAAGCATGGTAAATAGATCGCAATAGTTTATCACTGTACCTCGGTTCATGTGACAATGAACTAAGCTAAACAAAATAAATGTATCTTCAGCAGAAATAGGCATTGAGTAGTTATTCGCATTAGTACAACCATGGGAAATAATACAGCTTTGTTATTTTTTTTAATTTATTACATGTAGAAATCCCAATGAGTAGCTCAAGTGTTAGTAGTTCATAAGGTCACTCTAGGGCACAGGATGTCAAACAGGATTTCTGAGGGGAAACAACAAATTGTTCAATGAAATACAAGGCGATTAGGAGAACTAAGATCAAAGTACTGCCTTGCTCACAGTCAGGCTTCATCCATATGCTTTCATGGATGCTTCAGCATCAAACGTGTAGAGCATACATCATCACATAAAAGGTTATTAGATAAAAAAGAATATATGAAACCAATTGCAGGGGTCCTACTTCATCAAAGCAAAGGGCACGAACCGCAACATATTACAAACAGCAATTGCAAAGACATCTAAAACACTTGAATTGATTTCCTGGGAGATGTGAAGATGAGAAAATAGAAGTAGTATTGCAAAAATGAAATATAAGCTTACCTTGTGAGATCAACATGAGAATTGTCATGAATAAGAACAAAGAGTGTGTATGGATTCTGTTTGACCTTTTTCATGAAAGCCTCAAATTTGTTCTGAATGTCATGGTCTAGTCGGATAATATATTTCTCAGCCTTTTGGTCGGCTGTATTATTTTCCTCAAGCCCCAAATCTACAAGTACTCCTGCGGAAGAATGAAAATACACAATTAATATAGTTTTTCAGTGGCTGACGCATTTGTCAAGTGTTAGAAATGAAGGCATTATAATAATAAGTAACTTGAAAAGGAATAATAGCAGAATAAAGATTTTCTGAGCATTCACTTCACCAGAGAAGGTTCACCAGGCTGATTCCTGGGATGTCAGGGCTTTCATATGAAGAAAGACTGGATAGACTCGGCTTGTACACGCTAGAATTTAGAAGATTGAGGGGGGATCTTATAGAAACTTACAAAATTCTTAAGGGGTTGGACAGGCGAGATGCAGGGAGATTATTCCCGATGTTGGGGAAGTCCAGAACAAGGGGTCACAGTTTAAGGATAAGGGGGAAATCTTTTAGGACCGAGATGAGAAAAACATTTTTCACACAGAGAGTGGTGAATCCGTGGAATTCTCTGCCACAGAAGGTAGTTGAGGCCAGTTCATTGGCTATATTTAAGAGGGAGTTAGATGTGGCCCTTGTGGCTAAAGGGATCAGAGGGTATGGAGAGAAGGCAGGTATGGGATACTGAGTTGTATGATCAGCCATGATCATATTGAATGGCGATGCAGGCTCGAAGGGCCGAATGGCCTACTCCTGCACCTATTTTCTATGTTTCTAGGTCTATGTTTCTATCGTTTCTTTATTTAGAATGCATTATGACATGAAAATAGATGGTATCGTAGACAGTGTAGATGGTTATCAGGAATTACCTCAGTTATCTTGATCAGCTGGGCAAATAGCCCAAGGAATGGCAACTGGGCTTTAGTTCAGATAAGTGTGAGGTGTCTCTATTGGGAAGTCAAACAGGGCAGTACCTTCACAGTGAATGATAGGGCGTGATGCAGAGGGATCTACGAGTACTAGTACATTGTACAGTTTCCTGAAAGTAGTGTTGCAGGTAAATAGAGAAGTGAAGAAGAATTTTGGCATGCCAGCCTTCATCAGTCAGGGAATTGGGTGTAGAAATTGGGGCGTTGTGTTATAGAATATGTACAAGACATTGGTGAGCTGGCACTTGGGAGTATTGTGTTCAGTTTTGGTCACCCAGCTAAAGGAATGACGCTGTTAAGCTGGAAAAGGTGCAGAGAAGGTTTAGGAGGACCTTGCCTGGAGTTGAGGGTCTGAGCTGTCAGGAGAGATTGGGAAGGCTCAGGCTTTATTCCTTGGAGCGCAGTCGACTGAGGAGTGAAGAGTGATCTTATAGAGATGTATAAAATCATGAAGGGAATAGAAAGGGTGAATGCATGGCGTCTTTTTCCAAGGGTAGGGGAATCAAGAACCAGAGGACATGTTGAGAGGGGAAAGATTTAGTAGGAACCCGAGCGACAAGATTTTTACACAGAGGGTGGTGGGTATATGGAATGAGCTGCCAGAGAACGCATTTCGGTACGTACAATAACAACATTCAAAAGACATTTGGACGGGAACATGGAAAGGAAAGGTTCAGAGGGATATGGGAATGATGTGGCCAAAGGGGATGTGCTTGGATGGGCCATCTTGGTCAGTATGGATGAGTAGGGATGAAAGGCCTGTTTCAGTGCTGTATGGTTCAATTAATCTATGACATTACTCCAGTAACGATGTGACAATATTTATTGAATTCACTGTGATACAGCATAGAAACAGGCCCCTCAGCCCACCAAGTCCAGGATGACCATCAGACTAGCTCTATGTTATCCCACATTTGCATCCATTCCCTAAATGATGGGATCAATTTAATAAGGCTAATTAACCTACCAACTCGCACGGCTTTGGGATGTGAGAGGAAAGACATTTGGACAGATACATGGATAGGAAAGGTTAAGATGGATATTGGCCAAACGTTGACAGGTGGGACTAGTGTAGATGGGCATCTACATATGACTATGATAGCGGAGCAGCCAGGGAGAACGGGCAAACTCCACACAGACAGCACCCAAGGTCAGTATCAAACACAGGTCTCTGGTGCTGTCTAGCAGCAGATCTATCAGCTACACCAGTGTAGCTGCATTGATATTCATTATCCCAAAGGTACACAAAAATGCTGGAGAAGCTCAGCGGGTGCAGCAGCATCTATGGAGCGAAGGAAATAGGCGATGTTTCGGCCCGAAACATTGCCTATTTCCTTCGCTACATAGATGCTGCTGCACCCGCTGAGTTTCTCCAGCATTTTTGTGTACCTTCGAATATCCAGCATCTGCAGTATCTTCTTAAACAAATTCATTATCCCAAAACTCAGTTTCACAAACTGAACAAAAAAATCAAGGGGATTTCTATTGCATTAAGCCTGCAGGTTTTTCATTCGTCAGCAAATAACAGTTTTGGTGCAAGATGAAACCAGATCTTCCAACATGCCCTCTTGAACACATCCCAAAAGCGGCTCATAATGAAAGGAAGTAAGGACAAGGAGTGCAAAATATGTATCCAAATATTCCTGTCACCACAAAATATAATGCATGGACTCAGGTTGGTACATTGTGGGAAATCTTGCTGTGAGAAGAATGCAGTATTTCCCTTTAAAAATGATCACATCCTTGTCATTGAAATTAGTTGAACCCATAGTTGCTTTATTTCCCTTTGCAGCTAAAGTTAAACAATCCAGATCTTTATTGCTAAATAATCGGATAATTTTACGAATAGCAATGCCCATTAATTATCACAGATGACTAAGTAAAGATTTTTTTTCTTCTTTAAAGACTTTGGTTGAACACTATTTAACATGCTCTTTTCTAATCAATGCACAAGAGCTTTACATGCCTACCTGAATGTCTAATACGTTGCAGAGTCTGATGGAAAAGAACCTCCGATGCAGGAACTAAAATGATGAAGTCAACGTTTGCAAAACGGCCCAAATCTAGGTTTTGCATTCCAGAGTCGGCTATGGCGCAAACCTGAGACAACAGCTTCCGAGCGACATTGAGCTGAGGTAGATGAATCTGGAACACTTCCGTAAGTGAATCTGTGAAGTTGGATCAAACCAGATCTTAAAGCTAAAAGCTGGGATTTGCAGGCATTAGAATCTACACATATGAAGCTGAACAGTATCACGAGTTAAATGATTCACATTACATGCATTCTTCACGTGGAAACAAAATGAATTGCATATCTACTGGGTGGTGCCGTACAATGGCAGCCTCGCCAACAGTCTGTCTTGTCCGTTTCTTCTTTTGTTGTTCTTAGTTGTTAAATGTAAGTTTTATTGTATTTTTAGCTTTGTATTATGTGGGGGGTGGGGAATTAATACAAGGAGATGCAACTTTTCCCGTATCATATCTCCGTCCACACTGCGGCCTAACATCGTGGGGCTGGCAGTCCCTTTGCTGGTGATTGACTTCGGGAGCTCCGACCGCAGGAGCTTCGACCGCCCCGATCACGAGAGCTTCAATCGCCCCGACGTGGGAGCTTCAATCGCTGGTTGTAGGAGCTTCGATATCCCCAACTGCGGATGGTTCGACTGCCCCGAATGCGGGAGAAAAGGGAAGAAGGCAATACGTTATTGCCTTCCATCACACTGCGCTGTGGTGGATGTTTATGGTGATTTTTATGTAGTTGTGTGTCTTGTTACTTTTTTGGTATGACTATGGCAAATTCAATTATTTGTATGTTTTTACATACTTGGCTAAAAAATTAATTACAATTTACAATTACAATTCATTCATTGTTCCATATCTCTCTGCATCATTGTCTGTATCTCGTGTTTCCCTTCCCATAACTCTCAGTCTGAAGAAGGGTCTCAACCTGAAACATCACCCATTCCTTCTCTCCAGAGATGCTGCCTGTCCAGCTGAGTTACTCCAGCTTTTTGTGCCTATCTTTAATTAACAACAAAACAATTATCGCAATCTGAGTGTTTATTATAATACCAAACAAATTATTTCATAGGCATTGGCCGAAAATAGTTAGAACGATATAATGAAGTATTACATAAGATCTAGGAGCAGAATTAGGCCATTCGACCCATCATGTCTACTCCGCCATGCAATTATGGCTGATGTATCTTTCCCTCTCAACCCCATTCTCCCTATTTCGCCCCATAACCCCTGACACCCTTACTAATCAAGGATCTGTCAATTTCCGCCTTAAAAATATCCATTAACTTGGCCTCCACTGTCGTCTGTGGCAATGAATTCCATAGATTCATTGTCTGAACAACAAAATTCATTCTCATCTCCTTCATAAAGGTACTTCCTTTTATTTTTAAGACTATGGCCTCTGGTCCTAGACTCTCCCACTAGTGGAAACATCCTCCCCACATTCACTCTATCCAGGCCTTTCACTATTCGGTAAGTTTCAATGAGGTCATGGAATCATAGAATGATACAGTGTGGAAACAGGCCCTTCGGACCAACTTGCCCACACAAGCCAACATGTCCCAGCGACACTCGTCCCACCTGCCTGCGCTTGGTCCATATCCCTCCAAACTTGTCCCAAACTTGAAGATTGAGGGGGGGATCTTATAGAAACGTACAAAATTCTTAAGGGGATGGACAGGCTAAATGTAGGAAGATTGCTCCCGATGTTGGGGAAGTCCAGAACAAGGGGTCACAGTTTAAGGATAAAGGGGAAATCTTTAAGGACTGAGATGAGAAAAACATTTTTTTCATACACATAGAGTGGTGAATCTCTGGAATTCTCTGCCACAGAATGTAGTTGAGGCCAGTTCATTGGCTATATTTAAGAGGAAGTTAGATGTGGCCCTTGTGGCTAAAGGGATCAGGGGGTATGGAGAGAAAGCAGGTACAGGATACTGAGTTGGATGATCAGCCATGATCATATTGAATGGCGGTGCAGGCTCGAAAGGCCGAATGGCCTACTCCTGCACCTATTTTCTATGTTTCTACATTTCTATATATGTACCTGTCTAACTGTTTCTTAAACGTTGTGATAGTCCCAGCCTCAACTACCTCTCTGGCAGCTTGCTCCATACACCCACTACCCTTTGTGTTAAAACGTTAACCCTCAGATTCCTATTAAATCTTTTCCCCTTCACCTTGAACCAATGTCCTCCGGTCCTCAATTCCCCAACTCTGGGCAAGAGATTTTGAGCATCCCCCCGATCTATTGCTCTCATGATTTTATACACCTCTATAAGATCACCCCTCATCCTCCTGCGCTCCAAGGAATAGAGACCCAGCCTATTCAACCTAGGTCCTCCCTCATCCTTCTAAACTGCAGCGAGTACAGGCCAAGTGCCTTCAAACACACATATGTTAACCCAATCAGTACCAAAGCATTTATCCAAACATTCAACCCTGAATCCACCAATAACCACAGACTAAGATGTCTTACCAATTCCTTGCTTTGATGTCATTGCTGCCGCTTCATTTGACGGAATGTATTCAGAAACATTTCCATTGAATGGAATGGCAACACTGTTGTTTCTGTTTTGCTGAAATTTATCCAGGAATTTGTCTACGTTATCTCCTGAGAAAGATAGCACATCCACAAGGTAAATCATGACGATAAACAGGATTCGAAAATTAATTAGCATAAACATTAAAAGTATTAAAGCTCCAAAATATACTTAGCACCGTCCAGACCACATTTTAAATATGGGTGAATAAGGATCGGTTTCTTTTAAATTATTTATTTCCGAAGCAAGTAATGGACTAATTCCAACAATTAAACATGATGTAAAATAATGCATCCAAAAAAGAATACTTCAAATTGTTCCATGGTGTTCCAAATTATTCTGTAAACTTAAATATCCACGGCCATTTCCATAGTGACTGTCCTCGGCATAATGCAATCCTTGGCTTAATGACAATATGACTTTGGTGTGATAGTTTGTGTATGTCTCAACTCTCACCTTGCATCTGTCTAAGCTCCCAGAGTTAAGTTGAACTTAATTCCCCATCCTCAAGTTGAGTGGAATTTCATCTCAAGAGTCTCCTATGGCATAACCTGGGCCTGTTATCAGGTCAAGGCTTGTATTAATCCAAGTGCTTTGGGGATTTATAACGTAAACTCACCTGCGCTATACCACTACGGCAAAGTTACATGTTCGAGACAGCAAATGGACTTAGCATCTGAGAGAATATATATTGTAGAGTCAGTCTCTACTATTTGCATATCATTACAATATGGTGGCATGGAGTTACTATTGCGTCTACATAGAAACATAGAAAATAGGTGCAGGTGTCGGCCATTCGAGCCAGCACTGCCGTTCAATATGATCATGGTTGATCATCCAAAATCAGTACCCCGTTCCTGCCTTCTCCCCATATCTCTTGATTCCATTAGCCCTAAAAGCTATATCTAACTCTCTCCTGAAAACATCTAGTGAATTGGCCTCCACTGCCTTCTGTGGCCGACAGCCTGTCCATTGCCCCCACCTCGCGGCCTCCCAGTTGGATCGGAGCGGCCTTTCCTACCGGAGACCGGGGACCGGACCAGAGCTTCAGCAGCGGCGGCGTGGTGCTGAATTCACCGCGGAGCGGGTGATGCCTTCCTGGATCGCCGTTTGGAGCTCCAGAGCGTTGGGCCGCTGATCTAACATCGCGGGGCTGTGGTACACAGAGCTCCTAGCGCGGGCAGCGCTGACCAACATCGCGAAATCCCTTGGGCCCTTTGCCGAGGGCCACCTGCAAGAATCTCCGCCCGGCGTGGCCTGTGGACATCGGGAGCTGCGGACTCCGGTGGGAAGCGGCTGATTTGGCGGTCCAAGCCATTGAGGTTGGCCTCCCATTCCGACATCGGAGTGCCAACATCGCGGCGAGCGGGCATGAGCGGCGGGCTGCCCATAGTGGCGACTGCAGAGGGCTCCGGAGGCCCCGACCACGGGTGAACATAAGAGGAAGATGACTGACGTCTTTATTTTATTGTATGGCTGTATGGTGATCACATTTCACTGTGCCAACTGGCACATGCAACAAATAAATGTATTTTGTATTTTGTATCAGTGTATCAGAGATTCACAACTCTCTGATGAAAAAGGTTTCCTCGTCTTAGTCCTAAATGGCCTATCCTTTATTCTTAAACTGTGACCCCTGGTTCTGGACTCCCCCAACATCGGGAACATTTTTCCGGCAGGTCAAGTGACCTGGCTTAGATCTTGGCCTAGGGAGGTATCTGTGTGCAGTTTACATATTCTCTGTGACAATGTAGTTCTCTGAATTCCTCCCACATTCAAATGATAAGTAGATTCATTAGTCATTGCAACTGAACTGTAATGTATTTTAAATGCACAAGCTTTTATCAGGCTTTCATCAGTCAGGGCATTGAGTATAGAAGCTCGGGTGTTATGTTACAGTTGTACAAGACTTTGATGAGGCGACATTTGGAGTATTGTGTTCAATTTTAGTCATCCAGCTACAGGAAAGACGCCATGAAGCTGGAAAGAGTGCAGAGAAAATTTATGAGGAGTTGCCCGCACTTGAGGACCTGAGAAATAGGGAGAGGTTGGGCAGGCTAGGACTTTATTCCTTTCAGTGTAGAAGGCTGAGGGATGATCTAAAAGAGGAGTATAAAATCAAGGAAACAGATAGGTGAATGCACAAAAACATTTACACAAGGAAAGAGAATCATAAACCAGAGGACATATGTTTAAAGTGAGAGGGTGCAAAATTTAATATGAACCTGTGGGGGCAACTTGTTCAATCAGAGGGTGGTGGGTACATGGAGTGAATTTCCAGAAGATGTAGTTGAGGCAGGTAATATAACAGCCCCACGTGCATGAATAGGAAAGGTTGAGAGGATTATGGGCCAAATGCGGGCAAATAGGACTAGCTTAGATGGTCTTGGTCGGCATGGACGAGTTGGGCTGAAGGGCCTGTTTCTGTGCTGTATTACTCAATGAAAGTCAGTGGAAGAATTATGTACTTCTCTTTCCAGCTCCGAACCACAGATATTCTTGTGTGTCAGCATTGTGCCACAGGAAAATCGTTCAATGGTGCTTCAAATTATGGGCACAGGATCGGGAAATTAAGCACTAACAAATGACGCAACACAAATAACCCTATAACATTTCCTGAAGAGAATTTTAATGTTTGCAAAGGCATTAAGAGATTCAAGGATTGAATGATCAGCTGTGCTAATCTTGAGAGAAAATGTTCCCATCTAAATTCTGCTGCTTTTGTTCATCCCTATAAAGCAAAAATTATAAATCCATACCACTCCTAGAAACTCTCAATAATAATGAAAGCATGTGGTAATGTTTTAGAACACAAACAGAACATCAGCGCAAAGTGCCTATAGCTCTCAAGTGGGACTATGCCATTAAATCCATGACAGCAGATTAGAGAAGCTCAGTGAAAAACACTTGCAGAAAGTTCACCTTCAACCTCCCTGCCTGGAACAGAAATTTGGTGAATTAGGTAGTTTTCTTCAATCTTTAAAAACATTTTGAGGAGAGCACCCACATTTATCCTGCTCTAGCTGTAGCACACAAAATTACAATTGTCACTGAGGTGAACCCATTCTTCACTTATTATTTATATCAAAGTATATTATTTTGTTAATGGAAGGCTCCTTCATCAACCTCACTCTAATCATCGTAAACTTGATTTTATTTGCTGTACACGTCACGCAACAAGAGCTGTTCCCCCATCCTCACTGGACACTTTCACCAATACTCGTAGTTAAGTAACACATAAAAATGGATTTTTTAAATTTTCCTATATCTCCATTGTTCCACCCTTTTCCAATCTCTACCTAATAACAATCCAAAATCTTTGAGTTCGGCCATTTCTGGACTCTTCAGGCAGACCAGAGGAGGCAGTCATACCCCCATCCATATAAACGGGACTGAGGTGCAGCGCGTCTCCAGCTATAAATTCCTCGGCGTACATATCTCAGAGGATTTGTCCTGGTCCCTCAACACCTCCAAACTGATCAAAAAGGCACAGCAGCGCCTTTACTTCCTGAGGAGGCTCAAGAAAGCCCACCTGTCCCCCCAGATCCTGACCAACTTTTACCGCTGTACTATAGAGAGTATCCTGACCACCTGCTTCACGGTATGGTACAGCAGCTGCACTGCTGCGGACAGGAAGGCACTACAACGGGTGGTGAAAACCGCGCAGCACATCATCGGTGCCCCGCTCCCTGCCATGGATGCCCTCCACCGAAAACGGTGTCTGAGACGGGCTGGGAAGATCATCAAAAACCCCTCACACCCCAACCATGGACTGTTTGCCCTCCTCCCATCAGGGAGGCGGTACAGGAGCCTCAGGTCACGTACTAGTAGGATGAGGAACAGCTTCTACAACAACACAATCACACTGCTGAACTCGGAGTCCCGACGATAGATTTCTCTGGTCCCTCCGTCCCCATTGTTTAATTATTCTGTATTTCCTGATTATTCTGTATCTTCCCTCTTTCTATTTTTTTTGTTTTCTTCATGTACAACTACTACGGACTGACGCAAAACTGCATTTCGTTGTACTGATACTTGTATTTGTGCGATGACATTAAAGTTGAATTGAATTATGCAGCCCTAAAATTAATCACTCCCCCTTTGGTTTCAGTGCCTTTATCCACTTCTCCATATGCATTCCTTATTTGATGATTCTCCTTAATGTCTCTCTATGACCAGGCTACCTGTACTGGCTTCATCTTGCACTAAACCAGGGGTGGGGAACCTTTTCATGTTGGAATGTTGCATCAAGTTAGCTATAAATCTAATAAGGCTGCATCCAAGAACCTTCAACTAGATATACTTCAAAATGCACATTATTTTGTTAAAATAGCCCTCATGATTTATTAATGTTTTAATTGTGGCCGTCAGTCGGAGAGGATTATTTAGTTGAATCTTCTTTTACTCTTTGGTATTTTAAATACGTTCATTTTAAGATTAAAATAAAATTAATAAAAGACGAACAAAAACATAGAATAAAAATAAAAGGATTTGTTCTACAAATATTGGATCCATTCAAAAGGCCGCACTTAATGGCGCAGAAAGCCGTACGCGGCCTTAAGGCCACAGGTTCCCCACCCCTGCACTAAACGATGTTCACGTTATTCCCTTTATCATATATCTGTACACCGTGGATGGCTCAATTATAATCACATATTGTCTTTCCGATGTCTGGTTAGCACGCAACAAAAGCTTTTCACTGTACCTCGGCACACGTGACAATAAACTGAACTCAACTCAGTCATATCTCTTTATACGAGATGTTTTCAAGAGAGAGTTAGATTTAGCTCTAGGGTTTGGGGTGGGAGATTGCAACCTTCACGTGGTCCGCCTTGTTTCGACGAATGCAATCAACCTGCCGTGCACAATCAAATAAAACAAGTTGTCCTTCAACTTTAGGCTGTGCACGCCATACGCAAGAAGACGAAGCTCTAGGGCTAACGGAATCAGGGGATATGGGAAGAAAGCAGGAACGGGTACTGATTCTGGATGATCGGCCATGATCATATTGAATGGTGGTGCTGGCACAAAGGGTCAAATGGCCTCCTCCTGCACATATTTTCTATGTTTCTAAGTCTCATATTTATTGTTGAACCCATTGATACTTAAAGCGAGGAGCACGATCCAAGAACCGTGCATCCAACGGCCGGGTCATAAGGAATAGTAGTTCCTATCTGACTCCCTTTTCACGGACTCCATACATTTTACCAATCATCCCCCCCCCCCCCCCCCCCCCCCCCCACCAAAATCAACTGTATCCACCTATCACTTGCCAGGCTTTGCTGCACCCTCACCTGTCATAAGGTCATAAGGAACAGGATTAGAATTAGGCCATTCGGCCCATACGCCGCCATTCAATCATGGCTGATCTATCTCTCCCTCCTAACTCCATTCTCCTGCCTTTTCCCCCATAACCTCTGACACCTGTACTAATCAACTTTTAGTGTCCTCTGACATATGAAGACCTGAAGCCCAAAATAGTTTCCAATTCAGCTCTGCCATCAAGCATTCAGGGGGAATCAATGTAACATTGTCCAGAGCATTGTCTAGGCATGTATTTGTCAGGTAGCTGGCACAGTTTTCAGAGGAGTATGCAATTAAATCCATTTAACAATGCAGCAAAGTACCAAGATGATATTATCTTTCAGTTTCTGTCTCCTCGGGATAATGGTTTTCAACCATTGCTGAGTCCAACAGTTTGAACATAGTCGGTTGATTGTGCTTGATGAACTGTTTCCAATCCCGCAACAGAAAAAACCATCAATCCTAGGTCTTGGACTACACACCATTAGTGAATTAAAAAATCTTTTTACAATCAGCACAAAGTCAGTTAACATTTGAAGTCTCAGCCCTGAATATTCCTGCCAAATCTGATTAGTGCACAACAAGTAGTGTTCATCCAAAAAAAGCAAGTTCTTCAGCGTATATCATTCGCTCCTACGTGCAAGTGACATCTTCAAGTAAACTAATTTATTTGGCAAGTTTCCTTAAATGTCTTCTCTAACTGGTTGACTGCTGACGGCCCAGATATTTTCAACCATATCTGATTACATTATAAGAATTATAAGGACGGCACTGTGGTGCAGTGGTAGAGTTGCTGCCTTTCATGTCTCACGAGCATGCGACTCCATGCGGCAAGCGCGACTCTAAAGGGCCGGTCCCACCAGCATGCGCCTGCATGCGGTAAGCGCGACCAAACCAGAAGCGGGAGCCGCGCGGAGGTCGAGTGAGTGACACGGCGTTGAGGCGGCTGCGGGCCGGCAGGCCGTTGCCGCACGGAATTTTTAAACACGGTCAGTTTTTCGGAGCCCCGCGCGATATCGGGACCAGCTCCGCACAACTCCATACGGCTCCGGAATATGGAAGTGGGACTGGCCCCGCGAAGCCGTACGGCTCAAGCGACCATGTTAGGTCACGCTTGCCGCATGGAGTCACATGCTGGTGGGACCGGCCCTTTAGGTCGCGCTTGCCACATGGAGTCGCATGCTCATAGGACAGGCCCTTTACAGAGCCCGATGCCCGGGTCCGATCCTGACGATAGGTGCTGCCTGTACGGAGTTTGTAATTTCTCCATTTGTCTTGCTTGGATTTTGTTGGGGATTTCCGGTTTCCTTCCACAGACATACAGGCATGGAGGTAATTGGCTTGGTATCATTGTAAATTGCCCCTAGTGTGTGTAGGATAGTGTTAGTGTGCGGGGATCCCTGGTCGGCATGGACTCGGTGGGTCGAAGGGCCTATTTTCACACTGTAACTGTAAACTAAACTAATTGTTCCCCGCATCCTCTTGTATTAAAGGCAGAGGACTCAATAGAACAGATACCCAGTTGGAACAAGGGTGGAAACAGAGCAACAAAATAATAAATCTATAATGCCAAATTTTCAAAGAGTGTTCTTTGTTCTTCCAGACATCTCATATAGCAAACCATAAAGCTGTCATTTCTTCTCAATGTCTTGGTTCACTTCACATTGGATACAAACAAAGAAAAATTACACCCACTTTTTAAAAGGGATTGAGGCCAGAAAACAATTAACATGAAACTACCTCAGAGTAAAGCATTAACCAGAGATTGAAAAAGTAATATTTTATGTGAAATTCTCAACAAAATTGACCGTGGCCCTGAGAATTCTACTTTTATTTCTTTAGAAGATTCTTGGGCAACAGGGATTTTTTGATATGTAAACCCAATTCTATTACGTTTCACAGTGGTGCAATGGTAAAGTTGCTGCCTTACAGCGTCAGAGACCCGAGGTCTATCCTGACTAGGGGTGCTGTCTATAAGGGTACGTTCTGCCTGTGACCGTTTGGATTTTCTCCGGTTGCCTTCCACACTCCAAAGACGCAAAGGTTTGTAGGTTAATTGGCTTCTGTAAATTGTCCCTAATGTGTTGGATAGAACTAGTGTATGAGTGATCGTTGATGGGCTTGGACTCGGTGGGCCAAAGGGCCTGTTTCCACACTGTATCTCTAAAGTCTAAAGTATAACAAAAGTATCTCCATCACCGCTATCAATGTTAAAATTAAAAAGCTGAGCCAAACTTTGATTATGGCTTGTGTTGGTTGTCATTTAATTTCTATCTGCATCACTTAACTCAACTTAAAATGTTCTTCGACAGCATTGCACGTTATTAAATCTACCACAGCTCATGACTTTGTCTCCTGAAATACCCTGCAAAGCTGGCTCTTTTACGCCCCGCATGCTGCTCCCATTAAGTGAATACAAATTAACTATTATCACAGCAATATAAAAAATAGCAGCACCATATCGGCTGTAGGCAGTTATAAGTTGCACTGGAGAGAATCTACAAATGACAAAATTATGAATAGCAAATCAATTGCCTGTTTTATGCCACCATTGATTTCCTCTCCATTGACGTCAGGTAATTTATAGGCGTGGAAGATTGCAACCTTCATGTAGTCCACCCTGTTTCGACGAATCCAATCAACCTGGCGTACACCATCAAATAAGATCAAATAGAACAAGTTGTCCTACAACTTTAGGCTGTGCACGCCATACGCATGAAGAAGAAGAGGTAATTAATCCAAAGGCTTTAGTGGTAGCACCACAAATTAACGGGCATGCCACAAGTTTGAAAACATGGTATCAGTTGTAAATAATTCTTGAGTCACAAAGCTGACATGGGATTTCCAGATACATATCCAGCACTTGCACTGTGATGGACACAAAGTGCTGGAGTAACTCATCGGGTCAGGCAGCATCTCTGGAGAACATGGATGGATGGGTTGTGACCCATCTTCATACTGCACATTGCTCCCTGTCTGTGATTCCTGCGATCTTTACATATTGAACAGTGGTGCCATCAAGGTTAATGTTCTCTGGATTGTTTTATGTGGGGGGGAAACTTTTTTCTCAAACTCTTACCTTGCCGGAGATGCAATTGTTTTCCGGATCGTATCTCCGGTCGCTCTGTGGCCTAACATCATGGAGCTGGAGGCCTCGCTCAAGACTAACTTTGAGCCCCACCACGGGGCCGTGGACTTGCCATCGGAGCCTGCTATCCCTCGCCTGTGATCGACGCTCCAACTGCAACCTGTGGATTTCACCATTGCGAAGCTCGCAGTCTCAGGTAGAGACTGATGTCGGGAAGTTCCAAAGTCGCAAGAGATTCAACCAGCCCCGACCCGGGGTCCGATCGTCCGGCGCGGGGAGCTGAGATCCCCCCGATGCAGGAGCGTGATTGCCCTGACGCGGGGGGACTGACCGCCGGCTACAGGAGCCAAGATCGTCCCGTCAACATAAGCCTCAAGGCTCCCGACCGCAGGAGGACAAAGAAGGGATGAGATTGAACATTTTTTCGGCTTCCATAACAGTGAGGAATGTGGGGGAGTCACTGTGGTGGATGTTCATGTTAAAATGTACTTTGTGTTTTTTGTTGTGATTTATTGGTATGACTGTATGGCAAATGAAATTCCTCGTCTGTTGCAAAATATACGTGGTTAATAAAGAATGATTATGATTATTATGATTATGATAACAGAAACATTAAAAAATAGAACATAGGTGCAGGAGTAGGCCATTCAGCCCTTTGAACCCACCGTCACTCAATATTATCCTGGCTGATCATCCAGAATCAATAGACAATAGACAATAGGTGCAGGAGTAGGCCATTTGGCCCTTTGAGCCAGCACCGCCATTCAATGTGATCATGGCTGATCATCTCCAATAAGTATCCCGTTCCTGCCTCCTCCCCATATCCCCAAACTCCGCTATCTTTAAGAGCCCTATCTAGCTCTCTCTTGAAAGCATCCAGAGAACCGGCCTCCACCGCCCTCTGAGGCAGAGAATTCCACAGACTCACCACTCTCTGTGAGAAAAATTGTTTCCTCGTCCGTTCTAAATGGCTTACTCCTTATACTTAAACTGTAGCCCCTGGTTCTGGACTCCCCCAACATCGGGAACATGTTTCCTGCCTCTAGCGTGTCCAGGCCCTTAACAATCTTATATGTTTCAATGAGATCTCCTCTCATCCTTCTAAACTCCAGAGTATACAAGCCCAGCCGCTCCATTGTCTCAGCATATGACAGTCTCGCCATCTCGGTAATTAACCTTGTAAACCTATGCTGCACTCCCTCAATAGCAATAACGTTCTTCCTCAAATTAGTGGATGAAAACTGCACACAATACTCCAGGTGTGGTCTCACTAGGGCACTGTACAACTGCAGAAGGACCTCTTTGCTCCAAAACTCAACTCCTCTTGTTATGAAGGCCAATATGTCATTCGCTTTTTTCACTGCCTGCTGTGCCTGCATGCTTACTTTCATTGACTGATGAACAAGGACCACCAGATCCCATTGAACTTCCTCTTTTCCCAACTTGACACCATTTACATAATAATCTGCCTTCCTGTTTTTGCTACTTTAGTGGATAATCTCACATTTATCCACATTAAACTGCATCTGCCATGCATCTGCCCACTCACCCAACCTGTCCAAGTCACCCTGCATTCTCATAGCATCCTCCTTACAGTTCACACTGTCACCCAGCTTTGTGTCATCTGCAAATTTGCTAATGTTACTTTGAATCTAAATCATTGATGTATATTGTAAATAGCTGCGGTCCCAGCACCAAGCTTTGCGGTACCCCATTAGTCACTGCCTGCCATTCTGAAAGGGACCCGTTAAAAGCACTTTGGTGTCAATGCGAGTTGACTTAAAAGGTGCTATGTAAATAAAACTTACTTACTTACTCTTTGTTTCCTGTCTGCCAACCAATTTTCTATCCATGTCAGCACTCTACCCGCAATACCATGTGCCCTAATTTTGCCCACTAATCTCTATGTGGGACCTTATCAAATGCTTCTGAAAGTCCAGGTATACTACATCCACTGGCTCTCCCTTGTCGATTTTGCTAATTACATCCTCAAAAAATTCCAGAAGATTAGTCGAGCATGATTTCCCCTTCGTACATCCATGCTGACTCGGACCAATCCTGTTACTGCTATCCAAATGTGCTGCTATTTCATCTTTTGTAATTGACTCCAGCATCTTCCCACCACCGACATCAGGCTAACTGATCTATAATTCCCTGTTTTCTCTCTCCGCATTTCTTAAAAAGTGGGATAACATTAGCTACCTTCCAATCCACAGGGACTGATCCTGAATCTATAGAACATTGGAAAATTATCACCAATGCTTCCACGATTTCCAGAACCACTTCCTTAAGTACCCTGGGATGCAGACCATCAGGACCTGAGGATTTATCAGCCTTCAGTCCCCCCTGGGGATTTATCAGCCTTCAGTCACCCGTTCCTGCTTTCACCCCACATCCTTCGATCCCGTTAGCCCTAAGAGCCACATCCAACTCTCTCTTGAATACATCCAGTGAATTGGCCTCCACTGACTTCTGTGGCAGAAAATTCCACAGATTCATAACTCTCTGGGTGAAAAAGGCTTTCCTCATCTCAGTCCTAAATGGCCTACCCCTTATTCTTAAACTGTGACCCCTGGTTCTGGACTCCCCCAACATCGGGAATATTTTTCCTGCATCTAGCCTGTCCAATCCCCGCTCATCTTCTAAATTCCAGTGAATATAAGCCCAGTCAATCCATTCTTTCATCATATATCAGTCCCACCATCCCGGGAATTAACCTGGTGAACCTACGCTGAACACCCTGAATAACAAGAATGTCCTTCCTCAAAATAGGAAACCAAAATTGCACGCAATACTCCAGGTGCGGTCTCACCAGGGCCCTGTACAACGGCAGCAGGACCTCGTTGCTCCTAAACTCAAATCCCACTCCAAACTCATATACCAACTCCCAATTGTGTGAACAACATAAAGATCATGCCACTGGACACACAACCAAGAGGCCCTGATTTTAAAATGTTACAACAAGTTATGAAACTAAACAATGGATGAGAATATTATTCTCATTGATTCAACAGTTGCAAGAGAGCTGTAGTGGGGAACTATCATCTCACATCTCAAACATGTATCAAAAATGTCCTGTTGGAATTAGCATGGGGCCAATTGTAAAGGAAATAAATGACTTTTAATTTACATGTAAAGATGGGTTAAATTCACCTCATGGGCTCTGGTAGATCCAAAACCCAATGTCAAACAAATGATTGAATGCTTGGGTAATAATCAGGTCAAATGTCTTCCTCAATTTGGCAGAAATTACTCAAACTTGCTTAAAATAGTTCAATGCTTTTTTTTCTCCATTTGAAGAACAATTACTAGATGTAGAAAAGTGAACTTAAGACCATCTGATTGAAACACTTACCAAAGGGGGAGGTTTTGAAATGGGATGCCAAAATACTGACTTTTCCTGTAATTAGTTCGTAGCTGATTTCCTTCAGAAACTCAGTGGTGGTGAGCATACTCTCGGCTAAAACTCTGGATTGATAGTGACCTGAAGAAAGCAGATGTATTCATTGCTTATGGTACACGTGTTTACAGTTGAAATTAGTGACACGTTATAAATTGTGCAACTGAAGCTTTTAACATTATTACTTTCAATACAGTACTGCCCGAAATCTTTAACTATATGGTTTAACGAGCAAGGAGATGGGAAGCATTTCAAACATCTGGGTTATAAAATGTAATTATTTACAAACAGTTTTTGGATTTCGGCCAAGTATTTTTATAATCATCTGATGAAATCTGGGAGATGGAATAGTGAAATTGGTAAATCTGCTGAGCATTACAGTTCAAAGATAAATCAAGATTACTGGGGATTCATAAAGGCATCACTGTACGTGCAAATAAAAGGAAGAGGCCCATTGCAATTTGCCTTATAAGGGGTCTGCAGAGGTTCTTTACCTTACAAAGCAGGTCAGAAAATCACCCCAACAAAAAAGACTTTATACAAGTGGGCCAAAATTCAAGTAGACACAAAAAGCTGGAGTAACTCAGCGGGGCAGGCAGCATCTCTGGAGAGAAGGAATGGGTGACGTTTCGGGTCAAAACCCTTCTTCAGAGCAAATTCAAGGTGAGCATTCTCTCGGCTAAAACTCTGGATTGATAGTGACCTGAAGAAAGCAGATCTCCTTGAAACCTACCAAATAATGAAAGGATTTGGAGAGGATGTTTCCAGCAGTGGGAGAGGCAAGAACCAGAAGGTACAGTCTCAGAATTATAAGAGGTTCCTTTAGAATGGAGATGAGGAGGAATTTCTTCAGTGAGATGGTGGGGAATCTGTGGAATTTGTTGTCACATATAACTGTGGAGGGCAAAGTCATTGGATATATTTTGGAGATTGACAGGTTCTTGATTAATGAGGGCATCAGAAGTTACGGGGAGAAGGCAGGGGAATGGGGTTGAGAAAGAAAAATAAATCAGCCATGATGGAATGGCGGAGCAGATTCAATGGGCCTAATTCTGCTGCTCTGTCTTATGGTATGGTTTTTTGGAATTGCTGGTGGCCTACTCATTCTCCAGCTCTATGACAGAAATCTTTGCTGTAATTTTGTCCCAACATTTGTCATCGCATAGGAATTTCACTTCGACTCAGACGGACTGGAGAATTGCAGCTACTGCAGATGAACTAAGTCCCTGATCTTTGTTCTCCATACTTCAAGTTGTTAATGCATTGCTGTAAGGTTTTAACATGGGATCAAATAATTAAAGACTTCAGTTACTGAGCTAGTTGGAAGAGAAGTCCCAGGGAATCAAGACCTGAAGACCAAAGAGGGAGCACTGTAGTCAGGCAGCCACAGGCATATGACTGACCAAGGAGTAATGCAACAAAAAACTCCTGTACAATAAGCAATTGATAATTCAAGACAAATGGCAAGTAACGGGCAGATCAAATGTTTGGAAATATATATATTTTAAAGTTACCACAGCAATCATAACTCTATTCCCTAGGAAATATTTTAATTTAAAAAAGTATTAATCATTGTTACCAAGCTTAATTTGAGTTTATGTTTTGTATCAAAAAGATAAGTTTGAACAGATTTGGAAAATATACTTACCTAAAACCACCACACAAAATTCATTGCCTCTGATCTTTGACGTACAAATGACGACCACATAGTTTGGTACTTTCTGTTGAAGATGCACATCGCCAAATGTTCTTAACGTCTCAGAGATGCCCTCTGCTAGAGAATTCTGAGAAAAAACAACTTGCACCAGATCTCTCGACACACTGGCGGCAAGGCGGGCCAGCCAGGGTAACTGCCCTGGAGACACAGTGGAACAAGGGGCTCCCAGCTGCAGGTATCGGTCTTTGAGGCTCGAGTCCTGTATAGCTTTCAGCATAATCTGTTCAAATTCTTCCCTGAGCGGCATTTGGTCTGGACCTGAAACAACCAAATACCCCGCAATGATTGAATTCTGAAATATATACATAAATCATAAGATCATAGGTGATAGGAGTAGAATTAGGCCGTTTGGACCATCAGGTGTTCTCCGCCATTCAATGACAGCTGACCTATCTCTCCCTCCTAACCCCATTCTCCTGCACATCTCCCCATAACCATAACCAAATAACACAACAATCATCGGAGATAATGACTTGACTCGTAAAATGCCATAAACTCATAATTTTTGCAAGGGTTACTTTTCAGAAATGGCCACAAATCATGACAATTCAAATACCATTGTTTCCCACTGACTCCAGCCGATTCTGGGCGATTTCTTTGAGGGCTGGGTTTGCAGAGTTGAGACTTTTATTTGATGGGAGACGTGGGTTGGGAGGCACCGCGGGGGCACAATGGTGGTCAGGCAAGAATAGGGCCATGGCGTCCCAGCAAGGATATGGCTGGAGGCCCGCGGTAGGCTGGAGCTTGCCTGGATAGGGCACCGCTCATAATAACTAGAGCACGGATTGGACGTTGAAAATGGTGCCAAAACATGACGCTGCTTGATTGCGGGATCAGTAGACTATTTCTGTACACTTGCTAATAGAGGATACATAGATAATAGGTGCAGGAGTAGGCCAGTCGGCCCTTCGAGCCTGCACCGCCATTCAATATGATCATGGCTGATCATCCAACTCAGTATCCTATACCTGCCTTCTCTCCATACCCCCTGATCCCTTTAGCCACAAGGGCCACATCTAACTCCCTCTAAAATATAGTCAATGAACTGGCCTCAACTACCTTCTGTGGCAGAGAATTTCAGAGATTCGCCACTCTCTGTGTGAAAAATGTTTTCCTCATCTCGGTCCTAAAAGATTTCCCCCTTATCCTTAAACTGTGACCCCTTGTTCTGGGCTTCCCCAACATCGGGAACAATCTTCCTGCATCTAGCCTGTCCAACCCTTTAAGAATTTTGTAAGTTTCTATAAGATCCCCCCTCAATCTTCTAAATTCTAGCGAGTACAAGCCGAGTCTATCCAGTCTTTCATCATATGAAAGTCCTGATGCGGTTGGGTATGGGAATGCTGTACTGGACTGTATGTAAGAGAATAATTTCAATGTGCTTTTGCATGTGGGACAACAAAAGCACCATTGAACCTTGGCCATGAACCCTCTCAAGATGGGAAGCCTTGTGGACACAAGCACAGGCACCAACACCGGCCTTTTGGTGAGACATGTAGTACTTTACTAGTGGAAGAATATATGGATACGGAAGGGTTGAATATTAGGGCAGGAATGGTGGTATTAATTCTCTCATGTTGTAAACGGTTATTACCAGGAGATTGTGAAGTGCAAGTGTTACCCGTCATGTATATTACCTAATTTAGTAATTGCCCAGTTCTTAAAGCACGTGCAAGTGAAAACTGAACAAGAAAGATAAACAGCATTATGGGCTGGAGTCTGTGTAAATATATTATTTACAGGAAGAATTATCTGTACAAAACAGACCATAGCTAATATAATCTGACCACGTCACCTGCTCCAGATTACAAAACAGCAGACCATCTAATTATGAGGCTGTTGCCAGGACGAGAGAGTGTGAGCTATAGGGAGAGGTTGAGCAGGCTGGGTCTCTATTCCTTGGAGCACAGGAGGATGAATGGTGATCTTATAGAGGTGTATAAAATCATGAGAGGAATAGATCGGGTAGATTCACAGAGTCTTTTGCCCAGAGTAGGGGAATCGAGGACCAGAGGACATAGGTTCAAGGTGAAGGAGAAAAGATTTAATAAGAATCTGAGGGGTAACCTTTTCACTCAAAGGGTGGTGGGTGTATGGAACAAGCTGCCAGAGGAGGTAGTTGAGGCTGGGACTATCCCAACGTTTAAGAAACAGTTGGACAGGTACATGGATAGGACAAGTTTGTAGGGATATGGACCAAACGCAGGCAGGTGGGACTAGTGTAGCTGGGACATGTTGGCCAGTGTGGGCATGTTGGGCCGAAGGGCCTGTTTCCACACTATATAACTCTATGACTACCTTATTTCAATGATTCAGTATTTTATAAATCAGAGCATCACACGCAGAAAGGTGAAGGGATTGTAAAATTCTTTGGGAATCTCTACTGATCTCCAACTATAAACCCAGCAAAATCCATAATAGAACTTCATTTAGTTGTGCACTTGTTAGCTCCACGAGCTCCAGCGTTGGAGATCAACATTGGTTTGCCAGCTGTAAATCCTTACAGAACTCATTGACAAGTGTAGGAGAAATAGAAGAAATGGTGTATGCAAGATATTTACAATAAAGTACTTAAAATCTTACCAAGATGAATCAGATATTGTATTGTTAAGAGGATCATGTTTTCCACTGATAGTATCTGGCCGTTGGAAATTCCCAGTTGTTCCAGCTCAGCTGATGTCGGCTGTGGAAATTTGTAACAATTCACAAGTAGGGGACTCACTACAATATCACCAACGTTGCCATAAAAATATGGCAAAGAACCATAACCTGCAAAGAGAAACAAAACATATGAGTCTTTCCATAATATTCAAGATCAAATTATATGTGTGCATAGGAGAACATTATAGTTTAGTTTAGTTTAGTTAATTGTCACATGTATCGAGGTACAGTGAAAAGCATTTGTCCTGTGCTAACCAGCCAACAGAAAGACTATAGTGGACATAAAAAGCTGGAGCAATTCGGCGGGACAGGCAGCATCTCCGGAGAGAAGGAATGGATGAAATTTCGGAACCTTCTAGAAGAGAGAGAAACAATAACACACGTAAACTATTCACAAACTATCAAAAACATACATAAACTTTTGATGGGAGGAGATAAAATTGTTAGTTGTCATGCACACTTGTCATCGGGCCACCAGGCAATTGTGTCCCCCCCATGTTTTAAAAGCAATTTCCGCCCTTGCATTCAGCCCATCCCTTGACTGTGCTTTCTTTAAGACCTCTATCTAACTCTTTCTTGAAAGAATCCAGAGAATTGGCCTCCAATGCCTTCTGAGGCAGAGAATTCCACAGATTCGCAGCTCTCTGGGTGAAAAAGCTTTTCTTCATTGCCATTTTAAATGGCCTACCCCTTATTCTTAAACTGTAGCCCCTGGTTCTGCACTCCACCAACATCGGGGTCATGTTTCCTGCCTCTAGCATGTCCAATCCCTTAATAATCGTTTTGTTATAACTATTTATCCTTATAACGTTTTGTGTTTTGCTCAAGAATCCTGCTTCTGCAGTTCCTTCTATCTCCATGTATGGCAAACTTGCAGGTAAAAAAGCGTTGAGGTGCAAAAAGCAGCTGGTTTCATTGTCTTTGAGATAAAACAAATACAAATTAATTAAAATCAAGATCTCTTGCCTTGATTACTATCAGATGGCAATAAAAAAAAGTTTCAGTTGTATCCTGGTTATGCTCCTGGTTAAACATCAAGGATCCCACTGGATACAGCTTACTTATTGATCAACCTCAACTACCCATAATCTATACATATATTAGATGAAGGTTGGTGTGGAGGGAATAGTTACTGTGTTAACCTCATATAGTTGTTCAGCTTTAGCTGGACACTGTTACTCATCTAAGCATCAGCAATCTTGCAAATCCTGAATAGTGTAAGAAGGAACTGCAGATGCTGGTTTACACTGAAGATAGACACAAATGCCGGAGAAACTCAACGGGTCAGGAAGCATCTATGGAGAAAAGGAATACGTGACGTTTTGGGTCGAGACCCTTCATCAAACTAAGAGTCAGGGAGGGGGTTACTGGAGGTATAGGAAGGTATAGAACAAAGCAGAGCCTGCATCGATGACCCAGGAAAGGTCAAACCCACAATGGCCCATTGTTGCCTGGGGACAAGGTGATACTGAATGAATTCATGATAAAATTAACAAGGGGACTAGGGTGGGGGAGGTGGCCAAGGTGAACTGAGTGCAGGAGTTCAGCAAAATGGTCTCCCAGCCTGCCTTCGGTCTCATTGATAGGCAGGAGTCCACACCGAGAACACACATGAACTCGTATATTGATGAGGCATAGTCAAAAGTGAGACCACAAATACGTTGTTTGAAAATTATTGAGCTATGAAGTTAAAAAAAAAAACTTTCACCACATAATGTATTATTCCCTTCCTTGTAACGAATAAATAGTCACCACAGTAGGAGCTGAAAGTGATTGCTTTTCTTGGACAATCCTACCATGTCCACTGTCTCTAGAAGAGGAAGCGAGTAACTTAATCCAAAGAACACAATAAAGACTGATACCATATGTACAAGAGCACAGTCTAAAACGTGTGCTGAAATCATACACAGGAAATAGTAGCGATAAATGTTCAGTTAATCACTGAGCATGACTGAACATTCTGTTTTACCCAAATCACGAACAAAATCTGTAATTTTCATTCAGCACGCTCATTACCCAGAGCAATTGATCTTAGAAAAGATAATATTTTATTGATTCCCAGAAGGGGATTTTAGTTCCTTAGTTTCATGTTTCACTGCTACTGTGAGGAACTCAGCAAATTACCCCCACAGTATAACGTAGTCCATGTAATTTTAACTTAAAGCTCTTTAAACAGCTCTTAACGAGCAACTTATATTAATTTCTAATTGAAATTGGTAACACAATTTACCAATTGAGCTGTTCCAATTGGAAAGTCAGGAAAGGTAATTGAACCACGTACCCATCAGAATAACAGGTCTCACTCCAGAATTGTTTAATAAATTGTCAGGGATGATAACAGTCTCCCCTGCAGGTATTGCCTGAGGCTGCAAGACTCCAGGTGACATTGTCTGAAGAACAGGCATGGGTGCCATAGCATCTATGAAGACAAACAATGAAGAAGCATAAGAGTCTCAGTATTCCTCAAAATTATTATGTTAAAAAGTCATTCCTAAACATGTTTTGTGGTCCTAAAATTAACAGAAAAAGACACCAAATGCTGCAGAACGTCAGTGAGTCGGGCAACGTCTCTCGAGAACATGGATAGGTGACATATCACAGAAACGTAGAAAATAGGTGGAGGAGTAGGCCATTCGCCCCTTCGAGTCAGCACTGCCATTCAATATGATCATGGCTGATCATCCAATCAGTACTCCTGCTTTCTCCCCATATCGCTTGATTCTGTTAGCCCCAAGAACTTTATCTAACTCTCTCTTGAAAACATCCAGTTAATTGGCCTCCACTGCCTTCTGTGGCAGAGAATTCCACAGATTCACAACTCTCTGGGTGAAAAAGTTTTTCTTCATCTCAGTCCTAAATGGCCTACCCCTGTGACATCCATCACCTGCAGTTCCTTGTTTCTACTAAAATGAACAACATTGATTTATCACACCTTTAAACTCCTCTTGTGAGAAAGCTGTAAAATTTGGAGGACGATCGAAAAGGACATTTTCAGGAAAATATGGGCAGTTAGGAGCAGTATTGATGCGAGTCTGAGGAATGTAGGATTTTAAAACTACCACTAGTGAAAAGTTTGTTAGATTAAGTCTTAGTTTTCAAAAGGGAATTACAGTCAGAACAGTGCCCAGCATTTACATTTGATTTTAATGTGGTAATATGCTTCAAGGTACACCACAAGACGGTTTTGAAATAAAATTTGATACCACAATGTCTCGAGGGCAAATGAACCAAAGCATAGCCAAAGAGCAAATCTTAAGGACTAAGGAAGGAGAGGAAGTTAAAGGATCAGAAGAATTTAAGGAGAGCACTAGGGTCTAAGCAACTGAAGACATTGTTGCCAGTGATGGAGTAATAAAATTCGAGATACAGAGGAGGCCAAAATTGTAGGAGCATAGATATCATGGAGAGTTGCTGGACAAGAGATGATTAAATGAAAAATTGGCAAAGGTTTGGCGGGATTTGGAAATAAGGAAAATAATTTAAAATTGAGATGTTGTTCACCTGGGAGCCATTGAGCATAGATGTGGTGGTGAGTAAACAGCTCTTTATGCAAATGACAATCTGGGAAATACTGTTTTGGTTTCAAATCTACACAGGGTGGAAGAGAGAACATTATCCAGGAGGATATTTGAAACAGTCTAGTTCATAAGTAGCACAGCTAAGGGGTTCAACGGTAGCTTGGCAGAGACAAGGATAGTGTCAACAAAGATGGAGTAAGTGGTCTTGGGAATGAAGGCCCACGAAGAAGGCATAACCTCATCCAAGGATCAGTTGTGCAAACATTAAGCTCAGTCCAGATGATGTTCTTGGATAGAAATTATAGTCTAGGAGCTGATATTATGGTGCGAATCGAATGCATTAGCTCCCTTCTTACTTAAATTTAATTTCAGTTTCAGATAGTTTGTTGTAACATGTACCAAGCGAGGTACAGTGAAAAGCTTTTGTTGCATGCTAGCCAGCCAGCGGGAAGACAATACATGATTACAATCGAGCCATTCTCAGCATACAGATACATGATAAGGGAATAACATGTATTGGTAGAACTTGGTGTGGCCATGTGTTACTTGACACTGTGTTCTCAGATAATATCACTGGTCAGAATCTAAATGAGAAGTAAAAATTCCTCAAATAACTCATTGAAACTGGGGTAGTAATACGGCAAGCATCTCCAGAAGAGGTGGTGGATGGGGTGTCCAGAGACTTACCAGGTCGCATCACTGGTCTCACAGCTGGAACAGGGACTACTGTAGGCGCAGCAATGGGGGAACCAGGTGACCAGCCACGATGACGCTTCTTAGGTGGTCCAGAGCTTGTCATGATGCCTGCAAGTACAGAAGGAGTGATTTTCATTTCCTCATGAAAATTGGTAAATATCAAGGCATTTATTATTGCATTAAGTAATTCTATTATTGCATTCATTAGTTTTACAATGTATTAATAAATATTGTTGCATGTATTAATGCAAAGATTATTTTTAATGTGTAACCATTTTTCAAGCTATTGCTATAAAGAGTTGTATAACAAGGACATAAAGTAACTGATGAGGTAGAATGACTTTTTAGATGATGTGAGAACATAAATAGCAGGTAATATGAATCTTCAAGCCCGTTGTTCAAGTTCAAGAGAGTTTATTGTCAGAATTTAGTGGTCAATTTCAATTGATAGTCATGTGTACAATTAAATTAGGCCATGTGATTCCCGTACCTGCCTTCTCTCCATACACCCTGATCCGCCACAAGGGCCACATCTAACTCCCTCTTAAATATAGCCATTGAAACTGGCCTCAACTACCCTCTGTACAACAGAAAAAAGTATGGTAGGCCCTTTATGAATATAGAACAGATCAACCCCTTAAGAATTTTGTGTCATATATCTTCTACCATTCTATAGTCTTTCTTCAAATATAGGAATCAGTCACACACATGAATAAATAAACAGATAAAGTGCAAATCAGCAGATAATGGTCTATTAATGTTCAGAGTTTTGTTTGAGTTGAGTTTAATAGCCTGTTACGGTATTCAATATCATAGCTGATATGACTTTCAATTCCAACTCCATTTTCCTGTAATCTAAGAATCTACATCCCAGCCTTAAATAAACTTAAATCAGGCATCCACATTTCTCTGGGACACACAATCCAATGATTTGTTTAAGAAAGAACTGCAGATGCTGGAACAATTGAAGGTAGACCAAAAAATGTTGGAGAAACAGCAGGTGGGGCAGCATCTTTGGAGAGAAGGGATAGGTGACGTTTTGGGTCGAGACCCTAGTTCAGACCAATGATTTGTAATCCCCTGAGGGGAGAAAGTACTCTGGGATTCATTATCACTTCAGAATTTAGTGGTCAATTTCAATTGGTATTAATTTATTATTGTCATGTGTATCAAGATACAGTGAAAAGCTTCATGTGCCATCCATTCTGTAATCTGAGGGTATGTGCTTTCAATGTGCTTTTAGAGCAGAGATAGATAGATTCTTGATTAGAACATGTGTCAGGGTTATGAGGAAAAGGCAGGTGAATGGAGGTAGGAGGGAAAGATGAATCAGCCATGACTGAATGACGGAGTAGACTTGATGGGCCAAATGGCCTAATTCTGCTCCTATCACTTATGAAGATTCTTCTATCCATCGGCAGAGGGGAGAAGAGAAAATGGCTGGTGAGGAAATGGACCTGATTATATTGGCTGCTAACCTGAGGCAGTGTGAAGTTGTGGAAGAAACATTAATATCCTTCCTTATTTAATTTTGATTGGAATTGAACAAGGTAACGAAAGGGTGTTTTGGATGTGACAATTGGAAGCTCTCGCTTGACCAGGTGCAAAAGATGTTAGTGGGAATCGGCAAATTAAGAGTAGAGATATTATCTCTTGTCTGGGAATGTGTTGAAGGGTGGATGAAAATGTAAACATGAAATAGTGCAGATAACAAAGCTTGTTTTAACTTTCTATGAGGAGTTGCAGTGGATCACCTGCGCCCCCTACCGCTAGTAGCGTAGATACGTTGCAGTATATGGGAGGCTTATGATTGGCTCGGAGAGGGGATGGTGGCATGGGCCGCCTGAAAGTTGAAATAGAATAATGTCAAGATGCCCTTTTGACTTGAATTAACTATCTGTTGTTGAATAAGATTAACATAAGCGAAAAGTATGTTATGACTAATGAAATAATTGGTACCCATGTACCAGATAGTATATTTTCGTATGGTTGTATCTAACAAAAAACAAAAGTTGTTTACAGCACAGTATAACTGTTGTCTAATTCTGCTGTGAAGTCAGAGGACTGGTGAGCAGTTAACGGCAGCCATCTCTCCATGAGATCATACTATAAAATCTCGAAGCAAATCTGCGAAGTTTCCGCTTTTCTTTACCATTAATTTCCCTCTAAATAAATTTCTTCCACAGAAGTGTAGATTAAATCAATATGGGGGAGTTCCATTTGATACCAAAGTCCATTTAAGTTCAAGTTCAAGTGAGTTTATTGTCATGTGTCCCTGATAGGACAATGAAATTCTTGCTTTGCCGGAGCACACAGAACATAGTAGGCATTTACTACAAAACAGATCAATGTGTCCATATACTATAATATAAATATATACACACATGAATAAATAAAATGATAAAGTAATACAAGATACTTAGCAATTCTGTGGTTACATTTCTCCAAGATTATCCTCTAAACATTTTTTTCCTAATGTCTTTCTATGAGGCAGTTCGAAAAAATGAAAATTACCACTTATTCCATTCCAATTCTTTTGATCCACCTCTCCACTTCTGTAGCATTGTGAATAAGCTTTGGTTCAGCTCCGTGTCCTTTTCATAGAGTCTGGTGAGTGTAAGCACTGGCTCCCTCTAGAAGCAGGAGGCTTCTTATGGCCATATTGGCATTAATTCAGCGCAGTCTGGGTTGCAAGCCTTCGGCTGAGACATCTACTCTCTCAGATGATTGGGGAATCACAGCAAATTTCTCCTTGCACCCTGGCCACTCATTTATGCCTGAACAAAGATAACTAAAAATGGAGAGGTCGACTGCGGGAGGCGAGGGGACGGTGCATCTGTGGGTCCTGTAGCAGCCGGGGGGAGGGGCCACTGGAGGCCCCCGCAGAAGTCAGGCAGATGCTTCGTCAGATCAGACCCGGCTGTAGTGGCACGGAGCTGCAGAGCAGCAGTGGAGGATACCGATACCATGCCAGGCCAACGTCTGTTACACTGACCCAATGTTGCCAACAGGACAATCGGCCTTTCTGGCCAAGATAAGACTATAATTTTAAGAAACTTGAAACGCACAAGTTGCCGCCAGAATGTGGCGACCGTGAACTGCCTTGATTAAAGTCCACTATTCTGACAGCACGATCATTGCACTTTTGTACTTATCTACGATTATGCCTATCGATAATATGGTTTTACAAAACAAAGAATTTTCACTGTACCAGGGTACATGGGACAATAAAGTATCAAAGGTATTTTATTGGTCACATTCACATACACCTAGGTGTAGTGAAGTGAAATGCTTCTTGCCATTTTGCAGCACATAAAGAAGGAATACAGACATAACATTAAGAAGAGTTTTAAACATAAAGAACATCCCCCACAATGGTTCCCATTATGAGGAAGCACAAAGTCCATCCCCAAGGGGAGGGGGATGGGGGGAGGAGGGGGGGGGGGAGGTGGGGGGCCGGGGGGGGGGAGGTGGGGGGGGGGGGGGGGGGGGAGCTTCAATTGAGACCAGCATGTTGGAAGGGAGGGTGGCACGTATGGCTTGGGATCTGGGATCTAGGGAAAGCAATCTAGCTTTGAACTGGCGGTTGTAAGGATAATCACCGTGCAAACAAGATGAAAAGCACCTGTAAATGTTGTAACTTTATTTGCAGTGCACCCTTTACAATCAGCACATTTACACCACTCCAATCCAATCCAATCCCCCAGAGTTTCCTAATATTTTGTCAACTTCCATGAAACCTGTACAGCAAGAGCTAAAATCATATCAGAGGCACATTTTTAATTAAGTATTCTGATTTACGTTGATAAGTAAACCTCTCGCATCACTCCTGCAAAATGGCAGCAAGATTAAAACATTCCACATGTAAACCCTTCAACTAAACCCTTCCAGTGTGTTCTGGTCTCATCTCCAGTAATGAGGTGAACTCAACTCATTCGTTCATGTAGGATACAAAGTTAGTGCTCCAAACCTGAATACATAGGACATTTTCAGTATATATTTTAACCAAAATGTTCTTAATAAGGAACAGTCAAAATTTGTACATGATAAAATGGTGAAATCATTAAAGAGTGCCTGTTCTGTAAGTCCTTGCACATTAGTATTGTGAGTACATCAATTGAATTAGCATACATAACAAAATCATAACACTGCTGCAGTAGTGGTACTGGCTAACAGCACCAGAGACCCAAATGCAATCCTAACTACAGGTGCTATCTGTATGCAGTTTGTACGCTCTCCCTGTGACCTGCGTGGGTTTTCTCCGGGAGCTCCGGTTTCCTCCCACAGTCCAAAGACATACAGGTTTGTAGGTTAATTGGCTTGTTAAAATTGTAAATTGTCCCTGGTGTGTGTAGGATATTGCTAGTGTAAGGTAATCATACAGAATCGTGTTAGTGTGAGGGGATCACTGGTCGGCGTGGACTTGGTGGACCAAAGGGCCTGTTTCCGCCCTGTATTTCTAAACTAAACTGAACTATCGGTTTCCACCATGATAATGTAATAGACCGTAAACCATAGGATATAATGATTAATGTTTCATTCAAATTGTATCAGTAATGAAAGAACACAATTAAATAAGTGTATCAGAAAAGAACATGATTGCAACAGGTATGATCAGAAATAGTTATAATGCGGGTACAACAATTGGTGGTTATATTGTGCAGTTACTGGAAATTATAAAAGAATCTTACTATTTTCTCCTGATGCCAAGCCAGGACTTGATGATGTTGAGAGAGGTTGAGGTCGAGCAGCATTGAAAACATTGGATTTTCCACTATTGCCGTTACTATTAGGATTACCATTAACTCGCATAGACCCAGGTGGCTGGTTATTTGCACAGGGAGCTGCAGAAGACAAACGTGTTATAAAATAAGTATTTACAATAATGATCTTAGAACAGTCCAGGTGAATGACAATTGGAGTTTCCTGACCGAGATAAATGCACGTCTAAATCTGGATAAGGCCCCTAACTCTGCTTTGATGTTACGTGTGGTTGCCGGAGGTCGGTCGAGGACATGCCACCGAGAACAAAGAGGGACCCAGCGTGGGGAAGCTGCGGACAACTAAGAGGGGACCATTGTGGATTACATTGAACACTTGTAGCTTTGTCGACACATTATACATGGCAACTGCATACTTTGCGTATGGTATGTAAAACAAAGAATTTCACTGTGACATGCCACAAGGTATCAAGTAATCAAACCATATTTGTTCCTTTCAGGGGACCTGTTTGCTGCTTATTCCCACGTACTGATTTATGTGGGAATTACACCCAAGGGAGAAACTAATGTGAAGATTTTGAGAGATGAGGAATACAAAATGTTATCATATTATCATATCAAACAGCATAGGTTTCCTTTGGATGCCCCAGTTTTTTCCCATATACTCCCCACTGTGATCCACCCCACAAAGGAAAAAGTGCTTGCCTGGGGAGAGGAGGTCACCACTGAGGCCATAACCAATGTGGCACAGGGTCCATTGAAGTTTAAAAACCCACAGATTTTATAATGCAGAAAACAGTTAAGACAAAGGGTTGGGACGGTGCTGCATCAGTAGAGTTGCTGCCTTACAGAACCAGAGAGCCGGGTTAGATCTTGGCCACAGGGACTGTCTGTATGCAGTTTGGACGTTCTCCCCATGACCATGTGGGTTTTCTGCGGGTGCTCCGGTTTCCTCCCACACTCCAAAGACGCACAGGTTTATAGGTTAATTGGCTTCGGTAAAAATTGTAAATTGTCCCTATGATGTAGGATAGTGCTGATGTATGGGTGATTGTTGGTCAGCGCGGACTCCGTGGGCTAAAGGGTCTCGTTTCGCACTGTATCTCTAAATTATACTAAACAAAATGTTAACAATGGTAAGATGCTGGAAAAGCATGAGTTGGGAGATAGATTATGCGGTCAAACTGAATACAAATAATATATCAAATAATAATCTTATTGGAATAAAATGTCTGCTCTGATAGGCAATGACCATAATAGTATGTGATCGAATTGATTCCATACGTAGAAAGCTGCAGGATTTGCTTTGAAATAAGAAAAGTTAAAAAGTCACCTGAAGTTGGAGGCTTCACAAGTTGTTGTGCAGCTATTGTAACAGGTTTTGCTACATTTCCACTCCTGGACAGGTCCTGACATCCAGAAAAGCCGGCAGAAGATGCTGCTGAACCATAGCTGAATGTTGATTCTATAATGCATGAAATATTACAAATTAACCTGCCATTCTGCTCTTTAGTCACAGCAGCATGAAAGTTGAGTAATTGTAACTTTCAAACCTTCCACTTGATAGCACATATTTTGACTAACAGTTTACATCACATTCACAACAGAATATTTTCCCACTATACATTGTGTTTTACACTTGTTGGGTTTTATACTCGTTGAGTTTTATACTTGTATATAGTTATGAGTTAGCAAGGTATTTAAATGCTTTCTAGTTTACATGGATAGGAGGGATATGGACCAAGCGCGGGCAGGGGGGCTAGTGTAGCTGGGACATGTTGGCAAGTTGGGCCGAAGGACCTGTTTCCACACTGTATCACTCTATGACTCTATGACTAGTGAATTATTGTAGAACAAAAGTAGGATAATACAGTGTAATTAAACAAGATTAACATTTATTGACATGTGCAGTCTTATGAAGGATGTACAGTATAAACGCTATTGAAAAATAAATATCTCAGGTGATCCATTGAGAAGTACAAAAACATTCTATTTGGCCGATTATTTGTAATAAAATGAAGCACAAAATCAGCAGTTTTTCAAAATGCTCGACGATTTTCCCACATTCAGCTATTTTCAATCACACAGTTCCAGAATGTATTATTTTAATTGAATGCTGAAAGTCTGTAATGATATAAATGATAGCATTTATAACTGAATTCTGAGAAAGAAAGCAATGATGTAACAAAGTCACTAGTGTGTGCCGATTTTGCTTATCTTGGGCAAGGCTGCAGTGGAACTGGGACAATGTAATTAGCTTGTGAGATAAGAGTCATGGAAAAGGGGGAAACAAAGAGAATACAAGTTAGGAACAAAGCCAGGCTTTTGAATCTCCTCGTTTCAACAACCTTACCCCACTGTTCTACCTTCAATGTGTAGGAAGGAACTGCATGTGGTGGTTTACACCGAAGATAGACAAAAAGTAACTCAGCGGGTCAGACAGCATATCTGGAGAAAATAAATAGATGCTTCCCGACCCGAAATGTCACCTATTCCGTTTCTCCAGAGATGCTGTCTGATCTGCTGAGTTATTTCAGCTTTTCGTGTCTATCTTTTGTTCCATCTTCAAATTAGCTCAAAGTTATTCTATATCTCCATCTACCTGACTGTCATTCTATCTTTCATGTACTCATCTAATAAAAAAATCTAACTGTCACAAACCCCTGAACATTTTTCAAATTGATTAAAACATACCCACAGAGTGACTATTTAATTACTTTAAGCAATTCAGTTACATCATTGCCTTAACCTTGAAAACTCAAGGGAATAAAAACCTATCTTATGGATGTTGCCTTTATAAATTAGCTATTAGAAAGCCACATGTACCTCTTTTGAGTCTGCACTACAGTCTTTCCATGGCTAATATGTCTATCCTGAAGGGTCATGGCTGCATCTGAATATATTTTACCAGAGTGAGTGTCATCAATTCATCAATTCTACACTTTTAAATTTCAATCTCCTTTGAGATAAAGTCATTGCTTATTGCTTATAATTACTTTTCAGTTTTGATAATGGCCAAGGGCACTTCTTGATATGTGCGATGCAAGGACGTTGTTTGAGACTAAACAGAGACTGCTCAGTTAAGCAGCAGATAAGCATTTATGATTCATACTACCTCGAACGGAGGAAAAGGGAAGCACTTAAATGTTTATGAAAGTTTCCATTCTAACTCATGCAAAATCTCTCAATTGCAGTCATTCTTGTTGCACAATCATACATATACGCCAACTTGTTGGGGCGACACAGTGGTACAGGGGTAGAGCTGCTGCCTCACAGCACCAGAGACCCAGGTTCGGTCCTGACCATGGGTGCTGTCAGTGTGGAGTTTACACGTTCCTCCTGTGACTTCATGGGTTTTCTCCCACATTCCAAAGACGTGCAGGTTTGTAGGTTAATTGGCTTCTGTAAATTGTCCCTCAGGGAGAACGCACAAATTCTGTACAGACAGGGCCCGTAGTCAGGATCAAACTCAGGTCTCTGTCGCTGTAAAACCAGCATCTCTACTACTGCGCCACTGTGAAAATTCTCCAAACTGTTTTTGTTGGCAAAAATAGGATTGAGCAAAAGAGAGAGCAAAACCCCCAACAAGAAAATCAATGATTAGGCTTCATGAATTTGAAAACATATTGCACACATGTAAAAATACTGACTGCTCTTTAATAATTTTCTTGGTTGAGTGTCCATCATAAATGAATACTGACCAATATCTCAAGGTAAGCAAAATCAGTTAAGTACCATGAAGTATTGTCTTATGCAGGAAAGAACTGCAGATGTTTGGTCTGAAGAAGGGTCTCGACCCAAAAAGGTCACCCATTTCTTCTCTCCGGAGATGCTGCCTGCCCCGCTGAGTTACTCCAGCATTGATGACAGGAGCAGAATTAGGTCATTCGGCCCATCAAGTCTACTCCGCCATTCAATCATGGCTGATCTATCCTCTCATTCATGGCTGATCTATCATGCAATATAGATTGTATTCTATACAACACACTGCACCTTTGAACGCATGTGGAAGTGGTGGAGGCAGGTTCGATTTTATCATTTAAAAATAAATTGGATAGGTATATGGACGGGAAAGGAATGGAGGGTTATGGTCTGAGTGCAGGTAGATGGGACTAGGGGAGAATAAGTGGTTGGCACAGACTAGGAGGGCAGAGATGGCCTGTTTCCCTGCTGTAATTGTTATATGGTTATATGGTGTAGGCGGCAAAGTGAAAAGCTTACCGGTCTGACAGCTGGCAATGGTGGTACTGCAAACACTAGATGAGACGGTGTCAATATTCGGAGAAGATGTGGTGGATCCAACAACTGTGGTAACTATCTTGGTTGAAGTTACTGCAGACGAGTAACTGCTGGGCAATTGACGAGTCCGGCATTCTAATAATATTCAAACACAGTGAACGTTATTATTAGTTGTGTTCACAAGTTATAGAAGTAGAATTAGGCCATTTGGCCCATCGAGTCTATTCTGCCATTCAATCATGGCTGATCTCTGCCTCCAAATCCCATTTTCCTGCCTTCTCCACATAACCATTGACACCCATTCTAATTAAGCATTTGTCTCTCTGTGCCTTAAAAATATCCACTGACTTCGCCTCCACAACCCTCTGCAGCAATGTGTTCCATGCAACTATCCTCTGACTAAAAAAATTCCTCCTCAGCTCCTTTCTAAAAGAACGCCCTCTAATTCTGAGGCTATGACCTCTGGTCCTAGACTCTCCCATCCTTTCCACATCCACTCTATCTATGCCTTTCATTATTCTGTAAGTTTCAATGAGGACCCCGCTCAAACCTTCCAAACTCCAGCGAGTAGAAGCCCAGTGCTGTCAAACGCTCATCATATGCCAACCCATTCATTCCTGGAATCATTCTTTTAAAGAATGTTTGTGTGTTTGGCCCGTTGCCACTTCATTGGCATGAATATAATATAATTATATCACAGTACAGCACAGTAACAAGTCCTCTGCTCCACAATATCCATGCCCAATGTGATGACGAGTTGAACCAATCTCCTTTGCCTGCACATGGTCCATATCCCTCCAGTCCCTGCATATCAATGTGCCCATCTAAAAAGCCTCTTAAATGCCACTATCAAATCTGCCTCCACCACAACCCCTGGCAGCGCGTTCCAGGCACCCACTACTCTCTGTGGAAAAAAAAACTTACCCCGCACATCTCCTTTATACTTTGCCCCTCCAACCTTAAAGCTATGCCCTCTCGTCTTTGACATTCCCACCTGGAGAAATAGGTTCTGACCAATTACCCCATTTATACCTTTCATGATTTCTATCGGGTCTCCTCTCAGCATCTTACTTTCCAGAGAAAGCAATCTAACTCCTTACAGCTAATACCCTCTGATCAAGATAGCATTCTTCTAAAGCTCAACTGCATCTCCTCTAAAGCCTCCACATCCTTCCTGTAATGACGGCCAGAACTGCATACAATACTGAACGTGGTCTGACCAAAGTCCTATAAAGCTGCATCATGACTTCCTGACTCTTATACTCAATGCTCCACCTGATTAATGCATGTATACCATACACTTTCTTTACTATACGCGTTGCCACTTTCAGGAATTTATGGGCTCGAACCCTAAGACCCCTCTGTACATCAATGCTTTGTAAGTGTCTTGCCATTGACTGCATACTTTTCTATTTGCATGACAATAACCCAGAGTGTTCAGGTCATATTTGAACATTCCAATTCATTTTGCTAAAAAACTGCAAACAAACTTTCAAAACTACAACTTAAAGCAATATTCAAACACTCAAACCGTTTTTCATATAAAGATGTCCAGACAAGTTTGAGTCTTCAAGAGGTGGCACGGTGGCGCAGCGGTAGAATTGCTGCCTTCCAGCGCCAGAAACCCGGATTCGATTTTGCCCTGTGACCGCGTGGGTTTTCTCCGGGTGCTCATGTTTCCTCCCACAATCCAAAGACGTACACGTTTGCAGGTTACTTGGCTTTGGTAAAATAGTAAATTATCCCTAGTGTATGTGTAGGATACTATTAGTGTGTGGGATCGCTGGTTGGCACGGACTTGGTGGGCCGAAGGGCCTCTTTCCATGTTGCATCTCTAAACTAAACTAAACTAAACTAAACTAAGTCACTGGGATGTTAGTCAGCTAGATCTAACTGGCGAAAAAGATCTCACCTTGTTACATTATGTCACTGATTAAGCACTTCAAAATAAATACAAAGTCGGGTTCAAGTCTATGTTGGTCATAGACTACTAACATGGATGTTTATGCAAGGCATTTACATCTGTAGTGCATTTAAAATAATGAAGGCAAATCTCCCCTGCAATCACACAATTACAGTATCTCTATTTAGCTTTTCTTCTCTGGACTCTCCCGATGCTTTACATTAGAAGTAATGAAAGCCTGTCCTGTTAATTTATACAAGAAGGTGAGGAATTAGTAGATATTTCACCTTTGCATTTGTAGGCAAAGCGAAAATTGAAAGATCTTACCATGTAATATTTCGCGCAGAAAGTCAATATATTATGCAATCTTAGTTTGATATTTTAGCAACATGACAAATCCAATTTTTATATACAAACGTGCACTTACAACATTAAAAAAATCCTTCCCGTCTGGTTACTAATATGGGTGTTATTATTATCTTGATTGTTATCAAATACTACAATGAATATCTGATCACATTCAAAAACTTGAAAGGTACCAAAGAAAATCAAGCTAAAAATTGTTGATTATCACAAATAAAATGTCTAATATAGCTTGAGAGAGAGAGATGCCGTATTAAGTTTGATTACCTTTCCAGCAAATTAAAGGTCCCTTTGAGAAAACACCTTGCGAGTTTTTGACGAGGTAATATTTTAAGTGTTTCTGCTTCTTCGGCTGGGTTGTCAGCTTTAAGTTGATGTGATTGGAAAACTCAGTGAAGTACCGAAATCCTTTCTCCCCGCAGCCTATGCAGTTTCCCGAGAAACCTGTAGTCACATTAACAGGACCATGAACAGGCAGTGATGATGATGAATCATTGGGATTCAAGAGTACCTCACAAGAAAAAAATGTTGTTTCCTGTGAAGCACTTCAGTTGAATGGATTGCTTTCCCTCTGTAAGATTTGTTCAGACTCCCAATTCCAAGTCGACATAAGTAAAATTCTTTTATTGTGTGTAAGAAGGAACTGCAGATCCTGGTTTACACCGAAGATGGACACAAAATGCAGGAGTGACTCAGCGGGTCAGGCAGCATCTCTGAAGAAAAGGAATAGGTGATGTTTCGGGTCGAGACCCTTCTTCAGACTGAGGGCCAGGGAGGGAGAAAATCCTTATTGTGACCATTTGGTTAAATGTGTTTATAATTTCTGTAAATGGTTATCTGGGTAACTGGATCAAATTAATGACTTTCAGTCCAAGGAGGGTCCTGGCCTGAAACGTCACCCATCCTTTTTCTCCAGAGGTGCTGCTTGACCCACTGAGTTACTTCAGCACTTTGTGTCTATAATCGGTTTCAAATACGGAATTTTCTTCCCAGGAAAAGAATATCAGTGAGATATTTCCAGAATTTACTTCTGCTATGGGATGCAAATTTTACACAACCTTTAAAGGGCATAAGCACTTGAAAGATAAAGGACTAAATTTACTACCACAGTTAAAGTGACTCTAATTCTATTACAGGTGCACAACCTTTTATCCGACGATCCAAATAACGAAAAGCTCCGAATAGCGGACATTTTTTCAGTCCTTGAAGAAAGGTCCTTGAAGACGTTCACCGAGGGCGGCCCACAGAGGTGACAGCGGAACCTCCGGTCGGTCCTCGAAGAAAGGGGAACTAAATCCCCATTCATAAAAGAGGTGAGGGTATATTGCGCGGGAGGGTTAATAATTGACAATCTACTGCTGCCTGCCCGCTGAGTTAAAAAGTTCCCACGGTAGACTCACGATACACAGTGTATCGTGAGTCTTGCGTGGGAACGTTTTAACTCAGCGGGCAGGCAGCAGCAGATTGTCGCTCCCTTCAGTTTCACCCCACCTACACCCCTCTGCTTCCCGGCCATGTATGTGACCCCTTCCCTCCCCTCTCCAGTTCCCCGCCCATTGCACCGGCGCGGGGGCTTTGCACTGTCTTCACGTCGGCGATGCCAGCATACAATGCCAGTCACCGGAGACGTCAGGACCAACGGGACACCGACCCCCAGGCCCACTGCAAGCACGGAGATCCCAGAGACCCACAGCCAGCAGCAGCCCAGCCCCGTTCCAACTGCAGAGGAACACGCTTCCCGTAGGGACAGAAGCTGATGGTGTGCAAGGTATGTCTTGTTCTTGGGGTTGCGGATGAGGGGGCGCAGCTCGGGCTGTGATGTCTCCCGCCACCCCCCTGTACAGGAGCTGAGACTGGGAACTGTACCGCCCTTGCAGGTGAGCAGGAGAGTGGGGTTGTTTGCAGTTGCAGAGGGAGGGGGCAAGGGCGGTACAGTTCCCAGTCTCAGCTCCTGTCCAGGGGGGTGGCCGGAGACGTCAGGACCAACGGGACACCGACTGCAAGCACGGAGATCCCAGAGACTCACAGCCAGCAGCAACTCTAGCCCAGCCCCATTCCAACTCCAGAGGAACCCGGGTTGCGGATGAGGGGGCGCAGCTCGGGCTGTGGGCGAACTGCCACTTGTCGCTGTAGCGGCCCATCGGGGAGCGGGTTCCTGTTGGTCCTGACGTCTCCGGCCACCCCCCTGGACAGGAGCTGAGACTGGAAACTGTACCGCTCTTGCCCCCTCCCTCTGCAACTGCAAACAACCCCACTCTCCTGCTCACCTGCAAGGGCGGTACAGTTCCCAGTCTCAGCTCCTGTACAGGGGGGTGGCCGAAGACGTCAGGACCACCAGAAGCCGCTCCCCGATGGGCCGCTACGGCGACAAGTGGCAGTTCGACAAAGCCCGAGCTGCGCCCCCTCATCGAGACACAGACCCCCAGGCCCACTGCAAGCACGGAGATCCCAGATCAGCAACTCCAGCCCAGCCCCGCTCCAACTCCAGAGGAACATGCTCCCCGTAGGGGCAGAAGCTGATGGTGTGCAAGGTACGTCTTATTCTTGGGGTGGCGCAGCTTGGTCTGTGGGCGAACTGCCACTTGTCGCCGTAGCAGCCCATCGGGGAGCGGATTCCTCTGGAGTTGGAGGGACAGGGAGACACAGCGGCTTTTGAGAATGGTGGGCAATCACTTCCAAAGTTCTGCCCACACAGTCAGTACACCTCTCCTATACTTGTCTCCCGCACTAAGATTATCTCGAAGAGAATGATCCCAGCCTAACCCTCCCTATTCTCTCCTATTCTGCAAGAAAAAACTACATTGAAGACTCAAACTCGCGATCGAGTAACTGCCGGGATCGAGGCGCAAATTCGCGACCTTGCGGATATGAGCCGAGCACTCTACCACTGAGACAGCCGTTAAAATCTACGCTAAAAATCTTCCAATCCGAAAGCCGAAAAATTCCGAATTACGAAAAGTGTCTGGTCCCAAGGCTTTCGGATAAAAGGTTGTGCACCTGTACTCATGGCAGATGCCATAAAAAAAATAAGGTAAGGGTGGATGAAGGATTAAATGCAGAAACTGAATATTTCCTGTTGAAGATACATAATTCCATTTAGTTTAAAACAAATAGCATGTGTATTAAAAACTAATTGAACAACATCAATTCTCTGGTAGCATATTATTCAAAAATGAAAATAGTATCCAGTTATTCTTGGATTCAAACACCAGAGGTTTAAGGTGAGGGAGGAAAGATTTAGTCGGAACCAAAGTGGCAATCTTTTTACACAAAGGTTGGTGGGTGTATGGAATGAGCTGCCTGATGAGGTAGCTGACGCAGGTACTATCCCAACGTTTAATAAGAAACATTTGGACAGGCACCTGAATAGGCTTAGAAGGCTAAGGGCCATTTGCAGGCAGGTGGAACTAACGTAGATGGGGTATGTTGGTCGGCATGGGTATGTTAACCCAAAGGGCCTGTTTCCACCCTGTTTAACTGTATTCCTCTTTACCCTTCCACCTGCAAAATAAGCTTGGAGAAAACGTTTTGTCCGTAGCTTAAAATAAGGTAAGTTTGCTATGTCGCTCTTCGTTTGCTATGTCGCTCTTCAAGGGAGATGCTAAATGCATTTCGTTGTCTCTGTACTGTACACTGACAATGACAATTAAAATTGAATCTGAATCTGAATCTGAATCTTAAAACAAGGTGGCAAATCTATAAATTTTCTAAATTTCGAAATCCATTTTGAAGAACTCATTACTATCTAATATAGATTAATTCTATCCACTAACATCTAACTAAAACCAAAAAGATTTTATTTATATATTTCCTCATCTGCCAAACTCCCAAAACTGCTCCAGCAATCGGTTACAAAGTCTCAGAGACAGGGAACCAGATTTCAAAAAGGTTGTTCAGATGAATTAACTCTCTGATCTTCTTTCTCCATGGCAAATTAACTACGTAAATTAAATCCAAAATTCAACACAGAGAAAAGATCAAATATCTGCTCCGGTACAGTGGAGCACCAATAATATGTGCTAGTTCAATTTTGTTAGATTGGTGGAGGAGAGAAGTGGGAGCAAGGTGATGGTGTGGGTTTGGGGTGGTGGGTGTGGAATGCAGGGAATATTCCCTTTAAGAATTTAAAGGATCTGAGTGAAATGAACTTTGTCATAAATTAAAAAAGAAGTGAATGCTGACAATCTGTGGCACCGTCTATCCTGTGGACCTTTATACAAATACAAAAATGTATCTGCGTCTGCCATCCACAGCCTCCAAACAAATCGGTACCCAGCCCCACACAACCAGGTTTTACCTCCTCCATAAAATCCATAATCAGAACAGCCCTGGGAGACCCATTGGTTTTGCTTGTTCCTGTCCCACTGAATTCATTTCCACATATCTCAATTCCATCCTATCCCCTGCTACAATCCCTCCCCACCTATGTCCAGGACACCTCGCATGCCCTTCGTCTCTTCGATGACTTCCATTTTCCAAGTACCATTCCCTCATCTTTACTATGGATGTTCAACCATTCTACACCTCCACCCCCCACCAGGAAGTCTTAAAGCCCTCCGTTTCTTCCTCTTTCCCCTCAACCAACACTCTCCTCTGCCTAGCAGAGCTGGTCCTTACTCTTAACAACTTCTCCTTCGATTCCTCCCACTTTGTCCAAATCCAAGGCATAGCCATGGGCACTCATATGGGCCCCAGCTATGCCTGGCTCTTTGTAGGGTACGTTGAACAATCACTGTTCCAGGCGTACACTGGCCCTATCCCCGAACTCTATCTCCGCACCCATTCCTTCTCTCCAGAGATGCTGCCTGTCCCGCTGAGTTATTCCAGCATTTTATGCCTACCTTTAGTGTAAACCAGCCTCTGCAGTTCCTTCCTACACAAGAACAGAATGTTCAGGCAAAGGGGGGAAAAATGTAACTAATAAATGTACTGTCAAATAACTGATAACATGTTAAAAACAAGAAACTTCTTACCTAAAAGTGCATTCTTTCCATTGTCATCTGGCAGGAATCGCTTATCAACTGCACAGATCAGAATGTGCTCAGGAAGATTTGGAGATTTGGCTCCCACCAACACAAAGCCTGGTGGAATGTCAATTTGTTCTGCAGAGAGTGATACCAAGCGCAAGTCCTTGCCAGCCTGGCAGTAACCTAAATTAAAGTAAAGAGATGTGATGACATGAACAATGCTACAAAACAATATCAACAACATAAAATTGAACTCGGCTGCTTACCACCGGAAATTAAAAGCTTTGTTTAAGACAGTTGGAGAAAATTACAATTATTGTTGCGACAATTGTGTCGTGATTCACTAAAACGCACTGCCCAAAATATTGTTCCACAGCTTGAAAGCTTTTTGGAGCATGTAATGACAGTAACTTTACTCTCTCTCTTCCGAATGACACTGAATGAGAGATCATATGGTAAAGAACCCTCAGCTGCTAGCTTCCTATTGTGCATGGTTCAATAAATTAGAAAATGTAAAAATCTGCAATGCTTTATTGTATCGTTGAGATATGCACACCCTTTTGCAGACGATGGTTGCCAAAGTACTCAGGTGCATCAAAATCTTTGGTTGTACTGGTACAAAGAACAATATATATATTATTGGGGAATGTCTGTGTGTAAGTACAGTATATGCATATTATATACATTTACAGACACTCCAATGTATGCTGTAGACGACTTACATCAACTCAAGAGTCAAGAGTGTTTTATTGCCACATATGTCACAGATAGAACAATGAAATTCTTACTTGCGGCAGCACAACAGAATACGTAAACATAGTACACTGTAAACAACAATTAATGAGAAGAAAAAAAGTTCAGTGTATATACACACATGCATATGTACACATAAAAAACAAACAATAATTGTGCAATAATAACAATAATAATCTATGTAGTTCAGAGCTTATTAGAAGTTGTGTTTAATAGCCCAATGGCTGTCAGGAAGAAGCTGTTATCTAACCCAGTAGTTCAACCCAGTCAAGGTAGCTTATTTGGTGGGGCAGAACAGGCAGTCGCGTCTTCCGGAACAGTTTTGTGGGATTTTAGGGAGCCTAATGGGCTGTCAGGGGAAGGAAACGATGAGGTTGAACCCAGGTCAATACAGTTTTCAGGGCTCCTGTACCTTCTTGCCAATGCCAGGGGTGGAATGAGTGTGTGGCCAGGGTGGCGTGGGTCTCTGATGATGCTGCCTGCTTTTTTGAGGCAGTGACTCCGGAAACTCGCACTTTCGTAAACAATTCTGTACTCAGCCCCTAGTGCAACCAAGGCAGTTTGTAATTTCCAGAACTACGATCACTCAAGTATAAGTCGGAAACAAGCCGGTAATGGCGGTGGTGCTTACCCAGAAGGCCACGTGCCACAGAAAGTGCCCTGGACGCAGCCAGATGCCGCTGAGACAGTTAGTAGTCTCAACAACATATTTCAGGCAGGGTACAGGAATGGTGATTTTGACTTACTTAAAAATCTGACATACAGTGGCTTGCAAAGGTTTTCATACCCCTTGAACTTTTCCACATTTTGTCACGTTACAACCACAAACGTAAATGTATTTTATTGGGATTTTATGCAATAGACCAACACAAAGTGGTGCATAATTGTGAAGTGGAAGGAAAATGATACATGGTTTTCAAATTTTTTTTACAAATAAAAAACTGAAAAGTGTGGCGTGCAAAAGTATTCAGCCCCCCTGAGTCAATACTTTGTAGAACCACCTTTCGCTGCAATTACAGCTACAAGTCTTTTGGGGTATGTCTCTACCAGCTTTGCACATCTAGAGACTGAAATTTTTGCCCATTCTTCTTTGCAAAATAGCTCAAGCTCAGTCAGATTGGATGGAGAGCGTCTGTGAACAGCAATTTTCAAGTCTTGCCAGAAATTCTCAATTGGATTTAGGTCTGGACTTTGACTGGGCCATTCTAACACATGAATATGCTTTGATCTAAACCATTCCATTGTAGCTCTGGCTGTATGTTTAGGGTCGTTGTCCTGCTGGAAGGTGAACCTCCGCCCCAGTCTCAAGTCTTTTGCAGATTCTAACAGGTTTTCTTCCAAGATTGCCCTGTATTTGGCTCCATCCATCTTCCCATCAACTCTGATCAGCTTCCCTGTCCCTGCTGAAGAAAAGCATCCCCACAGCATGATGCTGCCACCACCATGTTTCACAGTGGGGATGGTGTGTTCAGGGTGATGTGCAGTGTTAGTTTTCCGCCACACATAGCGTTTTGCATTTAGGCCAAAAAACTTCAATTTTGTTCTCATCTGACCAGAGCACCTTCCTCCACATGTTTGCTGTGTCCCCCACATGGCTTGTGGCAAACTGCAAACGGGACTTCTTCTGGCTTTTTTTCAACAATGGCTTTCTTCTTGCCACTCTTCCATAAAGGCCCGATTTGTGGAATGCACGACTAATAGATGCCCTGTGGACAGATTCTCCCACCTGAGCTGTGATCTCTGCAGCTCCTCCAGAGTTACCATGGGCCTGCTTAGAAAAACATAGAAACATAGAAATTAGGTGCAGGAGTAGGCCATTCGGCCCTTCGAGCCTGCACCGCCATTTAATATGATCATGGCTGATCATCCAACTCAGTATCCTGATCAATGCTCTGAGAAGCTTGGCTGCTTCTCTGATCAATGCTCTCCTTGCCCGGCCTGTCAGTTTAGGTGGACGGCCATGTCTTGGTAGGTTTGCAGTTGTGCCATACTCTTTCCATTTTCGGATGATGGATTGAACAGTGCCCCGTGAGATGTTCAAAGCTTGGGATTTTTTTTTATAACCTAACCCTGCTTTAAACTTCTCCACAACTTTATCCCTGACCTGTCTGGTGTGTTCCTTGGGCTTCATGATGCTGTTTGTTCACTAATGTTCTCTAACAAACCTCTGAGGCCTTCACGGAACAGCTGTATTTATACTGAGATTAGATTACACACAAGTGGACTCTATTTACTAATTAGGCGACTTCTGAAGGCAATTGGTTGCACTGGATTTTATTTAGGGGTATCAGGGGGCTGAATACTTTTGCACGCCACTTTTGGACTGGTGCAGGCTCTGGATGGAAGTGAGGGAGGAGGTAAAGGGACATGTGTTACATCTCCTGCAGGGAAAAGTACCAGGAGAGGGGGTGATTTGGGTGGGAAGGGATGAGTGAACCAAGGAGTTGCAGAAGGTGCGGTCTCTGTGGAAAGCCGAAAGGGTGGGGATGGGAAGGTGTGACAGGTGGTGGGATCACGTTGGAGGTGACCTTCATATTGGAGGATGATGTGTTGAATGCGGAGGCTGGTGGGTCAAAAGGTGAGGCCCAGGGGAACTATCTTTGTTTAGTCTTGGGGGAGGGGGAGCAAGAGCAGAGCTATGGGATACAGTGGGTGAGGGATACATCTTTCATAGCTCTCATTCCTCTGATGCATCCTTCCCATCATGGTCTGATGTTTGGGCCACCCATATCTTTAATAGAAAATTTAGGCCACCCATATTCTTTAAAATCTCCACCACTTGCGTTTTAAAAAAAATAGAAGTTATCTCCTCTTTTATTCGGTCACTTTTACCATGGTACTCCATACTATACAATTCCATAACCTTGGACAGAATTTACTGAAGAAAGAGGACATCTCTGCTGTTTTAGAATGGGAGCCTTCATCTTGTGAACAGATGAAGCAGAGACAGGGAAATGGAGAGTAGGGGTTAGTTTCTTTGCAAAGAGGCAGGGTGGGAGAAAGTGTTGTCACGTGTACTGCCTAAAACACTTTATTAGCATTACCCTAACAGGCTCGCGTGCCAACAATAACATTTCAGTGGTTTTAAAGTATAGTAATTAAATGTTTATCATGATTAAAGTGCCAAAAATGATAAATGAGAATGAATATGAATATATCCCCCCCCCCCCAAATATATTGGTACTGGCATCCATGTGGTCATTGAAAACAATCAAAGACTGCTGCAGATGTTCTGCTAGTTTGCTTAAGTTCCTCTCTGTGTGTAACTCAGAGTGATCTATTACCCTGCTGAAAAAACATAGATAATAAAGCATGGTTGAGAACTACCACTGGAGGATTAAAAGCGAGACAAAACATTGCGGAAAAAATAAATACTGACTATTATTAGCATGTATAGCGAATAATGTTGGGTGAGGTTTTGGGTTGGAACCCTTCTTCAGACCACAGAGATGCTGCCTGAAGAAGGGGCTCGACCCAAAACGTCACCTATCCCTTCTCTCCAGAGATGCTGTCTGACGCACTGAGTTACTACAGCGTTTTGTGTCTATCTTCGGTTTAAATTAGCATCTGCCGTTCCTTCCTGCACATCTGCAGTTCCTTCCAACACATTATTAATATGTAAAATTGGTAATTAAAGAGTATCTCATCAGTTTTGGTAAGCAAGGTAAGATTTAGTTAATCTAGCCTAAATACAAGTATAAACAGATTAATTCGGTGCTTAGCAATTTTCTCTAGATTAAAAAAAAAATCTCAACATTAGGAAAGTTGCACAGATTGGATATGAGATTCTACAGGCCAAATCTTTCAATCACCTCAAACCAATATCATGAATTTAATTAGGCACAAATTTGCGGCAAAGTGGCGCAGCTGGTAGAATTTCTGCCTCACAGTGCCAGAGACCCAGGTTCAGTCTTGACCTTGTGTGCTTTCTGCATGGAGTTTTCACATACTCCCTGTAACCGCCAGGGTTTCCACCAGATGCTCCAGTTTCCTCCCGTATCCCAAAGACAAGTAAATTGGCTTCTGTAAATTGCTCCAGGTGCTTAAGGAGTGGATGAGAAAGTAGGATTAGTGTGAACGGGTGGTTGATGATCGGCATGGACTCGGTACGCCGAATGGTCTGCTTCCATTTTGTACCTTTAAAACAAGGTATTCCAAATGATGTACTCTGTTATTCTGAGTTGTCTTCCTCCTTTTACTGAGATGCCATTATACTTTGATATAACAAACATATCAGTCAGCCACAGCAATGAGCAGATTCCAAAAAAGGTCTTGTCTTCTTCAGACTCCTATTAATTTAGAAAATTAGTCAATTTTTGTAGCTCATTGCTAACAAAAAGATGATAAGACGATGTTACCAAGACACACAGCTTACTGATTTAATTCATGGAACCACTTGTGAAGTCCATGATACTCTGAGAAGACAAACAAGTTTACAAGGCAAAGAGCTGCTAAACTATAACTAAACAGCAGTGTCTGCAGAAAAGGTTTCCAATGTTCCAGTTGCAACATGACCCATGAATAGTCCCACTATTGCCAAGGAGTTGCTGAGCTCCACAACTGCCATGCAATAATAATTGGCTTTAATGCACTTGGAAACTGATCCCAAATAACTAATAGTGAGTGATAGAGTACTGCTGATAAAGGAGTGTTCTGTAATAATAATAATAACAATGAGTGGCTAATGCAGGAGCTCCAACGCCCATCAGTGTTCTGGAAGATGTCAAAGTCTACGGGGAATTGGACAGCAGGACTTTTTCCTGACTTCAAGACTTCTCCAAAGGAAATTGCTTTCAGCTGTGTTTGCACAAGAATTTCCTTTCCAATACTAAATAAATGGGAGATTGAGAAGATGATATGCAGAGCAGAACATTCTGTTATTAGAGGGAGGATGGAGAGAAGGTCTCCATCCAAGCCATGTCTGCCAAAGTATTCAGGAACCCATTCTCCCATCCAAACCTTGGCATGAATAGTGAGGGAGGCATCTGCACCCCAGTCACAATGAACCACCCCTTCAGGAGCAGGGTGTTTTTAATTATAATATATTCTCATCACCTGAGCCTCCTGTTGACATGAGCAGTCACATCATAACAGTGTTGGCGCTAAATGTACATTGCAACCATGTTAAATAACAGAAAGTATACCGTGGTCTTATCATTTAAAATAATGAGCACTTGATCGAGATATATTAAAAAGGAACTACAGATGTAACAAAAAGGAACTGCAGGTTTATACCAAAGATAGATACAAAATACTAGAGTAACTCAACAGATCAGGTAGCATCTCTGGAGAAAATAGACAAGTGAAGTTTCAGGTTGGAACTTTTCAGGCTGATTGGTGTGGGAAGAGTGGGGACAAAACTGTAAGTGAGAAAAAAAACAGGCCAAATTAGGGCCGGCAACAGATGACCTCAGGCAAGAAGGTTCCCAGATAGGCTGATTTGGGGATAGAGACAGGTGTGAGCCCAAGTGGATATGCAGTTGCGGACTGTGGACCTGAACCGGGGAAGAGGCAGCTGTTTGTAGAAGTCACCTATAATTAGAGAATTCAATACTCGTACCGTTGTGTTGTAAGCTACCCAAGCGGAATACGAGGTGCTGTTCCTCCAGTTTGTGTGTGGCCTCGCTCTGCCAATTGAGGAGATCCAGGACAGAAAGGTCAGTGTGGGAATGGGAAGGGGAGTTAAAGTGGTTAGATCCTGCAGGTCTTAGCGGGCCGAGCAAAATGGACCCCGGTCATCATAATATAGAACCATTTTCAAGGTGATAAAGTTCAACCCCACTTTGGTCAGTTCAGCATCATGGGTTCAATCCTGATTTACAGTGTTGTTAGATTCACAATGTTGTATTTTTCTCTGTGATCACATGCACGTCCTCCAGGTGCCAATTTCTTCTCAAGTTTCCTTCATGTGCAAATGAATGGTAGAACTGGAATGTGTTGATAAGAAAGTGGGAAGAATAAAATGGATTAAGGTAGGATTAATCCAATTTGAGGCTTGATGGTCAGTGTGAATTAGGTGGGCCAAAGCGCCAAGCTCAAGCTACACCCTTCTATCACTCCATGGCTTGGTGGCTACTATCCTCTATTTTAAAGGAAATCTCCATTTTACATATTTATGGCAAGCTCCAATCCTTTGCATTATTTCACATTTGCATTTACATTCAAAATGGTCATAATATTTCAGTCAAAATACCTAATATATTACAATGTGTAGGAAGGAACTGCAGATGCTGGTTTAAACCGTCAGTCTGAAGAAGGGTCTTGAGCCGAAACATCATCACCTAACCCTCTCCCCCTCCATCTCTAATATATTACAATGTTACTAATCGAGTTTTTAAATAAATGATGATGCAGGATAAATATAGAGTGGTTGTCTAATTATATTCATAACCAAACCATGAACAGGCTATTTGCAGATGCAAGGGTTTACTCTAACCCCTGCCATAAAATGCTCAGGGTATTTATTCATTTCATTCTCTCAGCTTCTGGAGCTGCACAGTGACGAATCGGGGTGGCACAGTGGTAGAATTGCTGCCTTACAGCATCAGAGCATCCAGGTTCGATCCTGACCACGGGTTCTGTCTGTGCAGAGTTTGTACGTTCTCCCTGTGACAGCATGGGTCTTCTCCGGGTGCTCCCACATTCCAACGATGTGCAGGTCTGTAGGTGAATTGTCTTCTGTAAATTGTCCCTAGGGTGTAGGATGGAACTAGTGTACGGTGGAAGGATGGTCGACGCTGGCACGGTGGGCCAAAGGGCCTGTATCCACACTGTATCTCTAAAGTCTCTAAAGTCAAAAACTAAAGCTAATGATTTGCACTGTATAAGCTAACATGATCAATATGGGTGTGGTTTGCAACAATGCTGACAGTCTATGTTGTAGTAAAACTAAACAATACTAAAGCAAACAGCCCATAATTTTATAAAGTGGCTTTACGAACAGAATCATTTCCAATCAGTCCAGGATGATAGTAAAAAAGACACAAAAGACTGCAAATGATAGAATCTTTAGCAACAAAAAGAGCAACCTGAGAAACTTAGCTTTTATGCGACATCTATGAGGGATCCAGGCTGTCGACATTTTGGGTCGAGACCCTCCAATTGAAAATATTGACTGCCCATTTCCCTCCGCGTATGCAGCCTGTTTTATTTGTGGCCTCCATTTCACTAGCACCCACTGAGTGTATCAAATTAATACCAATTACATTCTGATACCAGCTACATGAATAATTGTTGGGAAAATTGGTTAATCTGTTATACACCAGCTGAGAATAATTACATGACACCGTCTTTTATGTACTACAGGTGCACAACCTTTTATCCGAAAGCCTTGGGACCAGACACTTGTCGGATTTCGGACATTTTCGGATTTCCGAATGGAAGCTTTTTAGCGTAGATTAGGTAGGTAGCGCGGGCGGCTTGGAAAGTCTGGAGCGGCTGGGGAATCATTGTAAATCATTGCATAAATGTTAGTCAGTTAGTTTGGAGGGATTTTATGTGGTGGTGGGTGGGTGAAGGGGGAAACATTAATTCTTAGTCCCCTACCTGGTCGGCGACTCCTAACATCGCGGAGCTGGGGGCTCCGTCCGGCCGCGGGCGGCGCCGGTTGTAGCTCCGACCCCGGCAACTCGACCCCTGGCTGCGAGGTGCTCCAAATCCAGCGCGGCACGCGGTCAGACGCCCGCAGCCCCAGCTCCGTGAATGTTGGGAGAAGGCGGCCTCAGCGCCCTGGAGCTTACCGCACAGCGACCCGGTAAGGCATTGCCCGCTTCCCGCTGGTATCCCAGCGCTGCGACGCCGCCGACTCCCAACATTGGGCGGGCGTCCGGCCGCGGGCGGCGCTGGATTTGGAGCGCCTCGCAGCCAGGGGTCGAGTTGCAGGGGTCGGAGCTACAACCGGCGCTGCCCGCAGCCCCAGCTGGGAGTTGGCAGCCACAGCGCCGCGGAGCTTTCTGCATGGCGACCCGGTAAGGCATTGACCGCTCCCCGTCTCTCCGACCAGGTAGGGGACTAAGAATTAAAGTTTACCCCTTCACCCCCCCCCCCCTCACATAAAAGCCCTCCAAACTAACTGACTAACAGTTAAGCAATGATTTACAGATGTTTAAGTGTCTCTTAAGGAGGAGGCAGCCGCTACAGCTGAGGAGGCAGCCGCTACAGCTGAGGAGGCAGCCGTTACAGTAGTACAGACCTGGGTTGACCGTGGGTCGTTTCGGGTCAAGTTTGACGCCAAACGCGAGCTTTGGTGTGCAGACGACATCCTGGAAAAAATGGCCGGTTTTCAGAGTTTTTCGGTTTCCGGAACACCGGATAAAAGGTTGTGCACCTGTAGCTGAGAATAATTTTTTCACCACAGCAGACAGCATTGACAAAATTAGTCATAAAATCATGCCTTCCGCAGCTTACAAAAACTCGAACTTGGTTTGTCTCTCAAATCTTCTTCGAAAGCAAGCAAGAAAGTGAAAGAACCTACATATAGTTTGTAATGCAATTAAGTGTCCTTGAGCAAGCCTTATTAAAGATAACTTTACTTGAAGTAAATGGTTCAACGTTGAATGTTTCTCAACATTAAGACAGCAACCCGTTATTAAGTTATACCTCATTTTTTTTAAATCTGCGCTGCTCCGTTAATATATCATAAGATTGTGGAATGCATAAACAAAATATGCTTCCAAGCACATTTACAACGTGTTCCACCAAGGTGTAGGGACGAATGATGTACAATTACAGTGGTATTTGTTGCGTTTCTGAAATTCTTATTCAATTCCTTGGGAGTTTCCAACATTGGACAAGTGATGATTTTCACCAAGGTTGAGAAAAACCTACAGTCTCCGCCGGCAACAACTTCTTAATGACAAAAGAGGGATTAATAATTTAGGAGCATTGGTCATCTGGGTCTGGAGGGCAGAGCCTCAGAATAAAAGTATGTAGCTTTGGAATGGAGATGAGGAGGAATTTCTTTAGCCAGAGGGTAGTCAATCTGTGGAACTTATTGCCATAGATGGCAGTGGAGGCCAAGTCATTAGGTATTTTTAAAGAGGAGATCCAAAAATTCTGGTATGAAATATTTGATATTTTTTCAAAATTAATCAAAATAAAACTGGTACCAAAACCAGAATGGATTATTTTTGGAATATCGGAAGGTAACCCTGAACTAAACGTGTTTCAGAAGAATTTATTCAATTACGGGCTAATAATGGGAAAAAAGCTTATACTTAAATTCTGGAAAAATGCGCCCACACCAACAGTAAAAATGTGGATATCAAATATGTTTGAAACATTACACCTGGAAGAGATGAGATTCCTCTTAGCAGGTAAAGCAGACCAATTCCAAAAGACGTGGTCTATGTTTCTGGACCTATTACAAGCATGAGGTGCAATAGTAATTAAATAAATAAATAAATAAATAAATTGTATCAGGACCTGGTAACGGGAGGTAAAACAACAAAAACAGACTTGTTTGGTAGTCCCCTTTCTGCGGAGTTTAAATATTTTAAATAAGAAAAAAGGGGGGGGGGGGGGGGGGGAAATAAATAAATAAATAAATAAAAAGAATTTTAAGAATTAGAGGAGATTGATAGGTTCTTGATTTGTAAATATTGGCAATATTTACAGGAGAAGGCAGGGGAATGGGGTTGAGAGGGAAAAATAGATCAGCCATGATTGAATGGCAGACTGGACTGGATGAGCCGAATGGCCTGATCCTGCTCCTATGTCTTGTGGCCTTATTATGAGGCATTACCCATGCACCAGCACTCCGTGCCACCCTTTCTATGTTGATGTCTCAAGGATCAGCTGTCTGAGTGGTTACCGCATGAGTAATTGAAGTAACAGAAATCTCACACGATTCACGATTGGCATTAAAATAAAAAGCATAAATGATTCATCTGCATCAACATTCAGATAACATTTCAGCAGAGGCCCTGTTGCCAGATAATGCATTTTAGAAGATAGAGCTATACGCACCATCAGTAGTGCAGGATCCCTCTGGAACATGTTTCTGCATGTAGGCAATAGGTGGGCTGTTTGACTCAGACATTTCCTCTTCTTCCTCCTCCTCCTCATTATCCAGTCCATTGCCAACTTGTATAGCTGGGAATCCAGAAGAGCTACTCTGCGTATAACGATGTACTTCAATTTCTTTATTAAGTTCCTCTATCTTTGGTTTGACATCTGTTTTAAGAACAAATTTCAGGTATTATTTCAAGCTAGCTCAACCGTGTATTGTCGATACCTCCAAAAGTTCATGGAAATAATAGTTGAGGATGAGCCTCACCCCAATCACGTCCTTTTCTCCTCTTCCCCATCAGGCAAGAGGTACAGGTGTTTGAAAACACATACCTTCAGGTTGAGGGTCAATTCCTTCCCAGCTGTTATCAGGCAACAGAACCAGGCAACACCAACTTGAGAGCAGTCCTGACCTACCATCTACTTCATTGGAGACCCTCGGACTATCTTTAATTGGACTTTATCTTGCACTAAACGTTATTCTCATCAACCTGTATCTGTACACAGTGGACGCAACAAAAAAGATGCTTTTCACTGTTCCTCCGTACATGTGAGAATAAACTAAACTAAAAAGGAAATATAAGGGTGCCAAAAGATAGAGAGATTGAGTGTTTGGTTCCTCAGAAGCGAGGAAATGAGCTGGTCCTTCTGTATGTCACGGCAGTAACTCATCTCAATTGTTCTCCCTTATATCCAGGCTGGCTGGCTGTCAACAGGAAAAGCCTCCACTGGAAGGGAACAGGCACGGAGCAGAGCGGTGGAAGGGACAGGGTTTGCAGTGGACTTCCTGATCAGGAGGATTTCAATTCAGATGATGGGTCATTCACGTCAGATCGAATTAATGAAGGCAGCACCCTGGCGCAACTGGTAGAGTTGCTGCTTCACAGTACTAGAGACTCAGGTTCGATCCCGAGTTCAGGTGCTATCTTTGTAGAGCTTGCACATTCTCTCTGTGACTTTCCTCCGGCTGCTCCAGTTTCCTCCCACATCCCAATTCCGCACGGGTTTGTAGGTTAAATGGTCTCTATAAATTGTCCATAGTGTGTAAAGAGTGGATGTGAGAGTGGGGTAGGATTAGTGTGAACAGAAGATTGATGGTTGGCGTGGACTCAATAGGCTGAACAGTCTGTTTCCATGTTGAATCATTCAATCAGTCAATCAATCAATCTAGTATTTCAAAAGTACCCCAGTGCTGGATCTTGCCTTTCCCAGTCATTCATCCAAGGATTTCTTAATCTTTAGTGAAAGCATAAAAAGAACAGCAATGAATCTTCACAGGCCACTTGGTTCCAGACCACATCAGTCTTGGTCCAAACAAGGAACAAAGAGTTGAATTATGGAGGTGAGAGTAAATTGGGGTAGTAATTTGAGGTGAGAGTCAGTTGTGAGGTGGGGTAGGGAGTTAGATGTGGCCCTTGTGGCTAAAGGGATCAGGGGGTATGGAGAGAAGGCAGGTACAGGATACTGAGTTGGATGATTAGTCATGATCATATTGAATGGTGGTGCAGGCTTGAAGGACCGAATGGCCTACTCCTGCACCTATTTTCTATGTTTCTATGTTTAAATTTAACCAGTGAATTGGCCTCTACTGCCTTCTGTGGCAGAGAATTCCACAAATTCACAAATCTCTGGGTGAAATGTTTTTTTCTCATCTCAGTTTTAAATGGCCTCCCCTTTATTTTTAGACTGTGCCCCTTGGTTCTGGACTCTCCCATCATTGGGAAGATTCTCCTGCATCTAGATTGTCCAGTCTTTTATAATTTCATACATTCCCCATCACAAATCCATGCTGACTTGGACCAATCACTTTACTGCTATTCCAATGTGCCATTATTACTTATTTAATAATTGACTCCAGCATCTTCCCCAACACCGATGTCAGGCTAACTGGTCTATAATTCCCCGTTTTCTCTCTCGCTAGCTACCCTCCAATCCACAGGAACTGATCCTGAATCTATAGAATATTGGAAAATGATCACCAGTATGTCCAAGATTTTTAGAGCAACCTCCTGAGTACCTTGGGATGCAAACCATGCGGCCCTGGAGTTTTATCAGCCTTCAATCCCATTCGTCTACCCAATATTATTTCTCACCTAATGCAAATTTATTTCAGTCTGAAGAAGGGTCTCGACCTGAAATACCGCCCATTCCTTTTCTCCAGAGATGTTGCCTCACTCACTGACTTACTCCAGCATTTTGTGTCTACCTTCAAATTTCAATCCGTTCCTCTGTTTCCTTAGATCCTATGTCCTCTAGTACATCTGGGAAATTGTTTGTGCCTTCATTAGTGAAGACAGGACCAACGCACCTGTTCAATTCTTTTGCCATTTCCTTGTTCCCCATAATAATGTCATCTGTTCTGCCTTCAAGGGACCCACATTTGTCTTTACTAATCTTTTTCTCTTAACATACCTAAAGAAGCTTTTACTATCCTTCTTTATATTCTTTTGGCCAGCTTACCCTCGTACTTCATCTTTTCACCCCAGTCTTGCCCCTTTTGTTACCTTCTGTTGTCCTTTGAAAGTTTCCCAATCCTCTGGCTTCCAGCTACTCTTTGCTATGTTATACACCTTTTCTTATAGTTTTATTCCATCCTTAACTTCCCTTGTCAGCCACAGATACCATTTACTCCCCTCAGAATCTTTCTTCCTCGTTGGAATGAAATGATCCTGCGTCTTCTGGATTATGCCCAGAAATTCCTGCCATTGCTGTTCCACCGTCATTCCTGCTAGGATCCTTTTCCAGTCGACCTTGGCCAGCTCCTCTCTCATGCCTTCATAGTCCCCTTTGTCCAACTGCAACACTGACACTTCTGATTTAACATAAGGGCCTAAGAAACTGTACAGCTTATTAAATTTACAAAGAAGGAATAATTAATTCAAAGGCCTCTCCAAATCGAGGATGAAAGTTTTAAATGTTTAGCGGTTGAAGGCTGGGTACAAATAGAGGTCAGGAAAAACAGGATTGATAGGTGAGGAACAAAGGTTTAAACCAGCTGAGGTTTATGGAGCCCTCTTGCTGGAAGAGGAGCCAGGATATCACTGGAATGGTGAAGTGTTGGGAAGCAAGAGGTTTCTATCAGTAAATAGGCTGAGGAAGTGGGAGAGGTGGATGACATCTTGTTAAATTAACCAGGTAGTCTTTACAATGGAATATTGAATATTTCAAATACCTTGCAGATTAAAACAAGTAACTTTGATTATATGAAGATGAGATAATATGATCCACTTTAACACTTTAACAGGCTTTAACATTCCAAGAAAACTGAAAGCTCTCAACCACTCTCAATCCTAAAATGCACTTTCAAGCTCCTGAAACAACAGTTTCTGAGATGAGATTTCTAGAGCATGAGAAAACTCCCAACTTGACACACACACACACACACACACACACACACACAATCATCTGGCTAACAGGAATGCGTCTTTTTATTCACAGATGCACCAGGAAGCACTTCAGAACACACATGGGGCACTTTAATTTATTAGATGTAAAATCAATTTGAAATTGTCAAGATCGGAGCCTTGGTGGTGTGGTACTAACTATTTTGTGACTGGTGTGATCTTGATTCGATCCTAATCTCGGGTGATGTCTGTGGAGTTAGCACATTCGTCCTTTGGCCATTGAATTTCCCGGGTCCGCAGGTTCCCTCCCAGATGCCTGCTGTGTATAACCCCTGGTGTAGGTGGATGCCAGGTGCATGAGGGGAGACATTGATGGCCAGAGGTTATGGGGAAATAAACAGAATGGGACTGATGAGAATTATCGCAGGGCGGCACCGTGGCTCAGCGGTAGAGTTGCTGCCTTCTAGTGCCAGAGACCCGAGTTCGATCCTGATTATGGGTACTGTCTGTAGGGAGTTTGTACATTCTCCCCATGACTTGCGTGGGTTTAACCGGGATCTCCGGTTTCCTCCCACATGCCAGAGACGTACAGGTTTGTAGGTGAATTGGTCTGGTATAAATGTAAATTGTCCCCAATGTGTGTAGGATAGTGTTGGCGTGCGGGGATTGCTGCTCGGCGTAGACTCAGTGGGCCGAAGGCGCTTTTTCTGTGCTGTATCTCTAAAAGTAAAACTATACTAATCATACCTTAGCTCACAAACTCAATGGGAGAAATGGCCCCCTTCTACATTGAATATGAAAGATAGAAACACGTTGAAATTATGGCAGCCTCTAATGTTAACTTGGTATATGTTTATATGTTTAACGCCTCATTACTGATATGCCATCAAGCTATCAAGAATGATTTGTGGGCTCAGCAACATAGGACTGTTTATCTCATCCCAACCCCTCACACCTTTCCCCATTAGATCACAAACACTGCACATGGAATATGGAAATTTACAACACTGAAGAAAACATTTTGATTCACATGGCTGACTTCAAATTCAAAGTCAGCACACAGATTTATAATCATGTTGCTATTATTGATTTTCTCACAAACTCCCTATTGGAATTACTGATAACATCATCCTCAAATGCCTCCCAAGGCAATCCATGCAAGAACATTCATCATCCACTATGTAAATTGGATCTGAGCTTCCTATTAATATTCTCTTTCCTTAGTTTCTTTCATGCTTTTCTTGGAGATTTTCTGCCTTAGGCCACAGTAAACAATTTCTCAGAGTGAGAATTGTTAATATTCCTCAGAATTCCTGCTCAGTTTTCATCTCTAAACAAACACTACTTCTCCTTGAAGTTCGGATATTGAAACACTGTGCTTTGCCTTATGATATCTAATTTGGTAACCAGAGTTGTACTCCAGAGGGAGTTTACTCACACCACATGGATGGCACGGTGGTGGCGTAGCAGTAGAGTTCCTGCCTTACAACTCTTACAGGGCCACCTTACAGGGTTCTTGTCTGTACGGAGCTTGTACGTTCTCCCCGTGACCTACAACAGCTTTTCCCGAGAACTTTGGTTTCCTTCCACACTCCAAAGATGTGCAGATTTGTAGGTTAATTGGCTTGGTATTTAAAGAAATGTAAATAGTCCCTAGTGTAGGAGAGTGTTAGTGTGCGGGGATCGCTGGTCGGTGCGGACTCGGTGGGTCAAGGGGCCTGTTTCTGCATTGTATCTTTAAACTAAACTAAACATGGAGACTAAATTTCACTAATTAAGAATAGTCTTCTATTATGTTTCCTGTACCTCATGCCAGTGAGGGGAGGTACAGGGAAATAGGGGATCTGATTGTGTGGCTGAGAAATTGGTGCAGGGGGCAGGGATTTAGATTTCCAGATTACTGGAATCTCTTCAGGGGCAGAGGTGACCTGTACAAAAGGGACAGGTTGCACCCTAATTGGAAGGGGACTCACTATTCTGGCAGGCAGGTTTGCTGGAGCTACACAGGGGGGGGGGTGGAGTCAACAACGTAGACGTGTATCCGTGCAGCTAATGGAAAAGAGAGTGTAGGAAAGATCACGTTTAAACAAACAGGGCAGGGGGATGGGACCCAATGCAAGGAGACAGAGGGCCATAAAAGGAGGACAGAAGCAAAAGTTAGAAGGGAGATAAGAAAAATTAACCTGAAATCTTTGTGCCTTACTGCGAGGAGCATTCGAAGTAAGGTGGATGAATTGAATGCGCAGTTAGTAGTTAAGAGATATGATATAGTTGGAATTACCGAGACATGGTTCCAGGGTGACCAAGGCTTTAATGCAAGAGGATTACTCCAAGAGTAGATTAATGCAATAGGAAGGAGAGACATTAGCTTGGATGCTGTAGAATCGGTATGGGTAGAACAGCGAAATAGCCAAGGGCAGAAAATGTTTGTTGAAGTTGTATATAGACCACCAAACAGCAGTAGAGAGGTTGGGGATAGCATCAAGCAGTAAATTAGGGATGCGTGTAGCAAAGGTACAGCGGTTATCATGAGTGATTTTAATCTACATATAGATTGGGCCGACATATAGAATCGGTAACAGTGCTGAGCAGGAGGATTTGCTGGAATGTATACGGGATGTGTTTTAAAACCAATATGTAGAGGAACCATCTAGTGGGCAGGCCACCCTACACTGGGTATTGTGTAATGAGGAAGGATTGGTTTGTGATCTTGATGTGCAAAGCCCCTTGGGCAACAGTGACCATAATGTGGTGGAATTCTGCATTAGGATGGAGAGTGACATGGTTAATTCAGAGACTAGGGTCCTGAACTTGAATAAAAAAGACTTTGAAGGTATGAGACAAGAATTGGCTAGGATAGACTGGCAAATTATACTTAAAGGGTTGATAGTGGAGATGCAATGGTGAAGATTTAAAGACCGCATGGATGAACTCCAGAAATTGTTCATCACTTTCTGGCGAAAAAATAAACCTGGGAAGGCAGCTCAACCGTGGCTAACGAGGGAAATCAAGGATAATGTTAAATCCAAGGAAGAGGCATATAAATTGGCCAGAAGATGCGGCAAACCAGAGGACTGGGAGAAATGTAGAATTCAACAGAGGAGGACAAAGGGGTTAATTAAGCGGGTGGGGGGGGAGGGCATGAAAGAAAGATTGCGGAGAATATAAAAACTGACTGTAAAGGTTTCGACAGGTAAGTAAAAAAGAAAAGATTAGTGAAGACGAATGTAGGTCTCTTACAGTCAGAGACAGGTGGATTTATATTGGGAAACAAGGAAATGGCAGAACAGTTAAACGAGTACTTTGGTTCTGTCTTCACTAAGGAAATCACAAACAATTTCCCGGAAATACTAGGGGTCCGAGGATCTAGTGGGAGGGCGGAACTGAAGGGAATCCACATTAGTCAGAAAATGGTGTTAGATAAACTGTTGGGACTGAAGGCAGATAAATCCCCAGGGCCTGGTGGTCTGCATCCCAGAGTACTCAAGGAGGTGGCCCTGGAAATCGTGGATGCATTGGTGATCATTTTTCAATGTTCTCTCGATTCTGGATCAGTTCATGTGGACTGGAGGGTAGCCAATGTAACTCCACTTTTTCAGAAAGGAGGGAGAGAGAAAACAGGGAATTAAAGACCAGTTAGCCTTAGATCAGTAGTGGGAAAGATGCCGGAGTCAATTATTAAAGGTGTTATTGCAGGTGTTATGGAAAGCAGTGATGGGATCAGTCAAAGACAGCATGGATTTATGAAGGGGAAATCATGCGTGACTAATCTTTTGGAATTTTTTTAGGATGCAACAAGTAGCATGGATAAGGGAGAGCCAGTGGATGTGGAGTATGTGGACTTTCAAAAAGCCTTTGACAAGATCCCACACAAGAGATTAGTGTGCAAAATGAGAGCACATGGTATTGGGGGTGGGGTATTGATGGATAGAGAACTGGTTGGCAGACAGGAAGCAAAGAGTAGAAATTAACGGGTCCTTTTCAGAATGGCAGGCAGTGACTAGTGGTGTGCCGCAAGGCTCGGTGCTGGGACCCCAGTTGTTTACAATATATATTAACGATTTAGACGAGGAATTAATTGTATCATCTCGAAGTTTGTGGATGACTGGGTGACAGCGTGAGCTGCGAGGAGGATACTATGTGGCTGCAGGGTGACTTGGATAGGTTGGGTGAGTGAGCAGAGGTATGGAAGATGCAGTATAATGTGGATAAATGTGAGGTTATTCACTTTGGTGGCAAGAACAGGAAGGCAGATTATTATCTGAATGGTTTCAGGTTAGGATAAGGGAAGGTGCAACAAGACCTGGGTGCATTGTACATCAGCTACTGAAAGTACGTATGCAGGTACATCAGGCAGTGAAGAAAGCCAATGGCCTTCATTGCAAGAGGATTTGAGTTTATAACAAGGAGGTCCTACTGCAGTTGTACAGGGCCCTGGTGAGACCACACCTGGAGTATTGTGTGCAATTTTGGTCTCCTAATTTGAAGAAGGACATTATTGCTATTGAGGGAGTGCAGCGGAGGTTCACCAGGTTAATTCCTGGGATGGCGGGACTGACATATGATGAAATAATGGGTCGACTGGGCTTATTCGCTGGAATTTAGAAGGATAAGAGGGGATCTTATAGAAAAATATAAAATTCTTAGAGGATTGGACAGGGTAGATGCAGGAAAAATGTTCCCGATGTTGGCGGAGTCCAGAACCAGGGGTCACAGATTAAGAATAAGGGGTCATTTAGGACTGAGATGAGGAAAAACAGAAGGCAGTGGGGGCCAATTCACTGGATGTTTTGAGGAAAGAGTTAGATTTAGCTCTGCGCTAAGGGAACAAAGGGATATGGGGATATGAGGTACTGATTTTGAATGATCAGCCATGATCATATTGAATGGCGGTGCAGGCTCTAAGGACTGAATGGCCTACTCCTGCATCTATTTTCTATGTTTCTATGCATTTTAATATCCTACCTGCCTTACCTAATGCAATAGTGTAAATGTCTTCAATGATCTTTCACCAGTAAGCCTCAACCTTTTCTTCACTATGATGAATCTGGCATCATTCTTAACATCATTATGTTCATCTTAACATCATTCCATTCTCAGTTAATCTGTCAGCGTTGTAGAGTTTTCTACGTTAATAACTTTTAACAGGCACACATGTCCCGTCACCTATTTAAAGGTCCAGGTTGAGCAGAAGTTCACTTAGTGAAGTAGATGATTTACTCAAATTTAAAAAAATAATAATTGAGTAACATAATAAAAAAATGTTCTCATATGTGAAGAAGAGGAAATAAGGAACTGCAGATGCTGGTTTATTTTTTTTAAAGGCACGAAGTGCTGGAGTAACACAGCAGGTCAAGCAGCATGACATGAGGATGTGGATGGGTGACGTTTAGGCTCGGGACCCTTCTTTAGAGTGTGGTGGGGGGTTGAAAGCTAGAAGAGAGGGAAGGGCAGGACAAAGCTTGGCTGGTAATAGTTGAACACAGGTGAGAGGGGGTTGATAGGCAGATGGTTAGGCAGATGGTTGATACAGACAGATGAAAAACGATGTGAGACAAAAGGATTGAAGAGCTACAAATCTTACAAGGTGAAGCCAGAGGAAATGGGAGCGGAGAAATTGGTGCAAGTCTAGGTGGGCCACAAGGAAAAGCATCTGCAGTTCCTTGGTTCTACTTAAACTCTTTCCTCTGGCTTCACAATTCACACCTCTTCTATCTTTATCTCATACTTTTTATATTTCCATCTCTGGCCTTTGTCCAACCACCTTTGTCCAATCAAACTCCCCTCACTTGTATCCGCCTATCACTTGCCAGACTATGTCACAAGGAGAAGCGGAAAGAAAGGGAGGTGTGTATGGGGAGATGGTGGAGGGGGTGTTGTTAGAGGTTACCTAAAATTGGTGAATTCAGTGTTTTCATACTGTTGGGTTATAAGCTGTCCAAGTGGAATATGACGAGTTAACTTCTGTGAAGTTAACTTTTCAAACCAGGCTGCAAACCACTAGAGTGGTTGAGGCAAAGGCATATATTTCTGCCTTGCATGTTCCATAGCGCAGGCACATCAGTCAAAATAATGTTTTTGCCAATAAGTTTCCAATTAATGGAGCTGCCTAAATTACTGTAGTTGCGGCTCCTGGACAGTAGATGGCACTTCCGAGGAAGGTTTTAGATTAGAGATACAGCGTGAAAACAGGCCAAGACTGCCCACAAGGTCCACACCGACCATTGATCACATGAACAATATCCTACTTTCGTATCCTACACACAAGGGGCAATTCACAAAAGCCAATTAACCTTCAAACCTCCACATCTTTGGAATGTGGGAGGAAACTGGAGCACACAGAGAAAACCCTCGCAGTCAAAGGGAGAATGTACAAATGCCATACACACAGAACCCGTAGTCAGGAATGAACCCTGAACTCCGGCACTGTGAGACGGCAGCTCTACTACTACATCACCAAGCCGTATATTGTAATATGTAGCAGTGGGGAGAGGCTGAATAATATTGGAGACTATTCACAGATATTGGAATGAGTGATTACCCTTGTGCCTGTCTCGGTGCACTGCAAGTCAAACACATCATCTACTCCCACTTCATTATTATGACTGCAGTAACTCTGCTGTGTGTTGCCGTTCTGTACATAACCTTGTGATCCAATTCTGTGATTAGCTCAAATAACTGCGGCGTTTGGCCTAGTGAAGCAAAGCATGAACATCGTAAAAGGGGAGAGGCTCATTATTGAAACCCGGATTGAATAACAGGGACCATATTAGGTGCCCTTTTTCAACTTCTCTGAAGCATTTGACTCCATTGTCTAGGGGGATCAGTGCAGTATCCACCTGAAAATACATCTGCCCGCAGAAATATATTCCTTTTTAGGTTATTTTTGTGATAAGTACTACCATTGTTATGTACAGATAATCCTCCAATTCCAAAAGAAGAATAAGTGAATGAACATTAGTATCCTCTCCCAAGCCAATGTCCCTAGCACCAAAGCCCAAATTACTAGTTTTATCCGGCCAGTTCCACTGTCCTAATTAAATGCCTTCTTGTCCTCTTTCCCTCAGCTAACAATGAACCATTCTACAATTCCTTAGCATTGTCTGCTTTGATCTGTCGTTTTCACACCTTACTTTTCCATATCTGTAGACTCCTTCTCCCCGACTCTGTCTGAAGAAGGGTCTTAACCCGAAACGTCACCTATTCCTTTCTTCCAGAGATGATGTCTGAGTTACTCCAGCTTTTTGTGTCTATCCCAAATTGCTATTGACCAGACCACATAATCTGCCAGCCCAGCACTGGAACTCTATAAAGATCGAATGTTAGCAACTCTGTATGGGGAAGATTCCTAATGAAGAGAGGAAAAGTTTGAAGGATGCTCAAAACTTCCAAAAGATCTCTACTGACTTGTGAGAATCCATTGCCCATTCGGAATGAAAAAATAACATTTGTAATGGCACTGAGAAAATCGACATAGAGACCCAATAAATGTGGCAAAAGGATTATACCCCTTCTAAAAAATACCCACTGACTCACTCTATGAAGCACTTGTGGAGGTCTATGGATCCCAAATTGCCCTCATCAGTCACCTCTGAAACTACTAAAAAAGGAATGGATGCAAGGGAGGATGAAAAGTCAGTTTTAAGGCAAGTTGGGTATAACGGTTAAAGAACATCATGATAAATTCTGGCAGGAAGGTAATCTTGCAATTGATAAAGGATGTGTATGCCAAAAGTGAGATCTAATAGCTTGAGTAGGGAAATAAGTTGAAACACCAATGCATGAACACAGCTGCCACAAACCTACACTGTCTTGGCCCCACACACAACCCATCCATTCAATTTCAGATACAATGCACTGGGTTCTTCAACCAAGCTAAATGGATGTGAAAGATCCTGTTGCGTTAAGTGGAGCAAAGGTTTAAAATCTCTTTAGATAGTCACAAAAAATTGGAGTAACTCAGCGGGTCAGGCAGCATTTCTGGAGAAAAGGAATTAGCGACGTTTCGGGTCGAGACCCTTCCTCAGACTGAGGGAAAGGGAAACAAGAGCTATGGACAGCACATAGAACAAAAGTCTGAAAGATAAGCAAAAGGCAACGATGATCAAGGAAAGGTGGACCCCACAATGGTCCATTGTTGGCTGTGGGATAGGTGATAACAAGCAATGAAACTCAACAGGTCGACAGTGAAACTAGTACGACGACTAAGGTGGGGGAGGGACAGAGAGGGAATGGGTGCAAGGGTTACTTGAAGTTAGAGAAATCAATATTCATACCGCTGGGTTGTAAACTGTGAAGTCTGCTCCACTTTAAAATCTTTGTTCTGGCTGATATTTATCTCACAGTTGTGCATTATTAAGAACATATAATCTGGTTATTGTAACACTGCTAATTATGGTAGTTTGCTACATTACACATTTCAAAAATGCTTAGCAAATATATTTGTATACCAGCATTGCAAATATATTTCAAAAGTATTGCATTGGCATGTAAAATTTTGAATGCTCCAGAAACAGAAGTAAAAGATGCCCTGTAAAGGCAAGATTTTCTTTGCTCCCTTATCTGTCTAAATTTCTTACGTGTTTAATCTTAGTGAAGGTTTTAAGACTTCTTGAAACTGCATTCAAGAGAATTGTGTTTGAATTGAAAAACAAATTCAAAGCTTATGAAAGGCATAGATAGGGTAGACAGTCAGAGCTTTTTTCCGCAGATGGAAAAATCAAAGACTAGACGGCATAGCATTAAAGTGCAAGGGGCAAAGTTTGAAAGAGATGTGTGGGGCAACCTTTTTTTTTACACAGAGGGTGGTAAGTGCCTGGAACCCTTTGCCAGAGGTGGTGGGTGAGGCAGATAAGGTAATAAGGGATAGGAATAAAATTTGGCCATTCGACCCATCAAGTCTACTCCGCCATTCATTCATGGCTGATCTATCTCTCCCTCTGAACCCCCATTCTCCTGCCTCCTCCCCATAACCTCAGACATGCTTACTAATCAAGAATCTATCTATCTCTGCCTTAAAAATAATGCCTGGCATGGCCTCCACAGCTTTCTGTGGCAAAGGATTCCATAGGTTCACAACCCTCTGACCAAAGACATTTCTCCTCCTTCCAAAAAGATTGTTCTTTAATTCAGAAGTTATGACCTCTAGTTGTAGATTCTCCCATTGGTGGAAATATTATCTCCATATCTACTCTATCCAAGCCTTTCACTATTCTGTATGTTGCAATGAGGTCCCCCCTCATTCTTCCAAACTCCAGTGAGTGTAGGCCCAGTGCCGATAAACACTCATCATAGGTTAACCTACTCATTTCTGGGGATAATTCTTGTAAAAGATAGTGGCATTCAAGAAGCTTTTGGATAGATATTCGGATTGGCTGGGAATGGAGGGATATGAATTATGTGCAGGTTGAAGAGAGATGATCTCGGCATCGTGTTCAGTACGGACATTGTGGGCCGAAGGGCCTGTGCTTCTGCTGAACTTGGCACATGATTATAACTGGTATTTCAGATGTGTTTTGTGTTAGGATTATAAGCATCTTAGAAAATGGAAAGGAATTAATTCACAATTTGTTTAATGACAATGCACTAGCTATTCCTTTTAAAATGCAACTTGAGAACACATGGTCTCAAGTGAAAAAGGTTATTAAAGCAGTCACTCCTGATCCTGCCTTTTAAGAGCAGGCCTTGCCCTTCAAATACAGGGTGAAAAAAAATCTAGTTGATGTTTTATTCATTCAACCACCTCCCACAACAAATTGCATTGAAGGTTTAGATATATACACATAAAAAGTACAATCACCACACCTACCCCAAAATGTACCCACTGAGACAATACATAAATTGAGGCAAGTAATCTAACACATTCCAATAGTCAGTGAAAAATGTTCATGCATTTAGTATCACAATTTCAGATAGGAAGTAAATGTGGAAGCAAAAAGGCAAGTCTGTCATGGAATACAATATTGAACAAACCGATTATTTTCCCCTAATGAGCATTGAAATCAAACTATGGCTATCCTGACCTTGAGGGGACAGAGGTGGTTTATCGGATTCAAGGTAAAGCTGAGAGAAAATTGGTTCAGGAGAAATACTGTTGGAACGAAGTGACGCTTCGATTGAATTGTGAAGAGCCTCTTCAAAACGCGCAGATTTCAATTGCCCAGCATATGAATTTCCCATGGTCTGAAAATAAGAAAAAACAACATAATGTATATAATAACACAAATTAAAGATTTGATTATCATATTCTGAATACAATTCCCAGGGGTACTTAGAAAGCCAAGGTCCAGTAAAATTCAAGAATCATTTACAATAAACATAATCCAAAAAGTATTATTTTCTCACTTTAGACAAAAGTCATTTTTTAAAATTCCTCTTTATTTTTCATAGTCTAGCAATCACTGTGAGTCACTCTGTGTAGAAATGGTTAACTGCTTCAGGGCACTCGGTGGCACAGCGATAGAGTTGCTGCCTTACAGTGCTTGCAGCGCCGGAGACCCGGGTTCGATCCCGACTGCGGGTGCTGTCTGTATGGGTTTTCTCCAAGATCTTCGGTTTCCTCCCACACTCCAAATACGTACAGGTTTGTAGGTTAATTGGCTTGGTATAAATGTAAAATTGTCCCTCGTGTGTGTAGGATAGTGTTAGTGTGAGGGGATCACTGGTCGGTGCGGACTCGGTGGGCCGAAGGGCCTGTTTCCGAGCTGTATTACTAAACTAAACTAAAAACCTAAAACTAGACTAACCATGATCACAGAATCATAAAACGGTTTGCCAAATCTGGAAAACTCACTGCAATTTATTAACATTATGCACTTGGGATTCGAATAAGAACAAAATTGGCTCACCTTTGGTGTCAGTTTTTCATTACTGTCAAATATAAAATGGCCAACTGGTTTCTGTGTAATCAAACTCCAGCAAATATCAACATTTTCAACATTATCACAGAGAGGCAACAAAAAAATAATTTTTGTTTAAGAAGGAACTGCAGATGCTGGAAAATCGAAAGTACACAAAAAAGCTGGAGAAACTCAGCGGGTGCAGCAGAATCTATGGGGCAAAGGAAATAGGCAACGTTTCGGGCCGAAACCCTTCTTCAAATAATTTTACCAGCTTGTGAAATAATTAAAATTGTTACTACTTCCTTCAGATTCACATAAATATCTGGCCATCTGCATCCAAAATTGCCAACCAAGAAGGGAGGAAACAAGAAGACAGCACAAAGAGTGGGCCCTGTTAAAATTCAACAGCTGTATGTGACATTCATAATTGTCACATGTTGTGACTTGTGGGTGGAGCACCAAGGCAAATTCCTTGTATGTGAAGACTTGGCCAATAAACTTATTCATTCATTCATTCAATCATGCAATGACTGCTTGATTCATGGGCATCACCAGTTGCTGGGTGTATCTCTGGTGATGCTCTGCCAGGCCTGCATTGCAGCCATCTTTAGCTTATGCTTGTTTTGGGGGCTAGTTCCCTTCAGCTTTCTCTTCAGCCTATAAAAGGCATGCTGAATTGGTTTCAGATCGGGTGATTTATTTGGACACTCAAGAATTGACCTTTTTTAGCTTTGAAAAACTCATTTGTTGCTTGAGCAGTATGTTTGGGATCATTGTTTGGGATCATTGTCTTGCTGTAGAATGAACCGCTGGCCAATGGGTTTTGAGGCATCTATTTGAACTTGAACAGATAGGATGTGTCTATACACTTCAGAATTCATTATGCTACTACCATCAGCAGTTGTATCATCAATGAAGTTAAGTGAGCCAGTACCTTCAGCAGCCATACATGCCCAGGCCATAACACCCCCACCACCGTGTTTCACAGATGAGGTGGTATGCCTTGGATCTTGGGCAGTTCCTTCTCTCCTCTATACTTTGCTCTTGGCATCACTGATATAAGTTAATCTTCGTCTCATCTCTTCACAAGATCTTTTTTCCAGAACTGTGGTTGCTCTTTTAAGTACTTCTTTGCAAAATGTAACCTGGCCATCCTGTTTTTTTGCGGCTAACCAGTGGTTTACATCTTGCAGTGTAGCCTCTGTATTTCTGTTCATGAAGTCTTCTGCAGACAGTGGTCATTGACAAATCCACACCTGACTCCTGAAGAGTGTTTCTGATCTGTCATACAGATGTTTCGAGATTTTTCTTTATTATAGAGAGAATTCTTCTATCATCAGCTGTGGAGGTCTTCCTTGGCCTGCCAGTTCCCTTTGCGATTGGTGAGCTCACCAGTGCTCTCTTTCGTCTTCATGATGTTCCAAACAGTTGATTTTGGTAAGTCTAAGGTTTGGCTGATGTCACTAACAGTTTTATTCTTGTTTCTCAGTCTCACAAAGGCTTTCATTGGCACAACTTTGGGCCTCATGTAGATAAACAGCAATAAAAACTTCCAAATGTGATGGAAAGACTGGGAGAAAGACACGGTGCTGAGAGCTCTCTTATACATGCCAGATGGAGGCATTTAAACATCCCTAAGCAATTAGAAACACCTGTGAAGCCATGTGTCCCAAACATTATTATGTCCTGAAATGGGAGGGATATGTATAAACACAACTATAATTTCTACATGGTGAAACCAAAATGTATAAAAATACCCTTTAATAAAATCTAAAAATGTGCACTTGAACCACACGTGATTTTTTCTATTACAAATCTCAAATTCTGAGGCAAATAAATAAATGATGGGTCTTTGTTCCAAACATTATAGAGGGCATTGTAGGTGCCTCCTAAATGATGTCAGAGCCTCTGCTCCCTCCACCCTCCTCAGGCAGCAAATTTCCAATTCCAACCACCTTCAGGCTGAAACATAGAAACGTAGAAAATAGGTGCAGGAGTAGGCCATTCGGCCCTTCGAGCCTGCACCGCCATTCAATATGATCATGGCTGATCATCCAACTCAGTATCCTGTACCTGCTTTCTCTCCATACCCCCTGATCCCTTTAGCCACAAGGGCCACATCTAACTCCCTCTTAAATATAGCCAATGAACTGGCCTCAACTACCTTCTGTGGCAGAAAATTCCAGAGATTCACCACTCTCTGTGTAAAAAATGTTTTTCTCATCTCAGTCCTAAAAGGTTTCCTCTTTATCCTTAAATGTTTTTTGTTTTTTTTCTGGAAATAGGTTTCTGGAAATAGGTTCCTCCTCAGATCCCCTCGAAAACTAACAGTGTTTTACCGTAAGCCTATGCCCTCCAGTTTTAGACACCTCTGCTAAGGGCAAATATTATTTTAGTACCTACTCTATTTCTGCCTTCATAATTTCGTACACCACTATCACATCCACACTTGACCTCCTGCTCCTGCTCCTGGGGAAAAAAAACAGCCTATTCAGTCTTGCTTTGGAAAGACTCCATTGCACAGATGGTAGAGCTGCTACCTCACGGCACCAGAGAACTGGGTTTGATCCTGGCCTTGGGTGCTGTCTGTCTGGAGTTTGCACATTCTCCATGTTAACCCGCATGGATCCCTCCGGATTCTCCCGTTCCCTCCCACATAACTAAACAGACAATACGGGGAGAAAAGATGAGGTACAAAGGTAAGCTAGCCAAGAATATAAAGGAGCATAGTAAAAGCTTCTCTAGGTTCGTGAAGAGAAAAAAAATTAGTTAAGACCGAAGTTGGACCTTTGAAGACAGAAAAAGGTGAATTTATTATGGGGAACAAGGAAATGGCAGATGAGTAGAACAGGTACTTTGGATCTGTCTTCACTAAGGAGGACACAAACAATCTTCCTGATGTACTAGTGGCCAGAGCATGTGGGGTGACGGAGGAACTGAAGGAAATCCACATTAGACAGGAAATGGTGTTGGGTGGACTGATGGGACTGAAGGCTCATAAACCCCCAGGGCCTGATGGTCTGCATCCCAGGTACTTAAGGAAGTGGCTCTAGAAATCGTGGACGCATTGGTGATAATTTTGCAATGTTCTATAGATTCAGGATCAGTGGATTATAGACCGGTTAGCCTGACATCGGTGGTGGGGAAGATGCTGGAGTCAATTATAAAATATGAGATAGCCGAACATTTGGATAGCAGTAACAGGATCGGTCCGAGTCAGCATGGATTTACGAAGGGAAAATCATGCTCGACTAATCTTCTGCAACTAGGAAAATGGACAAGGGAGAGCCAGCGGATGTAGTGTACCTGGACTTTCAGACAGCATTTGATAGGGTCCCACATAGATTAGGCGGTAGGCGGCGCGACTCTGGTCAGCAGCGGCCTCTGCAGCCTGTCCGCGTTTTTATTATTTTTTGTCTGTGTTTTAATGTAGTTTTTGTTATTTTATGTTGGGGTGTGTGTGTGGGGGGGGGGGGGGGGGGGGGGGGGGAGGGGGAAACTTTTGAATCTCTCCCTGCACTGGAGACCCGACCTTTTCTCGTCGGGTCTCAGTTGTCGTTGGGGCCGCAACGAGGAGCGGCCTCCAACAGGAAGAAGCCGGGACTCTGGTGCCGACTCACCGTCGCGGAGCTGGCCGAGACCGGAGCGGGTGGAGCGGTGGAGGAGCGCTGCCGCTGCTGCTGCTGCCGCTGCCGCTGCTGATGCGGGGCTGCTACTGCGGGTCTGCGGACGGCGGCACCGGGAGCCCGCGGATCCCTGGAGGGAGACCGCTTTTCGGGGCTCCTGCAATGGCGACTTCTCCCGCCCGAGTTGTGGGGTCGAAGAGCTCCTGGAGCGGGGCCTGACATCGCCGCCCCGCGTGGCTTGGAATGGCCGCGGGACTCTGCGAGCGCACACCGGGGTCTTTAACACCAAGACCCGGTGTGCGACCTCGCACCACCCAGCGTGGCTTTGATGGCCGCGGGACAATCGCCATCGCCAGCCGGGGGCTTTGACTTTGACTCTGACATCAAGGGGGGGGGGGGGGGAGAGTGCAGTGGAGAGATAAGTTTTTTTGGCCTTCCATCACGGCTATGTGATGGATGTTTATGTAAAATGTAATTATGTTGTGTCTGGGGTCTATTTGTGTGTAATGTATGGCTGCAGAAACGGCATTTCATTTGGACCTCCAGGGGTCCAAATGACAATTTAAATAGACTATTGACTATTGATTAGTGGGCAAAATTAGGACACATGGTATTGGGGGTAGAGTGCTGCCATTGATAGAAAATTGGTTGGCAGACAGGAAACAAAGAGTAGGGATTAACGGGTCCCTTTCAGAATGGCAGGCAGTGACTAGTGGGGTACCGCAAGGCTCGGTGCTGGGACTGCAGCTATTTACAATATACATCAATGATTTAGCTGAAGGGATTCAAAGTAACATTAACAAATTTGCAGGGGTGGAAGATTGCAACCTTCACGTGGTCCGCCCTGTTTCGACAAATGCAATCAACCCAGCGTGCACAATCAAATAAGATCAAATAGAACAAGTTGTCCTACAACTTTAGGCTGTGCACGCCATACACAAGAAGAAGAAAAAGCAAATTTGCAGATGACATGAAGCTGGATGGCAGTGTGAACTGTGAGGAGGATGCTATGAGAATGCAGGGTGACTTGGGCAGGTTGGGTGAGTGAGCAGATGCATGGCAGATGCAGTTTAATGTGAATAAATGTGAGGTTATACAATTTGGTAGCAAACCGGGAAGGCAGACTATTATCTAAATGGTGTCAAGTTGGAAAAAGGGGAAGTACAATGGGATCTGGAGGTCCTTGTTCATCAGTCAATGAAAGTAAGCATGCAGGTACAGCAGGCAGTGAAGAAAGCGAATGGCATTTGGCCTTCATTACAAGAGGAGTTGAGTATAGGAGCAAAGAGGTCCTTCTGCAGTTGTATAGGGCCCTAGTGAGACCACACCTGGAGTATTGTGTGCAGTTTTGGTCCCCTAATTTGAGGAAGGACATTCTTGCTATTGAGGGGTGCAGCATAGGTTTACAAGATTAATTCCCGGGATGGCAGGACTGTCATATGCTGAGAGAATGGAGCGGCTAGGCTTGTATACTCTGGAGTTTAGATGGATGAGAGGGTATCTTAATGAAACATATAAGATTATTAATGGTTTGGACACGCTAGAGGCAGGAAACATGTTCCCTATGTTGGGGGAGTCCAGAACCAGGGAATGTTTAAGAATAAGGGGTAAGCCATTTAGAATGGAGATGAGGAAACACTTTTTCACACAGAGAGTTGTGAGTCTGTGGAATTCTCTGCCTCAGAGGGCGGTGGAGGCCAGTTCTCTGGATACTTTCAAGAGAGAGCTAGATAGGGCTCTTAAAGATAGCGGAATTAGGGTATATTGGGAGAAGGCAGGAACGGGGTACTGATTGGGAATGATCAGCCATGATTATATTGAATGGAGGTGCTGGCCTGAAGGACCGAATGGCCTACTCCTGCACCTATTGCCTATTGTCCCAAAGACTAGCAGATTTGTAGGTTAATTGGCTTCTGTAAAATGGCCCCTAGTGTGCAAGAATGATAGTGTGTATGGGTCATAGAGTTATACAGTGTGGAAACAGGCTCTTCGGCCCAACTTTGCACACTGGCCAACATTTCCCAGCTACACTAGTCCCACCTGCCCAACTTTGGCCCATATCCCTCAAAACCTGTCCCATCCATGTAACTGTCTAACAGTTTCTTAAACGTTGGGATAGTTCCAGCCTCAACTACCTCCTCTGGCAGCTCGTTCCACACACCCAACGCCCTTTGTGTGGAAAGGTTATCCCTCAGATTCCTATTAACTCTTTTCCCCTTCACCTTAAACCTGCGTCCTCTTGTCCTTGATTCACCAACTCGGGGCAAGAGGCTGTGCACCTACCCAATACCCAGTGATCGATAGTCAGCAAGAACTCAGGTGACCTTTGTGGGTTTGTAGGTTAATTGGCTTGTTACAATTGTAAATTGTCCCTAGTGTGTGTAGGATAGTGTAAGTGTGCGGGGATCGGTAGTTGGCGCGGAATCAGTGGGCCGAAGAGCCTGTTTCCGCGCTGTATCTCTAAACTAAACTAAACAACAATACGTTTGGGGGAACAAATAACAGCGGTTGAAATAATTATGAGTGTTATTTGCTTATAAAGATGCTCAAAAACGTTCACAAGCATCAGCTTACTTCATATTACAATTGTGTTTAAACAATCTATTTGCAAATAAAACATTCTTTCTGCAATATATTTAAAAATAAAAGAATATACTGGAATCTGCAGAGATCCCACATCATATATAAATCCGCGTTTCTAACTCTTAGTGTAGCCTGAATTCTATATATTTTTCTGTTTTGTCATCATTAAAAGAATGTTGTACTGAATTGCCAAAGTGTCCCATTCCTTGACATACCACAGATTCTTTTGTGAAGTAAACACTTCTAAATGTGCGTGGAATTTCAAACATTATTGGGGGTAGACCCAAAGATTGTGTCCCTGGGAATGAGTGCGTACTCATCAGTTTACAAAACTACATTTTATAAGCGTCACTCTTCCTCTCCCTAGCATCTAATTTGGTTCTTTTTCCAGTTGTATGGGGAACATTATTGATGCTTTAATCGTTCACGAGAAATGCTCTAGTTTGTCAATTGTTAAGACACTGACTGGAACTAAAGGCTGTGCTGTGAAGCAGAAAGCTTTCTTCCGCCACGTGCCAGGTCCCAAGAGAATGACCCTTGTGGCATTTAATTCTTCTTCGTTCACAAAGGCCTGCTCCTGACTCTAAATGATCCAATTCCAAGAATTATCAGAAAATATTGGAGCTATTTAGTTATTTTTTTAATTTGCACCCGTGTCACATTAATATATTTTGGTAGAAATATTTGAAATACTTTTGGAACATGAAAATGTCTCGGACATTTATATTTTTTTAAAAACGGCACTTTTCTATGGAGAGAAATGACAAATTCTATAATTCTGGAAGGATGCATTTTTTTCTAAATTTGGAGGATCCAACTTGGATTATTTTATCTCCCAAAAATAACACAAAATTCCTTTCGATGCTGCAAAGATTAAATAATATTTATGTGCATCCGTAAGCCAGAAACATAATTCAAGAATCAAGAATGTTTAATTGTCAAATGCATGGGAAAATTCTTACTTGCTGCAGCTTTACAGACACATTAAATGCAACAATTTGGGTGGCACAGTGGCACAGCTGATAGAGCTGCTGCCTCAGAGCACCAGAGACCCGGCTTCAATCCCCACCTCGGTGCTGAGTTTGCACCTTCTCCCTGCGGCCGCATAGGTTTCCTCTCACATCCCAAAGATGTGTGGGTTCGTAGGTTAATTGGCCTCTGTAACTTGCCCCTAGTGTGTAGGCAGTCTTTTAGTTTAGTTTAGAGATACAGTGCAGAAACAGGCCCTTCGGCCCACTGAGTCTGTGCCGACCAGCGATCCCCGCACATTAACACCATGCTACTCATACTAGGGACAATTACACTTATGCCAAGCCAAACCTATACGTCTTTGGAGTGTGAGAGGAAACAGAAGATCTCGGAGAAAACCCACGCGAACATACAAACTCTGTACAGACAACACCCATAGTTGGAATCAAACTCAGATCCCCAGGGCTGCAAACGCTGTAAGGCAGCAACACTACCACAGCGCCACCGTGCCGCCCCTATCTGTAGAACTAGTGCATGAACGGGTGATCAATGGCCAGGGTAGACTTTGTGGGCTGGAGGGCCTGTCACTCCTGTATCTCTAAACTAAACTAAATTCAACAAATACATCTACAATAATTCTTCAACAATTCCTCAAATGAAAAATCTTTTCATGAAGAAATCAGATCTTAATTCTGTAAAATTATCATGGATTTCAAAAGCATGTTTATTTGGCAGAGTAATAAAATACACCGGCAGAGTGCCTTGGTGACTCCATTCATCTACCCAGTGACCTCTGTGTTTGTTTCAGTATCACTCGAGCCCTGCTGTATTCATCCCATGTCAAGCCTGTAGATGCCGCATCCTCCTTGCACCTGGCCACAGATTTGACTACAACGTGTCACGCGACCACCCTTCCTCACTTGCTCCACGGCTGACGGGTTTTCCACAAAAGCTCCACTGATAAGAGGCTTGGATCCCATTGCACTAAGCAGTAAATCTAACCTGGTTTGTGGCAATGACCCCTGCTATTCTGGCGGGCTCCATTTCTGCACCATGGGCACAATGAGCAATAAATTTCAAAATCTGTTCCCTATTGAAAATTCAGACGGTTTTCATAGCCACATTAAACAATAGGGGACAAAGTCAGCTTCAAAGCAAAAACCCCCTCCAACACCAAGTTCTCTGCTTTGTGCACAAACTTGGCATGTATACACGCACTATATTTTGTGACCTCTGAATGTCCTAGCATGCTTTACAACAATCAATTAATATTCAGGTGAACTTACTGTTGTAACAAAGGCAAAGCGGCAATCAGTTTGCCCAGACAAAACTACTGCAACCAACAGTGACAGAGACCAGATAGAATGTTGTTTTTTTGTGGTTCATTAAGGGGAAAGATATTGGTTAGGACAGCAGGGATCAAAGAAAATGATGAAAAATGTAGGCTTAACTTCAAATTCAAAAGATAGCAGCTTAGAAATGCAATCGAATGACACAAATATCTGCATGCTCCATAAAGAGTTTTATCAAATTTTGTGTACATGGAACCTATTTGATGTGAGGCTTTAGTATGCATGAACTAAGGATATTTGCAGTCTGATTATGGACAGTTGGGAGGCCACCATCGACTCCACAGTCAAAAAGGCCCAACAGAGGCGGCCAACTCTCACGCATTGAGCATGAGAATCACGCATTTAGCCCAATTCTCACGCTCTCATGCTGATCACAGAATTTCTCATGCTCTGTCGTAAGAAATTCTGTGATCAACGAGAATTTCAAAACTAATATCAACTGCATGGGTCGCTGGCGTTGGAGAGCCGGGGGGGGAGGGAGGGATGGAAGCAGAAGCAGCGGTGGGGCAGATACGGACGAGGAGCCGGGGCTGGCAAGTGTTTTCTGGGCTGGCGAGTCACTCGCTGCAGCTCCGGCCATGGAGCAGCCTCAGTGTAAGAATCCCGGGCCGTCTGAGGCATCGGAAGCGTTGCACTGCGGCCGTGAGTGTCTTAGTTGCTGAATTCGCCCTAGTGACCGGCATGGACCGGGCTGCGGCTCGGTGCATCCTGAAGGACAACCAGTGGCTGCTGAAAGTAGGTACCAAATACTGGGTAGAAGCGGTGGAAGATAGTGGCCGTCAAATGGGGGTGGTTGGAGAAAGCATCCTGCTCACCTGCTAGATTTTCACTTACTTCAACTGCAGGAAAAATGTTCCCGATGTTGGGGGAGTTCAGAACCAGGGGTCACACAGTTTAAAAATAAGGGGTAGGCCAGTTAGGACTGAGATGAGGACAAACTTTCTTCACCCAGAGAGTTGTGAATCTGAGGAATTCTCTGCCACAGAAGGCAGTGGAGGCCAATTCAATGGATGTTTTCAAGAGAGTTACATTTAGCTCTTGGGGCTAGTGAAATCAAGGGATATGGGGAAAAAACAGGAAAGAGGTACTGATTTTAGATGAACAGCTATGATCATATTGAATGGCAGTGCTGGCTCGAAGGTCAGAATGGCCCATTCCTGCACCTATTTTCTACGTTTCTATGTTTGAGTATATGGCAATAAAACTCAACCACTTGATTTTGAAGCATTTATGCATGGTGTAGGTATAATGTAGTCATAGAGTGATATAGTGTGAAAACAGGCCATTTGGCACAACCTACCCACACCCGCCAACATGTCCCAGCTACGCTACCTGCTTTTGGTCCATATCCCTCCAACCTGTCCTATCCATGTATCAGTCTAACTGTTTCTTAAATGTTGGGATAGTCCCTGCCTCAACTACCTCATCTTAACCCCTGGAAGGGTTAGTTAGCAATCTTGTTGTACGTGCCCCCCTTGGGCAAGAGTGACCATAATATGGTTGAGTTCTTCATTAGGATGGAGGGTGACATTGTTAATTCAGAAACAATGGTTTTGGACTTAAAGAAAGGTACCTTGGAGGGTATGAGACGTGAATTGGCCAAGATTGACTGGCAATTAATTCTAAAATGGTTGACCGTGGATATGCAATGGAAGACTTTTGAAGACTGCATGGATGAACTACAAAAATTGTTCATCCCAATTTGTCAAAAGAATAAATCAGGGAAGGTAGTACATCTGTGGATAACAAGGGAAATCAGGGATAGTATCAAAGCGAAGGATGATGCGTACAAATTAGCCAGAAAAAGCAGCATACCGGAGGACTGGGAGAAATTCAGAAACCAGCAGAGGAGGACGAAGGGCTTAATTAGGAAAGGAAAAATAGATTATGAAAGAAAACTGGCAGGGAACATAAAAACTGACTGCAAACATTTTTATAGATATGTGAAAAGAAAGAGATTAGTTAAAACAAATGTAGGTCCCTTGCAGTCAGAAACAGGTGAGTTGATCATGGGGAACAAGGATATGGCGGACCAATTGAATAACTACTTTGGTTCCGTCTTCACTAAGGAAGACATAAATAATTTGCCGGAAATAGCAGGGGACCGTGGGTCAAAGGAGTTGGAGGAATTGAGTGAAATCCAGGTTAGCCGGGAAGTAGTGTTAATAATAATAATAATAATAATAATCTTATTTATATAGCACATTTTCAGTCAACTTGCATTGACCCCAAAGTGCTTCACATAATTACATTACATTACACACAGGCAAAGGTGGGTGAAGTGTCTTGCCCCAAGGACACAACGACAGTATGCACTCCAAGCGGGATTCGAACCGGCTACCTTCCGGTCGCCAGCCGAACACTTAGCCCATTGTGCCATCTGTCGTCCCAGATATGGAGCAAATGTGGGCAAATGGGTCTAGCTTAGATGGGCATGATGGAGGAGTTGGGCCGAAGGAACTGTTTCCGTGCTGTATATCTCTAAGTTGACGGTACATAAGGGTAACAACATGTCACAAACTTTGTATCACTGCCTCATTTTAAGTTTGCTATCATGGAGAAACAGATGCAGGCTAACTACTTTCTGACTGACAGCTGGCGAGAGGGGAATAACTCAGAGAATGGATCATTCCTCAGAAACCATTACACATCTGCCTTCAAACTGACTTTGGTTAAATATCTCGAAGAAATGGAACAGGGAAAAAAACATGACAATCCCCAGTCATCCTCAGATCCAAAACATGAAAGGCATGTAACGCAAAGCCTTAACTGTAGCATTGTCGACAAGAATTGAAATACAAAATCAGCATTATATATGCAAACTACAGAAGACTAAGAGTTTTAGTTTAGTTTTGAGATACAGCGCAGAAACAGGCCCTTTGGCTCACCGAGGCTGGACCCACCAGCGATCCCCGTACACTAGCACTATCCTACACACTAGGGACAATTTACAATTCTTACCAAAGCCAATTGCCCATCAAACTTGTACGTGTTTGAAGCGTCAGAGGAAAACAGTGTTTAGTTTTAGTTTAGTTTAGTGTTGGGTAAATTGAATGGATTAAAGGCCGATAAATCCCCAGGGCCAGATAGGCTGCATCCCAGAGTACTTAAGGAAGTAGCTCCAGAAATAGTGGATGCATTAGTAATAAACTTTCAAAACTCTTTAGATTCTGGAGTAGTTCCTGAAGATTGGCGGGTAGCAAACGTAACCCCACTTTTTAAGAAGGGAGGGAGAGAGAAAATGGGGAATTACAGACCAGTTAGTCTAACATCGGTAGTGGGGAAACTGCTAGAGTCAGTTATTAAAGATGGGAGAGAAGCACATTTGGAAAGTGGTGAAATCATTGGACAAAGTCAGCATGGATTTACGAAAGGTAAATCATGTCTGACGAATCTTATAGAATTTTTCGAGGATGTAACTAGTAGCATGGATAGGGGAGAACCAGTGGATGTGGTGTATCTGGACTTCCAGAAGGCTTTTGACAAGGTCCCACATAAGAGATTAGTATACAAACTTAAAGCACACGGCATTGGGGGTTCAGTATTGATGTGGATAGAGAACTGGCTGGCAAACAGGAAGCAAAGAGTAGGAGTAAACGGGTCCTTTTCACAATGCCAGGCAGTGACTAGTGAGGTACCGCAAGGCTCAGTGCTGGGACCCCAGCTATTTACAATATATATTAATGATCTGGATGAGGGAATTGAAGGCAATATCTCCAAGTTTGCGGATGACACTAAGCTGGGGGGCAGTGTTAGCTGTGAGGAGGATGCTAGGAGACGGCAAGGTGACTTGGATAGGCTGGGTGAGTGGGCAAATGTTTGGCAGATGCAGTATAATGTGGATAAATGTGAGGTTATCCATTTTGGTGGCAAAAACGGGAAAGCAGACTATTATCTAAATGGTGGCTGATTGGGAAAGAGGGAGATGCAGCGAGACCTGGGTGTCATGGTACACCAGTCATTGAAGGTAGGCATGCAGGTGCAGCAGACAGTAAAGAAAGCGAATGGTATGTTAGCTTTCATTGCAAAAGGATTTGAGTATAGGAGCAGGGAGGTTCTACTGCAGTTGTACAGGGTCTTGGTGAGACCACACCTGGAGTATTGCGTACAGTTTTGGTCTCCAAATCTGAGGAAGAACATTATTGCCATAGAGGGAGTGCAGAGAAGGTTCACCAGGCTGATTCCTGGGATGTCAGGACTGTCTTATGAAGAAAGACTGGATAGACTTGGTTTATACTCTCTAGAATTTAGGAGATTGAGAGGGGATCTTATAGAAACTTACAAAATTCTTAAGGGGTTGGACAGGCTAGATGCAGGAAGATTGTTCCCGATGTTGGGGAAGTCCAGGACAAGGGGTCACAGCTTAAGGATAAGGGGGAAATCCTTTAAAAACGAGATGAGAAGAACTTTTTTCACACAGAGAGTGGTGAATCTCTGGAACTCTCTGCCACAGAGGGTAGTTGAGGCCAGTTCATTGGCTATATTTAAGAGGGAGTTAGATGTGGCCCTTGTGGCTAAAGGGATCAGGGGGTATGGAGAGAAGGCAGGTACGGGATACTGAGTTGGATGATCAGCCATGATCATATTGAATGGCGGTGCAGGCTCGAAGGGCCGAATGGCCTACTCCTGCACCTAATTTCTATGTTTCTATGTTTCTATCTGGCAGCTTGTTCCATACACCCACCACTCTCCCCACACTCAGTCGCTCCACTCCCTCGCCTTTTTCCCCCAAGGCCAGTGATCAGTGATCGCTCAGCCGCCCCACTTTCAAAAAAGCTCCGCGGCCCCTTGTTCAGACGGAGAACACTGCCAGATGTGAGCGTGGAACTGACGCCAGTTGTCCGTTATGTCTGGATCCCAATACTCAGCGCTTCGTGTTTCGGAGTTGGCTAATGTTATTGATTTGTAATTAGGCTGATTTGTAATTAATGGACAAAATCTTAATTTATTCATCCGGAATATCTAGGGGATGGGATAAGTGTAATATTAAAATGACATGCAAGGTGTCAGGCTGTCTGTCACAACTTACAGCCCCGATAACCCATTATTTCCTTCAGTTCAATATTGGGAATGTAGCAATATTGTTATTTGCCACTCAACTGTTATGTTTACCTCACTGACTATTTCTAAACCCCCAACTCCCCCAAATTCATTTGTGACAGGTTGAATAGAAATGACCCCAATCTTGTTGTTTTATTAATTGAGCACGTAGATGAACATCCTCAAGGATCGTAATCAGGTGTTTAAGAGCTTGTTCAAAGAAAGGGCATATTTTAAAGGAGTGACAGATACCTGCAGAGGAATGTGTGAGGAGGTTATTATTTGTCTTTAGTTTTAGCTTGAACCAGGACATCTGAAGATTTAAAGTTTAATATAGTAATTGTGCAGTCAAGGCTAGGTCAAGGCTACACCAATTCAGCACTGGGAATCCAAGCAGGTAAGCAGCTATGATCAGGGTAGAATAGGGGGCCAGATGTAAGGCTGGATACATGTGACAATAATAAACTAAACCAAACTAGATTAGAGAAGAAAGTATGAGAGGATGTATTAAATCTACAGCCCAAATTTGTAATGCCAGAAGAATCCAAAAGGAAAACTATTCAGTGGCCATGTGGACTCTCCAAATTGGACGTAAAAGATAACAAGTTTCATCTTGAATTGAAAGGATGAATTGTTGCCTGCTTCACTTATGTGGGTGCCAAGGTATTCATCATCTTTCAGGTAAATCTCAATCAAATGGCTTTCTCAGAGTTCCCTCAAAGCATGCTTGCACCTTCCTCTTTGTCAGTCTTCTCACCATTAAGAATAAGGGGTAGGCCATCTAGGACTGAGATGAAGAAAAACGTTTTCACCCAGAGAGTTGTGAATCTGTGGAATTCTCTGCCACAGAAGGCAGTGGAGGCCAATTTGCTGGATGTTTTCAAGCAGGAGTTAGATTTAGCTCTTAGGGCTAAAGGAATCAAGGGATATGGGGAAAAAGCAGGAACGGGGTATTGGTTTTAGATGATCAGCCATGATCATATTGAAAGGCTGTGCTGGCTCAAAGGACCAAATGGCCTACCCCTGCACATATTTATCTATGTTTCTATGTTTTATGTTTCTCGAAGGTTGACACAAAATGCTGGAGTAACCCAGCGGGACAGGCAGCATATCTGGAGAGAAGGAATGGGTGACGTTTTGAGTCTCTCTCTGAAGATCAGTTTTGACCAGAAAATTCACCCATTCCTTCTCTGCAGCGATGCTGCATGTCCCGCTGAGTTACTCCAGCTTTTTGTGTGTATCTTCGGTTTAAACCAGCATCTGCAGTTCCTTCCTACACACTTCTCACTGTATCCCATTCCTTTTCTGTCTGATCTCAACTGCTAATGTGTAGGAAGGAACTGTGGCTGCCAATTTACACCAAAGGCTGGAGTAACTCAGCAGGTCAGGTCGGCCGACTCTGGAGAAAAGGTGACGTTTTGGGTCGAAACGCATCTTCAGACCAAGAGTCATTGGGGAGGGAAAGTAGAGGAATGAAATGGTTCAGATCAATCACCTGCCCAACGGGCCCCAGTACCTGATTAGTTGTCTGATCAGTCTCACACCCTGACTGTTCTCCCTCAACCCTGAAAATAACATGCTTTCTGCAACCAACTCACACTCAACTGTTCCTTCTGCTCCACCAATTCTCCCTGCACTGTTTGTGGAGAACATATCTTTATACCTAGAAAGTGGGCAGGGCTTGCCCCACATAAGCTGTGTCTTGTTCAAATAATGTAATGAAATATCGCTGCCAGGAATGCCTTGGCTCAGATCCACGAGACTTCATCAGCTTTTTCAAATGACTGGGGCCGCTTGGTCAGCATGTGCAAGTTGGGCCGAAGGGCCTATTTCCATGCTGTATAACTCCATGACTTACAACTTGGGAGCCCAAAACTTTGTTGTTGGAAATAGAAGAATATTTCGACTTAATCTTGCACTTTTATTAAAACATTACAAAATCATCATGCATATATATATATATGTGTGTGTGTATGTGTGTGTGTGTGCGTGTGCGTGTTATACATATGTGTGTGTGTGTGTGTGTGTGTGTGTGTATATGTGTGTGTGTGTGTGTATATATAGATAGACAGACAGACAGACAGACAGACAGACAGACAGACAGACAGACAGACAGACAGACAGACAGACAGACAGAAAGAAAAAGAAAGAAAGCAGGCTATCAGAAGCAGGGCACTTGCCATTTTAGATGGGAAATATTTATGACAACAAACACCACACGTTGACACAGATGAAGCAGGTATCACTGTTTTGATACATGTGCGGAGTCATACTGATGTGCGAAAGCATTAAATGCTCATTGTAAAGAGAAGAAAGTCAAAGGTTTCAAAGGTCTTTTATTGTCACGTGTACCAATTAAGGTGCAGTGACATTGGAATTACAGGAGATATTATCGCAAGACTGTCATGGAGACTGGGTCAAGGTTGCACCAAGCCATTGCCTCAGCAATGAGATGCAAACCAGGTGGGTGAGGCGAGTGTGTGTTTTTATCCCACAAAAATCACTGAGAAATTATCATCACTACCCCAACAATCTCCTCAAACCACACAGTAAAGCAAGTAAATTACTGACATGTAGAATTTTTATTTTTTACAAATCAATGTAGAAGAATCCAGAAATTAATTTTCTTCTTACCTCCTTCTGTCAGTTACCCTTCTGGAAATGCATTCATTTTTATCTGACAAGAGGTAAAATGATGCCGGAGTTTGTGTGGTCAGCAATCCTCTCAATGACAGAAACAATGGCTCCTGGAGAAAAGGAAAACCAAAGTTCATAGGTAAAGAGAAAGGAAATCATGGCCGGTACGTCTGACCCACCGGTCAGCAGAAGGATCTTGGGGTACAAGTACATCGTTCCCTGAAAGTAACGCCACAGGCAAATAGGGTGGTGAAGAAGGCTGTTGGCACGTTGCCCTTCTTCAATCAAGGAATTGAGTACAGAAGTTGTGATGTCACATTACTATGTACAGGACATTGTATTATGGAGTATTGTGTTCCCTTTTACTCGCCCTGCTGTAGAAATGTCATTAAACTGGAAAGAACGTGGGGAATATATTGCCAGGACTTGATGGCCTGAGCTATAGGGAGAAGTTGGGCAATCGAGGACTATTTTTTGGAACGCAGGAAGCTGAGGGGGTCATCATATAGAGTATAGAGGTGTATAAAATCATGAGGGAAATAGACAAGGTGACACCGTCTCTCCCCCCCCCTCCTCCCTCCCACCCAAGGTAGGGGAGTCAAGAATGAGAGGGCATGTGTTTGAGAGAAGGGAAGGTTTTAACGGATCATTGAGGTGAAAATGTTTCCACATTTTTTTTCAATACCATAAGCATAACTAATTCCTGAAGTCTTTGAATCTGAGCTTTCCACAGGAATACTGCACACCCATCATCTTTGTTATCAATGCATTTTCTCTCTGACCTCTTTCAAACTGATGTCTTTTTCTGCAAGCGTGGAAGTATTTTCAGTCGTACCCTCAACCTGGGCTCTTCCAATCCACTGATTCGCAATTATTGTTCAACGTCTATAATCCTCCTCCACAAGTACAGGCGGATATTTCAATTATTAGCATCTTCTCAGAAGGAACTCCCTTGAAGTACAACATTCATGATTGCCAAATTCTTAAACACATCTCTTCAGGCAAGCTGTCTGTTCCCATAACACTGCAAAACTCTGTTACTTTCTGCATGGTATCGACTTCTCCTGCTTTGGACACTGCTGTCATTTCTGCTGCATTTCGTCATCCCTAGGTTTATCAATCAACAATAAGCTATTAATTATGCTCATAAATGCAATAAAAGATGACATTCACCCTCTCTATTCCGTTCATGATTTTACAGACCACTATAAGATCACCCCCTCAAGCCTCCTGTACGTGAAGGAATAAAATCCTGGCTTGCCCAACCTTTCCCTGTAGCTCGGGCCCTTGAATCCTGCCAACATCCTCATCAATCTTCACTGCACTCTTTGCAGCTTAATGACATCCATCTATAGCAGGGTGACCAAAATTGAACATTATACTCTAATTGTGGCCTCGCCAACATCTTGTATAATTGTATCATAACGTAAACACCTTCTATACTCAATACCCTGGCTGATGTAGGCCAATGTACCAAGAGTCTTCTTTACCATCCAATCTACCTGTAACGCCACTTTCAGAGAAGCATGTACCTGCATTCCTAGATCCCTCTGCTCTACAACACTCCCCAAGACCAGACCTTCCACTGTGAATGTCCTGCCCTGGATTGACTTCTCAAAATGCAACACCTTGTACGTGTCTGCATTAAACTACATTAGCCATTCCTCAGCCCAGATGATCAACATCCTATTTTAATTTTTGATAACCATCTTCACTGTATGATTCCACCTACTTTAGTGCTTAATATTTTAAGGTGATTAAGGCACTTATAATTTTAAATTCCAAGTGAAATGAAAAGATTATGCAGAGTAAATGACTGTGCTCAATGGAGGTGGTCTAATCACACAGTAGTTCCCTTATCACCGCATTCAGCTCTTGCAGCAGGGACAAGGATCAGAATTCTTTGAGATGCAGGGTCTAAATGGTTTATCATAATTAAAAAGTAAACCACGCCATTAGCTTTAAAGGTAGCCTAATGGTCCATTACAGATTTAAAACACACAAACCTTGACCTTTGGACCATGTTTAATGCTTAATGAGACATCCATTGCAGATGACCATGCACTGTTCCAACAGGGATAACCCAATACATTCATTTAAAATCAATCACGCCCCACATTCCCACATTACAAGCCTGCGTTCTGTGAAACTTACCACTGCCATTCTATTCAAATATAGAGAATGGTGTATCTGACAACCCCTTATCGTTGTACCAATATATTTATAGAGATCAAACTCAGAATGCATGAATCACCACTGTGGCTTAACCCAACGTTATGTCACCCTCAAGGCCTTGTCCTTCGAGACTGCTTGAAAACTCATGTATCGGTGACACCTGTGCTCCCACACCATCAGGCCTATTGATAGATTGATTACGTTTAAACATAAGCTTGATGAGCACAAAGTACCACTATCTTTTTCCCCGTTAGCCTTGAAACCTGATGCTTCCGTGGTCTCCTCTCAAGTGCCAACATGCAAGTTGCAAGTCTGAAAAGGAAAGCCAATCTTTAAAGATCTGATGATATTGTACGTATAATTAATTTGTACCTTTGTAGTGTTGATGGCAAATAGTTTGAAATTGGTACGAGCAGCGTGTTTCACTCAAAATGATATTAATTTAAGCAAAGAATTTATTGTAAAGTTGTTGCACATATCTTAATATGAAATCTTTACAATCAATTATTGTATATGATTATTGCAGAAATGGATACTGGCGATATGTTTATTGAAACCAATAACTGCAAGCCAATTTAAATAAATAAAAATACTTAATGGAGGTATTAGTTTATTTTGGGAGGACCGACTCAGTGGGGAGAATGACAACAATTGAATAGATTTAATATCCCTGAGTGATGAGAATCTCGCCTGATCAATTGGTATTGAAACCACCAAGGGGACCATACAGGGGACCATACAATGACAATTAAAATTGAAGCATGAAACCTGGCTCTTCAGCCGAACTTGTCCATGATCACCAAGATGTCCCATTTACATACATGTGACCCATATCCTCTAAACCTTTGTTATCCATGTATTTATCCAAATATCTTTTAAATGCTGTAATTGTACCTGCCTCAAGCACCTCCTTTGGCAGCTCTTTCTATATACATACCACCACCTGTGTGAAAAAGTTGCCTCACAGGTTCCAATGAAATCCCTTTCATCTTAATTCCCCAAACACTGAAAAAGACTGAGTGCATTCATCCAATCTCCAATATTTCAAGGAATAAAGTCCTAGTCTGACCATCCTCTCCTTATAATATCCCAAAAGTCCTGGCAACATCCTCGTAAATCTTTTTTGTATTAATTCCAACTTAATGACATCGTTCCTATTGCGTGATCCTGGACGCAAGACTCCACATGCAGCTTCACCAACGTCTTGTATGACGGCAACATAACATCACAACCGCTACATTCAATTCCATTACCAATGAATGCCAGCATGCCAAAGCCATCTTCACCAGCCTGTCTACCTGTGACAACACTTTAGAGAACTCTGTACTTGTACCCTGAGGTCCCTCTGATCTATAACACTCCCCAAGGCCCTACCGCTCACTGTGTAAGGACTTCTCATTATGGTTTGGTTCCCAAATTGCAATAACCAAACACTTATCAGAATAATATCCCATTTGCGGTTGATCAGTCAGCTGATCAAGATCCTGCTGTAATTCTTGATAAGCTTCTTTACCATCTACAATACAAACTACTTTAGAGTCATTTGTAAACTTACTAAGCTTGCCTCACTGGAGCGTAAAGGCCCTGTCCCACTTACGTGTCCTTGGCACGCAAATTACGTGACCGCGTCGTCGCGTTGAGGCGCACAGGCATCGTGCGGCCGCGCGGGGCCGGTCCCACTGACAAGCGCGGAGGGGTATGTAGTTGTGCGTGATATCGCACGGCGCTACGAAATTTTGTAGCGAACTAAATCTTCGCGCGCCACCGGCCTGTCGCGTAACTGACGGCCAAAGTGGGAAAAGCCCAAGACCCTGGCGCGACTCAACGTCTCACCTCCAACAGCAGCAGAAGCAGGCAAATGATCGTCGAACTCAGCCTGGGGCTCACAGCCGTTGTGGTCCAGATCCGCCCCCACTTCTACTCCCAGAGCGGGGCCAAGAAAATTGAAGATAGACACAAAATGCAGGAGTAACTCAGCGGGACCGGCAGCATCTCTGGAGAGAAGGAATGGATGAATTTTCGGGGCAAGACCCTTCTTTCAGACTGAAGAAGAGTCTAGACCCGAAACATCACCCATTCCTTCTCTCCAGAGATGCTGCTGGGCCCACTGAGTTACTCCTGCATTTTGTGTCCATCTTCAAATGACATCAAGCGCTCCAGACGGCTGTGCGGACGCATGAAGTCATGCACGACCTTCGCGGGACCATCGCGTAATTAGCGTGCCAAGGACACGCAAGTGGGACTCCACGAGTCAGACAGCATCTCTGGAGAAAAGGAACAGGTGACGTTTTGAGTCAAGACCCTTCTTCAAACCATGCCTTGTACATTAGCCTGTATCCGTCTAATGGATTCCTATCCATGTACCTGTCCAAACCTCGTTTACCTCTTCCAGAGATTTGTTATCGAGTTTACTCATCTGGGCAAGTGGATAGTGTTCCATCTCACTCCGGATTTGAGCCTTGCTGGCAGAAAGGCCTTGAAGTTTAACAAATTGGGTCACGCTGCAATATATACAAACTAACCCACCTGTGTAACCACAGTATATTTGTGGCTGTTCCATCAGACAACAAAGACTGTGCAGGAAGGACCTGCAGATGCTGGTTTAAACCAAAGATAGACACAAAATGCTGGAGTAACTCAGCGGGACAGGCAGTGTCTTTGAAGAGAACAAATGGGTAACTTTTTGGGTTGAGACCCTTCTTCAAACTACTCAGTGGTAACGTCACCCATATTTTATCTCCGGACAATGAAGACTTCCAGGCTAGTGCAGAACACGACAATAGTATTACCATTGAATGTTAATGGTCAGTTGATAGATTCGCTCTTTTTGGAGATGGTCATTGGCTGATGCCTGAATGTTTTCTGGATCATGTTGCATGCAGGCATGGCTACTTCATTTCAGTTTAGTTTTGTTTAGTTTAGAAATACAGAACGGAAACAGGCCCTTCGACCCACCAAGTCCACGCCGACCAGTGATCCCCGCACACTAACACCATCCTACACACTCTAGACACAATTTATAATTACACCAAGCCAATTAACCTACAAACCTGTACATCTTTGGAGTGTAGGAGAAAACTGGAGCCACCGGAGAAAACACACGTGGTCACAGGGAGAACGTACAGGCTCCATACAGACAGCTCCCACAGTCAGGATTGAACTTGGGTCTGTGGCTCTCTAAAGCAGCAACTCTACTGCTGCACCATTATGCTGCTCTTTATTGAAGAGTTGCAAATGGAATTGAACATTGCACAATCATCATCAATTTAAGAAACATTTATACAGGTACATGGATATAGGACAGGATTAGAGGGATATGGGCCAAATGCAGGCTGGTGGAACTAGTGTAGATAGGACATGTTGATCGGTGTAGGCGGGTTGAGCCGAAGGACCTGTTTCTATGCTGTATGACTAATTGGTACATAATATTATGTATTTTTATCTAATTACACAGGAGGCCAACATCTCTCTCTATAAAACAATCCCCTACATTCCAATTAAAACTCGAGCTACTCCATATCAGCCAAAAGATTCCCATCTTAATACTTTTTGGTGTTCTCCATGAAAGATTTCCTTAAAATCTTGAGACAACAAAATAAATCAAACTCTGACTAACAATCCAGGGGCTTGCCCTTTTTCCCTTTCTCAAAGCAAGTTGGCTGAAATGTATGCATCCTGGCTTCAAATTCCCAAGGTATTTTTGGTTTGACGTCATTAAGAGCTTCAATCTCATGACACAGAGTGGAACTTGGAATGTTTGGAGCATTCAACAAGAAAGAAGCAGTATAAACCAGTATGTGTGCTGCATTTAGTTCCCAAGGTGAACACGGCAGGCATCAACTAATTGGAATGGTCAACATTTTTTTTAACCGTAACTATAGGCAACTTAAACAAATTAAAGGCATTCATTATTTCAAGTCCAGAACCAATGCTAGGGACAGAGGTCCAGTCATTAAAAATATGTGGCTTGGCAGATCCTCAGATTTATTTCTGAATTTGTTAGTCCAATTAAAAATACAATTGGCCACTTTAAATTGAGGAACTATGTGCAATTCATAGACACAAAAAAGTTGGAGTGACTCAAGAGGGTCAGACAGCATCTCTGGAGAAAAGGAACATTTCGAGACCCTTCTTCAGACTGAGATTCAGGGGAAAGAGAAACAAGAGATATAGAAACATAGAAAAATAGGTGCAGGAGTAGGCTATACGGCGTTTCAAGCCAGCACCACCACTCAATATGATCATGGCTAATCATCCAAAATCAGTACCCGTTCCTGTTTTTTCCCATATCCTGCAATTTCTTCAGCCTTAAGAGCTAATTTTTCCTCCATCTAGCTTGTCCAATCCTTGAAGAATTATATGTGTCCCTATTAGATCCCCTCTCATTCTAAATTCCAGTGAATACAAGCCCAGTCGACCCATTCTTTCATATGTCAGTCCCGCCATCTCAGGAATAAACCTGGTGAACCTACGCTGCACTCCCTCTATAGCATTAATGTCCTTTCTCAAATTAGGTGGGGGGGGGGGGGGGGGAAGAAGCCCTTTTTTGCTTCTTCCCGCCCCCCCCCACCCCCTCCTACCATTCTGAAGAATGGTCTCGACCCGAAACGTTGCCTATTTCCTTCGCTTCTTAGATGCTGCCTCACCCGCTGAGTTTCTCGAGCATTTTTGTCTACCTTCGATTTTCCAGCATCTGCAGTTCCTTCTTAAACATGAGATTCAACAAGACTACTTTGAAACTAGTATGACGACTTGGGTGGGGGAGGGGCGGAGGAAGAGGGGATGCAAGGGTTACTTAAAGTTTGAGAAATCACTGTTCATACCGCTGGGATTCAGATTCAGATTCAGATTCAACTTTAATTGTCATTGTCAGTGTAAAGTACAGAGACAACGAAATGCAGTTAGCATCTCCCTGGAAGAGCGACATAGCATATGATTTGAATAAATATTTACATTAGCATATATACAGACATAGTGTTTTTCCTGTGGGAGGAGTGTCCGGGGGGGGGGGGTGGATGGGTGATTGGCAGTCACCGAGGTACATTGTTGAGTAGAGTGACAGCCGCCGGGAAGAAGCTGTTCCTGGACCTGCTGGTCCGGCAGCGGAGAGACCTGTAGCGCCTCCCGGATGGTAGGAGGGTAAACAGTCCATGGTTGGGGTGAGAGCAGTCCTTGGCGATGCTGAGCGCCCTCCGCAGTCAACGCTTGCTTTGGACAGACTGAATGGAGGGGAGCGAGGAACCGGTGATGCGTTGGGCAATTTTCACCACCCTCTGCAAGGCCTTCCGGTCGGAGACAGAGCAGTTGCCATACCATACTGTGATACAGTTGGTAAGGATGCTCTCGATGGTGCAGTGGTAGAAGTTCACCAGAATCTGAGGAGACGGATGGACCTTCTTCAGTCTCCTCATGCAAGCTGCCCAAGCGAAATATGTGGTGCTGTTCCTACAATTTGCAGTTGGCCTCACTCTGACAATGGAGGAGTCCCAGGACAGAAAGGTGAGCATAGGAAGGGGCATTAAGGTCTTTGGCAATCGGGAGTTCAGGTAGGCTCAGGCGGACTGAGCGAAAGTGTTCAGAGAAGCGATCGCCCAGTCTACGTTTGGTCTCGCCGTTCATTATCACCACCACTGTTAGACCTTTTAATGCAGTGCATCAGAATGCATGGTAGGTGATCTACCCTTGTGTGCTTTCAATTTGCAATATGTTTCCTACAAGAAACTGCACGTGCTGGAAATTTGAATATACGATTAAAAGCCTGTCTGAAAATTAAATTATATTGAAAAATGCAGGAAACAATCGGCATCATGGTGTAGCGGTGAAGCTGAAACTTTGCAGCTCTTACAGTGCCAGAGACCCGGGATCGATCCCGTCTACGGGTGCCGTCTATGTGGAGTTTGTACGTTCCACGTGACCGCGTGGGTTTTCTCCGAGATCTTCGGTTTCCTCCCAAACTCCAAAGACATATAGGTTTGTTACTTATTTGGTTTGGTATAAATGTAAAATTGTCCATGGTGTGTGTAGGATAATATTAATCTGCGGGATTTCTGGTTGGTGTGGACTCTGGGGGCCGATGGGCCTATTTCCACGCTGTATCTCTAAACTAAACCAAACTATAATCATGCAAAAAGAAACAGACAATGCTTCAGGTTTAAGAACCTTTGTTAGAAAAGGTCTTTGGCCTGAAATGCTAAATTAATTTCTCTTTTCACAAATGCTACCTGATCTGCTTAAGGGCCTGTCCCATTTACGCAACATTTTCGACGATTGCCGGCACCCGTCATAGGTCGCCGACAATGACCAACATGTTGAAAATTCAGCGGCGACCATAAAGACGCTACGACTCTTTGGGTGACTAGAAGACTACTCACGACCATACAGGTGACACCCTGGCGACATGTCGCGGGTTGAAGCCTGTAGGGTCGTGAGTAGTCACCCAAAGAGTGACATGATCCCGCTGGCGACATGAAACCTGTAATAACAAAGGAGTCAAAAAGTGATGGGGATAGGTCATTTCTATTTTCTGTTTTCTAGATAGACACAAAATGCTGCAAAATTAAATACTTAAAAGCCTGCCTGAAAATTAAATCAGGCAAAAAGCAGAGTCTAATGGCACATAGAAGAAATGGTCATTCATTCAACGCAATTTCGGATCAAGCGCCCCTTCTTCAATGGGGACCCATATTGGAAAGCTAGTGTTTCTCTTCTTTCAAAAACCATACTGCAACTATTATTATGTCACTCATAGCAGTCCTTCTCCCAGAATTTTCAGAAGATACATGCCTATCCACTGAGGAGAGGTTTTGATCACTGACTCCAGCAATTGGTGTCTATCTTCGGTTTAAACCAGCATCTGCAGTTCCTTCCTACACGATACATTTATTGTCCGAGGCATAATTAATTAACAAATTCAAAATTACAACCTAACATTTTTTTAATCAATCTCGACCATGAATTTATGAACTGCGTGCTTTTCTAACTACAATTAGAAACACATGCTGTTCTTACCATTATATTTGATGCAATGGGCCCAGGTACAGTGTCAGCTTGTTGGAGATGGAGATGTCTATTACAATTTATTACATAATGTCAGTGTAACCCGACATTATGTTCAATATGATGTTGTAGAACTAGGATTGAACACTCACAATGGAAACATCTTCAAAGGGGTAAGCTAGTTGAGAGTAAAATAGTCTTTTCCACACCAGTTCTTTCCTAACAAGTATTCTTTCCGAGAATTAATTAACAAATTCAAAATTACAACCTAACATTTTTTTAATCAATCTCGACCATGAATTTATGAACTGCGTGCTTTTCTAACTACAATTAGAAACACATGCTGTTCTTACCATTATATTTGATGCAATGGGCCCAGGTTGTTGGAGATGGAGGTGTCTATTACAATTTATTACATAATGTCAGTGTAACCCGACATTATGTTCAATATGATGTAGAACTAGGATTGAACACTCACAATGGAAACATCTTCAAAGGGGCAAGCTAGTTGAGAGTAAAATAGTCTTTCCACACCCTTAACAAGTATTCTTTTACAATTATTGAGACGTATATAATTTCCTTTGATAACTCCGCACCTTATTAGATATATTTATTCTCTATAAAATGTTGGAACTTTTAAACTCAAAATCCACATTAATTGTCGCAGCCATTTGTTGTCTAAAGAACCCAAGTTTCCTCAGACAACCCAGCTCCTTAAAAAGAATGGTCCATGCCATCATCAGACTGAAGGATATCGGGGATCAATACAAAATGCTGGGCTAACTCAGCGGGTCAGGCAACATCTCTGGAGAAAAGGAATTGGTACGTTTTGGGTGAGAATCCCTTCATCAGACTGAAAGATAGGGAAGACCAGAACAAAACAGGGCCGGCAACAGATGACGTAAGGTAGGGTGGAGTCCATAATGGCCCATTGTTGGTTGGGGACCAGAATATTGGGGACCAGGAAGAACATTGTAGAGACTGAAGATTAGAAGTTGGAAATTACTCTTTTCCTCACATCTCTGTCCAAATTGCTGAGTCCAGCCCAGCATTGAACCTAGGATCAGACTCCTATTCATTGACAACAGCCCTGTCTTCAATACCATTGTACCATCCAATATTTTCACCAAACTCGCAGAATTTGGTGTCAACACTCATCTCAGCAACTGGATCATCGACTTCCTGACCAACAGAACCCGATCAGTGAAGATAGGAGACAAATCATCATCCACGATAATCCTCAATACGAGGGCTCCGTAAGGATGCGTTCTCAGCCCCTTTTTTACTCCTTTTACACCCACGATTGTGCAGCCGTGTACAAATCTAATTCAATTTTCAAATTCGCAAACAACATCACAAATGTGGGCCATTGTTAACTGTGGGCTTGGTGAAAATGAGTCACAGACAATGAGACTCATCAAGACATCTTTGAAGCTAGTACAACTTGGGTGGGGGATGGATGGAGAGAGGTCAACCAGCAGGCACACAGAATCTGAAGCAGGGTCTCGACTACCTATTCACTCCTTCCACTTATGCCGTCTGATCCACTGAGTTCATCCAGCACCTTGTGTTTTGCTCAAGGTTCCCGGTTTTGCTCAAGATTGTTCCCGATGTTGGGGAAGTCCAGGACAAGGGGTCACAGCTTAAGGATAAGGGGGAAATCCTTTAAAATCGAGATGAGGAGAACTTTTTTCACACAGAGAGTGGTGAATCTCTGGAACTCTCTGCCACAGAGGGTAGTTGAGGCCAGTTCATTGGCTATATTTAAGAGGGAGTTAGATGTGGCCCTTGTGGCTAAGGGGATCAGAGGGTATGGAGAGAAGGCAGGTACGGGATACTGAGTTGGATGATCAGCCATGATCATATTGAATGGCGGTGCAGGCTCGAAGGGCCGAATGGCCTACTCCTGCACCTAATTTCTATGTTTCTATGTTCCAACATCTTGAGTTCCCCATGTCTCCAGTGGGTACACAGATGTTGTTTTGCAAGAATGTAGCATGTGACTAACGTGTAACAAATTGCACATACACTCTATATTGTGGAATTGAAGGGTAGAGCACACTCTGGGATTGTCCCAGGGCTTCTCCCACGCTCTGTTGGCAAAGATGACTAATCGACCCAAGTCATACCAGAGTCTGGGACTTCAGACTTCTTGTTTGAAGTTCCCTCCAACAACATCAGTCAACATCAATGACAAAGTCAACAACAGGATAGTAAGACACAGCTCTGTTTTTGACAGACTGAAAAGTAGTGTGGGAACAAAGAGAAATCAGCCTAAAGACCAGTGGTTCAATGGTGCTTTATTGTCACAAGTGTGAAGTGCAAACTCATACCACCAAGGGCACCGCATGATTGGCAGCCACGCCAACAGTCTTTTTTCCTCTATTTTTTGTTATTTTTATTGTATTTAAAAAAGTTTGTATCACCATACCCCCCCTGATCAGCACTTGTACAGAAATAGTCCACTGAGCCCGCATGCAAGAGGCACCATGTTTGGGATCTATTTTCCACTTCCAATCCACGCTCCAGATGTTTAGAGCAGTGGCCGATGAAGGCAAGCCCTGGGTTGCTGCTGGGCCTTCGCCAATTCCTTCCCTTGGTCAACCAGCAACCGATGTCCTCTCCTCGCTTGCCCACCTTTGTTCCCCAGGGGAACCAACGTGACGGTGTAGCATGCCCACCTCCCATGCTTGTGGAAAGTGTATGGCAGAAATGCCATCAAGATTAACCATTTCACATGACCTGTCTGTGCAGAATACTTCACATCAAGTGGAAAGTCAGGATTCCAGATAAAGCCAGCAAGTCGGAGAGTCATACAGCTCTTTGGCCCAACTTGTTCATACAGCCCAAGATGCCCCATCTGTGCAAGCCCCACCTACCCACATTTGTCTCATATCCCACTAAATCTTTCTTAACCATGTACTTTAAAAAAAATACTTTTTTAATGTTGCCAGAGTACCTACCTCAACTACTTCCTCTGGCAGCTGTTCCATACACCAACCACCCTTTGTGTAAAAAGGTTATTCCTCGCATTCCTTTTAAATCGCACCCTCCTCACCATAAACCCTTGTCCCCTACTCTGGGCAAAAGACTGCATTTACCCGATCTATTCCTCTCATGGTTTTATACACCTCCACAAGATCTCCCCTCATCCTCCAGTGCTCCAAGGAATAAAGTTCAAGTCTGCTCTACCTCTCCCTACAGCTCAGGACCTTTGAGTCAACATCAATGACGACCTGGCAACATCCTTGTAAATCTTCTCTGCACCCTTTCCAGCATCTTTACCATAATGTGGTGACCAAAATTGAACACAATACTCTAAATGTGGCCTCACCAACGTCTCTGCAGCGTGACTTCCCAACTTCTGTACTCGGATACAGATAATGTACTTAAAATAGTGCTGTTTGACTGAATTGGAAAATAATGGCTTTTCCTGCTATTTAGCTCACAAACCCATGGCCTAGATTACATGTTCCAGTCCAAATAAAAGCATCAACTTCTGATGGAGCTGCTCCTGCATTTCAGCCCAATCCACCAGTTTTTCACCATCAGTATCTGCGCTCTCACATTGCTAATGCAATGATGCAGTCTAAACACATCCAACACAATCATTCTAATTCAGCAAACAAAATACCCAAATTAGTTTGATTCAGGACATGTCACTTAAGAATTACATTCAAACTGGGGCCTTCAAAAATTAAAATGTAACTATAAAAGTCATTTGCTTCAACAAAAAATACATCCTCAAACTATTTTCTCTATTACTTATTCCGTCACCAAACACAGCACTTTGTCATTAGAGATTTCAGTTTATGTGATCGTGATCTGTTTGAAAGAGCTTATTTTATTGTACCTTCTATTTCAGTCTGGATGGTTCAATGATATCCACCAAAAGAACATTTGATATTTAACGTTGTTTATAAGAGCAGTTAGCTGACCATTTTTTTCCACAAAACAGCATTTATTTTTGACTATAACATGCCAAACACTTTTTTCCAGTTTTTAAACTTATTGGATACTCAATGCAGGATGCATCACTCCCTCATAAAGACAGCAAAGTTTACTCCAGCTCACCACAAGGAACAGTTGTTCTGTATTTAAAGTCAGCACAGCTTATTTGTTGTTATCAGAATTAGCAAAACATTGATCTCACAAAAAAAGAATAGAGATCTTCAGCATCCGATGCTCATTGCACAGTTCGAAATGAAGCTGGGCAGTTCTTTGCTGGGGCTAACATTGTTTTACATTTGCTTGTTTGAACTCCTAACCATTTTGTTCCCCAGAACTCATGTTGATGACTTTAGGGGTTGCAGATTAACAACACTAATCTCCTTTCTTCATCATAGCAATTTGATAAATCTTGTTGGCAGTTTCCAGTAAAGGAATCTGTCTTCAGAACAAGAGAGCCAATTCTGTTGATGAATTAAATAGTGCTAATGTAAATATGTGTATGTTTTGATTCTACTTTAAAAAGTTACTTTGGAGACCAACATTTTAGCATCTAAGGAGAGAAAAATACATCATTTTTCCTAAATGCACTTTGAGTGATTTATGGGGAACAAGATAAAACAGCACCACCTAGTGCAACCAATAGATAATTGCTATTTGTCAATATTGTCAGTGAACAAAGAAATCCCTAATAAAAGCATCTGCTAATCTGTTGATATTGTTTCTCATTCAAAAGTTATGGGTTCAAGGCCCACAGAATTGAGCACAAATAAATCGAGAATCACATACCTGTGTAGTACTGAGGAGCACATGATTTTGGTGAAGCCACCTTTGGCATGCAATATTAAACGTAAAGACAACCACCAAGTCTACAGGACTAGGGAACCAGAAATCCTTGATGAATGTTTGAATAAGCATCCTAATACTGAAAAATTAATAGCTTATATTTATAACACCCTCCTAAACAATGAGGTACCACCGACGGAACCATATAGACACACATGGGAAAATGAATTAGGTCATCCTATAACGAAAGATATTTGGGACGAATGTTTACAACATATACATCAATGTTCGTTAAATGCCAGACATGCTTTAATACAATTTAAAGTCTTACATAGATTACACTACTCTAAAATAAAACTAAATAGAATCTTCCCACAAATCTCTCCTATTTGTGATAAATGTCTACATCTAGAGCAGTGGTTCCCAACGTGGGGCGTACGCCCCACAGGGGGGCAATTTGATTTTTAAGGGGGGCAATTGAGCGCGACTGAGGTCTGGGTCCAAATTTTCGATTTTTATTTTTTAGGATTTTCCATCAGGTAAACATATGTAGTTTATGTTTCAGATGTTATTTTGAGTAAATAATTTTTTTGGGGGTAAAAAAGGTCTTTATTGGGTAGTTATTACAACCAAGGTATTGGCATTTTAAGCTTCTTCAGCTGAAACGGAGTTCACTTTTTAAATGATAAGAATTATATATTACCACAAGGGGGGGGGGGGGCATCAGGATTTTAGAGGTGATTTGGTGGGGCATGACCAAAAAAAGGTTGGGAACCACTGGTATAGAGGCTAATTTAACACATTGTTTGCAAATTGTATAAAAATTAAACATTTCTGGACTGATATTTTTGAAATAATTTCTGAAGTTATTAATACAAAACTGGATCCAAACTCAAAATTAACAATACTTGGAATATCAGAACAAATTTAACACTCACAATAAGCCAAAGATAATTTCCTCGACTACAGTATAATAACCAGGAAAAAATTAATATTAAAACTTTGGAAAGGCCCTATAGCACAATTAAAATGTGGATTGTGGAAATGTCGGAGACCCTACACTTAGAAAGAATTAGACTTGTCTTAATGGACAAACAAGAACTTTTTGATAAAATATGGGCTCCATTCATTAATTATCTGACGGGATAGATTGGCCCAGCACGAAAACCCAACTGAAACTTGAACTCAGGATTAGATGAAAAGTCATACTTTATAATCTACGAACCTATCTCCAATGACGTATTATAAGTAATCCATTCCACCTTTTCTGTTTTTTTGATATTTGTAACTCTTTATTCTCTCTTTCTCTCTTTTTCTATATAAAAAAAACACTAGAAGCAGAAGTAATCGACAATTGAAAATTTTAATAATGTATGACTGATGTATATGAAAAGTTTTTTTACTATAATATGTAACTATACTTTATAATATGTCTACTTCTAATAAAAATATTATTTAAAAAAAAAAAAAAGAAAGAACGACTGGCCGACAGCCAAAGGCTGAGAGGATTGCCAGTGGTGACAGGGAAAATGCTGCCGTACAAGGACACAGGTTTGTCATCATGGAGCCATTGCCACTTCTCGGCAAATCAAGTGATCTGTTGAGGACAGATTGCTGGATCATTGTCACACCCTTCCAGCCCCTTTGAACAACGGCATCCACAGCCAAGAGGGCAACAGAGGTCACAGGAAACCTGAGATCTGAGCTTCCCCTGCAGCAGTCAGCGACTGGGTGGTTTCTCTTTGTGTTGAAATGGAACTCGACACATCAGCCATCTGGAATCGCATTGTGGCGAAATCCACCTGTGCTCTTGGAGTTACTCATCAAAGATGGACTCTAAGTTCTGTCCAATGGCTCATGGAATTAATGAACTAGATGCCTTCATGTTTCTAAACATTACACTCACGCATTCAGGCAGTCCATTAAGCACTGCACTCAGCGGTAAGTTGCCCCATTTAGGTCCTCATCTGAATCCTCTGCAGTAGAACTTACAAACACCTTTGCTCTCCAGGGCTCTGGTACCTGCACTGCCCTTCTACCTATAGACCATGCACCTAGATCCACCATAACCAAAAAGGGCCCCTAAGTAAGTACTGCCATTATCTCAGCCTTTGTCTGTAAAGGTCAAATCAAGTGCCAACGTTCCCTCATCTTCCGTGTCTACTTCCTTCCACCACTAAAGAAACATGGATGGGACTGTAGTGAAGGGAAGAGTTGCATACTTGTATCGTCCACCGTTGCAAAGCAGATGATATTCTGGGAATATGATGAGGAGGAGTAAATAGGAGGATACAGTCACCGTTAACTGCTGCTGCAGGATAACAGCTTATCTGGCTTAAACGTGAAGTACATATTCCAAAGAAAGCATTGAGGCTTTCAGTTCTATAAAGTTTCTTCATCAGATAATCAAAGCAATAATTTAGAAATGGACCTCATTTGTTAAATTCCAGGCGGTGGAGAGTTAGCAGCTTAATTTGCCCAGGTGTTAATTATGCAACTCCTTCCTTCCCACTCTTTCATAACAAGAGAAGTTCTTAACATTGATAATAGGAGCAAAGAGGTCCTTCTTCAATTGTACTAGTGAGACCTCACCTGGAGTATTGTGTGCAGTTTTGGTCCCCTAATTTGAGGAAGGACATTCTTGCTATTGAGGGAGTGCAGCGTAGCTTTTCAAGGTTAATTCCCGGGATGGCAGGACTGTCATACGCTGAGAGAATGGAGCAGCTGGGCTTGTACACTCTGGAATTTAGAAGGATGAGAGGGATTCTTATTGAAACATATAAGATTATTAAGGATTTGGACACGCTAGAGGCAGGAAACACGTTCCCAATGTTGGGGGAGTCCAGAGCCAAGGGCCACTGTTTGAGAATAGGGGGTAAGATAGGACTCTTAAAGATAGCTGAGTCAGGGGATATGGGGAGAAGGCAGGAACGAGGTACTAATTGGGGATGATCAGCCATGATCATATTGAATGGCGGTGCTGGCTCAAAGGGCCGAATGGCGTACTCCTGCACCTATTGTCTATTGTCTATTAATACCTTGGATGCCCTGTCCTGGACCCAACGCGTTGATGTAATCATGAAGAAAGCGTGCCAGTACTTTCTTAGATGTCTAAAGAGATTTGGCCTGTCACCAAATCAACAAACTTCTACAGAGGCAATGTACAAAATATCCTGACTGGTTGCAACATGGCCTGATATGACAATTCCAATAGACAGGAAGGCAAGAGGCAGCATAGAGTGGTGGACTCAGCCATCACAGACACAGCTCTCACCATCATCAAAAGCATCTACATGAGGTCATAAGGTCATAAGTGACAGGAGCAGAAATAGGCCATTCGGCCCATCAAGTCTATTCTGCCATTCAATCATGGCTGTTGTATCTCTCCCTCCTAACCCCATTCTCCTGCCTTCTCCCCATAACCTCCGACACCCGTTCTAATGAAGAATCTATCTTGGCCTTAAAAATATTCATTGACTTGGCCTCCACAGCCGACTGTGACAATGAATGCCATAGATTCACCACCCTCTGCCAAAATAAATTTCTCCTCATCTCCTTCCTAAAAGAACAAACGTCCTTTAATTCTGAGGCTATGACCTCCAGTCCAGGACTCTCCCACTGGTGGAAACATCCTCTCCACATCCACTCTATCCAAGCCTTTCACTATTCTGTCAGCTTCATCTCTCTCCCCACCCACCCCCATCTGTCTGAAAAAGGGTCCTGAACTGAAACAACATCTGTCCATTCCCTCCATTCCCTTCTGCTGCCTGGCCTGCTGAGTCCCTCCAGCACTTTAACTCAAACATTCTGGTTGCTTTCATCTTTGCTAGTGTTCTTCATAATTTGTAACCTATATAGCAAGAGAGGCCACGCTCATAGAGGCAGGTTTAAACAGCTGTCAGTAGTGTGACAGTGTCATTGTGTATTGGAAGGGACTGCAAATGCTACTTTATACCGAAGATAAACACAAAGTGCTGGAGTAACTCAGCGGGTCAGGCAACGTATCTGGGGAAAAGGGGTGGGTTGGGTCCCGACCACGAAACGTCACCCAGCCTTCTTCTCCAGAGATGCTGCCTGACCCACTGAGTTACTCCAGCACACTGTGTCCATTGTCAGTACCATTAGCTCAAAGCAGAAAACATCTTGTAGGATGACTGGTTATGTTTCTGACTGAATGTCACAAAAGCAGGACTGGTAAGCCAAATTAAAATAGGAGAACTGCACAAATCCCTGAATAGCTCATAACCGGGGCAACTAGTCACTGAAACACAACATCATGAACACAAAAACCGCTAAAAAAGTGTCAGCACTTAACTAAATGGTCTCAGACAAAATGGATTCAATACCCACAGAAAGCATCCCGACCCCCCACCCAGCTAGCTCTCACTGCCCAGCGAAACAAAAACAAAAGACAAACCCTGAGCTCAATCACATTCAGTCATTAAAATAAAGAATAAATCCTTCAAAATGTGTGCCTGAAAGGTTTTATCTTTCAAGAGCTTATTTGCACTTCAAAAGTTTGCCCCCCCCCCCCACCAAACCTCAAACAAACTCTTAACGTAAACCTTGCGATTGGTAAATTTAAATAACGAGGAGGAGATAAGTGGTGATTTATGTGCCAGTTTATTTCCTTTCTTCCTCTGGATGAATTGCCAAGTTTGTAAGCAATACTTCATCAAACTGTTCACTCTTGAGATCTAAGGCTCCGGAAACACTCGGACCTTGAACAACTCCCGTTTTTAATCTTCACTCACATGTCACCCTTCAAGTCGATGGTTGACTGAATGGCCATGTGACTTCTAACTCTTCGACCTGTATCCACAGTCTAAACAAGAGCATGTGTTTAAGTGCTTCTGCAGGTCCGCATGCCCCATGGTCAAAAACAATCAAATGTCAAAAGCATTTGCTATAACAGCCTCAGTTAATTTACATTTTCTTTTCATTTCCCTTACGAACTTAACATCACACCCCAAGTTTCAACATATGCCTGAAATCAAATTGATCCCTTTTGTTGGGTTAATTTTGAAACTTAACTCTAAATAAATCTACAGACACTTTTCTTAGCATGCATTTTAGAACATAGTTTAAAATCTAGTTGAGTGCAATCAACTACAAAAATTATTATCCTGGACCAAAATTAGTCATATAGAAATGACCACAACAGATAAATGTGTTTCATTTCATGGGCACTTTGATCAGGAAACCAAGTAGTATTTTTGATCATTGGCATTATTGTTATATTTAGTAAGTTTTTCCCTTGTCTTCCAGTGTCAACTCATTGAAACCAAAGCAAACGGTTTGCCTCTATGGAAAAGAAGAGTGTTTTATTCGCTGTTGTGAACCTGTTCAACATCTTACCGATTACAAAAAAAGTACAAGCTGTATTTGAATTATTTTCTGGACTTTAAACATTAAATGAAAACAAACAAAAATATCCAGCCTAGTCATTAGTAATCAGGGTGGTAGACTACAACCCATGCTGTGCACACCACATTATTGAGAATTCCAGATGACTCAAGGAAAAAAAACCAGCTGAACCAAAGTTGAGAGTCAACATTCCAATTGAATGCCATTGCTGCAGTTTGATAATTAGGGACAGTAGTGTATGTTGGGCTGGTTTATTCACAGGAAGACAGCTGAAGAGATATCATAAGATACAGGCTAGAAACTCTATCATGCCTGACATTTATGCATTTTCAAAATGTGCAGGAAGGAACAGCAGATGCTAGTTTACAGCAAAGATAGACACCAAAACTGTAGCTTTATATGCACATTCAATACAGCTTTTGGAAAACTGTTTGAAAAGCTCTTTCATGGGCTTACCACGAACACAATTTTGTTTCTCAATTCTCTGTGCAACTAATACATGAACATTTAGAACCAACTGAATTTTTTCTCTCCTGAGATGCTGTCTGACCCGCTGAGTTACTCCAGCTTTTTGTGTCTATCGACTAAAATTGAACACTGGCTCCCAAACATTTGCTTGGAAGCCCCTCCTGTGAATTTCTTGAATGCATGAATAACCCTCAAGAAGGACTGGGCCATTCACGTCCTTTACTGGAGCTAAGGGTGGCTGACAGAGGTTTTCCAACCGGACTTTCAGAGGGACCCGAAGCAGCCCCACCCGAATAACAGCCCAGTGTCAGAGACCCAGCCAGCCCCGAGTCAGAGATGTCGCCAAACGGAAAGCGGAGATTCAGATCCTGGAGGAGGAGAACGACCAGCGACCAGCACCTGCTGTAAGTCCCCATCGCACTGACAATTCGAGCTACTACTCCTCGGGTCCCCTTCGCTGGCTCCTCCTCCCCCCCCCCCCCTCCCCCATGGCTCTTTCCCCGTCTTTTCTCCAAGCTCACTCCCCCCCCCCCCTCACACACCCCCCCCCCCACAACACACCTCTGTCTCCACACAACCCTGCCCACCCCGCACAACACACAAACCGTCCCACACACCTCCCCGCCCACACACCCCCCCCCATACACCCCGCCTCCACATCCCTCCTCCCTCCCTCCCACACTCCGCCTACCACACACTACACACCCCACCCCCTGCCACAGCCCCCTCCCCCACACCCCCCCCCCACACACCACCTTCTCCACCCCCCTCCTACACCTCCCTGTCCACACACACCCCTCTTCCGCTCCCACCCCACCCCGCCACATACCCCACCTTTCCCCCCTTCCCCTCCTCGTCTCCCACACATGAAGAGGAGCAAGTGCTCGGGGATGAGAGGAAATAAGCCGCGTCTGCGCAGTTAGGGGGCTATGGGTGAGTGGTGGAATATTGCGTTGGGGGAACGGGTTGCGTTGGGGGAACGGGTGAGTGGTGGAATATTGCATTGGGGGAAGGAATTGCGTTGGGGGACCAGGCCTCCCATGTGACTGGGACCCAAAGGATCCCATTTAGTATAGTATCCATTAAAAGCTTACTCCCAAGACGGGTGTTTCCTCGTTATCTCCAACCACTTCCTGATAAACCCCTCACTCCAGCAAACTGATGTAAAAATGCCACCCATGAAAACTGGCCCGACCTGATCAGTCTGAAGAAGGGTCTCAACCCGACACATCACCCATTCCTTCACTCCAGAGATGCTGCCTGTCCCGCTGAGTTACTCCAGCATTTTGTGTTTACCCTGATCCTAGAGAATTCAACTTCCCAGGCCTCTCTTCCGCGTAATACCCCCCAAACCTGTGACCCGTATTCTCCGCTATCAGCTACCTGGGATGTACGGGGAGTAGAAGGGTCTTTAAGCCTTATGCACAATTCGATACGCGTGGTGGTCCCTCAAAAACATTTATTAGCCACCATCCAACACTTCACCAGGCAAATTTCAGACGTTGAATTGACAATTGATTTTTGTCGTACATTAACTTGTCATTTATACAGCACTTTAAGAGATTCAGATAGTTAAGAATCCTGTACTGCTTGAAATTGACAATGCAAAGCATTTGTCATGGGCACAAAATGACTTAAAAGTAAATCTTAGACACTATGATGAAATGGTGTCAGAATCAGGCTTGCACTATTACGTTTATAAAATATGAAAATATGTCTTTCATGTTATTCAGATAAGTCTGTCGCAACCCAATCCTAAGATGTTTTTGTAAACAATACAGAAACGCATTTCACAAAGTGAACACTTTCTTTGATTAAATTAATAAAATTAACTTACCCGCACAAAAAAAGAGAATATGAATTGAATCTTTTTATTTTAAAAATATACAAATTTAAATGTTTACTTTCTATATATTTTTTAAACTACGAGCTCAATGTACAAAACTTCCTTAATTTTATGCTCTTCATTTCCCACAGCCATTCAGCCCCTCATAGTTTTAGTTCTAGATTTACAGGGTGGAAACAGACCCTTCGGCCCACCTAGTCCACACCGACCAATGATCCCCGTACATTAGCGCCATCCTACATATTAGGGATAATTTACAAATTTTACCAAAGGCAATTAATCTACAAACCTAAACATCTTTATAGCGTGGAGAAAACCGGAACACCCGGAAAAAATCCACGTGGTCTCGGGAAGAATGTACAATCTCCATACAGACAGCACCCGTAGTCAGGATCAAAACCCTGCCGCTTATATAGCAGCAACGCTACCGATGTGCCACTGTGCCGCCCAACATGCCTCTTGCTTGTAAATTCCAAGATTTAAATGAGTTGCAATGTACAGGGATACCAAGCACAGAGCTACATACATTAGAATTATATCTACTATAAATTCAAATTCACACATGCACTGACTACACCGCCCAACACGGACTTCCATCTGTATATATGTATATATGTATGTAGCGCCGCAGAATTTGTGCACCTATTCCCCCTCCCCCCCCCCATCTCCCTTCTGTTTTTTGTTTTTTCTGTTTCTTGTTTTTTGTGCTAAATTGTATGTATGCACTGAGTACGAGCAGCTTTCAGTTTCACTGTACATGTATAGTGACAATAAATGGCATATCATATCATAGATGCTTTTACTAGTTATCAATCGACATCTAACAGAATAACCTGAAGTTACTTTAAAGATAAAGTTAACTAAAGTTTGGTTAACAGTTAAAAACATCTATAGTTTTTAGTCTGATGTGCATTTGGCTACTCTAAACCAAGTTAACTATATGGCATATTTTCAAGCTCAAAGGTTTTTTTTTTTACAAACACAAAATTTCAGTCAATGTAGGCCACCAGCCACGTGTTATTTAGATAACCTATTAACTACCGGCTACTTTTGTCACCAGTGGTTTAATCTCTGAAACGCAGCAATCAAGAGGCACAAAGTTTAAAAGTAAGGTCAGGATGACCTTGTAAAGTCCATCATGTTCTTGATATTTACACAGACCCAGTTTGGTCTGGTGAATCATAGGAGCTTTGGGCTAAGCATTTGTGCAGGAGTAATAGCTAAGGTATCAGCTTCGCTGTGATAGGCCACAGATCTATTTGGCAGTGTGAAATATTTCACAAATACATAAATAGCATTCTTGGAAAAATGATGGTTTTGTAATTTATCCAAAGCGGAAGAGTTTTTGGATCTGAAGCATATACGTAACGTGGAAGCGGTGAATGGAAAGAATGAAATGGATTTTGATATGAACCTCTCCTTAGCGATTTAGATTCAGAATAAATAAAACTGTATAGAAATAAATAATAAAGATAGGAGGTAGTTATTTTAGTTCAGTTTAGTTTAGAGATACAGCTTTAAACAGGCCCTTTGGCCCACCGAGTCCATACCGACCAGCCGCACCCTAACACTACCCTACACACACCAGGAACAATTTACAATTTTACCAAGCCAATTAGCCTGCAAACCGGTACGACTTTGGAGTGCGAGGCGAAACCGGAGCACCCGGAGAAAACCCATGCATGTCACGGGGAGAATGTACAAACCTCCGTGCAGAGAAGCACTCATGGTCAGGATCGAACCAGGGTCTCCGGTACTCGAAGGCAGCAACTCTACCGCTAATAGTGGTATATTAATCAAGTGAGTTGAGTGATGGCTGGGTCTCCGCATGCACTCCCTGACACCATGCGGGAAGCCAGAGCTATTTTCTGGCAGCTCTCACTGTGGGGGTTGGGGTAGTTGAGTGAAGTGGAATCTGGATGCTCTTTTACAGAGCTGAGTCGGGTGATTATTGTGGAGTTGGTGGAGGCTGTTGGTGGGAGGGAGAGGGACTGAAGATTTATGAGGCATCAGATTCAGATGTAGATGAGATTCAGATTAGTTTATTGTCATATACACCAGGGTGCAATGAAATTCCTTGTTCACATGAAGGGCCCAGAGTAAACAGTGTGGACGCAGTAATAATAAACACAACAATAAATACAACGACAAGTGCAAAAAAATCTGAATGGTGCAAAGATTGTAGTGCAATCTGAAGTAGTGCAAAAAAAAAACCAAAGGACAGTAACAAAATAACCGAGCAAGGTAGAATTAAGAGTATGAGTATGTGACAGCACCTCCGTGATGGAGGGTCAAAGAGTTGATTAGTTCTTGAACATCTCCTGGCTTTACAAATATTAGCAGCAAGGCATCAAAATACACCGTTAACTTTCTAAAATGGCCCTTATTTTTTTTCCTCCTTTAACCTAAACCTACCTGTTTGATCAAGCTTTTGGTCACCTACCCTAATATCTTCTTCTGCGACTTGGTATCAATCTTTTTTTGATACCCCTCCTGAAAGATGTTCAATAACATTTAATCATGTTAAAGGTACTATATAAATACATGTTGTTGCTGTAAATGCTTTTGGAGATGGCTGAAATAATGGACCTGTTTGTACTCGGTCTTGCTGGACTCAAGGACTTGCTATCTGTAGTAAATTACAAAGGTCTAGCCGTACGGAATTTGTACGTTCTCCCCATGACAACATGGGTTTTGTCCAAGATCTTCGGTTTCCTCCCACACCCCAAAGATGTATAGGTTGGTAAGTAAATTGACTTGGCAAATGTAAAAATTGTCCCTGGTGTGTGTAGGATAGTGTTAATATGCGGGGATCACTGGAAGGTGTGGGCCTGATGGGCCAAAGGGTCTGTTTCCACGCTGTATCTCTAAACTAAAGTAAACATTGGTGGTTTTTGGCAGCTGATAACTGTAGCAGTAATTCATGATTGTTTTCAAATTCTTCTCACATTCAGATACATTTGAAAATATCTCAGATACATTTCAATAACATTAACTTAAAAAATGCCCATTTAAAAACTCTAAAATCCTAGAAATTATTTCAATACTAATATGTGTATTTTTAAAACAACGAATATACACTCGCATTCTTCCCCCTGCTCCTGTCAGGCAGAAGTTACAGAAGCTTGAAAGTACGCTTCACCTGGCTCAGGAAAACTGTTTCTTCCTCTGTTATTAGGCTTTTGAATTTTTCCTTCAACAAGATAAGTTACTGCCCAATTCAACTCTACCCCTTAGCGGACAATGGGCTCTGTCTCTGATAAGTGGGCACTACAATCCTGAGAATTATTTTCTGCACTGTATCTATCCCTTTGTTTTATCTATGGTACGAGTTTGACTTGATTGTTCTGTATGTACAGTATTATCTGATTTGATTGGATAACATGCAAAACAAAGCTTTTCATTGTACCTCGATACACATGACAATAATAAACCTAAACTTGAGGTCGGCAACCCAAATCAAATCAATGACGTGCTGCTTACACATGAAGCTGAGTGGCAGATACAAGTTGCATCTGGAACTCAGTCCTTTGTGCTTGTGCTCCAATGCCAGATCCAGTTGCAGTCCAACTGCAAAGCACGAGGTCATGTGTGCCGGCATATGACCTTCTGGCTTGCCACGGTTTCCGCAGTTTAATGGACAGGCAAGATGCCAGAGACAAAGTGATCCGCAAGGAGGTGGTTCTCCAGATTCAAGAATGCTTGCACCCAATCAACTTCACACACCATTTGTTAAAGCCGCTCTCTATAGTCAGTAACAATGATGGATGATTAGAGTGCCAATGGCTGGAGAAAAATCACATCATGGTTTCAGAAGCAGCCCAGGACTGAGAGAGAGATGGTGGAAACAAGGAACTACATATGCTCATTTGCACAATAGGACACAAACTGCTGAGATACTTAAGAGAGATACTTAACCGATGTCCATTTCAGAACAGTAAAACATTCAAGGGAAGCTCAAATTTTTTTTTATTAAGCGGAACACAGTGGCTAATAAGTGAAAGGATTTTTAAGTCAAACTTAAAACTGTATTTTATAGACTGCCAAAAATCACTCCATAACATTTGTGAGAATGGTGTGACAGCAAACTCTTCACGTTTCTCAAAGAGGTGTGAAAGACAATAAACTTACTAGAATTTACAAGGAGTAAGCAAATTGCTCTGAGAAAAAGTCAGACTATACGTGGCAGCCAAAGACAATGAAAAAGCAGATCGACAGACACTGCCTCCAGACTTCCACCCACAAATATTGCTAAGATTTGAAAAATCACTCCCTCAACTTTATTAGGATAAAACCTCAAAGACTATGTGGTTCAAAATCAGCTCATGTTGCCTCCTGCCAGGCTGTTATTTAAGAAGAAAGTTAGGCAAAGTTTATATGATCACGTGTGACTTGTAAAATAGCCGAATAAGCTTGCCTGTGGTTATGTAATATGAAACCCTTGCTCAGGTTCAGATTATTGTTGTATAAAATTTGTGGTTTCCATGAAACTTGTGGAGTAAACAATAAGAGCACAAATACAACAACAAATACAAAAACAACAGAATTGTAGTGCACATTTAAAAGTACAAAAATATTAAAGTGAACTAATGAAATAACCCAATGAAATAGAGCGACACAGTAATTCTTTCTACTTGCGTGACCAAAATGTAATTTTGTTTTTAACTCGTCAGTAAAAGATGCTGAGAATAGACATAAAGTGCTGGAGTAATTCAACGGGTGAGGCAGTAATTAATTCTGAGACTATGACCTCTGGTCCTAGGCTCCCCCACCAGTGGAAACATCCTTTCCACATCCATTCTATGCCATTCATTATTCTGTAAGTTTCAATGAGGTCAGGCAGTATTCCTGCAAAACGTGGGAAAAACTAAGGAGATGGTGGTTGACTTCAGGAGGGCGGGGAAACAACACCATACACCTCTGCACATCGACGGAGCTGATGTGGAAAGGGTCAGCAGCATGAAGTTCTTAGGACTACATCTGTCTGATGACCTGACGTCCACGGCCAACACCACAGCTCTGGTCAAGAGAGCCCAGCAGCGACTTCACCCTCTCCGAAGACTACGTAAAGCAGGCCTCAAACTTAAAACACATAGACTACCAACTTTTTCCATAGGGGGACTGTCGAGAGCACACTGAAATACGGCATCACGTTTCTCAGCTGCAAGGCGTACGAAAGACAATAAACTGGACAGGATAGTGAATTTACAAGGAGTAGGCATTATTGGTGCTCCACTGAGAAAAGTCACACTATACAGGAAGAGAAAGACATCAACAAGCAGATCGACATCACTGCAAGACCCTTACCACCCATTGCTGACATTTGAAAAATCACTCCCTCCTTTATCTGGGAAGAGGTACAGGAGCATTAGCTTCAAAACCAGCAGGATGCTCCTCAGCTTTATTCCCACAGGCTATAAGACTGTTAAATGGACTTTGCCCCCTGCCAAGTATCGCGCACAAACCCCCACACTGCAGCAGAGCCACTGTTGTGCCGCTGCCGGTCGGAACGGCTGTTGAATGTTTAGTAGAGTGTTAAATTTGTTCATGACATGTATTTTTTATTTTCATTTCTATTTATTTTTTTTCATGCACACTGAACATACTGGCACAAGCACACGTTTTTTTTGTTTCAGAATTGTATGCGATACTCAGGAAATGACAATAAAGTGATACAATACAATACCCAATACAATAAAGATGTAAACAGTAATTCTTTCTACTGGTCCACTATGAGCAAATTTGTAATTCATATTTAAGGAAGTAAAAGGTTCTGGAGAGGGTCACAAAGATTGCAGATTAGATTCAACGGGTAATTGCATTGTCAGTTACAGTACAGAGACAATGACCTGCAGTCCTAGCATCTCCCTGGAAGAGCGAAAGATCTGATTTCAATAAATAAATCTATGCCATTCATGCATTCTGTCACAGTGTTTTTTGAGGTGTGGCAGTATTCCTGGGGGGGGGGGGGGGGGATGTAAAATACATAACAGGTCACCGAGGTACATTGTTGAGTAGTGTGACAGCCGCAGGGAAGAAGCTGTTCCTGGACCTGCTGGTCCGGCAACGGAGAGACCTGTAGCGCCTCCCGGATGGTAGGAGGGTAAACAGTCCATGGTTGGAGTGAGAGCAGTCCTTGGCGATGTTGAGCGCCATTCACAGACAACGCTTGCTTTGGACAGAATCAATGGAGGGGAGCGAGGAACCGGTGATGCATTGGGCAATTTTCACCACCCCCTGCAGTGCTTTCCGGTCGGAGACAGAGCAGTTGCCATACCATACTGTGATACAGTTGGTAAGGATGCTCTCGATGGTGCAGCAGTAGAAGTTCACCAGGATCTGGGGAGACAGATGGACCTTCTTCAGTCTCCTCAGGAAGAAGAGACGCTGGTGAGCCTTCTTGCCAGAGTTGAGGTATTGTGGGTCCAAGAGAGGTCATCGGAGATGTTGACCCCCAGGAACCTGAAGCTGGAAACACGTTCCACCTCCGTCCCATTGATGTGGATGGGGGTGTGCGTGCTGCCCCTAGACTTCCTGAAGTCTACAATGAGCTCCTTGGTCTTCTTGGAGTTAAGGGCCAGGTTGTTGTCAGCGCACCATGCTGCTAAGTGCTGGACCTCCTCCCTGTAGGCCAACTCATCGTTGTTGCTGATGAGCCCAATCACCGTTGTATCATCTGCATACTTGATGATGGTGTTAGTACCATGTACAGGTGTGCAGTCGTAGGTGAAGAGGGAGTAGAGGAGGGAGCTCAGCACACAGCCCTGTGGAACGCCGGTGTTCAGGGTGAGGGTTGAAGAGGTGTGCTTGTCTAACAGACTGGTGTAACCTAACAGACTGGGGTCTGTTGGTTAGAAAGTCCAGTATCCAGTTGCAGAGGAAGGGGTCGATGCCCAGGTTACCGAGTTTGGTGATCAGTTTTGAGGGTATAATGGTGTTGAATGCTGAGCTGTAATCGATGAACAGCATTCTTACGTAAGTATCTCTGTTGTCGAGGTGGGAGAGGGCGGAGTGAAGTGCCGTTGAGATGGCATCCTCCGTACTCCTGTTCTTGCGGTAGGCAAACTGATAGGGGTCCAATGTGGGAGGTAGGCAGCCTTTGAGGTGTGCCAGGACCAGCCTCTCGAAGCACTTCGTGATGATGGGAGTAAGTGCAACTGGGCGGAAGTCGTTGAGGCTTGCCGCAGTGGAGTGTTTTGGCACCGGCACGATGGAGGTGGTTTTAAGGCACGTGGGGACAACTGCTTGGGCACGTGACAGGTTGAAGATGTCAGTCCAGACGTCTGTCAGCTGCGCAGCACAGGCCCTGAGCACGCGCCCGGGGATGCCGTCAGGGCCAGCAGCCTTACGTGCATTAGTCCTACTCAGTGCCACGTACACGTCGTAGGGGGTGAGTGTGAGGGGTTGGTGGTCAGCAGGGAGCACAGCCTTGATGGCTGTCTCTAGATTGTCCCTGTCGAAGCGGCCATAGAAGTGGTTAAGCTCCTCAAGGAAGGAGGCGTCGCTGGATGTGGGGGTGATGTTGGAGGGTCTGTAGTCCGTGATGGCCTGGATGCCTTGCCACATGCGTCGGGGGTCGGAGTTGATGTTGAAGTGCTCCTCAATCCTGAGCTTATGGCAGTGCTTGGCCTTCCTGATGCCCCTCTTCAGGTTAGCCCTGGATGAACTGTAGGCTCGAGCATCGCCTGACCTGAAAGCGGTGTCCCGTGCTTTCAGCAGTAGCCTGACCTCGCTGTTCATCCATGGCTTCTGATTCGGGAATATGGTCACCCGTTTGAGGGAGGTGACACTATTGATGGTGGAGTTTATAAAGTCCAGAACAGAGGATGTGTAGGAATCAATTTCCGTGTGGGAGTCAAGGGTGGCCTGGGCTGCAAACGCCTTTCAGTCAGTGTTTCCAAAACACTGCTGAAGTGTGAAGTCCGCTTCCACTGACCAGACTTTAACTGTCCTCACAGTGGGTTTAACCCGTCTGATGAGTGGGGAGTACTTAGGGAGCAGAAACAATGAGAGGTGATCAGACTGACCAAGGTGGGGGAGGGGGACGGCTTTGTAAGCTTCAGCCATGTTAGTGTAGACTTTGTCCAGTGTCTTGTCTACTCTAGTGGCGAAGGAGACATCTTGGTGGAATTTGGGGAGTACAGTCTTCAGGTTGGAGTGATTGAAGTCACCCGCAACAATGAAGGCTGCCTCGGGGTTGTGAGTCTGTTGTTTGCGAATGGCAGTATGCAGATCTTTCATTGCAAGCTTGGCATTCGCATCAGGAGGGATATAGGCTGCAGTCACAACAGTGGAGGTAAACTCTCTGGGCAGATAGAACGGTCTGCATCTAACCAAGAGGAACTCAAGGTTAACTGAGCAGTGACTCTCGATGACGGTGGAGTCCGTGCACCATGCTTTATTTACATAAATGCACAAACCCCCACCTCTGGTCTTACCGGAGTCTGTTGTCCTGTCCGCTCAGAGTAAATGATGCCCCGTTAGCTGGATGGCGCTATCAGGAATGTCGATGTTGAGCCAAGTTTCTGTGGAAGATCAGGATGTTGCAGTCTTTGATCCAGAGGAGGTTTACAAGAATGATTCCAGGAATGAGAGGGTTAGCATATGATGAGCTTTGACAACACTGAGCCTTTACTCGCTGGAGTTTAGAAGGTTGAGGGGGACCTCATTGAAACTTTGAGTAGGCCCTTCGGCCCTTCGAGCCAGCAACGCCATTCAATGTGATCATGGCTGATCTTCCCCAATCAGTACCCCGTTCCTGCCTTCTCCCCATGTGTCCTGACTTCGCTATCTTTAAGAGCCCTATCTAGCTCTCTCTTGAAAGTATCCAGGGAACCGGCCTCCACCGCCCTCTGAGGCAGAGAATTCCACACTCACCACTCTCTGTGAGAAAAAGTGTTTCCTCGTTTCCGTTCTAATTGGCTTACCCCTTATTCTTAAACTGTGGCCCCTGGTTCTGGACTCCCCCAACATCGGGAACATGTTTCCTGCCTCTAACGTGTCCAAACCCTTAACAATCTTATATGTTTCAATAAGATCTCCTCTCATCCTTCTAAACTCCAGAATGTACAAGCCCAGCCGCTCCATTCTCTCAGCACATGACAGTCCCGCCATCCTGGGAAATAACCTTGTAAACCTGCACTGCACTCCCTCAATAGCAAGAACATCCTTCCTCAAATAAGGGTACAATACGTACACAATACTCCAGGTGTGGTCACACAAGGGCCCTGTACAACTGCAGAAGGGCCTCTTTGCTCGACTCCTCTTGTTATAAAGGCCAACATGCAATTCGCTTTCTTCACTGCCTGCTATACCAGCATGCTTACTTTCATAGATGAACAAGGACCCCCAGATCCCGTTGTACTTCCCCTTTTCCCAACTTGACGCCATTTAGATAGTAATCTGCCTTCCTGGTTTTGATACCAAAGTGGCTAACCTAACATCTATCCACATTAAACTTCATCTGCCATGCATCTGCCCACTCCCCCAACCTGTCCAAGTCACCCTGTATTCTCATAGCATCCTCCTCACAGTTCACACTGCCACCCAGCTTTGTGTCATCTGCAAATTTGCTGATGTTACTTTGAATCGCTTCATCCAAATCATTAACGTATATTGTAAATGGCTGCGGTCCTAGCACCGAGCCTTGCGGTACCCCACTAGTCACTGCCTACCATTCTGAAAGGGACCCATTAATCCCTACTCTTTGTTTCCTGTCTGCCAACCAATTTTCTATCCATGTCAGCACTCTACCCCCCATACCACGTGCCCTAATTTTGCCCAATAATCTCTTATGTGGGACCTTATCAAATGCTTTCTGAAAGTCCAGGTACACTACATCCACTGGTTCTCCCTTGTCCATTTTCCTAGTTACATCCTCAAAAAATTCCAGAAGATCAGTCAAGCATGATTTCCCCTTCGTAAATCCATGCTGACTCGGACCGATCCTGTTACTGCTATCCAAATGTGTGGCTATCTCATCTTTTATAATTGACTCCAGCGTCTTCCCCAACACCGATGATGTCAGGCTAACTGGTCTATAATTCCCTGTCTTCTCGCTCCCGCCTTTCTTAAAAAATGGGATAACATTAGCTACCCTCCAATCCACAGGAACTGATCCTGAGTCTATAGAACATTGGAAAATTATCACCAATGCATCCACGATTTCTAGAGCCACTTCCTTAAGTACCCTGGGATGCAGACCATCAGGCCCTGGGGATTTATCAGCCTTCAGTCCCATCAGTCTACCCAACACCATTTCCTGCCAAATGTGGATTTCCTTCAGTTCCTCCGTCACCCCAGATCCTCTGGCCACTTCTATATCAGAAAGATTGTTTGTGTCCTCCTTAGTGAAGATGGATCTAAAGTACCTGTTCAGCTCACCTGCCATTTCCTTGTTCCACATAATAAATTCACCTTTTTCGGTCTTCAATGGTCCAACTTTGCTTAACTAATTTTTTCCTCTTCACATACCTGATTCAGTAGGCCGAAGAGCACATTTCCACACTGTATCTCTAAACTAAACTAAAGATGCTGCCTGACCCACTGAGTTACTTCACCATTTTGTGCCCTTTTGTGTATTAACCAGCATCTGCAGTTCCTTGTTTCTACAGGGTCTTTCAGATGTCTGATATATGCACCTATACACCCTGTGGGAGTGAGGGGAGGGGAGGACAGGGGCAGGCCTGGCAAACACACTCCATTCACATCACAGTGCAGTTGCCAAACACTGAATTATTAACAGAAAAGATTGAAAATTCTTAGTAGGTCATGCAGCATTTATGAAGGGAGACAAAGAAGTTTTGTTTCAGGTCAATGACCTTGTATCAGATCATATCCATTACTCTTGCCTCAGTTAACCATGCAATCGATTCAAACAGGCAAAGAGAAAGAGATAACTTTTTTTTTGAGGAAATGTCACAAGAAACTTCTCCTTTGCTCTCCAAACCAATCAGTCCCAGCTATCTAACAAATGACTCTCAATAACTGAGAGTATATAAACTGTGCTATACTCTCAATGAAAGGACTGCCGTGAATTGATACCTACAATGTTGTTAAACTGGTATTTAATTTAGCTCTTTAGCTAAAGGCATTATGCATGTCCATGTATCTATGGCCTCAATACACCTTCAAAGAACAATTTTACTGAGTTTACTGAGTTTAAGTGCAATATCTTCAAGTATTCAAACATATTCAAAATGAGGCCGACATTTTTCCAAATTAATTGTTACAAACACAATTAGTTTTCATCCCGAAGTGACTGGAGTAATTCAATTCTAACATCTACTTCTACACATCAACATCTTCAGTGGGAAGGAGTCCTCGCCCCCCACTGATGACCCCTTTTCCCGTCTCCAACGCACCCCCTCCTCGTGGAACCCCCCTCGTGGCCAATTTCCGGCTTTAGAACTTTTTATCAATAACTGCCGTCGCGACATCAACCGCCTCAACTTCTCCACTCCCCTGTCTCACTCCAATCTCTCACCACAGGAACGCTCTGCCATCGACTCACTACGCAACAACCCAGATTTGGTTATCAAACCCGCTGACAAGGGAGGTGCCGTGGTAGTCTGGCGCGCCGATCTCTACAAAGCTGAGGCCACGCGCCAACTATCGGACACCTCCTCCTACTTACCCCTGGACCATGACCCCACTGACGAGCACCAGGCCACCATCTCCAGCACCATCACCAACTTCATCCACTCCAATGCCCTACCCGACCGAGCCTCCAACCTCATCGTTTCCCAGCCCCGCACAGCCCGATTTTACCTTCTCCCTAAAATCCACAAACCAGATTGTCCCGGAAGACCCATTGTCTCCGCCTGTTCGTGCCCCACCGAACTCATTTCCAAATACCTTGACTCCATCCTATCACCCTTGGTTAAATCCCTCCCTACCTATGTCCAAGACACCTCAGACACTCTCCGTCGTCTCCGCGCATTCAATTCTCTAGGCCCTCACCCCCTCATCTTCACCATGGACGTCCAATCACTATACACCTCCATCCCCCACCACGATGGTCTCACAGCCCTCCGGTTCTTCCTCGACCAGAGAAGCAACCCATACCCAGCCACTGACACTCTCCTCCGCCTAGCGGAGCTGGTCCTTACCCTCAATAACTTCGAGTTCGACTCCTCCCACTTCCTCCAAATACAAGGCGTAGCTATGGGCACACGCATGGGCCCCAGCTATGCCTGCCTATTTGTAGGTTACGTCGAACAATCCTTGTTCCATACATACCAGGGCCCCATCCCCAACCTCTACCTCCGCTACATCGACGACTGCTTTGGTGCCACCTCCTGCACCCGCACACAACTGACTGACTTCATCCACTTCACCACTAATTTCCACCCGGCACTGAAATACACCTGGACCATCTCCGACACTTCCCTACCATTCCTTGACCTCACTATCTCCATTGCAGGTGATAGACTTCTAACCGACATACACTATAAACCCACTGACTCCCATGGCTATCTGGACTACACTTCTTCCCACCCTGCTTCCTGTAAGGACTCCATCCCCTACTCCCAATTCCTCCGTCTACGCCGTATCTGCTCCACGGATGAGGCGTTCCACACCAGGACATCTGAAATGTCCTCACTATTCAGGGAACGGGGGTTCCCCTCCTCCACCATAAATGAGGCTCGCACCAGGGTCTCTTCCATACCCCGCAACACTGCTCTCTCTCCCCATCCCCGCACTCGCAACAAGGGCCGAGTCCCCCTAGTCCTCACCTTTCACCCCACCAGCCATCACATACAAAAAATAATCCTCCGTCAGTTTCGCCACCTCCAACGTGACCCCACTACTGGCCACATCTTCCCATCTCCCCCCATATCTGCCTTCCGCAAAGACCGCTCCCTCCATAACTCCCTTGTCAATTCTTCCCTTCCCTCTCGGTCCACCCCCTCCCCGGGCACTTTCCCTTGCGGCCGCAGCAGATGCAACACTTGTCCCTTTACCTCCCCCCTCAACTCCTTTCAGGGACCCAAGCAGTCGTTCCAGGTGCGACAGAGGTTTACCTGCATCTCTTCCAACCTCATCTATTGCGTCCGCTGCTCTAGATGTCAGCAGATCTATATCGGTGAGACCAAGCGGAGGTTGGGCGATCGTTTCGCCGAACACCTCCGCTCGGTCCGCAATAACCTAGCTGACCTCCCGGTGGCTCAGCACTTCAACTCCCCCTCCCACTCCGTCTCCGACCTCTCTGTCCTGGGTCTCCTCCATGGCCACAGCGAGCAGCACCGGAAATTGGAGGAACAGCACCTCATATTCCGTTTGGGGAGTCTGCACCCCGGGGGCATGAACATCGACTTCTCCCAATTCTGTTAGTCCTTGCTGTCTCCTCCCCTTCCTCAGCTCCCCTGCTGTCTCCTCCCACCCTCCAGCCTTCCGGCTACTCCTCCTTTTCCCTTTCTTGTCCCCACCCACCCCCACCCCTGATCAGTCTGAAGAAGGGTTTCGGCCCGAAACGTTGCCTATTTCCTTCGCTCCATAGATGCTGCTGCACCCGCTGAGTTTCTCCAGCTTTTCTGTGTAACCTTCGATTCTCCAGCATCTGCAGTTCCCTCTTTAACAAACATCTTCAGTGAGTTCCTTGGGCCAAAACTAGACTCCAATTATTTAAATGATTATGTATCAAATGCTCATATATCCATCAGAACTTATTTTTGGCCTTTTGATGGGTTTATTCCTCTGTATTAGATTTTGTGGATGTGGACATTGGGACTCAAGGCATACAACAACGGGCTCAATGAACAAGCTGGCAATTTTCAGTCCATCCTTTGCTGGTATGTTGAAGGCCTTTCCCTATGGCCATGGAGCTAAATCAATTATTTAAACACCTCTAATGATTTATTACTGTGGCCCCATATCTCTGTCAGTTGTATGGTTGACTCTGAAGAAGGAAACAAAGGCTGGAGTAAACTCAGTGGGTCAGGCAGCATCTCTGAAGAACATGGATAGGTGACGTCTTGGGTCAGGACCCTTCTTCAGATTATTCTTGTCTGTTCTTGGTGTCTTCACAGTTACATTCAATTCATGACACTTGTGATAAATGCTTCAAATCAGACTACATTCTATGTAGGTATGAAGTGGGGGGGTCTTGACCAGAAACATCAACCATCCCTTCCCTCCGGAGATGCTGCCTGATTTTGTGTCTACATTCCATTGGTTTGGTGTAAATTCCTAAACTCTGCATATGCTTTCAGATGATTAAAGAATAATCCTATTGAAACAATGACCCAAAGATGTGTGCACAAATGACCCCCACATTCCTACAAAGATAGAGCTCATTTCTTTGTGGTGTTATCTTTTGGATATTCACCTGCTGTCAAATGGACATAGAAACATAGAAAATAAGTGCAGGAGTAGGCCATTCGCCCCTTCGAGCCATTTAATATGATCATGGCTGATCATCCAAAATCAGTTCCCAGTTCCTGCTTTATCCCCAAATCCCTTGATTCCTTTAGCCCCAAGAACTAAATCCAACTCTCTCCTAAAAACATCCAATAAATTGGCCTCCGCTGTCTATTGTGGCAGAGAATTCCACAGATTCACAACTCTCTGGGTGAAAAAGATTTTCCTCATCTCAGTCCTAAATTGCCTACCTCTTATTCTTAAACTGTGACCCCGGTTCTGGACTCCCCCAACATAATGTCCAACTGGACATTAACTTCCCACAATATTATTTCAAATAATAACATGGAAGTTATACGTAGGATGCTGGTGAAAATATATTCCTCAATCCACATTACAAAAAAATATCTGATAGTTAACGCAGAACTACTGGGGCTGGCTGCCACAGGTTCTGCATTGTTACAACAAATGTACACTCAGTATTTCATTGGATCTGGGCACTCGGATGATCTGAAAGGGATATGAAGGGCACCACATAAATCCAGGTCTATCATTCTGCTGTTGTTCATCATGATGAATACCATTGTCCCATAACATTGCCTTATTGTCTTCCACCAATCATCCCCAAGATCAAATACAACTTTTTTTATGAGATTGGAATCAGTTTCTCTTCTGCTACTGTAGTTTCTGCAAGTTTCGAAGATTAAAACAGCTACCAGTTAATGACAAAAGGATGTAATCTCCCAGGACGCTAAAAAACGTCATCTTTAGAGATGTACTAAGTACCAATTAGTCAATGCAAAATGTAGCTCATGACACATATGCTACATATAACATGTTCCCCCTCATTGGTGAAGAAAGGGTTGAAATGGGTTAAAAGCAATGAGAATATAGAAATGGTGGAATTTTACACAAAAGGACACAAAGTGCTGGGGTAACTCAACAGCATGCCGGGAGAATATAAGTAAGTGATGTTTCGGGTCAAGACCCTTCTTCAGTCTGAGTTACTCCAGCACTTTGTGTCCTTTTGTGGATTAACCAGCATCCATAGTTCTTTGTTTCTACATGGATGTCTGGATTGTGATTGACTTCAGGAAGCAAAGCAGTACACACACCCATAGGTTGATGGTGCCAAGTAGAGATGGTCGAAAGCTTCAAGTTCCTCGGAATAAATATCACCAGCAATTTGTCCTGGACCAGCCACAATGAAATAATGGGACAGAAAGCACACCAATATCTCTACTTTGTTAGAAGGCATAAGAATTTTGGCATGTCCCCAACAATCCTCGCGAATTTCTACTGATGTGCCATAGAAAGCATTTGATCGAGATGCATCATAGCACAGTTTAGGAACAGCCCCATCCAAGATCTCAAGAAATTGCAGGGAGCTGTGGACGTAGTCGAGACCATCATGCAAACCAACCTCCCTTCCACCAACACCCTTCTACACTTCACGCTGCCTCGGCAAGGCCGCCAGCATAATCAAGGACAGGCCACACTCCAGCTACTCCTTCTTCTCCCCTCTCCCATCATGCGAAAGGTACAAAACTTTGAAAACGCATACCTCAGGACGAGTTTCATCCCCGCTGTCAGGCAACTGAACCATTCTCTCACCAGCTAGAGTGCGATCCTGACCTCCCATCTAACTTATTGAAGACCTTTGAATTATCTTCAATTATCTTGCATTATATGTCATATCCTTTATCCTGCATTTGTACACCGAGGACAGCTTGATTGTAATCATGTATAATTTTTTCTTTGACTGGGTAGTACGCAATAAAAAGCTGTACACTGTACATCGGTATACATAACAATAAAAAACTCAACCAATAAACTCACTATCACTCAACTCAAAAAAAATCATGCAAAGACCCCCAAATATTTGGTGGCATTGCATGATCAAAGACCAGATCAAAGAGTCTCAAAGCCCTCAACAAACATGTGTAATTAGGTTGCGAAAGCATTTGCTAGAATTTACAGCTACAGCAGTGAAGGTTAATATCAAATTTAATTGCTTCATTGGAGATAATTGAAAGTTAAATTTAAGAACTTGTTTATGCTTCCAGAACTAGTTATTAAAAGTTTCAATTTTGCTCTCTCCAATTGATTTGTACTGTTTCACTTCTTGATATAAAATATAAAGCACTTAGCAGATGGGAGGTTAACTACTGCCCCATAGGAAAATAATCCTTTGGATATAACATTCAGACAGTTGCAATTGTAACAGCTTCCCAGTTGTAGTTAAAGGATTGTTAAGAGACTTAAACTCAAATTACATCACTTCTGGCAGGAACACTAAATTCTAGAGTGGAAGAATGCCTCATCCAAACATTTAGCTCCACATTCACTGTTTTGTTTTGCGATTCACTTATACAAAGCAAAGTGAACTGTAGAAGTCGAGACGTGTTATTATGCCATCAATATGTTGCAAGCAGCCAAGCAAAACTAATCTCACAATAATTTTTCTGTTTAAAGTTACATTTTACAGGATTTATAAGTAGCTTTGGTAATCTGCCTGGAGTTAAAACTGCAAATTTTCCTGACTGAAAACTCAAACTGGATGCAAATGTTCAAATGGTTATTGTGCAGTTTAAACGTTTTAGCATCATTATGTGGTAGCTGATTTAAAGACAATTCATTCCATCTCTTTAGGCTCTGGTCTATAATGGTCTTATGTTTCTTCTTCAGGTTAAACTTGTCACTTACAGTCAAACAAGACAAACTAACAATGCATCTTAGGAAACAGAAGATACCATCCCTCACTGACTTCCTGCAGAGACAGAAGCTGGTGTCCCTATCCATCATCTGTCCTTCCTGACCCCTGCTTCCCAGTGAAACCAGGATCAGCAGAAATGTCACAATGGGAGTTGGATTGCTTTATTGAGAGAATGACCCTATTCTATTGCACCACAATCAGCTTTAACAGAGGAATCTGTGTAAAAGCATTGAGCACTTGATTCCTTCTCTTTAAATTTATCAATTTGGGGGGTTTTTTGTGCAAAGAAAACCTGCAATGCACTGCACTGCACTGATTAAATCTCCTTTATTCACAGATTATTACTGTAGCGCTATAATCCAACGTTCCAGATTTACTCCTGAACTTCAATTGAATTTGCATTTTATTCAATCACTTACCAGAGCAGAAGGGCAACTGTAAAGCACACATGCACTCTTGACAGACACTGCTTTCAGCTTCTAGTTTTCAGCTGCCAGGCCACATGATGTCCTGCCCTAACAAGCTTATCTGCAGAGCTAGGCCTTGATGATTCAGTCCCTCTAGTTCAGAGAAAAATATTTGCTCAACTTCTTATCACTAACTAACCCCTGCAACGGCTGGAGTCTAAAGGATCACCATTGAACATAAAGGCAGATAGTAACAATTCAACAAACAAGAACTGCCTTGGACAAAGCACTGGACAGTACTAATAGCACAGAGAGTTGGTGTGGAGGAAGTAGAAACAAATCTGCTGTCATAATTGATCTGGCAGAGGTTCCCAATAACTTACAGCAAAGTTTTTTAAAAAGTGAACAATGAATGAGAAATGACAAAGTCTCTGCAATGATAAGAACCAGGGATCACACTTGTTTGCAGAAAATGACATGGCCACTTTATTATCCGGCAATCTATGCAACGCCTTTAAGAGGGAGGACAAAGAATCACCAGCCATGTCATTCACGGTATGTCAAAGAATGTAGTTATGGTATCTTTTTATGCAAATTCTTTGCCTTTGTGCAGTGGATTCCTGTTTCACTTTTCGACTGAAGATAGATGCAAAACGCTGGAGTAACTCAGCGGGCCAGGCAGCATCTCTGGAGAAAAGGAATAGGTGACATTTCAGATTCAGTCTGAAGAAGGAGCTCAGAGTCAGAGGAGAGGGAAACTGGAGGTATGAGGAGGTGCAAAGAATAAAAGAATCAAAGGTATGAAATGAACAAAATCAAGGCCAGCAAGGATGATCAAAGAAAGGTGGAGCCCACAATGGTCCACTGTTGGCTGCAGTAGAGGTGATAGCTAAGGGGTACAAACAATGAAACTAAGATGGATGGTAGTGAGACTAGTAGGATGACAAGGGTGGGGGAGAGAGAAGGAATGCAAGGGTAACTTAACATTAGAGAAATCAATATTTACTTCTTTGCTTTCAACTTTTCTCTTTCTTGATTTCTTTAGTTTTTCTCTCTATCGGTTTGGTGGTAGGAGATGGATCGTATGGCATTCTCCAGTACGGAGAGGAGCCACCGCCAACTGTGGGCAACACTTGCCGTTTACAGTGCCCTCCGTAATGTTTGGGACAAAGACCCATCATTTATTTATTTGCCTCTGTGCTCCACAATTTCAGATTTGTAAAAGAAAAAAATCACATGTGGTTAAAGTGCACATTATCAGATTTTAATAAAGGTCATTTTTCTACAATTTGGTTTCACCATGTAGAAATTACGGCAGTGTTTATACATAGTCCCCCCATTTCAGGGCACCATAATGTTTGGTACAAAGCAATGTCATGTCAATGAAAGTAGTCATGTTTAGTATTTTGCATGCTTGAAGTCTGCGATTCATGGACATCACCAGTTGCTGGGTGTCTTCTCTGGTGATGCTCTGCCAGGCCTGTATTGCAGCCATCTTTAGCTTATGCTTGTTTTGGGGGCTAGTCCCCTTCAGTTTTCTCTTCAGCATATAAAAGGCATGCTCAATTGGGTTCAAATCGGGTGATTGGCCAAGCAAGAATTGACCATTATCCAGCTTTGAAAAAACTCCTTTGTTGATTTAACAGTATGTTTGGGATCATTGCCTTGCTGTGGAATGAACTGCCGGCCAATGAGTTTTGAGGTATTTGTTTATACTTCAGCAGATAGGATGTGTCTATACACTTCAAAATTCATTATGCTACTACCATCAGCAGTTGTATCATCAAGTGAGATAAGTGAGCCAGTACCTTCAGCAGCCATACATGCCCAGGCCATAACAACCCCACCACTGTGTTTCACTGATGAGGTGGTATGCTTTGAATCTTGGGCAGTTCTTTCTCTCCTCCATACTTTGCTCTTGCCATCACTCTGATATAAGTTAATCCTCACCTCATGTGTCCACAAGACCTTTTTCCAGAACTGTGGTTGGTCTTTTAAGTACTTCTTGACAAACTGTAACCTGGCCATCCTATTTTTCCAGCTAACCAGTGGTTTGCATCTTGCAGTGTAGCCTCTGTATTTCTGTTCATGAAGTCTTCTGCAGACAGCGGTCATTGACAAATCCACACCTGACTCCCGAAGAGTGTTTCTGATCTGTCAGACAGGTGTTTGGGAATTTTTCTTTATGATAGGGAGAGTATTCTTCTGTCTTCAGCTGTGGTAGTCTTCCTTGGCCTGCGAATCCCTTTGTGATTAGTGAGCTCACCAGTGCTCTCTTTCTTCTTATGATATTCCAAACAGTTGATTTTGGTAAGCCTAAGGTTTGGCTATGTTTCTAGTAGTTTTATTCTTGTTTCTCTGTCTCATAATGGCATCATTGCCACAACTTTGTTCCTCATGTTTATAAACAGCAATAAAAATTTCCAAAGGTGATGGGAAAGACTGGTGGAAAGACACGGTGCTGAGACCTCTCTTATACCTGCATTAAGGAGGGAATTAAACACACTTGAGCAATTACAAACACCTGTGAAGCCATGTGTCCCAAACATTATGGTGCCATGAATGTGGGGGGACTATGTATAAACAGAGCTGCAATTTCTACATGGTGAAACCAAAATGTATAAAAAATACCCTTTAATAAAATCTGACAATGTGCTCTTTAACCACATGTGATTTTTTTCTATTACAAATCTCGAATTGTGGAGTACAGAGGCAAATGAATAAATGATGGGTCTTTGTCCCAAACATTACGGAAGGCACTGTATGTATTTTATTCCCTTTACACATCCAGTGTGTCGTTGACGAACCCATCACACACACCATCACCCGACCACCATACATCCGCTCTCTTGCAAACCCCTGTTCTTATCTCTGCTACTTCAACCTTCCCTCCTTTGAGTAACACACTCAGCTTCTGTCCTCTCACATTTTCTCCTCATCTCTCTGCCATTAATTATCACACAGTGCATGCAATCTCTCTCATATTACTTCTTCCAAAGTTAGATGCCAAGTAACCTACATCCTCTTATCCTCGACTGGATTTTCTGTTTGCCTCTAAAAAGCTTTTATATTTGTATGCCTCTCCCTCCAACGAAACAGATATTGGAAATCAAAATTTCCATCTCCTAATAAATTATGTAATTTGAAAATTTAGTAAATATGCAAAAATACTTAATCACAAGGGGTTAGAGATAGATCAGCCATGATTGAACGGCAGAGTAGACTCGATGAGTCGAATGGCCTCATTCTACTGTTCCTTATAGCCTTATGAAGTGGAAAATTGCAGAGGAGAAAGAGAAAAAAGCGTTAATAGGTAGAGCAGTGCAATAAAAATTGGGGGGGAAACGGGTGGTGCAGGGATGAAGGAACATGGGTGGGAGAAGAGGAAATGGCAAGAGAAGGGAGAGAGAGGCTGACCCTCAAGAAAATGGCAAAAGGGCAAAGGTAAAGTAAGAGATAGGAGGAAGATAAAGGCCGATAAGGGAAAGAGAACTGAAAAGACCGCTAGAAAATGGCTAGAGAAAGAAATGTACAAAAATGATCTGAGCAGGGCTGTAATGTCACAGGATTGCAATAGACTCCCTTTCTTAAGACCGGGGCAAATATTCCCTACATCAGATTAAAGAGAGGTTTACTTTACATCGACAGCATGTTTTCCTGCCAAGATTCTATGACTACAATGTTTTCAAAGTATGTGTTGCTGTGGTAAATTCTAATTTCTGAACTACTATTCAAAGGTAGTGGTGGGGGATTGAGGGGGTGAGATTTATAACAGTGGTGGAGCCTATGATGCTGCAAATATATCCTTCGGTAAGAGTTCAAAGCAACACATGGTGAATAAGTATTAAGTAAACAACAACTCGTATCTGTAGGAGACACATCCAAGATTAATGTGGGAAATAGACATATCTCACAGGATTGTAATGGCTCCCTTTCTTAAGACCGGGGCAAATATTCCCTACATCAGATTAAAGAGAAGTTTACTTTACATCGACAGCATGTTTTCCTGCCAAGATTCTATTACTACAATGTTTTCAAAATGTTACTATAACCTCAGAGAGCTGCACTGAGTCATGGGTTCGGCAGATGTAAGAATGCATTTCTAATTCAATTGAATCATTATTTTTCCTTCTAAGGTCCTGTGCTTACAGGGGCAGTGAATGACGTTGGCATTATGCCACCTGGAATTGAAATGGCAGACTTGTTTTTAAAAGTTAAAAAAAAAAGCCTATTGAATATACACAGCACAAAAGGTTGGCTGTTTATTAAACTCTATCTGGAGAGTCTGTCACAGACCAGTACTCCCCTGTGCCGGAGCAGGGTGCCCATTACTGACATTGAGTTTCACCAGCCTTGAGCATGTTGAAAAAGAACAAAAGGTTATACTGAGTGCGATGGGAAAGTGTTCATCAAAACACACTTTGTTCTACTTTAATTAGAAATGGCAGCAAGGAAGCTGAATGTTAGCCAAAATGTTTCGTCAAGCATGTCCGTATGTGGAAATTCAACTGTTTGCTCTGGTTCCAAAATACAGTGCATCTTCAGAAAACAATACAATGTCCTACTTACACCTTGCAAACTTTGAGTAGGAGATACACATTTCTACTCTTTTATGTTTAACAAAAGTTAACTCCAGTTCATGATTATTTCTATTTCTCTTAGATTGCAGAATAGAATCAGTTTTCATTGTCGGGACAGTGGGGCAGTGGTAGAATTGCTGCCTTACAGCACCAGAGACCCGGGTTCAGTCCTGACTATGGGTGCTGTCTGTATGGAGTTTGTACTTTTCCCTGTGACCACGTGGGTTTCCTCCGGGTATTCTGGTTTCCTCCCACACTCCAAAGATGTACAGCCTTGTACATTAATTGGCATTGGTAGAAATTGTAAATTGTCCTTAGTGTGTGCGGTAGTGTTAGTGTTGGGGGATCTGCACTGAATCTCTAAACTAAACACCTGCGCACATTGAAAAACAAAACACCGCACTGCAAATGAACAATTCCAGGGAAATGGAAAGCTCAGAGATAATAGTGGTGGCCTCCAGCCATATCAAAATGACTCTTAGTTCAGGTCCACTTTGGGCAAGGAGTAATATCTGCTATCCTTTCTGGATGTGAGACAACTATCCAGCCCACTGATTAATAGCCAGGTCTTAAGGGGCCGTCTCACTGCTGCGACCTAATTGGCGAGTTTAGAACAGTTTAGGAGAGTTTTTTTTAAATGTTGAAGACATCCTTCGACTATGTAGAACACCTCCTTCGACCATGTTGAAGACTAGCTTCGACTAGCTTCGGGAAAATTGGACACCGAATAGTGGAGAATGAAGACGACCTTCTTCGATCTCCTTCGACCTCCCTTCGACTATGTTAAAGACTATCTACGACTACCTTAGACTACCCTCAATTACCTACGAATAACATGCCGACCTACTACGACTAAACCTACGAGTAAAAAAAGTATTGATTTTTTTCCATGGCGACCTCTTTTTACTCGCAGGCATTTTTCATCATGTTGAAAAATACGCTTCGACCTAGCTGAAGCCTCGAGTATGCGGGGACTACTCTCGAGCAGGAAGGAGAGTTACAAAGACCTCCTAGGGCCTCGTGTCGACCATGCTGCGAGTATGAGTTGAGGGCAAACTCGTCAGAACTCGCGGATTAGGTCACTGCAGTGGGACAGCCCCTTTATGGTCATAATGAAAAGGAAGCCCACTATTTTCCGACATATTCCTCAGAGGTGTTCTGTGCATCACAAAGGGACCATACACCACTACCCTGAATGTCACGGATTGGAATGTGTTCAGGGAAGCAACCACAAGCCTCTATGAGTATACAGACACTGTCTCATCATATGTCAACTTTTGTGAGGACAGTTGCATTCCAACCAGGACCCGGACCTGGTTCAACAACAACAAGCCCTGGTTTATTGCAGAACTCAGACAGCTCCGACAGTTTAAAGAGGAAGCCTACAGGAGCGGGGATGCAGACCTCTACAGGCAGGCAAAGTACAAGCTGAGAAGAGGAATCAGAGCTGCCAAGGAAAGGTATTCTGAGAGGTTGAGAAGCAAGTTCTCAGCTAGTGACTCTTCTTTAGTTTGGAAGGGCTTGCAAGAAATCACCAGCTACAAGAGGAAAGGCTCCTAGACAATGGTCAGCTGACCAATGACCTGAATGAGTTCCACTGCAGGTTTGACAAGCAGAAACGTAACCCTGGTACCCCCTCCCCAACCAACACAGCCAGACCCCAGTCTGCAAAGACTGGACCCTTCTACACCCACTCCTCCCCATTCACCACTTCACACCTACTTAAAGCAAGACTCCAGTCTGAAAAGACTTGACCCTTTCCCACCCCAACCAACACTTCACACCCACTCACAGCCTGACCCCAGTCTGCAAATACTGGACCCTTTCCCACCCACCCCTCTCCAATCACCACTTCACACCCAATTACACATCCCCTCCGTGCTGCGCAACATCACTTCTCCATCAACAACAATAAAAATAGAGGAGGTGGAGAGGTTGTTCAGAATACAGAAAAGCCATAAATCTCAAGGACTCCTGGTAAATTTCCCCCTCGTCTTTCAAGCTCTGTGCCAAACAACTGACATTTTTAACCAGTCCCTGCAAACCTGTACTGTCCCTGCCTGCTTCAAAGTCTCCACTATTGTCCCTGAACCCAAAACGGCAAAGATTACTGGTCTTAATGACTACAAGCCTGTCGCACTGACCTCTGTCGTCATGAAGACCCTTGAATGGCTTGTGCTGGCCAAGCTGAAAAATGTCACAGTTTGCATATCGGGCCAATAGATTTGTGGATGATGCAGTCAACCTGGGCCTGCACTTCATCTTACAGCACCTAGACCGCCAGGGGACCTATGCGAGGATCCTGTTTGTTGATTTTAGCTCTGCATTCAACACCATTGTGCCAGACCTACTGGACTCCAAACTTTCCGAGTTGACTGTGCCTGAACCCCTCTGTCGGTGGATCACCAGCTTCCTGACAAACAGGAAGCAGCATGTGAGGCTGGGAAAGCACATCTCAGGCCCGCAAATCCTCAGCATAGGAGCACCGCGAGGCTGCGTACTCTCCCCTTTCCTCTACTCTCATCTACAGCAATGACTGCACCTCCACTGACTCCTCTGTCAAACTTCCCAAGTTTGCGGACGACACAACCCTGATTGGACTGATCCACGATGGGGAAGAATCTGCCTACAGACAGGAAGTGACACAGCTGGTGTCCTGGTGCCATTGCAACAACCTGGAGCTCAATGCTCTTAAGATAGTGGAATTGATAGTAGACTTTATGAGAGCCCCCCCCTCCTCTCACCCCACTCACCATCAACAACACCACAGTCACATCTGTGGGGTCTTTTAAGTTCCTGGGAACGATCATCTCCAAGGACCTTAAATGGGGGGCTACCATCGATTCCACGGTCAAAAAGGCACAACAGAGGATGTACTTCCTGCGGCAGCTGAGGAAGCACAATCATCCACAGGCAATGATGGTCCAATTCTATACAGCCATCGTAGAGTCTGTCCTAACCTTCTCCATCAGAGCAGAGGGGCAGGGGGGTGTAAAATGAAGGTAGAAGCAATAGGTAGCAAGGTGAAAAGTAAAAGTGGCAGGCAGACAAAACCAGGGCAAAAATCAAAAAGGGCCACTTTTCAACATAATTGTATAAGGGGTAAGAGCGTTGTAAAAACAAGCCTGAAGGCTTTGTGTCTCAATGCAAGGAGTATTCGTAATAAGGTGGATGAGTTGAACGTGCAGATAGCCATTAATGATTATGATATAGTTGGGATCACGGAGACATGGCTCCAGGGTGACCAAGGCTGGGAGCTGAACATCCCGGGATATTCAATATTCAGGAGGGATAGAGAGAAAGGAAAAGGAGGTGGGGTAGTGTTGCTGGTTAGAGAGGAGATTAACGCAATGGAAAGGAAGGACATTAGTTTGGAGGATGTGGAATCGGTATGGGTAGAGCTGCGAAACAATAAGGGGCAGAAAACGCTGGTGGGTGTTGTGTACAGGCCACCTAACAGTAGTAGTGAAGTTGGGGATGGCATCAAACAGGAAATTAGAAATGCTTGCGACAAAGGCAAAGCAGTTATAATGGGTGACTTCAATCTACATATAGATTGGGTGAATCAAACTGGCAGGGGTGCTGAGGAAGAGGATTTCTTGGAATGTATGCGGGATAGTTATCTAAACCAACATGTAGAGGAACCAACGAGAGAGCTGGCTATTTTAGATTGGGTATTGAGTAATGAGGAAGGGTTAGTTAGTAGTCTTGTTGTGCGTGGCCCCTTGGGCAAGAGTGACCATAATATGATTGAGTTCTTCATTAGGATGGAGAGTGACATTGTTAATTCAGAAACAATGGTTTTGAACTTAAAGAAAGGTAACTTTGAGGGTATGAGACGTGAATTGGCCAAGATTGACTGGCAATTAATTCTAAAAGGGTTGACGGTGGATATGCAATGGAAGGCATTTAAAGACTGCATGGATGAACTACAAAAATTGTTCATCCCAGTTTGGCAAAAGAATAAATCAGGGAAGGTAGTGCATCCATGGATAACAAGGGAAATCAGGGATAGTATCAAAGCAAAGGATGATGCGTACAAACTAGCCAGAAAAAGCAGCATACTGGAGGACTGGGAGAAATTCAGAGACCAGCAGAGGAGGACGAAGGGCTTAATTAGAAAAGGAAAAATGGATTATGAAAGAAAACTGGCAGTGAACATAAAAACTGACTGCAAAAGTTTTTATAGATATGTGAAAAGAAAGAGATTAGTTAAAACAAATGTAGGTCCCTTGCAGTCAGAAACAGGTGAGTTGATCATGGGGAACCAGGATATGGCGGACCAATTGAATAACTACTTTGGTTCCGTCTTCACTAAGGAAGACATAAATGATCTGCCGGAAATAGCAGGGGCCCGCGGGTCAAAGGAGGTGGAGGAATTGAGTGAAATCCAGGTTAGTCGGAAGTGGTGTTGGGTAAATTGAATGTATTAAAGGCCGATAAATCCCCAGGGCCAGATAGGCTGCATCCCAGAGTACTTAAGGAAGTAGCTCCAGAAATAGTGGATGCATTAGTAATAATCTTTCAAAACTCTTTAGATTCTGGAGTCGTCCCTGAAGATTGGCGGGTAGCAAACGTAACCCCACTCTTTAAGAAGGGAGGGAGAGAGAGAAACGGGGAATTACAGACCAGTTAGCCTAACATCGGTAGTGGGGAAACTGCTAGAGTCAGTTATTAAAGATGGGATAGCAGCACATTTGGAAAGGGGTGAAATCATTGGACAAAGTCAGCATGGATTTACGAAAGGTAAATCATGTCTGACGAATCTTATAGAATTTTTCGAGGATGTAACTAGTAGCGTGGATAGGGGAGAACCAGTGGATGTGGTGTATCTGGACTTCCAGAAGGCTTTCGACAAGGTCCCACATAAGAGATTAGTATACAAACTTAAAGCACATGGCATTGGGGGTTCAGTATTGATGTGGATAGAGAACTGGCTGGCAAACAGGAAGCAAAGAGTAGGAGTAAACGGGTCCTTTTCACAATGGCAGGCAGTGACTAGTGGGGTACCGCAAGGCTCAGTACTGGGACCCCAGCTATTTACAATATATATTAATGATCTGGATGAGGGAATTGAAGGCAATATCTCCAAGTTTGCGGATGACACTAAGCTGGGGGGCAGTGTTAGGTGTGAGGAGGATGCTAGGAGACTGCAAGGTGACTTGGATAGGCTGGGTGAGTGGGCAAATGTTTGGCAGATGCAGTTTAATGTGGATAAATGTGAGGTTATCCATTTTGGTGGCAAAAAACGGGAAAGCAGACTATTACCTAAATGGTGGCCGATTGGGAAAGGGGGAGATGCAGCGAGACCTGGGTGTCATGAAGGTAGGCATGCAGGTGCAGCAGGCAGTAAAGAAAGCGAATGGCATGTTGGCTTTCATAGCAAGAGGATTTGAGTATAGGAGCAGGGAGGTTCTACTGCAGTTGTATAGGGTCTTGGTGAGACCACACCTGGAGTATTGCGTGCAGTTTTGGTCTCCAAATCTGAGGAAGGACATTATTGCCATAGAGGGAGTGCAGAGAAGGTTCACCAGACTGATTCTTGGGATGTCAGGACTGTCTTATGAAGAAAGACTGGATAGACTTGGTTTATACTCTCTAGAATTTAGGAGATTGAGAGGGGATCTTATAGAAACTTACAAAATTCTTAAGGGGTTGGACAGGCTAGATGCAGGAAGATTGTTCCCGATGTTGGGGAAGCCCAGGACAAGGGGTCACAGCTTAAGGATAAGGGGGAAATCCTTTAAAACCGAGATGAGGAGAACTTTTTTCACACAGAGAGTGGTGAATCTCTGGAACTCTCTGCCACAGAGGGTAGTTGAGGCCAGTTCATTGGCTATATTTAAGAGGGAGTTAGATGTGGCCCTTGTGGCCAAGGGGATCAGAGGGTATGGAGAGAAGGCAGGTACGGGATACTGAGTTGGATGATCAGCCATGATCATATTAAATGGCGGTGCAGGCTCGAAGGGCCGAATGGCCTACTCCTGCACCTAATTTCTATGTTTCTATGTTTCTATCATGGTTTGGTTTGGCTCGGCCACCAAGCACGACATCCGGAGGCTGCAGCGAATCGTCCGATCAGCTAAGAAGGTTATTGACTGCAACCTTCCCTCCATTGATGAACTGTACACTGCAAGGGCCAGGATGCGAGCGGGCAAGATCATCTCTGACCCCTCCCACCCTGGCCACAAACTCTTTGAATCACTTCCCTCTGCAAGGAGACTCCAGACCGTCAAAGCTGCCACAGCCAGACATAAAAACAGTTTTTTTCCACGAGTAGTAGCTCTTCTCAATAACCAAAAATCTATAGCCTCCTTTTGCTCTGGTATTTTATTTAATTCACATGTTTAATCAATAATGTTTTATTATTAGCGTTTAATGTTTTATGTATCGTTCCTAACTGTCACTCAATGTCGTTGTCACTTGCGGGCAGAGCACCAAGCAAATTCCTTGTGTGTGAATACTTGGCCAATAAACGTATTAATTCATTCAAAGCAGGTGTCCAATTCACAATGTTTGTCTAATTAGTGAAGAGTATCATTTTTAAAAAGTATCATAGGCATGTTGATATTAAGACAAAATAAGTTTAGAGGGAAACGCGGGCAAAAGGAACCAGCGAAGATGGATAACATTGTCCGCATGCATGAATTACACCAAAGACTCTGTTATTCTGCTTAAGACTCTACAAAGATAATTTAAGGAAACATAGACTTAAAATATTACTTAAGCCTTAAAAGTTAAAACATTAACATTGACTAATAAAGACAAATGTAATGAAGGCTCCTGGATGTTTTATAACATTATGATAAATATTTACATCCAACGTTTTTTTATCTGTCACATCGAAATAATGCCATATAATCAAAGATATAATTGTACACAACACAAATTGCGTCCATTGGTCCACCATGACCACAGTGATCATTTAAGCCCAATAACACTAACCCCTTTACCCGCACTAGGACAACATACCCCTTTGTCTTGCCTACTTGCCTGCCTGTCAAAATACCACCTAAACGTAGCAAATATATCCAATTCCACCACCTCCTCTAGCAGCAGGTTACACTGTACAAAAACGTTTACCCCTCAGGGCCTCTTTCAAGTTCCTTTCTCTCACATTTCTCTCATATGCCATCATCCTCTTGATATCGCAGTGCAAACAAGGTCCTGTCTATTTACCCTATCTGTATCTCTTATAATTTTTATAGTTCTATCAGTTAACCTTCAGCCTTCTTCACTCTAAAGAAAACATGTCCAGCCTATCCAATCCCTCTCCATAAGTGTATAATCCTCCAAACAATGATCCTAGGAAAGAATGGGTTAACTTATGATGAGCGTTTGACTGCACTGGGCCTGTACTCACTGGAGTTTGGAAGAATGAGGGGAGACCTCATTAAAACGACTGAATAGTGAAAGGCTTAAATAGAGTGGATGTGCAGAGGATGTTTCCACTAGTGGAAGAGTATGGGGCTAGAGGTCATAGCCTCAGTATTAAAAGATGTTCCTTTAGGAAGAAGATGAGAAGGAATTTCTTTAGTCAAGAGGGTGATGAATCTGTGGAATGGGGTTATGAGGGAGATAGAACATCCATGATTGAACTGTGGAGTAGATTTGATGGACCAAATGGCCTAATTTTGCTCCTATTACTTATGACCTTATGAATGCAGCCAACATCCTGGAGAATTGCCGCACGCTCTCCAGCTCAATAACAGAAAGCTTCTCAGAAGGGCAGAATAACATTTAACCTCATCTCGCTTCCAAAGTCAAGTCTATTTATGTTCTGAGCAGCCTGTTAAAGAGAGAGAGAGACACTGAGCCGGAGACAAATAAGACACAGAGAGACAGAAGGACAGAGACAACAAGACAGAGAGACAGGAAGAACATAGACACAGAGAGAGTGAGAAAGAACAGTGGGAATGAGTGAGAAAGTACATGGACAGAGAGACAAAAGACAAAAATGGGGAGACAGACAGAAGAGACAGAGGGAGAGTCAGAAAGAGAGAGTCGGAGAGAGATAGACATACAGACATACAAAGAGAGAGAGAGTCAGAAAGAGACAAACTGAGAGTGAGAGTGAGAGTCAGAAAGAGACCAAGACAAAGACTACGAATGACAGAGAGAGACAGAACGAGAGAGACAGACAGAAAGAAAATGAGGGAGAGACATTGACTGAAAGCCCACTGCAAAAGATGTTCTTCATGGCTCATGGAGAAAGTACAAAATAACATATTATTCAAAATCAATTAAATATAAAGCAAAAAATCAAATTTAAGGCAAAGGCAGGCTGACCTGAAAGAATGATGCAGGAAAAGAACAGGTGACAGTTCTAAAGACCTGACACAATGACTGAAAATCTTTCAGGATGGTCTTTAGCCAAATTCCTACACGAAAAAAAAATCCCACTAGAAGCAATCGTGCGGGACTATACTCAAACAAAGCAACCAACTTGTGGGCCACCATAGAAACATAGAAAATAGGTGCAGGAGTAGTCCATTCGGCCCTTTGAGCCTGCACTGCCATTCAATATGATCATGGCTGATCATCAAATTGAGTAGCACACACTTCATGGTTTTGTGTAATTAAAATATACTGAAGTATTTTTCATCAAAAAGTGTCATACTTACAAAACAATCAAAACATTTTAAATGAAATGCAATTAAAACATAAAAAATGGAATCCAATATAATCATAGTGTTATAGAGTCATATAGCATGGAAACAGGCCCATCGGCCCAACTTGCCCATCTACACTCGTCCCACCTGCCCACATTCAGCCCATATCGTTCTGAACCTTTCTTAGCCATGTACCTGTCCCAATGTTTTTTAAATGCTGTGATGTGGTATTAAAACACACCTCAATATAATCAGTTGTGTAAAGATGTAGTCTATACTCAGCTCAGCTATCGTATCCTGGAACACAATTAGGTATTTTGATAAAGGCATTGGTATTAGTATTGATTTAATATTACCATGTGTACTGAGGTACAGTGGAAAACTTTTAGTTTTGCATGCCATCCAGGGCAAATCATAACTACATAAGTAGATCAGGGTAGTGCAAAAGAGAAAAAGGAACAGAGTGCAGAACAGTGTGACATCTACAGAGAAAGTGCCGATTAAAAATAAAGTGCAGCAGTACTAAGGAGGTCGATTGGGGGATCAGCAATAAATCCATAGCATTAATAGGTGTGCTGAAAGTTTGATAACAGCTGGGAAGAAGCTGTTCCTGAATCTAATTGTTTCATGCTTCTGTATCCTGCTGCAACTACAGGTGTACCTATCCTAATATCTACCTCATTGGAGACCCTCAGACTATCTCGGATCAGGTTTTACTGGTGTTATCTTGCACTAAACATTCGCATTATTCCCTTTATCATTTATCTGTGAATGGCTCGATTGTAAAACAACAATAAAACAACAATAAACACACATTAACATCCACCACAGCGAGTCCACCCAGCATCTCCCCACTGTGATGGAGGCAAAAGTCTTAGGTCGCAAACTCTTCCCTTTCTTAATCTGATTAACCTTTTTGCGCTGGGGTCGATACCCCCCCCCCCCCCCCGGGCAATGTTAAGAACAGTCCCGCGGCTCAAACACCGCGGCCCGGGGTGGTTGAAGCTGCCGCCCCCCAGTCCTGCAGAAGCAGCTGCTGGCCCGCGGCCGAACCCCGGACTCAGGCCACCGCCGCCAGAACACCGTCCCAGCCACCCTCATGTGAGTACTGTGCTGTCTTCAGCCTCGGGCTGGGCCGCCTTTATACTTGGGCGCCGAACCTCCCCCGGACCGGGCCGCCCCGACTTGGGCGTCGCTTCTCCCCCCCTGACCGGGCAGCCCCGACTTGGGCGCCGAACCTCCCTCGGGCTGCCAGCGCCGCACCTTCCCGAGCTCGGCGGGTTTAGAGAGAGGAGAGTTATTTTCCGACGGGAGCCTCGTTCCACCCTCGGGCTGGCCGTCCTCACGGGAGCGTCCCAACCTCTTCCAGCCCTGAGCCGGACCACTCTCAGGGAACGAGCGATCAGAGCGAGTCCTGACGGTGCTCTGCCTCCGGAGCCTCGAGGTCGTCAGCTCCATTAGGCCTCAGCGCAGACGGAGGCAGAGAAGGGGAATACGACAAAAAGGTCGTATTACCCCGCAGGGAGAGACTGCAAACCCCGTTTCAACCCCCCCCCCCAAAAACACAAACTAAAACCAAAAAATTAGACTAACCAAACAAAATAAACAACATAAAAAACACAAAGACAACGGGACCACCGGTAAGCCGCTGCAGCCAGAGCCGCGCCGCCACTCCGAGATCTGAATGACAATAAAAGGCTATCTATCTATCTATCAAAGGCTTTTCACACTACCTCGGTACATGTGGCAATAAACTAAACTATCTTCTGCCCGATGGGAGAGGGGAGATGAGAGAATGAGATGGTGTGAGTGGTCCTTGATTATGTTGGCTGCAGTGCAAGTAGAGCTATTTGATGGAGTTGATGGGGGCGGGGGTAAGAGGCTGTTTTGTTTCAGAGACTGGGGTGCGATCATCTCTGTAACTCTTGCACTCTTGTCATACCAACCTATTGGGATAGGATGCTTTCTCGGGAGCATCTGCAGAAATTGATAAGAGTTGTTGGACACAACAACAGGTTGGTGGGTGTATGGAACAAGCTGCCAGATGAGGTAGTTGAGGCTGGGACTATCCCAATGTTTAAGAAACAGTTAAACAGGTACATGGATAGGACTGGTTGGGAGAGATATGGACCAAGCGCAGGCTGGTGGGACTTATGTAGCTGGGATATGTTGGCCGGTGTGGGCAAGTTCGGCTGAAGGGCCTGTTTCCACAGTTTATCACTCCTCGACTCTATGACATGCTGAATATCCTTAACCTTCTTAAGAAGTAGAGACATTGGCGTACTTTCTTGGCTCTAGTGCAATGTAGATGGACCAGGGCAAATTGTTAGTGATATTTCCACCCAGGAACTTGAAGCTCTCAACCTATTGATACAGACCTCGGACTGTACTCTACCCCACCTTGAAGTCAATGACCAACTCATTCATTCTGCTGACATTGAGGGGGAGGTTATGGCTTTGATACCATGCTACTAAGCCTGACACTGTGTTTAGTAGTTCAAATTCCAATAAAAAATATGGAAAAAGAAGTAGTGAACAGCATAATTTCTAGAACTTTCTGTCCAAAAAAATGCAGATATTGCGAGAGCTGGAGAGCAGCAGAAATAAATCACAAATTATCTTAAAACTGTGCAGTCATTTGCAAGATTACTCTGGTTTGTGAGACCAATGGAGATATTTTATATAAATGCCATTAGACTGACACACTTGGCTCAATTTAAAAGAGTTTTTCATTACTTTTGTGCCAACATTTATTGTCCAAAAGAAAGAAAACAATGGCTTATTTTAAGCTTATTGGACTGGGACATTTGAGAGAAAAAAAAAAGGTGCATATCAATTGTAATATTTCTGCACCCACCAACCCACTGTAAAATGTAACTCATGCATCAATAACCACTTTCAGTATCAAACTTCATGGATGGCAATTAATTAAATGTAAGTAAACATACCCATGTCTTCTAATCCATTCAATCTAATCCAAAGAAGTGTTCAATGTTTGAACAAAAAACGCTGTGATTTTAGCCACGGTGCCTTTGTGATAATGTTGAGTGGGAGGCAGTTGCTTCACAAACTATTGCAAAACAATTAGAATTACGTAAACACATTCAAGGTATCCCTGTGATATGTTTTGACTGCTTAAGTATAAAAATATTCACGTTGAATTTCTAAGAGTCATGGATGAAGAGCAGTCCTCCATTCCCTATTTCCGATGATAAAACTTGAGTCTTTGCAGTGAAATATCAATTTGAAATTAACTTACCATGAAATTTGTGCACGAACATCCATAAACAGCAAGCATCAGCAGATTTAGTCTTTTGGGCAACTGAGAAGCGTCAGCATGTTCACGAGGATTCTTTCAAATTTAAGAGTCATTGAGTCATATCAAGGAAGCAGCCTCTTCGGCCCAACATATCCATGCAAACCAAGATACCCCATCCATGCTGGTCACGCTGGTCTGCACATTACCCATATCCCTGTAAACCTTTCCTATCCGTTCAAATATCTTATAAATGTTGTTATAGTACGTCAACTACCTCCTCAGGCTGCTCATTCTAACCTATCAAAGCACTTCATCACAATGGACATGAGAGCCAGTGGTCAGTAGTCAGAGGCATGTCTCCTTGCTCCTCGAAAGTACCGATTTCACCTTAAAGCCGTAGTAATAAGAAGTTGAAGTTGCCTTATTCACAAGGTTGAAGAATCAATAACTTGAGGAATTACTTGAGGGTTTAATGTGTGTGGAAAGCTTTAATAGGAGGGGCAACTTTTCACATCATGTGGCCCATATATGGAATGAGCTGCCAAATGAAGTGGTTGCGACAGATACAATAACAATATTTAAAATACATTTGGACAGGTACATGGCTTGGAAAGGTTTAGAGAAGCATGGATCTAATGCAGGCAAAAGGATCTTGCCTGGCTGGGCATCTTGGTTGACACGGATGAGTTGGACTGTAGGGCCTGTTTCTATGCTATGTGACTCTATGTCCACAAAAATCCCAGACAGTTGATCCGTGCAGGTTTTAAAAACAAGCCCAAGTACACCAAGGGTTCACTCTCATGAAGGATCATCTGGTACTAGCCTCAGAGTTTGAGATCACCGAGTCATAGAGTCATTGTTATACAGTGTGGAAACAGGCCCTTCGGCCCAACTTACACATACCAGGCAATACGTCCCAGCTACACTAGTCCCACTAGCTAATGCTGGGTCCATATCCCTCCAAACCTGTCCTATCCTGGGCGATACAGACTAAGGGACTGTGGTAACGGTGAAATCGACAGAAGGATGGAGGGTTGGGTGTGTATGCGTGCTTTGTCTGTGATTTTTATTTATTTGCTTATCTTTATTATTTTACCGTGGATGTTTCGTTAGCTTTAGAAATGTTGAATGCTGCACTGACTGGCTGACATTTTAAATTTCGTTGTACATGGCCCATGTTACAATGACAATAAAGAAACTATTCTATTCTATATTCTATTCTATTCTATTCTATATTCTATCCATGTACCTGTCTAATGGTTTCTTAAACATTGGGATAGTCCCAGCCTCAACTACCTCCTCTGGCAGCTTGTTTCATTATTGATTGAGTCATTAGGGAATTTGGGGACTCACTCACATCATTGTTCTCCCTTAAGAAGTAAATATAAAAAGCATAGAGCTCATTTTTATCACATGCACTACTCAAATTCAGCGTGTAGGAAGTGATGGTGTCCAAGCCCTAGCATAGTTGCCGACCGTCTGTCCGAGTTTCCAGTTTGGAAAATGTCTCTTCACGTTTTTGATAGCTTTCTAGATGTCATACTTGAACTTATTGTGTGCTGATCTGGTCTACAGTAGATCATGCACTTACTGGTTCATCCAAGATTGCTGGTTAGGGAACACTCAAGATGGTCTTGGTGGTTGCACATTCCGTCAGACATATTGTATCCTCATGAAGTCAATAACAACTGCAGTGCATTGGTTTCCCCAGAGTGCTCAGGTTTCCTCCCACATTCTAAAGATGTGTGGGTTGGTAGTTTAACAAAGCACAGTAAATTGCTCCTGGAGTCTGGATTAGTTCACAGAAAATATCAGCTGGGGAATGGGTTTGATCCATGTCCTGGCACAGCCTCAATTATCTAAATAACCTTCTGTATCGTATAGAAGTATGGAAACTCGACACATTGGTCCCCATGCTCCTTTTAAACTTGCTAGGGCTGTTTCCATTCCTCTCGAGATCAGTGGGCTTAGAGAAAATCGATTACATTATTATGTTATGAAAAGGAAAATAAGTGTGTTGCGGTAACACGAGTAATAGCCAATCGTCCGGAAAATCTGTGAGTGTACCACTAAGATCCTCTAGTTCTTGATTCTTTAACCCTGTTGATTATTGGAGTTTTACTATATGTCCAGACTCAAGATGAACAAGGTGCCTGAAGCAGTATATTGCAGACTACCTGGTTCATCCAAGGTTACTGGTTAGGATGCACTGGGATGTGCTTGATGGGAACATGCTATGCCACACATTTCCTTAAGAAGTCGCTAACAACTGTAGTGTATTCTTTCAGGTTTCAATTTTCTAGACAGGTGTCCCCAGGGTGAAATTATATTGAAAACTATGTCTAATAGAAGCAGTTCTACTTGTTAACATCATCTATTCTTTAAAACACATATTATTATTTTTTTACTGAGAACATGCCAATAACAATATAAAGACTGCATTCAAAGAAGGTTTAAAGTTGTGAACATGGCTTCTGTTTTCATGCTGCAGATGCTCCCATTTGTTGGGACAAGTTTTTGCAGGGTGGCAACATAAAAGCTCTTCTACAATAGACTCAGCAAACACCAAGCGTGAGATAATCCAATGGCACTACCAAACACAACAGTGCAACACTATTTTTCCATCACTTCTGTAAACTATTTCAATTAAGCACCACCAATTTTACTTTCAACCCATGCGCTCCTATAAAATAGGGTGAAACTGGGTAATGCCTCCAGCACTTTCGGGTAGGCTGCAGGAGGCACCCCCGGGACACAAAGTCGGGAGAAGAGAGGGATATCGGTTCGCGGGAACTGTTCCAGTACATCTTGCGCGCGGGCCGGCCGGTCAGACTTTGAATAATGGAGCCTGAAGATGGTGGAGCCTGCATGTGTAATATATGCAAAACTAATATTACTGTGCAGTTGCATATGTGACAAATAGGGCACTATTGAACTATTGAAAATATGAATTAAAAAAACCCGGAAATATTACCCATATAAAAACAAATAATTACCTTGGTAAGTGTAACACTGATGTAACAACCCTAGATTGAACACCCATTTTGTCCCTCAAAGACATGGCTAATCTCAGCTGAAGCTCAATGTAGGCCAGCCATTTCATCATCTGAAAAACAAATTATTTGATGTGCAAAGAGAACTCATTATCAATTTATGTATCATAGTTTGGACTTCCTTGTGGCAATCAAGCCAACAAGCAATCATTTATGTTCATTCTTCTTGGGCTGTTCCTTGGATCAAGGGTGATTTGCTCCCACTCCGGTTTTGTGGATAACTACGGGATCTGCAGCCCGATCCATAGACGAGGCAGGGGATGTCTGACAAGATAGGCAGGGGTTGGTAGTTTGTGAAATTACGCACTCTTTCTGCTGTGTGCTCCTCCTGCGTGAACTCTCAACACATCCCAAATGCTCCTTCTCCACTTTGGGAGGTCAAGCATTTCAGAGTCAAGCAGGATGTTGAAGTTGTCCAAGAAGGCTTCATGCACATATTTGAATCTTTTCCTTCTTGGTAATCTGTTCATGACAGAGTTTGGAAAAGCATCAGTTTTGGTCAGTCTGAAGAAGGGTTTTGGCCCGAAACGTCGCCCATTTCCTTCGCTCCATAGATGCTGCTGCACCCGCTGAGTTTATCCAGCATTTTTGTGTACCTTCAGTTTTGGTCATCTGATTTCAGAAATGTGCACAGCTTTTCCTGTGGAGCAGGTTCAGTGTAACTAAGCCATCATTGTAGGGGATGTCGCCGTCTGAGTGTAAATAGTGATATTAGCCCACTTATGCTTACCGTGAATTTGGCAGGTTATGCAGAAACTATGTTGTGATATTTTTCATGTACCTTGAGTTTCTAGCGATAGGTGGTTTATGTCAGAAATTTATGGAAGGATGTTGATCGCTGCTGCCTGTTGGACTATGAGTTTTGTGCCATTCTTAGGTCTTGATCTTCAAATAACCTTTTCCATTGTCAACCCAAGGCTGTGCTGATGCATTGAAATCGGTAACGAATATCAGCATTGATATGCATCTTCACTGTCTGGTACCTCCTGAGATTCGGGAAGTGTTTCGGAACAATTTCCAGAATCCAATGTGAATCTTAATTGTTGGTGGCTGATGTGTTACTGTGGATAGTTTAGTTTAGTTCAGAGAAACAGGCCCTTCGGCCTAACGATTCCACGCCGACCAGCGATCCTCGCACATCAACACTATCCTACACACACCAGGGACATTTTACAATTTTACAAGGCCAATTAGCCTACAAACCTGTACGTCTTTGGAGTATGGGAGGAAACTGGAGCTCCCGGAGAAAACTCACACAGATCACGAGGAGAATGTACTCCATACAGACAGGATCAAATGTAGGATCGAATCCTGGTCTCTGGTGCTGTAAGGCAGCAACCCTACCTTGCCACGCGATACAGAAAAAAATGACAGCCTTTGTCATGCAAGTGTCGTGTGCAAATTCCATCATCTCATATATCTCTGTGAATAAGGTGACAGTGGCTTGGAGCCAAGTCTCTCAGCATACAAGACCAGTGCAGTCTGTACACTGCACTGCAACTAATGAGGTTGTGGCATTGTAGTCACCACAGGTTGAACATTGTCAAGTTCTAAATCGTATCTCCACTCCCGCGAGGCATGGAGTCAAGATGCAATGGTGCAGCAAGAAAGAGTAAGCGATAGGGAATTATGCAACCTTGTTCGACACTGATCTTTTGGATTATTGTTCGCATGCTGTCATAAAGCAAACTTAAACCAATGACAAATATCTGAGGAGAGCCAAGATTGAGGAGGACGTTTGGCCTTTTCAATTTCTTTTTTTGGCCAGACACAGCAGCAAAGCTGAATTTCATAGATTGATGTGGGGTGGAGTTCATATTCACATCAAGGGCAGAAACGCAACGGAGGAGGTATTAAATGGAAAAGGTCCCCCCCCCCCTCCCCTCTGGTTGTTCATAATCCCTCTGCCCCTTATCCGTTCACCTCCATTTGCACACATTCGGGAATGGGGCCTTGGAATATTGTGCCAGCCTATGAGCGCCGTGACTGTCAGCACCATCTCCGCCCACCATTGTTCATTAATTCACAGGCTTTCAGCTGGACTTCTACCTTCAAGAAGCTGTGCACTGTTTCTTCTCCCTCGAGCAACCGCGGTTTCCAGGGATGCCTAACATTTGTTGTTAATTATCTTCTCGATCTTTTGGTTATTCTCAAAACATCAGCCCTAGTTGTTTTTGGTAGAACATCCAGTTCAAGCAGATGGCTTTGTCCTGGATGGTGTTCAGATTTTTGAGCTGCATTCATCCAAGCATGTTGGGCAAATTCCATCATAACCCTGATTTGTTTCTCATGGAAGGACAAGAGCTTTGGGCGGCCAAAATGAAAGCTACCCACAACAGGAAACCCTGCCCCTGAACTGCTCCAAGGCTGGTGCAGTGAAGCTTCTGGCCAACAATGGCCCAACAGGGGCAGCACGGAGGCCAGTGGTAGAGTTGCTGCCTTCCAGCACCAGAGACCCGGGTTCAATCCTGACTACGGGTGCAGTCTGTATGGAGTTTGTACGTTTTCCCTGTGATCTGCGTGGGTTCTCTGAGACCTTTGGTTTCCTCCCACACTCCAGACCTACAGGTTTGTAGGTTAATTAGGGTGGTGTAAATGTCTAATTGTCTCTAGTGTGTGAGAGATAGTGTTAATGTGCGGGGATCGCTGGTCAGCGTGGATTCGGTGGCCCTAAAGGCCCGATTCCATGCTGTATCTCTAAACGAAACAAAACAAAGTAGAACTTGCTCGGTCGGTCCTTCATGGCTACTGACCTCCACGCCAATCAAGGGATCTACAGGAGGTGCTGCCCTGCAAGAGGCATCTAATATCATCAAAGGCCCATCTCACAGAGACCAATCAATCAATCAATCAATCAATCAACCTTTATTGTCATCTTGCAAGCAACAGTTGTACAGTGCAAAATGAAAAGACGTTTCCCAGGGAATAGCGGAGCATCGCAAATGAAATTTAAAACGTTTCACACATAATAACACTAAAAACAATCCAGTCCCTGATGGAACAGTATAAATAAATAGTTAAAAGCAGGTAAAACAACAACGTTAAAATACAATAAACCAATCATAAAAATGTCCGGGGACGCTGATTTGAGTGGCCAGTGCCAGTTATTAAAGTGCCCGTGCCAGCTGCAGAATCAAGTGACTGTGAGTACAGAGTGACTGTTTAGCAGCCTCACAGCCTGTGGTAGGAAGCTGTTTAGCAATCTTGTAGTCCGGGCGTTGATGCTTCGATATCTCTTGCCTGATGGCAGGAGATCCAGGTGTATGTGGAGGGGGTGCAGTTTGGCCTTAGCAATTCTCTGAGCTTTTTTCAGACAGCGGCTCTGGAACAGTTCTTGTACCGAGGGTAGGGAGACGCCAATGATCCTCTCTGCTCCCCTCACTACCCTCTGCAGAGCCTTCCTGTCCGAGCAGTTGCAGGTGCAGTACCACGTATTTATGCAGTACGTGAGTACAGACTCCACCGTACCCCTGTAGAAAGTCCTGAGGACCTCGGTGACTGCCAATCCCCACCCCCCCCCCCCCCCCCCCCGGACACTTATTATTATTTATTCAAATCGTTTGCTATGTCGCTCTTCCAGGGAGATGCTAAATGCATTTTGTTGTCTCTGTACTGTACACTGACAATGACAATTAAAATTGAATCTGAATCTGAATCTGATGTTGGTGGGGAGTGAGGCCTGTTTAGTTTCCTCAGGAAGTGCAGTCGCTCTCATCCTCGCTGTTACCATTGGGAAGAAGCACCTCATGTAGATCCTGTTTTAAAAACTATTATTACCAGGCACTTTTGAAGCACAAATGTTACTTGCCAGTTACTAACAAATGCCCAAATGTTGTCCATGGCTTGCTGGATGCATACATGGACTTCTTCATTTTCTGAGAAGTTGCAGACAGAACTGAATAACATGCAAAAAGCAAGCAAATTAGCCCACTCCTGGCCTGGTGATGGAAGGAAAGTAATTGATGAAGGAGCTGAAAATGATTGAGTCTAGGACACTGTCCTGAGAAATTCCTGCACTGGTCATAAGTTCATAACTGATAGGAGTAGAATTGGGCCATTCAGCACATCAAGTCTACTGCCCCATTCAATCATGGCTGATCTATCTCTCCCTCCCAACCCCATTATCCCACCTTCTCCCCATAACCTCTGACACCCATAGTCTCCAGAGATGTTCTGGGCCTGTGGTGATTGACTTCCAACAACCACAGCCATCTTCCTTTATACCAGGTATTATCCAACCATTGTGTAGGAAGGAACTGCGGATGCTGGTTGAAACCAAAGAAAGACAAAATGCTGAGGATCACCGTAGATTACCGTTTAAATCTCTCGTTACCCTTTCCCTGATTCTACATCGCAGTCTTTAACGCTTGTTTCCCTTTCCCCAACTCTAGTCTGATGGGCCTCAAACCGAAATGTCACCCATTCATTCTGTCCAGAGATGCTGCCTGTCCCGCTGAGTTACTCCAACATTTTGTGTCTATTTTCCAACCATTGATGTGTCTTTCTCTTGATCCAATTGACTGCACTTTTACCAGGACTCCTTAGCGCCACACTCAGTCAAATGCTCCCTCAATCAAATTACTCTCACCTCCCAAATTACTCTCAACCTCAAATTACTACCCAAATTACTCTCACCTCCGTAATTCAACACTTTGTTCCTTGTTTGGACCAAAGCTGTGATGTGGTCTGGAACCAAGTGATCTGTGATGATTCATTCGTGCATTTTTTACACTTACACTTTCAGAAACCCTTGGATGAATGATTTTTGTTTCCCTTGTAGAAGGTTTGCTTTCTACAGACAAAGTGTAAGATTACAGTCAAGGTTTTTGAAGTTTATGCACAGATATTGCTGGAAACTTACACAGTCAGTAACAGGGCCTGGGCTTTGGACACTCCTGACCGCCCCATACCAACCAAAAGCACACTGATTATTAATTTAGTTTAGTTTAGAGATACAGTGCGGACACAGGCCCTTCAGCCCACCAAAGCCACACCGACCAGCAATCCCCGCACATTAACACTATCCTACACACACTAGGGACAATTTAGAACTTATACCAAGTCAATTAAACTGCAAACCTATACGTCTTTGGAGTGTGGAAGGAAAACGAAGATCTCGGAGAAAACCCACGCAGGTCATGGGGAGAATGTACAAACTCCGTACAGTACAGCACCCATAGTCAGGATCAAGCCTGGGTCTCCGACGCTGCAAGCGTTGTAATGCAGCAACTCTACCGCTGCACCACTGTGCAAAGGTTTCCTTAGAGCCTTAGAGCGTAGAGCGAAGGTTTCCAGAATTATCTGAAACTGAATAGGAAGAATCCTTGGCTCATTGACATCCAGTGTCAACAAATGCACCCGGCATCTAATAAATCGAATAGAAGTACCCTTGAACACAGCAGACATGATTGAGCACTCAGATTACAGACTCTGCTATAAGCTTGGTTCTAAATTTCAATCAATAGTCATGTAGTATAAGAACCAATTCATCAGAACAAATACCTTACCTTGTAAATCAAAAATAACCGCATGCTCCTTCACAAGAAAAATAAATGCCAGTTTACACCAAAATACTGTGGCCCCAGCTCCTAACTGAATATCCTGTCTCACTTCCCAACCTCTGCTTTCTCAGTTATATAATGAAAATTTCTTCTATGGAATATCTAAGCAGGATTGGTTAGACTAGAGTTTAGAGATACCGCATGGAAACAGTCCTTGTCCCATCTAGCCCATGCCAACCGTTGATCACCCATTCATACTTGTTCCATGTTATCCCACTTTCTCATCCACAACCTACAATCTCAGGGCAATTTAGAGGCATTTTCCAATTAACCTACAAACCCGCAAATCTTTGGGATGTAGGAGGAAACTGGAGTGCCCAGAAGAAACCGGCGCGGTCACAGGGAGAACATGCAAACTCCACACAGACAGCAGCCGAGGTCTGGATCAAACCCATGTCTCTGGTGTTGTGAGTTCTACCAGCTGCGCCACCCAATCATGTACAACAATGCAATAACTTTAGATTAGCTTAATTTTAATTTTAAATTGTCACATATGCTGAGGTACAGTTAAAAGCCTATTCTGCTTATTATCCAGTTAAATCATACCATACACACGTACAATCATATACAAGTAAAAGAGTAAAATGATTGTAAGTAGATTCCCTCCTGGGACAGCATTCATAGAGTCACCATGTTCCAGCACCAGTTTATAATATAAAAGTTTCAAGTCTCTGAAAAATCTGATCTTGGCCTATGGTGATATACAATCTCTTACGTCCTCACTTTAAGGCGTGGTGTCCTGGCGGCACTGGATTGACGGTGTAGGGTTCAGCTTGGCCCAGTTTAACGGTGCTTGCTCCTTCCACATCTCTCCATGCAGCTGCCACAGGCCGTGCCCAATCCCCTTGTTCACCTGGCTGCTGGAGGGCTCCAGCAGCCACTTCCACCAACACCACAGCCCACAACGGCAGCAACCGCGCCATGCATCGCCACCCGCTGCCGCCCCTCTGCTTCCTTGCGGCGTGGTCGCCATTCCCACTTCCCGAACTGACTACAGAACTTTAGCGCACTTTCCAAGGGCTAGGTAGGCTGAACGTTCACAGCCACAGACCACCGCTTGCACCTTCCACTGCCACCATCTTGAGGTAATGTAGTAATGTAGTAACTTCCATATTCAACGCTCTATACCAACCTTATTCTATGTTTAATATTCTCCAGGTTGAACCCGAGGGCAATTGACCCAAAACGCAGATGCAGCTTGACAGGCTAAGTTCTTCCAGCATTTCCATTCCTTTCCTGCTTTGACTTCCAGCATAGAAACATAGAAAATAGGTGCAGGAGGAGTCCATTCAGCCCTTCGAGCCAGCACCGCAATTCATCGTGATCATGGCTGATCATCCACAATCAGTAACCAGTGCCTGCTTTCTCCCCCTACCCCTTGATTCCGCTAGCCCCTAGAGCTCTATCTAACTCTCTTTTAAATTCATCCAGTGAATTTGTCTCCACTGTCTTCTGTGGCAGAGAATTCCACAAATTCACAACTCTCTGGGTGAAACGTATTTTCTTATCTCAGTTTTAAATGGCCTCCCCTTTATTCTTAGACTGTGGCCCACTGGTTCTGGACTCCCCCAACATTGGGAACATTTTTCTACATTTTTCCTGCATCTAACTTGTCCAGTCCTTTTATAATTTTACACGTTTCTATAAGATCCCCCCTCGTCCTTCTAAAATCTGCAGTTTTGTTGTAAATAGTGTGAGTCGGGATCTACCTCTGGAATATTCAGTGACCACATTCGCAATTTAATTAAAACTAATCAAGCATCAATTGTTCCACTGCAAACTCAACATAAATCCCACAGCAGATCCTTCAGAATGGTTTAACAGGAAAAAGCAATTTCAAGCTCAATACCTGCTTCCCTTTGATGTGCAACAAAGAGAAAGAGAATGGAGACACAAAGAAGTATAGCAACCGTTTGCAAGGTAAAGTATTACACCTCAGAAACAATAAAGAAAGTCCACAAGCTCTTCCCTCAATAGTATTCCCATGTTCAATGTTTGAACCTTGAAGTTCCTTGCTTTTCTATTCAATTTCTTTGTCCAAATTTATACTGGTTCACTCCAATATTCTTTAGGTCAGGCTCTGAGGGGCCACCTTTTCTGAGATGCTAAATTAGGACCTTTATCACAGTGACAGAAAGGTTTCCAGTCTAGATTTAATGTAAACGTCAGGAAACAGTTGGCCGGATCTAAATGAATAGTTTCAGTCCAAAATAACATTTTCCAAACATCTATAGATTCAAAACAATTTTATATTATTAAGAATGGCGATAAGCAATACCTAATTTTACACCCTTTCATAAATTATCCCTTTCCAGAAAGATGTGCATGACAAATTGTCAATATTTGTTGGGGAGGAAAAAAATGGTTTATTATATATTGCCTATTATAGGTAATAGGTAATTGAAGAGGTTACTAGGGAAATTGACGAGGGTAAAGCAGTGGATGTTGTCTATATGGACTTTAGTAAGGCCTTTGACAAGGTTCCTCATGGAAGGTTGGTTAAGAAGGTTCAACTGTTGGGTATAAATGCAGGAATAGCAAGATGGATTCAACAGTGGCTGAATGGGAGAAGCCAGAGGGTAATGGTGGATGGCTGTTTATCGGGTTGGAGGCAGGTGACTAGTGGGGTGCCTCAGGGATCTGTGTTGGGTCCTTTGTTGTTTGTCATGATCTGGATGAAGGTGTGGTAAATTGGATTAGTAAGTATGCAGATGATACCAAGATAGGGGGTGTTGTGGATAATGAAGAGGATTTCCAAAGTCTACAGAGTGATTTAGGCCATTTGGAAAAATGGGCTGAAAGATGGCAGATGGAGTTTAATGCTGATAAATGTGAGGTGCTACACCTTGGCAGGACAAATCAAAATAGGACGTACATGGTAAATGGTAGGGAATTGAAGAATACAGTTGAACAGAGGGATCTGGGTATAACCGTGCATAGTTCCTTGAAGGTGGAATCTCATATAGATAGGGTGGTAAAGAAAGCTTTTGGTATGCTAGCCTTTATAAATCAGAGCATTGAGTATAGAAGCTGGGATGTAATGTTAAAATTGTACAAGGCATTGGTGAGACCAAATCTGGAGTATGGTGTACAATTTTGGTCGCCAAATTATAGGAAGGATGTCAACAAAATAGAGAGAGTACAGAGGAGATTTACTAGAATGTTGCCTGGGTTTCAACAACTAAGTTACAGAGATAGGTTGAATAAGTTAGGTCTTTATTCTCTGCAGCGCAGAAGGTTAAGGGGGGACCTGATAGAGGTCTTTAAAATGATGAGAGGGATAGACCGAGTTGATGTGGACAAGCTTTTCCCTTTGAGAATAGGGAAGATTCAAACAAGAGGACATGACTTCAGAATTAAGGGACAGAAGTTTAGGGGTAATGTGAGGGGGAACTTCTTTACGCAGAGAGTGGTGGCGGTGTGGAATGAGCTCCCAGTGGAAGTGGTGGAGGCAGGTTCATTGGTATCATTTAAAAATAAATTGGATAGGCATATGGATGAGAAGGGAATGGAGGGTTATGGTACGAGTGCAGGCAGGTGAGACTAAAGGGAAAAAAATTTGTTCGGCATGGACTTGTAGGGCCGAGATGGCCTGTTTCCGTGCTGTAATTGTTATATGGTTATATATGGTTATATTGTGTTTACAGGACTGTTCTGTTGCTGCAAGAAAGAACTTCATTGCTCCATTATCGGTACATAAGACAATTAACGTTCATGACTCTCGAGTCCAGCCATCATGTAAGCAAATGAAGTCACCACAGTCATCATAGAATACGATTGTTGTATCTTTGATTGAAACAAAATGCATAATAGCTCAGAGAGATACCAGCAGCATTTAGAAAAGGGGAACACACACATGATGATAGCTCTTTGAATAGTTTCAGGTGTCTTTCAGAATGATTCATAAATAACAGAATAGTTATTGATACCACAGCCGCTGCAAGCGTTAAAGTTACATGGCAATGTCATACTTTCATTCTAGAATAAAAGGAAAAGCAGGACTTTGTTCATTCAAAAAAAAACAGGGCTTTGTTATTTGAGGTGCACAATACATCAATCAAATCAAAGTTGAACAATGTCAACAATAATACATTGTTAAGAGTTAATGCAGCCATCTTTTTGTTAATTCACAACAAATAATTGTCTGTTAAATCAAAGTTGCCAATTTCTATTATAAGCAAATAAGGCTTCATGAACACACAGAAAGAGTTGTGCAGGAAGGAACTGCAAATGTTGGTTTACACCGAAGATAAACAAAATGCTGGAATAACTCAGCGGGTCAGGCAGCCTCTCTGGAGAAAAGGAATAGGTGACCTTTCAGGTAGAGACCCTTCTTCAGACTTCTTCTTGGCCACGAACGTCACCTATTCCTTTTCTCCAGAGATGTTGTCTGGCCGCTGAGTTACTCCAGAATTTTGTGTCTATCTTCAGACTGAAAGTTATTGGAAAATTAAGTGCAGTGTGGCGTCAGCTGATAGACAGACCACTTATGTTTGAACCCTCGTCAGTGGTTACGAGGGCTGTCACGTGACGTCATAGGTTAAGGGGAGTGTCCTGCTTACTTAAGCATATCTCACCTTGAAATCACCGGAGTCGACAGGTAGCTGAGCTCGAGATAACACCCTCGCTCAGCTACAGCAGCAATGACAATTATGTTAGTGGACCAAACTTGCATGTAACACCTGAATAAAGCAACTGTTTATTCACTACATTTGGTGCTACTACATTGGTGACCCCGACTATCCAAATTGAAATTTTGGATTTCTCCCATCGCATGCAGCCTCGGGAGACCCGATGTCTGCAGCTGACAGCCCAGCCGTGCAGAATGACGCTTCCGCCAACCCGGCCCTAACGTAAGGTATGCCACAGGCCGCCCAGGCCAAGGGGCGCGGTCCGGGCCTTGTGTGACGGCCGCCAAGCTCTCCCGCATGACCCGCCCGGAGCCAATCACTGGAACTGAGAGACTGTGGCTGTCACCGATCCCCCCAACAGCTGCTGCCCCCCGAGCCAACCACCAGGGCTGAGAGACCGCAGCTGCTGTCGCTCCCCTACCAGCTGCTGCTCCACCACCAGCTGCTAGTGGAGCAGCCCCCAGCATCACCACCGGCCGCCCGACAGCCCTGGGAGCGGGGAGAGAGCGGGCCCACCCATTACCCCGCCGGCTGCTGCTCAAGGCGTAGCCACCCGATAGGGCGGGCCTACCTGGGGCGGCTGCCCGATGGCGTCCTTCTGCTCCTCACCGGTGCGGACCCCGAAAATCCCTGGGCGCTGGCTGCCTGTCCAGCCCAGCAGCAGAGTGGAGCCTCGGCCAGTCGAGAGTCAGCGGTCGATGGATTCCCGGCAGCTTCCAGACTACGACGAGGGCGTGGCCGCGCAGCCGGTCTCCACCGACAACGGTAAGTCCCTACGTGCAGCAGTGGGACGAGGCCCGTCGATGCTGGCCACCCTGCATGCATCTTGAATCGCCTTTGGCCTCCTTAGCCGGCCGTCAAGATGGATATTGCGGCCTACTAACACCTGGCCGCTGCCACGACTGCAAAAATGGCCACCGCGGCCAGCCGGAAGAGATGCTCGACCTTCCCTGAACGCTGTCAACAGCGCCACCTATATGTATATATGTATTTTTATTTCTATTTATTTTTAATGCACACTGAATGGACACGGGTTGAGCAACGTTTTTTTTGTTTCCTCTGGGTATGTGAATACTCAGGAAATGACAATAAAGATATACAATACAATACAATACAATACCTTCAGGTTGGCTTCTGTCACTGCAGACTAACCACCATCAACAGCGCCACCTTCCAGACGGATGCCATCCCTGCAGCCTGACCGCCGGCAGCAGCGCCACATTCAGGTAGGAAGCCTTCACTGCAACTTTCATTCAAACTCCAGTTTTCCAACACAGCTTCCCATCCTGCACCATGGACACTGGATAATTTGAACTTTCCTACCACTTTGCACTTGATTGCACACTGTAGTTTGTTTTGTTTCTTTTCACTTTGTTTACGCTGTATCACCATGCTGGGTTTAGCATCAGTTTATTTATTTATTTGTCTATTTATTTATTTATTTATTCATTCTTCTTTGTTTGCATTGTTGCCGGCGTATTACCCAGGACACGATCCCCTCCTGGTCAAGGAGATGCGACTGTGTCTCGTCCATCCGGCGGCCTTTGCATTGATCTCCTAGCACTCTTCGGCATACGGCCTGGATGGCCCACAGCCGGAGCATCAACTGCGCCTACGGGCCCCACCTTCCTGACCCACAGCCGGGGTGCCACCGACCCACAGCAGGAGCCGCCCTCGACCATGCTTGCACACCTTCTTGTAGAAGGTTGGCGCGTTCTAATCCTTCCTCCGGTTCTGGAGGGGGGGGGGGGGGGGGGTCATGTGGCATCAGCTGATAGACAGACAACTTATGGTCGAACCCTCGTCAGTGGTTACGAGGGCTGTCACGTGACATCATGGGTTAAGGGGAGTGTCCTGCTACTTAAGTATATCTCACCTTGAGATCACCAGAGTCGACAGGTAGCTGCGCTCGAGACAACACCCTCGCTCAGCTACAGCAGCAATGACAACTATGTTAGTGAACCAAACTTGCATGTAACACCTGAATAAAGCAACTGTTTATTCACCACGTTTGGTGCCGCTACAGCAGTAAATTAATTGCATTGGCATTATACCTTTTATGCTCTCAGGGCATCTCAAAATGCATTACAATGAATGAATGCTTTATTGTCACGTGACTTGTCACAGTGAAATTCTTTGATTGCATACCCACGGTATGCAAATAGTCGACACATAAAGGGCAGTTAAAGTTACAAAGTATCCGCGTCAGGTCCCCCTTTGTCCCCCCCCCCCCCCCCCCCCCCCCCCCCTCACGGCGGTCCCCCCATGCTGTGTCCTCCTCCAATGTCCATTATTCTTCCCTCAACCTCATGGCAGTCCCCCCTACACCCAGTCCTCCATTGTTCCTTCCCCTGACAGCGGCGTCCTCACTTCCATGTGGTCCGTCCTTGTCCGTCAGTCGGCGCCATCATCGACAATTACTTATTTCCAAAGTGCAGTCACTATGTAACTATAAAAAAGTACATCTGAATTGTAACATAGATTAATGCTTTAAATTAAATTGATAACTCAAGCAAGAAATCAGACCTATGAATATTACTGAGGCTCAAATCCAGGGTAAACATTTCTTGGCTCTCTTTTTCATTTAACTAGCAACAGCAAAAACATACCTACATTACTGTGTCATCAGTGATATTGAAAGGATTCGCTCACGATTCAGAAATTACTGGCAGAAAATCAACCTATTAAATTAATCAGTCAAAATCCTATGTTGGAAAAATAGTAACATGAAAATTAAAGGTGGCTGAACTTGGCTCCAATTCAATTGTTAGCCTGATGGTATAATTAATGAACTCCCAACATTATACCTGATTTTGGGAATGCAGTGTGCAAGGATGAGAATTTAAATGTGCAGGAAGAATCATATGCACATTCTATCACACTAATGGTGAGGCACTTTAACGCAACCAAATAAGCTGATTGTTGCAGCAGGGTTCAAATGACTATTTTGGTCACTGGGCCTTTGACTGAAGAACCAGTGCAATGAGCAAGTGTTGCACAATTTAGCATTCAAAAACGTGCTGCCCGAGATCAAGGCTGACTTTGGTGTTTCAGTGGTCAGGAGGGCTGATGACCTTTGGCTCAAGTTATCACATAATGTGGTCAGGGTTGGGATGGTGGATGGGGGAGGAAGTGTGACTGATTGGGGCTTGGGAGTCAAGGGTGCAAGGCTAATGATTGGGTGTGGACTATCAGGGAGGAATTTTAATGGGCATGTCTCAGAATATGTTTCACAAAGATAAATGGGGGAGTGGGATTGATGCGATTTTTCTAGGAACACGCATGGACTTGAAGGGGCACACAATCTCCTTATATGTCATCATGAAATATGAAGCCTTGAGCTTTTTCTTGGTTTTATTTAATTTTAGATGCCATTAAGACATTTTTTAAATCAGCATTGTTTTGAGAAAGCCTATTTAGCAGTGGCACTGAGATCGCTAAAATCAGAAGTTATTGCTTTACGTGAATCTCGTTATTTGGAGGCCAGTAGGGTGATCTGAAGAAGGGTCTTGAACCAAAATGTCATCCATTCCTTCTCTCCAGTTGCTCCAGCCTTTTGTGTCTATCTTCGGTTTAAACCAGCAACTTCAGTTCCGTCCTACATAGTTGGAGGGTTGTGTCCATTCCAATGCTTCTGGAGTTTGTTGTAGTTATTTGAGAAACCACGGAGGAAATATATACCTTTTTCAGTAGCACTTAACAGCTTTGTTTCAAGGTCCAAAACCACTTTATTTATTTGCAATTAATTGTCCATAACGCTGTATGCTTATATTTTCAGTGAGGTTCAATGACAGGTGAACTGTAACACTTGTTGTTCCACACACTGTCTATCTCACAATCTCCTCACCCTTCCACATAGCCATTTAGTTGCCTCTTTTCTATGTGCCACTTATCCAATTCTCCTTTTGAACTTGCCAGTAATCTGCATTACCTCCTAACTCTATTCAGAAGCATTTGGGTTTCCCTATGATTGACAAAGAGAAAGAGTACTGACATTAGGTTAAAAAAGGTTAACGTATGATGAACATTTGACGGCACTGGGCCTGTACTCGCTGGAGTTTAGATGGTTGAGGGGGACCTCATTGAAACGTACAGAATAGTGAAAGGCTTGGATAGAGTGGATGTGGAGAAGACGTTTCCACTAGTGGGAGAGTCTAGGACTAGAGATCATAGCCTCCGAATTAAAGGACGTTCTTTTAGGAAGGCGATGAGGAGGAATTTCTTTAATCAGAGGGTGGTGAATTGGTGGAATTCTTTGCCACAGAAGGCTGTGGAGGCCAAGTCAATGGATATATTTAAGGCTGAAATTCTTGATTAGTATGGGTGTCAGTGGTTATGGGGAGAGGGCAGGAGAATGGGGTTAGGAGGGAGAGATAGATCAGCCATGATTGAATGGCTGAGTAGACTCGATGGGCTGAATGGCTTAATTCTACTCCTATCACCTTATGATCGTGTGATTACTGACCTAATAAAAAACAAAGTAACTTGGAGCCTTTAGAGTTTCTGAAACAGACCTTTTTCAGTGCATTACAGTCGCATGATGCTTGATGATTAACAGTGCATTCAATCGAGATTGTAACTTTAATGATAAGCATGAGGAATTAGTGGGCATCAGATAACCAGCTGAGTTCAGTGGTTGGAAGCAAATCGAATGTGGCGTTGGCAGGTGCAGCCAAGAAAGCGATTGGGGAGGCGGTGTGAGTCAGGGGAGGCGGTGTGATTCGGGGGTGGCGGTGTGAGTCGGGGTTGGCGCCAGCAGTCCAACCTGGAGGTGAAGTTCAGTAAGTCCGTCCACTATAACCAAAATCCATTATAATGAGGTCCCATAAAAAAGATGGTTCCGTCTGTAGAAGGGATTCGGCGAGTACAATCTCTTTAAAAGATGCATGCTGCTGTTTAAATACAAATCATGTCACTCCAAAATAAAATGACTCAATCTCACAGAATTCTGCTCCAACTAGATAACAGTTAATGTCCAACTAATCATGGTGAAGTACAAAGAAAACATGTTATAACCAAGAGACCATTTTCCAAACCACTCAGCTCGTTAATGATATGTGGAAACAGAACTTCTGCTTCAAATAGAATTATCACCCCAAAATACATTCCACAGTAATTTATTGTTAATGTGAGTACTTTAAGTGAAGCTGTGCCTCTTGGATACACTATTGTACTTTGTGAGCTGTGTTGGTTGGAAAAATACGCAGTTGATAATCCCAAACCTTAGGTTTGCTCAAATTGTTGGATGAACAATTTAATAAATTTGTACATAGAAACACAGAAAATAGGTGCAGGAGTAGGCTATTTGGCCCCTCGGGCTAGCACCGCCATTCAATATGATCATGGCTGATATCCAAAATCAGTACCCTGTTCCTGCTTTCTCCCCATATCCCTTGATTCCATTTGCCCTAAGAGCAACATCTAACTCTCTCCTGAAAACCAGTGAATTGGCCTCCACTGCCTTCTGTGGCAGAGAATTCCATAGATTCACAACTCTCTGGGAGAAAAGCTAACAGCTGATCTGGGTACCAAAGATGATTTTACTCCTTCCCACTGATACAGTTGATAGTGTTGCATAAATTCGGTTGCCAATTTTATTTGTAGCTTTACAATAAATATCTGCAGACCCAAAGCCAGTAAAACATATCAGTTTTCAGATGCATAACAGTCTTAGAAACATAGAAAATAGGTGCAGGAGTAGGCCATTCGGCCCTTCGAGCCTGCACCGTCATTCAATATGATCATGGCTGATCATCCAACTCAGTATCCTGTACCTGCCTTCTCTCCATACCCCCGATCCATTTAGCCACAAGGGCCACATAACAGTCATGTGACCTTCAGAGATATTAACCAGTATCTCAATTCAAATCAAATGTCTGTAAAAAGGAATGGTTAATTGTCCATCCAATGTTGTTTTAAGGTTGGGTTTTATCATTAAACAACCGAAGTTCACCCTTCCCAACATCTGCCCTTTGCCCTTATGTTGCAACGGTGACCTAGTTCAAATCTAAGTCTAAAATCAAAGAAAGGAGGGTCAGGGAAATGTATTCAGAATTTAAATGCAAACATTGAAGAGATTACTTAAGAAAATAAAAGCACCTTTCTGCAACCAGATAAGGAATTTAACCACAGTGGCTCAATTAACCCCTTCATCCGCACAAGAAAAAAGATATCCAGAAATAATACCTAAATCTAATATGAAATTACTCAAATTCTAATTCAAAAAGCTGCAGATTAAGGAAACAGTAACCATTTCTCTGTGAAGATATAGTCCAAAGTGTGGCTATTATTGATCTTCAGTAAAGGTAGTCTATTTTAAATGTAGATTTGGACTCTAGGTTTGCCTTATTTCGGAGGTTTACGCACACAAAACAGCTACCACAGATTTCTCACAATTGAAAAGTTGGAAATTCATGTTGCTGCTGGAACATAAACCTGCAGCCGAGACCACATTAGTCATCTTTTAAGGACACACACCGGTAGGAGCACCAGAAATGAGATGAGTATCGTTGTCATGTATATTCTGTACTCTGGTGTACATGGCAAAACAAACTAAAATGAATCAAAGAGTGCGAGTTACCTTGACATCAAGGCAGAATTTCACCAAGTGCAGACCTGTGGAGTGCTGTAGGACAGAGAGACCAAGAGGTGCAACAACACCATTCCATGAAGATGGCAACAGAGGTGGACTCAGTAGTGAAGGAGGCATTTGGCACCCTTGGGTATTGACGACAGAATTTGGGACATCGTGTTTATATAAATACGAGTTTACCTACAGTGTCGCCTATTGCGTAAATCGGGGAGTGTCTGTAACTACATTTCTTGCCCTCACCTCCACTCATACCCTGACATTTCATACACATGCTTTAATTTCACTTGCTGTTGCTGCTTACCTTCTCCATTCCGCTTTCCTCTCATTTCTTTCTTCTTTTCCTTGTCTCTGCTACTGTTGGTCTATCGGCCTTTACACTTTCTGCGCTGCAAGTTTCTCCCTCTTCCTGTGTCTCTCGCTCCTTCTCCCTTTTTCTGGCCTCTGCTGATCTCTCTCTCCTTCGGTGATTCTTTTCCTTCCCCTTCTTTCTATCCATGCCTCTTCCTCTCCATGCCTCTGCTTAACCCTTCCTTCCCGGTTTCTTTCACTCACAGACTGGCCAACTTACATTCTGCCATGCTGATTGTCACACAGCCAACTCACCCCAAGTCCCCATAGCACACTCTGTTTCATCCCACCCCCACACACACTGTAATTATTCCACACAACTATCCAAGGCACAGTTTCACATTGCACGCTATTGCAAGTGAACGCTAATGGAAACCAGAGCAGTTCAGAAGGAGGCTGTCATAGTGAACAGATTAATGCATCTCGTAAAGTGTTGGGCCTAATGGGTGGTATGGGAAGTGATATCCATCTACAACCCCCTCACCAGCACCCCATACTCCCCAGAGACCTGCAACGCTGAGCATGTCCAAAGTATCCAGGATATGTGTTCCTTGCATTTTAGCATACTCTTACTGATTGAGGGGTCTCACTAAATGAGACTACACTAAAATCTCAATTATCTTGCAGGGAACTTAATTAGAGCCAGTTGGCTAATTTATACACACCCTCAATACAGGGAGTCTTCTGATATCACAGGCATGCAGAAAAAAAAAAGCAAAAGAGAAGACAGATGCCAGAATTTGGAACAAAATAAGGAGAGCTGCTGGAGGAACTCATCTGAAGAAGGGTCTTGATCGAAATGTCACCCAATTCTTCTCCCCAGAGATGATGCCTGTCCCGCAGAGTTACTCCAGCACTTTGTGTCGATCTATTGCTAGAGGAACTCAGCAGGTCAGGCAGCATCGGTGGAGAGAAATGGACAGTTGATGTTTCAGGTCAACACCCTTCATCTGGACTGATCTTCATCAGGCCATTCTGTACTTCCGGCGCTCAACTTAAGAATATTCTGACCTGCCCGATGTTGTTAGACCTTCTAATAAACCCTACAAATTCCTGGAATTACTCAGAACTGGTAGCATCAGTGGAGGGAGCCACAGTTAAATTGAAGGTTAATGACCTTTCAGTAGAATAAGGATGTTAAAACCTCCCTTCTCTCTTGAAGTGCATGATCTGAGCCCTGAATAAGTGAATAACACTTATCCCACAGTTCTGTTCATCACTACACGTGACATATGACATTTCTGGGTCATATATAAATACATATACAACATGTACAAAATCCAACATAAATATATATAAACACCACCTCTGGCAAGGTACTGTTACGTTGAGCTACAAAAATAATTCAGCTTGCTTGAGACTACATGATGCAGAGGTCAAGGAATGTAGGGTTTCTGCAAAATGAGTGTTCTTACTATTGCTGCAAAATAAATATCTGATCACAACTTTACAATATTCTTAACTTTGGATATTTAAAGGTGATTTCAGCCTTCCTGAGTTATTACCTTCTGTAAGGGCACATCCTTTGAGCACAAGTTACGAATGGTCCCCTCAAAGATGTTCAGGTCAATATCAGGGGGAAATAAAAGCTGCTAGCTACAGCATTCTGTAAGAATTTTCACTGCAGATACATGAGGTGTTTGATGCTAAAGATCAGCACAGGCTCTATAATTTTAATCCAATTCTGGTCCAACAAACGCCAATTTGAACCCGAATCAAACCTGGTGAATTATAGAAAATTTCTGGAACAGGAGGTTGTCCCAAAAAGACTATATGGTAAAGAAAGCTGCATCTGCCAAAAACGTTAAAGCTATATCACGTTTAGATTCTGCAATCTAAACACAACATCATGGGACCGTTCAGCTACCCTGAACACTGAATTTACAAGTTTGATGAACAGGGACCCAAACCCAACTCAAAGTCAGCTCCGTAGCTCCGCTCTGAATAAAGTGCCGAGTATTGGTTAATTTATTTATTCAGAGTCAGCCAACCGAATTTGAGCCAAGCACATGGGCTCATATTTCGTTTTGATACTTGACCTGACCTAAACATGACACATATAGTTGGTTCCATTGGGCTCAAGTAAGCTAGTCAGGTCCTGCCTGGTTCAATGATTTAATATCTGCAGGTGAACATTGCTACAGAACCATCTTGCGTGCATTAACATTTTCCTTGGTCTCCTTCAGCGAGTGAGAGAGGGAGGCCAGAGCTGCAGTTTGCTCCTCTGTGGAGAAAGAACACTTCTTCATGGAACAAAAGGCAACACCGGCACTGTCTGCTGCAGAGGAACAGCACACCATTGCACTCGTGTGTCTGACCCCAGGAAGCAGTGTATATTTGGTTTCCTCTGTCCGTCTTGTTCAGCCAACCTTTCTTCATTTGATTACCAGTTTTTTAAAACTAGCTTCTGACTTCTTGCTGCACATTGGAGTGAAGAACTGTTAAAATGCTTCTCTCGGCACATCGTCCCACTTGTCAATTTGAATATGCATAAAAACTTTGATAATGCAGCATCTAATTGTTTAAAAATCATGATGGTTTAGCATCCTTAACCCAGAGTTGTGCACCAGAGGTGCAACCAGGTTGGGGTTCAGAACAGCAGGAGTTAGGAAGGTGGGTAGAAGAAGGATTTGTGGTTGGAGCCAGGATCCAAATTGCTTGCATTTTTCCAACTAGCTTTCAAACTCACCAGGTTTATTACATCACTGTATAAAAAGCTTTTTTTAAATGCGAAATAAATGTATGTTTGGATTTTAATTGGAGGAACATTCAATAGTACATAAAATCTGATGGAACGCATGACCAAAGCCCCTTGGGAGCTGGATTATCAGAGTTTTCCTGTAGTTAGCTGCGAAGGACAGCCCAAGATGGTGGTGTTATGTTTGATTACAATCCCCAAGAAGCATCAGCTCACGTACCAAAATACAAAGGAGGAGATTAAATTAGAGTGACATGTTTCGTAAAGGGACACACTCACACCAATAGACTGTAGTTGGGTAGGAGGAGAAGGGGAGTTACAGTCATAATGCATCGAAGTAAAGTCATAATGTTTACATAAGCAGTGTCCAGCATGTCACGACAGCTCCACGAGATGCAGAAATCCATTTCCACGTTTTCCCAGAAGCTGGCAGAGTCAGGAGGACCTCACTTGCACTTTGAAAGTAATTTACTTATCAGTTTTGGCAATGGCAATGCTAAGAAAACAAGGTGGCCTAACTGCTTCAATGAAGGCCGAGTCCATCTTCCAGAGCCTCGCTAACAGATGTGCGTCTGGTGAACAAGTGATGGATTAGTTAGTACTTAATTTCATTTAAAAAATCTCCAACCTGTAAAGATAGTTTGATAAAGCAAAGTAAATCAAGACCTGATTCACAATGTTAATTTCTCAGATTCCAGCAAAGAAATAATTGTACACATTTTTCAACCAAGAGAAGTTTGATAAAGCAAAGTAAATGCCTGGACCTGTTTCACAATGTTAATTTGTCAGATTCTAACAAAGAAAAATACATACATATTTTTCAACCATTCAACTAGTGAATAATATAAAATGAAAATCCGCTTTTTTTCCCCATTCCTAATCTCAGACTAATTTTATAGTAAATCTATTAACAAACATTAAAAAAATCATATTTTTTGGTAAATATCTATCTCTATTTCTGAGTACTAATGCAATTAAAACATTTAAACATTGACTTTTAGAAACTAGCTATAATAAAAATCCACATTGAAGGCAAAACATAAATGAGAACACTAAAACAGTGCTATTTTTCTTGAATGAACTATTTTCATTAAAAAAAAAATACAATTGGTTGACAATAAAAAGTGCAATAGCCTAATTGCATGTCTTCTACAACTCTAGGACAGAGAAGAATGGACAGATAAAGAAATTCAATGTCATTTGGACTTTGGAGTCTCAAACTGTAGATCTTAGAACAACCAGCTACCCCCACCCTCCCTACATCCCCTCCCCACCTTTGTTTCTCCCAGCAGGCCCAAAGGCTTTCAAACAAAACCTGAATGACAGCTATGGGCTATTCCAGCCTCATTGCTGATCATCCATGCCAAACAGGATGGATCTCTCTTAAGTACACTTCCCAGGCATCTTTGCAATCAAGGCCTACCACACGTTTCAAGGGGGGGGGGGAGGGGAAATCATAAATAGGATAGCAGATGCAAACTTTACGCTAAACAACGTCACTAAATCGATAATGGATCTGATGATTATTGAAAGATGGTCCTTGCTAAATTACATGTATCCTATCTTTGATTTTACATCGTTTCTATATTTACTGTAACATTGGTTGTACATAATGTCATCAAGAGCAGCATTATCTACACACATCATCAAGTGTCCTACAGCAACAAAGACCTGCTCACAGGAAATCAATCCCCTCGGGGCAGATGGCCCGTGTTTCAAGTGGCATCTCCCTTCTTATTTGAAAAAAACTCAATCAGCATTTTCTGTTCCCTAGCAACATTGAAAGGAATTATTTGCATGACTAAAGCTTAAATAGATAGCAAGGACAGTGCCAGAGATTTCTGCAATATATGGGCCACAATAGTACATTTAAGCTGGTCATTTAACAATGCAAAATGTATTTTTAACTGATCAGATCTAGTTAACAACTGCATTGAGATATTTTGTGTCAGTCGATTAATGACCACTTTCTTACTCTGAAGATTTCCCCTATTCACCAATGAACATGAGGTGCAATTATTTTCTGCTTTTGTTAGTTGGTTTAGTTCCTGTTGTAAAATAAACAGCTTGCAGAAAGATGATTCCTGTGCAACAACTCTAAGCAATTATTGTTTGTTCTGTGATTCTCTTTACTTCAAAGATATTCCAGTTAAATTATTGAACAAGATTTGAAACGAGTCATCAGATCTATACACTGAAGATATTTTCATTCTCTAAATGGCTTAGCTGTGAGAAGAAAATGGCTCCAGTATGTCTGAATCCTGCAGTGATCCAAAATAAAGTGTGTGTACATATCTGTGTGCGTATATATATATATATATATATATATATATATATAGTATTTACACACACACACCAGTGTATATACAAACACATAAACACACATATATATATATATATCTGAAGAAGGGTCTCGACATGAAACGTCACCCACTCCTTCTCTCCAGAGTTGCTGCCTACCCGCTGAATTACTGCAGCATTTTGTGTCTACCTACGTGTGTGTGTATACACTAGTGTGAATATATATATATATATATATATTATATACACATATGGATATGTACACATACATGTGTGCTTAATGTGTGTGTGGCAAAAGTGTATGTGTGGGGTGCTGTGCTTGGGAGGGGAAGGGCGGGAGGCTGAAGGAGGTGGTGGCCTTAAGGATTGTTGACCATCAATTTTGCCATTCTACCGCAGGGAAAATGAGGCAGAAAGAGCATCAGCTCGGAAATTAAGCTGCGAATAGGAAGACCATCTGGATTGTTTAACCACTTTGTTTGCCCCCAAGAAAATAAATCAATAGTTTGGGAGAACCTTCAATGAAAAGGCTCTTGGGATCAAACGTGTCACCTATCAGTTCGTGTGTCTCTGTCTTTGAAGGTATCCTCAAAAACTTATAAATACCTGCACTGCCCCAGCTACTGCATAAATTGAAAAAATCTTACATTCAAAATGTCTTGTAATAGTCACATAAACTTCCCTAAAGATTGCAAGTACTCTTCAGATTCATCTCACTGATATTCAGTATATCATACTTTTGAGCTGCATTTATATTCTCAAAATATCCCACAATTTGCTCTGCTTTAAACAAGCAGTTTGCATTATTGTTTGGTTCAGTGCATAACCTATTCTAAATATGCTTTCATTAATGTTGAATACTGAAAAGATTCAGGAATGTTATTTCATAAATTGCCAAGCAAAATATATTGGCGGTTAATTTATATCCAAGATCTACAATTTTTTACGTGAAAATTAGGAGATAGAGTGAAATTTCAACCATGGTGCCCATAAAATTAAAAGTAATTTTCTAAAAATGTGTATTTTTATCAATCTACGTCATATTTCTGCATTTCAGGATCATGTCTTAATTTTCAAAACATTCTCTGGCTCTCACTTTAACACTCATATTCCAAGATCACGACCTCAGATAATGTGAAGTTCATGGGCCATTCAAGAACGGAAGAGAGAACGGCATGTTTTGCTGTAGATAACAGCAAAATGCAGCAGCTGTTTCAAAATGAGAAGGGATTTTGAGGTAAAACGAATAATGAAAAAAGTACACTTGAAAACGAGTATATTTCACGTGAGAGCATCCCAAACACATGATTAGAAGTGTGTAGGAAAGAACTGCAGATGCTTGTTTAAATTGAAGGTAGACACAAAATGCTGGAGTAACTCAGCGGGTCAGGCAGCATCTCTGGAGAGAAGGAATGGGTGACGTTTCGGGTTGAGAAGTTTTGGGTCGAGATTGGGTAAAGTTTCAGGTCGGGTCTAAAGAAGGGTATCGACCCGAAACGTCACCCATTCGACCCGAGACGTCTCGACCCGAAACGTCACAGGATTCCTCCCCATCCTTGATCAGTCCATATCCTCCCCATCCTGTGTCACTTCCTGCCTATAAACAGGAAGTGACACAGCTGACGTCCTGCTCCCTTCGTAACAACCTGGAACTCAATGCTCTTAAGACAGTAGAATTGATAGTAGACTCTCCTCCCCCCACTCACCATCAACAACACCACATTCACATCTGTGGAGTCCTTTAAGTTCCTTGGAACCATCATCTCCAAGGACCATAAATGGGGGACCACCATCGACTCCACAGTCTAAAAGGTCCAACAGAGGACGTACTTCCTGCGGCAGCTGAGGAACCACAATCTGCCACAGGCAATGATGGTCCAATTCTATACTGCCACCGTAGAGTCTGTCCTCGCATTCTCCATCATGGTCTGGTTTGGCTCAGCCACCAAGCACGACATCCAGAGGCTGCAGCGAATTGTTCGATCAGCTGAGAAGGTTGTAGGCTGCAACCTTCCCCCCATTGACGAACTGTACACTGCAAGGGCCAGAAAGCGAGCGAGTAAGATCATGTCTGAACCTCTCTCACCCTGGCCACAAACTCAGAAGCACTTCCCTCTGAAAGGCGACTCCGGACTGTCAAAGCCGCCACTGCCAGACATAAAAAAGCTTTTTTCCACGTTCAGTAGCTCTACTTAATAACCAAAGGTCTGTAGCCTCCATTTGCTCTGGTATTTTATTTCATTCACATGTTTAAACTATAATGTTTTTTTCTTCATGTTTTAATGTTTTATGGTTTATTCTTAATGGTTTACTGTATGTTGTGTTGTTACTTGCGAGCAGAGCACCAAGGCAAGTTCCTTGTGTGTGTACATACTAGGCCAATAAACTTATTCATTCATTCATTCTCTCCAGAAATGCTGCTTGACCTGCTGAATTACTCCAGCATTTTGAGTCTACTTGTGAGTAGAAATTCAGTGGCATAGCAATGTTTTATCAGCAATTACATCTGAAGTGGAACACAACCATAAACACTCTCAGATCAAGTCATGAGAATCTGGAATCGCAATCAATCAGACTTTCAGTTGAAATTTACCATTGTGTTGCTGGGATATTGTCTCAGTTCGATGTGCATCTCATACACTTTCAGAAAAAAGGTTACATTGTTCTGAAGCACGCCTGCTCTTGGGCAGTCACAACCCAACCAGTTGCACTGTTTCTAAGGCATTTGAAGACCAACAAATATTTTATAATAAATGTAATAAAAAGGAACTGCAGATGGCGTTTAGTACCAAAGACAGACACAAAATGCTGGAGTAACTCAGTTTGACAGGCAGCTTCTCCGGAGAAAATGGATAGATGACTTTTTGGGTAGGGACACTTCCTCAGACTAAATATTTTATGTGTGAACCTCTGGAAGTGTGAATACGAACCATGCAGTTGGCCAGCAATTCATCTGAATAGCCCATTCCCTAGTTCTACCACAAATCCAGACACATACACCTTTGTGGAACTAATTTGGTGTTTAATGAAAATAACAGCCATTTATTTATTCTTAATAGACCAGGGCCTATGTTCACGCATCATTGTGCAGCATGCCATGGTCATTTTTAAACAACACTGGACCTCACATACTGAAACACAGTAATATTCTAACAAGGCAATTATTCAAGGCGATCACACAGGCCCCGTAGTGCAAAAGGGAGTTTACAAATAATTAAATTAACATAATTCTGCCAGCAGTGCAAAACTATCTTTTAATAGTTTAAGAAGGAACTGCCGATGCTGGAAAATGAAAGTCTGAAGAAGGGTTTCGACCCGAAACGTTGCCTATTTCCTTCGCTCCATAGATGCTGCCTCACCCGCTGAGTTTCTCCAGCATTTTTGTCTATCTTTTAATCGTTTTCTGTTAGAAGCTACCAGATCCATTTCACTTTCACGAGTATACCTGGCAAATGTCTTGTTAAAACATTTCACAGGAGCATATTGAATTAAATCATTATGATTATTGTCAGCACTTAACACGGAAAGAATATTCTTTTTGGAAGTAGCTGTGAGAAAGTTCCTTTCAGTCCTACTATTCACGTTATTTCTTCAGCTCCACACCAGGCAATTCAAAAGAAAGAGAATCCATACATTCATGAAGCCTCCATTGCAACATAATTGATCTGTGCGCACAACTCCAGTAATGTACAGACATTACTACTTTCATATCATTACAGTGAACCCCCAGCATCACCAGAACGCTTGCAGAGAACTAACTGTTATCTCCTCAAAACTAAATTCCACTCCAGGCACAGTATGATGCACACCAAGTGGTCTAGTGAATCCTACAATAGGTGAGCAGCTCTCCTGAATGAGAAATTTGGTGGAAAAGAAACTATGCAGCGGACCGTGTGACATGAGATTTCAGGTGTCAAAATGCCAGCAATAATTTCAGGCATTTTAGCAGACTGTTGTTGTTGTCTCAGGAAGGTGTTTCATTGTGCGTTACATGAAGCTGTCCTAACCATGGAAGTTGAGTTTCTATTTCATTAAATTTCATTGATAAATACTGATAATTAGCTGGCTCTAAATAAACAAACCATCACCTAGCTCATCCACCTTTCGGAGCCAATGCAAGTTGCCCTCACCGTTTGCTGCTCAAGAGTACCATGTAGGTGCGTTTCCAGAAGGTGATGACCAATGTATCCACTTTAAAGGATATTAGAAATATATCCTACACGTTACTTCTTGTAAATGTGGCACAGAACACTGTATTATGAAGATCTGTGAAAGGATCCAATGACTGTTGTGTTGCATTGATTTTTCATTCTTTAACCCTTAAAGCTTAAACCTCTGAAAATGAACAGTGATGAGATAATAAGGAGGAAGACTGTTTACCTCACAGTAAACTGCACTCTTAATTCCATGTTGAATGGAATTGGACTCCTAAAACAATAATGTTTGAACAATTGTATTCTGATGTACATTTTATAAAGATTTTCAAAATGATAGTCTGGACTCAGCCCAGACTATCCCGAACACTTAAAGTATCTACATGAGGTGCTGCCTCAAGATGGCAGCATACATCGTCAAGGTTCCCAACCATCTGAGCCATGCTCTTTTCCTGTTGCCACTATTGGGCAAGAAGTCCAGAAGTCTTAAGTTCCACCAGGTTCAGGAACAGCTACTTTCCTACAGCCATCAAGCATTTGATTCAATCTGCACGATCCTAATCATACCTCACCAACCAAACTCTACAGCCAACATCTTCAATGATTCAATGATACTTCCATGGACTTCTAAGCCATGGAGAGTCTTACAGTACCATGGACTAGTTTTCTGTTTGTGTTTTGCCCTTATGTCTTGTTTTTGCACACTTGTCCTCATCACATTCTTCCAGAACCTATGAATAAGTTGTGTAAATTTATGAATAATTTAAGTTGTTTAGAGAGCAAGGATTATACTTCAGCCACTCCTGATTACAATATATATTCCAAATACAATGTTATTCACAACGTTCTTCTGAACATTAATGACATTCTAGTCAACCACATTACTGTACCTCACCAGCTTTAAGTAGCTGCTGCACCATCTCAACATCTTTCTGTCATTATATTTGGTTAAAATTAGTGCCCGATAACAAAAACTAAAGCCATCCTGCTTGGCTAACAGTTGCATCTAGAATAGCATCTTCCCGATCAATCTCCCTGACTGCTTGATATTATTAAATTTCAGCAATCTTTGTTATCTTAAAGTTAGGCATCTTTCATGCACGTGGTTCCGTGTCAAGTCTTCCCACTCAAACATTAACCATGGTTGAATCTAAATGAGCCCACTCTGTTATCAAAGTTATTTATTGATGTTCCATTATACTCAGGTTATAGATCTTTGGTGATTCAGAAAATTGAAAACAAAACCCTAAGTATATTAAATTTGGCCCAAATGTTTCTGGCTGTTTCATCAACAATCTTCCTTCTCTCATAAGGTCAAAAAGCGAGTTCTTTGCCGACGACAACTCAAAGTATAATTGCAGTCACAACTCACCAGGAAATGAAGCAATTTACATCTGCATACCGTAAAGCCCAGGGAAAATTCAATATTGGCTGAATAAGTGGCAAGTAAAGGGCCTGTCCCACTTACGTGTCCTTGGCACGCAAATTACACGACCTTGTGGTCACGTTGAGGCGCATGGGCATCGTATGGCCGCGTGGGGCCGGTCCCACTGAGAAGCGCGGAGGGGTATGTAGTTGTGCGTGACATCGCGCGGGGCTCCGAAATTTTTGTAGTGAACAAAATCTTTGCGCGTCAATGGCCTGTCGCGGAGCTGATGGTCAAAGTGGGACAGGCCCAAGACCCTGGCGCAACGCAACGTCTCACCTTCAATAGCAGCAGAAGCTGGCAAATGAACCGAGCTCGGCCTGGGACTCACGGCTGTTGCAGTCCGGATCCGCCCCCACTCCTACTCCCAGAGCGGGGCCAAGAAAATTGAAGATAGACACAAATGCAAAATGGGTGACGTTTCGGGTCAAGACCCTTCTTTTCAGACGGAAGAAGGTCCTCGGCCCGAAACATCACCCATTGCTTCTCTCCAGAAATGCTGCCGGTCCCGCGGAGTTACTCCAGCATTTTGTGTCTGTCTTCAAATTATGTCACGCGCTCCAGACTGCTGTGCGGTCGAATGAATTCGCCCGTGACCTTCGCGGCTCAACACGACCATGAGGTTGCGTAATTAGCGTGCCATGGACACGTAAGGGGGACAGGCCCTTAACATATGCATCACAAAAAGAGCCGGACAATGACTATCTTTGAGAAGAGAGAGTCTGACATTCAGTGGCATTCCCAACACAACAATCTAGGGTTCACATCTAAGCAGAATTTCAACTGGACAAATAGTCTGAAGAAGAGTCTCGACCCAAAACATCACCCTTTCCTTCTCTCCAGAGAGGGTGCCTTTCTCATTGGGTTACTCCAGCATTTTGTGCCTGTCTAAGGTATATAAACCATGTGGCTACAAGATTTAGTCAGAGGCAGACTAACTAACAGACTAACTAACAGGTAGAATATCCCATGGTGAGAGATTTGCCTCGTGTCACCCCAAAACATTTTCAACATCTCTCAGTGCGTCAGGCACCATCTGCGGAGCGAATGGACTGGCAACAATTCAGACAAAGATTCGGCTTGGGTTAGACGTGGGAGGTGAAGTAAGCTGGAAAAGAAAGGTGAGGGTGGGACAATGTCTGGCTAATGATAGGTGGATACATGAGGAGGGAGAGGGGAGAGAGAGCCCATGGCTACATCTCTGACGAAGAAAGTAGGAGGAATGAAAAGAGAAGTCGTTGAGGATGAGGACAAGTTTTGTCAGAATGAGGAAAGTGTTAACTGAGGGGAACTAATTGGATCTCTGTTCAAGGATGAACCAGAGGGCACTTGATACCTTCCTGGTGGGGAATGGAGGTGTGAAGGGACTGGACATCCATGTTGAAGTTGAAGCAATGGGAACCTAGGAATTGAAAGTTATTGAAGTGATAAAGAGCATGCGAGGTGGCTTATGGAACATAGAATAGTACAGAAGATAGAGCCAATAAGCTAGCGTAACTCAATGACTCAGGCGGTATCTCTGGAGACATGGAGAAGCGACGTTTCGGGTCAAGACTCTTCTTCAGACTGCAGTTTGAGGAAGGGTCTCGACCTGAAACCTCACCTATTCCTTGATACTCCAGCTTGCTGTATCTATCTTCGGTTTAAACCAGCATCTGCAGTTCCTTCCTACACATAGAACAGTACAGCACAAGAACAGACCCAACAGACCCTTCATCCTACAACGTCCGTGCTAATGCCAAGAATAAGCCTTTTCTGCATGCACATAATGCATATCCCTCCATTCCCTGCATATCCAAGTGCTCATCCAACAATCCCTTAAATGCCACTATCGTATCTGCCTCAACCACCGCCCCTGGCTGTGCGTTCCAGGCACTCCCCACCCTCTGTGTAAAAAACCTTGCACATCTTCTTTTAACTTAGCACCTCGCACTTTACCGCTATGCCCTCTAATAATTTGTATAGTTCTATCAGGTCTCGCCGCAACCCTGGCCTTCCAGAGAAAACAATCTAAATCTGTCCAATCTCTCCCTGAAATTATCATTCTGGTAAACATCCTCTGCCCCTCTCCAAAGCCACCACATCCTACCTGTGATGGGGCAACCCGAACTGGACACAATACTCTAAATGACTAACATCCAGTCCTACTAATCAATATGAACATCTGGATCAAACCAGGGACCACTGCAAAAGGGCAGCTGACCACCAGGGAAAGACCTAGTGATGGCCTGGAGAGACTGTTGACCGGAGGGAATAGACCCCACCGGGGCTGGCATGGGCTAGCTCCTCTTGCCAGCAGGAACCATCGCTAATCAGCTTTTTGGATCCACCCTTATATTGCTACGGAAGGAATCGACTATGAATAAGACAACTAGCACAGCAATTGACAGAACAGCAGCACCAGCAGGACATAAGCTACAAAGTTGTATCTGTGGCTGGGAAAAGATAACATCAGAGAAGGGTCTCAAGATCCACCAGGGCAGGAAAATGTGCCTGAGAGAGCTTGGTGATGGGGCCTCGCATTGACCATTACTTTCTAAGAGGTAGGCCAAATCAGTCGAGTGAAGCCCAGTGGCAGGATAACCACCACAGTCCACGGGGTATCAGCACCCCAGGCGAAGCTCAACCAAGTACTGTCCCACCAACGGACACGAGTCCAGAGCCCAACCAGCCGCAGTCAGCGGTAGAGAGGAAGATGGAAGGAAAAAAAACCAATGGAGCAGTCACTGGCTGTGGCTGAAGAGAAAAGATGCTGTCTGGGCTGCCACGTGACCATCTAGAGGCTAACCATAAGACACACACCCAGGTCTGATCACCCTGCGGTGGGCCTGCCTCGATTGAGGGTGCCTTGTGATAAAAGGCCGAAACACCCAGTGACGTTGAGGTACACAACTGAAGGTGTGTCTGATTGGTAGCAAAATCACCTAGTGGTCATCCCCAAGAATACCAAATGTCAATTGTAGTGAAAAACCTTAGGGATTGTAACATCCAATCCTACTAATTAATGTATAAATGCAATGTAAACAACGTTAGCATTAGCAAAGTTGAAAGCTGCATCATAGCACTCGAATGGCCTCCTCCTGCACCTATTTTCTATGGTTCTATGTGTAGGATGGTGTTAATGTGTGGGAATCAATGCTCAGTGCAGACTCGGTGGGCCAACGGGCCTGTTTCCGCACTGTATCTCTAAACTAAATTAAATTAAGGCAGAGATTTGCAGGCATAGAAGTCCCAAAAGGGATGAAATATAGCGTAGTGGAGTGTATGTTTCAGTCTGTATCAATTGTACTGTAGTGGAGATGGTCGAGAGTTTCAGATTTCCAGATGTAAACATCATCAACAATTAATCCTGGTCCATTCACATTGTTGCATTGGACAAGAAAGCACACCGACATCTCCACTATCTGAAAAGACGAAGACAATTCGACATGTCTCTAATGACTCTTTCCAATTTCTACAGAGGAATTGTGGTAATTACTCTACAATTTCTATAATTGTACAAATTAGTAGAATGCAATAGAATTTGCTTTCTAATGGATGCAATAGATGCATCTCTCACTGGATGCATCGCAGCTTGGAATGGCAACTGTTCTGTCCAAGACCATTAAAAAATTGCAGAGTGTTGGGAACACAGACCGGACCATCATGCATTCCAGCCTCCCTCCCCATACCACACCAAAACAATTCTATCTATATTTTTCACATCCACAGAAGCTAAGATAATCAACAAACAAGCACACACCTCTCTCATTCTATACTCTCCCCTCACCCGGCAGACAAATGGTACAAAAGCTTGAAAGCACATACGAGAACAGCTTCTTCCCCATTATCATCAGACTCTTGATTGGACATCATCTGCTGGGGATGAATTCCCCGATCTTACAATCCACCTCCATGCGGACTTGCACTTTTCTGTTATTTGAACTTTCTCTGTAGCTACTACAGTATATTCTGCACATAAGGATTTTCCAATGTTTATGAGACAATAATAAACTAATATCAAAATGAAACTACTGTGACAGAAGGGTCAAAGATGTACAGAAATAAAACAGAATAGAGAGAGAAAAGAGTGGTAGTAAAAATGGTGGGCTCATGTACAGCGGAATGGATAAAATGTGCATGCAGAATTTGATTTGATTGCTTTATTGTCATTCAGATCTTTCGGTCTGAACGAAATTATGTTGCCTGCAGTCATACACAGTAACAATAAATAACAAATGCATTTCGTTGTCTCTGTACTGTACACTGACAATGACAATTAAAATTGAATCTGAATCTGAATCTGAAAACACACAATAAACACAAATTAACATCCACACAGTGAGTTCACCAAGCACCTCCTCACTGTGATGGAGGCAAAAGTCTTAGTCTCTGTCTCTTCCCTCCTTGTTCTCCCTCTGCGCTGAGGCGATCGATCCAGGCCGAAGATGCATGATGATCCGGTCTGCAACAGCTCCGAGTCCCGCTGCAACAGCTCCGAGTCCCGCTGCAACAGCTCCGAGTCCCGCTGCAACAGCTCCGAGTCCCGCTGCAACAGCTCCGAGTCCCGCTGCAACAGCTCCGAGCCCCGCAGCCTCAGCTCCGAGCCCCGCTGCAACAGCTCCGAGCCCCGCTGCAACAGCTCCGCGAGCCCCGCTGCAACCTCAGCTCCGGGCCCCGCTGCAACAGCTCTGAGTCCCGCTGCAACAGCTCCGAGCCCCGCTGCAACAGCTCTGAGTCCCGCTGCAACAGCTCCGAGCCCCGCAGCCTCAGCTCCGAGCCCCGCAGCCTCAGCTCCGAGCCCCGCTGCAACAGCTCCGAGCTCCGAGCCCCGCTGCAACAGCTCCGAGCACCGCAGCCTCAGCTCCGAGCCCCGCAGCCTCAGCTCCGAGCCCCGCAGCCTCAGCTCCGGGCAACAGCTCCGGGTCCCGCTGCAACAGCTCCGGGCCGCTGCAACAGCTCCGAATCCCGCAGTCTCAGCTCCAGGCCGCTGCCGAAAGCTGGAATGCCGCATCAGCGAGTCGGGCCACCGCTGCCTCGGCCCTGAAGACGGCCAGCCTCGCGTTGGTAAGTCCTGGCTGGCTCTGCCTCCGGAGCCTCGAGGTCAGTCGCAGGTTAAGAGCCCGCCAGCTCCGCCATTAGGCCTCAGCGCAGACCAAGGCAGAGAAGGGGGATACGACAAGAAAATGTTGCATTCCCCCGAAGGAAGAGACAAAAAAACATGTTTCACCACCCCCCCATAACACAAAGAAACAGACAAGGGAAGAAAATGCTTCATCTCTTTCCATAGCAACAGTCTGAAATTGAACTGACTGTCTGCAACCCTGGTGCTGTATCTGGTTCTCAGATGAGCTTCCGTCCGACCACGTCTCCATGCCAGCGCCGAAACGTGCGATTGAATTCAACAATATTGCACAACTGCCTCAGTTGCCTTTGAAGTCTACATCAATGCCTTTATAAATTCCTAACCTGACCATGTATTCAATGCAAACTAGCTGGCCTTCATCATTCTATTCTCCATAAACTCTCCATACAAAATTATGCTGGTAGTCCCTTACTGACACCAAATTCCATTAGCCCATCACTCCTATCTTTTCTCCTCTATACTGGCGACAGTTTTACGTTTTAAAACTTTCATGCTCACTTTCAATACCCTTCCTGTCCTAGCTATTCCAAATTTCTGTAATCTACTATAATCTTTTCCCTCACAGAAATATCTCAACTTCTCAAATTTTCCATTCAGTGGCCAATGCCCTAAGATTTGGAATTTCCATCCAAAACCCATCTACCACCCAATTTCTCATTGCTCTCCTAAGATATTCCTTAAGAAATACTTTAAATCATCGATCCTAATATCTTCTTTTGTGCTATGACATGATTGTGTTTGTTAATGCTTCCATAAAGCAACAAATAATTGAAATACTTGAAATATTTTGATGTGTTAACGGCACCGTTTAGATGTAAATTGATGTTGCAGCTGATTTTGCATAGATCATCAACCAGAGAACAAAATGCAAGTCAATTGGATGATAAAACAACCAGACGAATGCACCAAAGATAGACACAAAATGCTGGAGTAACTCAGCGGGACAAGCAGCATCTCTAGATAGAAGGAATGGGTGGCGTTTCGGGTCGAGACCCTTCTTCAGACATAGTCTGAAGAACTCAGTGTGAAGAAGGGTCTCGACCCGAAATGTCACCCATTCCTTCTATCCAGAGATGCTGCCTGTCCTGCTGAGTTACTCCAGCATTTAGTGCCTATCTTTAGTGTAAACCAGCATCTGCAGTTCCTTTCTACACAGACTAATGCATCAATCTCGGTGATGGGTAAGCATGGTGACTTATATTTTTATACACTTTAAGTAAACTTAAATACAACAAAATCTCTTACCAGTGTAAAAAGAAAATCATTAAGTTACTTTATGCTCATCCACCACCTTAGTATTGTATATTGGGTGATGCCTAACCTGCACCTCTGCCTAACCTCCCCCAGAGATAACAACAGACATGCATCCAATTTGAGTTCTCATCCTTATCAGCTTTCAAACACATCAAACAAATGTCATAATTGCCCAGATATAATATATTCTTACCTCCATGCACTACGGTGGCATTTTTCCCAGAAATCCTCTAATGCCTTTTTGAAGTACTTAAAGGAATCAGTCTCCCTGCAACTCTTCCACCTTATTCCATAAACCAATCATCTAAGGAAGAATAAAATTTCTAAAGACCCCTGGATCCTCAATTGGAAACTTTGACCCGTAATTCTAAGAAATCCCATAATATCTAAAACACTAGTTTTGAATTATGCTCATACCCATATTAATCTTAAATTCCTGAATCACTTCATTTCCAAGTTTCTGACACTCCAGTAACCATAAATTCAGTCTGTTTATTCCAGTACTCCATGAATTTTAATTAAACTTAGTTAAACATCATTTACAAGCTTACTCAATTCCATTTTAAACCAAACATACGTTACACCAGATTCACATTTGTAGCCCCTAAAGTTAGCTCAATCATCCACAAAGTGTTACGGTTGTTATTCATTTTCCAAAGGATGATAGTCAGTTAACCCCATCACCCACTACGTGGCTGCACAGTATCATCTGAGAAATTTAATTTACAGAGGTTAACTCTGGAAAATGACAGGTCTTCCAAACCTTGCCAAGAACTATCTTTTACAAAACAAAATCCTACAATTTCTTTGATGTAATAGCAAAATACACACCTGGAATTAATTAAAAAGCAGCAATCTAATCAAGTTTTACAGACAATTTAATAAACCGCTCAAGCAAAACTTGAATTGTTTATATTCACCATCTGAACTGCACGATTTAAAGTGAATATTTGCATTTTCCCTTTTTGTCCTTGATGGATAGGAAAGAATTGCCAGACACCTTGATTTCTTTACTCCGTAATATTTACAGAAGTTAAACAACCGATTAGTACATTTGGTGCAAGGAATTATCCATTAAAATTGAGAACCATATATTGTAATGGAACATTGAAGGTTGAGCAATAACAAAAGCTACAACCAATTATGGAAATAACCACTACTCTTTAAAAATAAAGAAAAATAATAATTATATAAAATAATTAAATTTGAGTTGTTTTCTCAAAATTATATAAGCTAATGTTATGTACCAGACTTATATGTTAGTTCCTCACAGTTATATTTTTTCAGAGCATGGCATGTGGGTATTGTATACATAAAGATATTAAATAATACCAAGGATAAATATTCAAACACATGCTGCTTTAAAAAAAGGTGAAAAATAAATAATACAGGTGGCAATTTCCCAAAATTTCAGAAAATTGTGAATTGGGATGTTAGAGGTCAGTTATAAGAATATGGGTCAATTAGCACTTTCTTAGTTATAGTATATTCTTCTTTGTATACTCTACATAGTACAGGAAAAAATATTGACCACTGGATATAGCATGTGATAATCAAAGCTATTCAGTGCTTTTGCAGTTCCTTCCTTGGGCTTTAGCTATCTAGGTGCCAAACTCTGGAATCTCATCCCCAAATCTCTTTGTTTCATTACCCATATATTTGCTTTAAGATACAAATAGATAGCATGTCAGTGATATTGGTAGACAATAAACTCTGGGCTTAATTTATCAACAAGCAGTGCCAGCATTCAGATAAGACCACATCCAATGCATAGGTGTATAGCAGAGAGAAAGACCCACGGTAGAATGAAAAAAAAACAGGAGAGTTCCACAGGCCAATATTTAATCCTGAACTAATATCACCAATCCAAAGCCAGAGAGACTGATACTTTTTGATGCCTCTGGAACATCAGCCAAAAAATTTTTTTACTGCAAATTTGTCCATCTCTGTTAAAATTAGGACTAAAAGTCACATTTTGTTATGACTGCAATATATAACCAAATTATTTATTTAATATGTTCAAGATGAATTGGTGTAAAACAATTTGGATATTAAGAGAGGCTATTTTTCCATCAGTAGTTATTCACTTTTTCAGACCCTGGGATTATTAGATTTACAAAGTATAATTCCTGACATTCTGATTAAGGTGAAGTTAAGCTAGAATTCTTAGTGTTTTTCTGAAATATTAATGCCTAGAGTCAGAAAGTTAATCAACCACAGAAGCAGGCACTTCGGCCCTACTCATCCATATCAACCAAGATGCCTCATCTAAGCTAGTCCAATTTGCCCATGCTTGGTCCATATCCCTCTAAGCCTTTCCTACCCATGCTCCTGTTCAAATGTCTTTTAAATGTTGTAATTATATCTGTCTTGGCTATTTCTCCAGGCAGCTGATTCCACATACCCACCACCCCCTTTGTGAAGTGGTTGCCCCTTAGGTTCCTATTAACTCTTTCCCCTCTCACCTCTAACCTCTAGTTCTCAATTCCCCTAACCTAGGATAAAGACCGTATTTACCATATCTATTCTCATTATTTTATGCACCCCTCAAAGAACATATGATCGTAATATCCCTCAGTCCACAGCTCTCCAAGGAATGTGGTCCATACCTGCCAAATCACTCGCAGCTCAGGCACTCGAGTCCTGATAGCATCCTCATGAATTTACTCCGCACCCTTTCCAGCTTACTGGCATCTTTCCTATAGCAGATGACTGAAAATAAACACAATAATCCATGTGCGGCCTCACCAATGTCATGTACAACTGTAGCATATGGGTAACTGGAGAGAATAGGCCCTTTCAGAAACCAAAGTGGTCATCTATGTGTGGAGCCAAAGGAGAGGCTCCAATGAGTAGGTCCCCAATTAATATTTCTCCTCTGTTTTTACTGCAGATCTACTGATCAGATATATTGTGGATACAGTGAAAGCTCAAGAAGAAATTGTATGAATCATTTGACATGTGTGAGGTGCCAGATGAATGGAGGGTGGCTAATGTTGAACCTTTGTTGCAAAGGAAAGCCTGGGAACTTTTGACCAGCAAGAGTAATATCTGTGGTAGGAAAGTTACTAGAGAGGATTCCGAGGGATAGATATACATGTATTTGTAAAGGCAGGGGTTGAATAGGGATAGTCAGCATACTTGTTCCTTGAATTCCTGTTGACAATTTGGGGGCCTATAGTAACTCCATAAAGAATTATTGTCTGCATCAATACTCCTTCATACCCATATTATTGCATCACAACAAAAGTTGGTGCGGAGCACATAGAGAAAGGTTGTAAGGTTGAAACTCCAACGTATCAGGTTCAATGCCGACTTCCATTGCTGTCTATGTGGAGTTTGTACATTCTCCTGTGACAATATGGCCTTCCTCCAAGTACACCAGCTCTCTCCCAAATTGCAGGGGCATAAACTAATTTGTCATTCTAAATTACCCTTGCTAGATAGGTAAATTTAGTGGTAGACTTCAACAGAGAGAGATTATAATGCCTTCTTCAAAGTTACCAGTGGACAGATGTCTAAAATAATCACAAAATTAATTCCAAACTTCCACAATTTCTCTAACACCCATACCAGCCAAAAACCATGCTTGACACTGAGCTCATTGATGGAATGCTTTGGTTCAAACATTACATTCATATTTCTGATTTGTAAGAAATGTGGTTTTCTAAATTTTCAAATTTGCAGGATGACAAAATCATAGAATTAGAAAATTCTGCTCATGAATTTGCATTCAAATATTTATGAGAACCAATCACATGAAGAGGGAAATCATCTCCACAAAAAGAATTAACAAAGTTAATGTCACTTAAATTCAGAACAAATATCTCTTGGGCACCCACTTTAATAAAACTGTACATTGCTAAGGATTGGTTTAGTTTAGTTTGGAGATACAGCACAGAAACAGGCCCTTCGGCCACTGAGTCTGCACCAACCAACGATTCACGCACATTAACATTATCCTACACACATTATGGTCAATTTTTATTTATACCAAGTTAATTAACCGACAAACCTGTCTTTGGAGTGTGGGAGGAAACTGAAGATCTTGGAGAAAACACACTCGGTCACGGGGAGAACGTACAAACTCCATACAGGCAGCATACGTAGTTGGAAATGAACCCGGCCTCCGGTGCTGTGAGCACTGCAAAGCAGCAACCCAACCTTTGCGCCATCGTGCCACCCATCAAAGCTTTTGAATATAATTATGTTCCAGCTCGACAAGAAAGATTTGTCTATAGCACCACATTGAGAAATGGTTCATTGTGATAACATCAGAATACAGTCACTTTTAAAATCTGTGACATCCAATGTACTGCTTTGTTCCTACCTTTTACATTATAATAGTGTTAAAGCTTAATACGCTCAGAAATTGAAGTAGTATTGAATTATTCAAAATATTATAATCAATTTGAAATCAATGATTTGACATAAATTTGCTATGACCATGGCAGACCTCAGCAATTCTGAGCTAAGAGGAGAAAACCCCATGGCAAAACCAGAGTTTATATCAGGGTCATCCCAACTGAAAGTTACTTGCAGAAAAATTTAGACATGCAGCTGGTCCCAATTATGGTAACATATTAAGTTACCAAACTAATCCAACCCCTTTTTTATATGGATGTGATTCACAATAACAATGCTTAAACCAGCCCAAAGAAAATCTCCCACTTTAATAAGTTCTATTCGCCCTCTTTCTGTTGCGAACCATTTTATATCCCATTTCACCCAAATTAATTACATACACAGCACAATTCAGTTATAAACTTGCAAAATTGTCAGCCAACACCAAGAGTTGATGTTATTATTTTCACTGCTCATGATGTGTGTGCAGCAGTGAAACAAGAAGCCACTGGGCGTACAAGAAAGGTTTATTCAGACAGGTCATAGGGAACATCTTAAAGGAAAAAATGGCTGTCCTAGACGGAGTCAAAGGATAGGATTAAATTGTGCAACAATTCAACTTCTCACTTCAAAATCTACTATCCCCATCTGCTTCAAAGAAACCCCCATCATTCCAGTCTGCAAGAAAAGTAGCATGACCTGTCCCAATGACCACCACGTACTAGCTCTAACATCGACTGTAATCAAGTGCTTGAAAGATTGGTAATGGCCCACATCAGTGCCAGTCTCCCTGACAGTCTAGACCCCTTGCAATTCATGTACAGTTCTATGGAAGGCATCATCTCCCTTGCACTACATTCAGCTCTGGATCACCTTGACAAGAACATCTCCTCAAGATGCTATTTATAACCACAGCTCAGCTTTCAACACCATAATACCAATTAACTTCATCTCTAAATATCTGGATCTTGCTTTGGGGCCATCTGCAACTACCTTCTGGACTTCCTAACCAGAAGACTACAATCAGTTAGAATTGGTCATAACATTTCCTCCAACCTGACCCTCAACACTCAGGGGCCCCTCAGTTTTGTTTGCACAGTGCATTGGTCCATTCCCTGTACACCCACGACAGTGAAGCCAGGTACAAAGCCAACTGAATCTTTAAGTTCGCTGACAGTACCAATATTGCCAACCAGATTTACACTAACTAGACTGAGTATAGGAAAGAAATCGAGAACCCAGTGCCATGGTATTGTCGTGGTTTACAAGACTCAAATTAAAGATAAGATGACACAGACACGGAGAATTCTTCAAGAAGACGAGAATCCTTTAATTTGCACAAATCTGGGCCTGGAACATTTGGAGAGTGGCCAATCTGTGCTATCTCTGAATGTCCCAGGCCCAGAATTGTGCAAATTAAAGGATTCTCGTCTTCTTGAAGAATTCTCCGTGTCTGTGTCATCTTATCTTTAATTTGAGTCTTGCAAACCAAGACAGTATCAGGAAAATATCCTAGACCGTATCGCCAGCAAGACAAAAGAGTTGGTTGTTGACTTAAGGACAAAGGGGCATGAACACAACCTTGCCCTCATCAAAAGAGCTGCTGCAGAGATGATTGACATTTTCAATTTTATTGGTATCCATATCACCAGCCATCAAACCCTTGTTTGTCCCTTCATACTGATGCGCTGATCAAGAAAACAAATCAACGCATTTTCAATCAAGAATCTATCTATCTCTGCCTTAAAAATATCCACCGACGGCCTCCACAGCCTTCCATGCAAAGAATTCCGCAGATTCACCACCCTCTGATTAAAGAATCTTTTACCATCTGCAAGAAAACCCGGTCTTCCAGACTGAAGAACAACTTCTACCCCCACTGCACCACACGCCTGAACCCCTTACTACAATTAGTATGAAGAAGGGACCCGGTCTGAAACATCAGTTATCCATGTTCTCCAGAGATGCAGCCTGACCCGCTGAGTTACTCCAATAAATTGTATATTTTTTCCTAAGAGGTCCTGTCACATACTCTTAATTCCATCTCTGTTATTTTGTTACTGTACTTTAGTATTTTTTTGCACTGCTTTAGATCGCATTATAATATTTGCGCCATTCCACTATTTTGTACTCGTCATTCCATTTATTTTCATATTTATCATTGCTGTTACGTATACTCTTTACTCCATGAGCTTCATGCATACAAGGAATTTCAATGCTTCCTGGTATATATGACAATAAATCAATCCAAATTAATCTCCTCCAGACGCCAAGAGATGAAAGGCCTGGGCTAACTAAAGCTCCCAATCGTCAATAAATAGTCAAGAATACGCTACTACGTATTCTCGAATATTCTAGACTTACAGAAAATCAAAATCTTGGAATGTTACAGAGCTGAGAACAAGGATCAGAACTAAAACTGAAGCATTGCTATGTCAAGACCATAAACTCGATTAACAAGCAGATGGATGAGAGGAAATGGAATTTGAGGCAAATTAGATCATGTTTGTGTGCAACATTTGGGATACACCTACACTAAGTCGGGAAGGTTAAATGCAAAATAGCTGAAGATGTACAGCTTCAAGAGTGTGATTCTCCAGATATTTATTACAAGCAATAAGAGTTTTGAATAGCATACTTGGCCAAGACACAAGAAACTGCAAATGCTGAAATCTTGAGCAAAACCCATAGTGCTCGAGGAACTCAGCAGGTCAGGCAGCATCTGTGGTGAGGTTGGACACATGACGTTTCGGGTCAGAACCCTTCTTCAGACTTAACTGCCTGGATCACATTCTACCTTACTGATACAGAATTACACAGCCCATTTAAAATTGGAGCAAACGGGGTTGAGAGGGAACTAGCATGATTGAATGGTGGAGTAGACACGAATGGCCTAATTCTGCTCCTAAATCACAGCTTATGAATTTATGAACACAAATAAAAATATTATGGGTACCAGATATCTTAAAGATTAAACCAAAAATACTGGAAATGCTGTACATTCAGGAAATCCATGGGGAGAAAAATTAAATTAAAAAGTATAACGCAGCAGGAGAGATCTGACCCCCCCCACCCCTCCCCCCCTCCCCCTCCCCCTTCATTTGAATATCTCCCAATGACCTTGTGCGATTCAGGTTTATGCTTATCCTGACATCAAAAGTTAATGACGGATAATATGGGCAGTTTTGAAGATACAGTAAATACGTGTAAGAGTACTGGGGATCAGTAAAGAGTCACCGCCTATGGAATGTGTGTTGCAGAAAGTAGCAAAAGTGGCACTTGATACAGTGCAAACTAATTCAACTATCAAATATACCGAAATGCAGATAGATGCTTTAAAATAGATCAACAATTCATAAATTAGGGAAAAATATATTTTAAATGTTCTCAGTACCAAAGTCATGTCATCTGTAAAAAGGGGGGGAGGGGGGGTCGAGTTAAAATCTCATGTCAATGACCTTTCGTTGGTGGTCTAATTTTCTCTCTCTACAGATGTTGTACAACTTTCTATATCCAAAATCATGTTTTATTTCAGATTTCCAGCAGCCACGGCATTTAGATTTGTTTCCGAAATTTAAATTAATTTCAATGTTGTGGAAATAATAAGTGTGAATTATTAATTTATTGTTAGAAACATAAAATGATTGGAAGCTGCAGAAAAGAGAACGAGCCTCACTGCATACCCGAGTTAAGGGTTACTAACAACTTCCAATTAAAAGAGAAATCACTGGTTTTCAATAAACATTTAACCATGGAACATTTGGCTTGAAAATATACAACGTTGCCCAATCCATTAAAATGGAAGGAAATATTTTGTGAACAGCGATCGGACAGTTCACTTCTGCCAGAAGGCCATCAAATAGTCATATGCGCAATTACAAAATAGTCCTGTATCCCCAGTTCACTTCATTTTCTTTCCCGGTTTATAAAGCAAAACGGGCGCATCATTCACATTTTAAGATTTGCATCGTAAAATCCGAGGTTAGGATTAATCAATAGAAAGCGCTGTCGTCAACCAAACCAGAACCCAATCAATGGACCTTCCCCAATAGCAGAAAGTTAATGCTGGTGAGCAATTTTCAGCTCCCCGTATGTTTCTTTAGCTCACCCCCACGTGTGTGTAAGGCGAGGTATGTTTTTGTTTTTCTACGCTCAAAACCATTACTGCCTCTTTAACAGAGTCGGAATAAGCATAAACGTGAATCACACAAGGTCAACGGGAGATATTCAAACGGGGAGGGGCTGCATTCAGATCTCTGTCCGCTGTGTTCAGAAAACGTCAACGCGCTTGTTCAAAAACAATGTGCATGCATTTGATCGTTTTTATTTTACCTAGGAATTCACAGCAGAGTTAAAAGACCGACTTGCCATACCTGAAATCTCTCTGCAGCAAAAGTTACTGCTGTTTTTTTCCTCCAAAATTGTCGTTCTTGAGAGATTATGAGAGAGAGAGAATGAAAATGAATTGAAACACTGCTCCCGTCGTGTCGACCAAAGATCCTATAGTAGAGCTCTGCTATAGGATCTTTGGTGTCGACCCTGCTACTAAACCACGATCAAGTGCGTGAAAGTGAGCTCAGGAGAATGGCACAAAGCCATCTTCATCCGCTCGTTCACCTACCGCTCTCTTTCACACGCACGCACCCTTTCGTTTCTCCTTTCTTTGTCATTTGCTTTCCTTTCGTCCCCCCCCAAAACAATTCTTCCCCATCTACCCATCTTGACAAGGCGTTAGAATGATGTCGGTGCCGAGTAATATTAATGCACATCTCGTCACTGCTAATAATCGTCCCAATCTGCGGAGATAACACAAACAGCAAACAAGAAACCATATCTCGGTAAGAAATCCGAACCGACCTGAAAGATTATTTGGGGATTGCAATCACGGCCATTTCCATGGCAAATGTAACAACGCTAAGATTCCATTGAGAGCAAAAATGTCGGCATGATAGGAGATTTTTTAATTTGGGGTGTATACAAATCATGCTAAATCTTATAGGAAAGCCACGGAGCAATGACACGGCCATGTATCTTTAGCTCCTAATCACAGAGCCAGAAATATCACTATCTTCAAACAGTAGTCGCAAACGACGAACCATAAGCTCCAAACTTGTGTTTAATGTCTACGTGTCGCTATGATATATTTTTTTAAAAACCCTGCGAACAGTTAGCCTATTACACCAATAAAACCTCACTACATTTTTCATCAACAAGGGCTTGATGTGTTGTCTTCCCTTGAAGGCGGACGGAATTGCGAGCGTCTATGTTGTAAATGCTATTTTTAATTTCAATCCCCTTCAAAATGCGACCGCAAACTTAAAAGGAAAAGTCAAAATCTCTTTATGAAGTAATGCCAGTTCTCGGTATAAATGTTTTCTTTAAAACAAGTTCCTATATTTTAACATATTAATTTCAAAACAAAGCTAAGCAACCAAAAGTGTCTACTTACAATTGTCTCGCAGACGTGCAATAACCATAGAAGAAAAATAAACTGGTCCACACTCAAATTAAGGACATTAAATTTGGCGTCGGTATAAATCAGTTTATTCCGGCCATGGAAGAAACACAAATCTCTCCACATTCAACGCTTGTCCTGCAGTAACCTAGCTTCCACTCAAGATCCAAGCACAAAGAAATTGGAGGAAAGAAAATGACATCGACCGCGCTCAATACAAATGTAGCGAGCGACCCCATTAGCAACCAGCACGATCAAAGGCACGGTGTCGCAGCTCCCGCCTGCAGTATTTTCCCTTCACGCATGTGGCGTTAGATTACACAAACAGCAAACAGTGGAGTAACCATATTTACCCAACTTACATTTTCCTTTCAGGTGAATGTGTGTACGTTTCCCTGCGAGTAGCGTCCGATGATGACTTAATTGCCCCCTTTATTTTTTTCTGCCTTTACAGCAACACTGATTTTTTGGATTAGACGTCCTGTGTGTGTGTGTTTACGATTGGAATTGTACGCTGTTCTGCGCCACCTAAGGGTCTTTGGTCGACGGTCAAACGCAAATCAACGAACGGAGCAGTGTGACACAACCTGGCTCTGAGCTCCTCCATCAATCTCACCGAGGGGAGGGGAGAATACGCTGGCAAACCCTGCGAGCTTTCTTTCATTAAAGCCGCATCTCTCTGCGTTTGACTATGTTCGTCGTTGTGATATTATGTGTCAGTTTAATGAAATACAGAGGATGGAACTGTGCGGCCAAAGTTGTTGTAAAATCAACATTCGATTCGTTCTCCTCTGATCGGGTGGTTTGGTCTCATGGTGTTACGGTTCGTTTCGTCAAAATTCCACCACGCAAGCCGGACTTCGAAGAGGTAGCTCCACACTGAGACCAATGAAGGTATCGGCAACTTGAAGGGTAACTGAGTGGCAAGGCTGCCTGGAATAATGGCATTTTTGTGAACATTACCAAATATAACCCGAATGGATGTATGTACAGCCGCTGTGAATGTCGGAAGAGTTTTTGCGCTGTTCTTGTCTTGTATGTATTTATTATTCTGAATAAAGCTCAGTTGGGAAAACAACTGTAAGGGTAACCGACGCGTCCAAATATACATTCTTGCTTTCATATTGATATATTCAATTTAAAAAAATGATGACAATTCAATTCTAAAGGGATTTTTCGTTCTTCAAATAAAGGCAATAAACGTGAATATAAGTCTTAATGGACGGCTCGTCTCGTTCAACAAAGCACAAAGAGCTCAAGAATCTCAGCGGGTCAGGCAACTTCTGGGGAGGGAATGGATAGACGACGCTTCCGATCGGGACCATTATTTGGGACTGATTGCAATTACTCATCTCGTTTCTCATGGAGAATGCGGCTGGCTGACAGAATGTTCGTACGTCTGCTCAAACCATTTGGCAATTTATCAGTGAGGTACCTAAAAAGTAGACAGACACAAAATGCTGGTGTATTTTAGAGTGAGGGAACTCCTCCCTTGACTCTGTCCAGAGATCTCCTCCGTCGACTCTGTCCAGGGTTAGGCAGAGATTCACTTGCACCTCCACCAACCTCATCTAATTTCACAATCGCAATAATACTTTATTAGCCAAGTATGTTTTGCAACACACGAGGAATTTCATTTGCCAAGTCAGTCAACGGAACACACAAAATACATTTTAACATAAACATCCACCACAGTGACTTCTCCACATTCTTCACTGTGATGGAAGGTAAAAAAAAAGTTCAAATCTCTTCCTCTCCAGGAAGGACATTTGAGGAAGGGCATTCTTGCTATTGAGGGAGTGTTCTTCCTCAAATTAGGTAGTTGAGATAGTGGAAGCAGGTACTATAACAGTATTTAAAAGACACTTGGACAGGTAAATGGATAGGAAATTTTAGAACCTTAAAACCCCAGGAAAAATGGGACCATCTTAGATTGTCATCTTGGTCGGCATGAATGAGTTGGGCCGAGGAGCCTGTTTCCATGCTGTGACTCTATTGAGGTCTCAATCTCCATTCCTGACATTGATTCCTGACTTGGCATCCTCCCCACCATACTCTCCTCCCGGGGTTCATTCACCACCACAGCGGACCCTTGTGATCCAAGATTGAATCCGGATCTTTAACCAACTTATTTTCCTCTGCCTGCTCTACAGTGGCATGGCATATGCTAGCCGTCCTACTGCATTTTGAGCTTTGTCAAAAGTTGACATTTTGCATTGGCAAGCCTTCAAACAAATAATTCATTGAATTATTTTTGTCTCACTGCCAATAATATGCTGTTGGACTACAGGAGATGCTGGAATCTAGAACAAGAACAAACTGCTGGAGCAACTCATGGGCCGAGCAGAATCTGTAGGAGAAAAGGACTTTTGGGTTGAGATTGGCAATGGGTTTGGATAATTATTGTCACGTGCCCCAAGATACCGATTGAAAAACTTTGAGTGCTATCCTGCTAAATCATCCACTGCTGTTTACAATCAAACCACACTTATGTACACAGGTAGCTCAAAAACGGGAACAAGAGGACAAATAGAGTTACAGTGACAGGGAAAGTGCAAATAAAATAATGTGCACTTTGGGTGTATATTCTTTGGATTTTTGATCATGAGGGGGCATGACAAAAAAGATACTGAGATGTTTTCACTCATTGGAGAGCCTCGAATCAAGGGACAATGTTACAAGATCAGGAGTTGATTATATAAAGTGAAACATATAAACATACCAGAGGGATGTGGGTGGCATCAGAGAGGTTTCACAGTCAGGACCTTTTGTCGCAGGGTGGAAATGTCAAATACTGGAGGGCATAGCTATAAGATCAAAGGGAGAAAGTTAAAAGGAAATGAGCAAGTGTATTATTCTAGAGTAGTAGGCTGATGGGACGTGCTGCAAGGGATAGTGGTGGAAGCAAGTACAATAGTGGTGTTTAAGAGGCTTTTAAATAGATACTAGACCAAGTGGGACTCTTTGGGTCCCATGTTCACACGGGACTGCTGGTCCCCCAATGCAATATTCCACCTCTCCACCAATTCCAATATTGTTGGCCAGTGGGGGGGATTTCTGGAGCGCTACCATGGGTGTTGTGGGCCGAAGGGGCTGGTTTCCAGAGGGCGAGTATGGATATTGTGAGCCGAATGGTTTCTTGGGCTGGCAGCTCGATCATTCGGGCCTGGTGGGCTGGTAGCTCAGTCACTCGGGCCTGGTGGGCTAGCAGCTCATTCACTCGTGGGCTGGCAGCTCAGTCACTCACGGTTGGTGGGCTGGCAGCCGACTCACTCACGGCTGGTGGGCTCACATACACACACACCCTCCATCACACACAGTTCCATCTCACAGAAACAAATACTCCATCTCACACACTCACACCACCCCTCCATCTCCATCTCACACACACACACCATCTCTCTGAATCAATCTGAATCTGACACCATCTCTCACACACACACACTCATACCATCCATCACACACACACACACACACAACATATATATGACAGTAAAACTCTCTTGAATCTACTCATGCAGTTGAGAGCGGCCTCTCTCCTGAACGGGACTTCCGCAGTGAGCAAGGCGTGTGGAATGAGTGTTTCAGTTCAATTCAGTTCAAGCAGCACAGTGCAGACCAACCCTTCAATTCAGTTCAAGCAGCACAGTGCAGACCAACCCTTCAATTCAGTTCAAGCAGCACAGTGCAGACCAACCCTTCAATTCAGTTCAAGCAGCACAGTGCAGACTCACAGTTCAGTTCACTCACTGTGTAAACTCACAGTTCCGGACTCAACTCTCACTCACGGTCTTCCGGGGTGACTGACTCACGTCCGGCCTCTGGTGCTTTGTTCTCCTGGCCCCCCCGGAAGGGGCATTACCTTCATCATGGGGATTGACAGGCAGGAAGACCAATCTGCTAATCTTACAATTTTTTTTAACATTCATAACTTTTTTATTATATCACCGATCGGAAAAAACCTTCGGGCAGTTGGAGGAGAGGAGGACGGTGAGTAAGAAGGCGAAAAATCATAGCGATATAGGGTAGCGTTTTTTCTATATATAATATTTTTATTAGAAGCATATACATATCGTAATCAAAACACATTTTGTTTATCAATTACATATTGTTAATAGCTGGGATCCCGGCTATCAAAATAACTTGGGTCCTCGTTTATCAATTACATATTAACACAGCTTCCATTTGTTTATTTTTTTTATAGATAAAAAGAAAGGTAAAAAAAGATGAAAAAATAGAATAAATTACCAATAATACAGCTTTGGAGATAGGTCCGTAGATTATAAAACATAACTATTCGACTAATGTTGGATTCAAGTTTCAGTCAGGCTTCCGTGCTGGACCAATTTACCCTTTCAGAAAATCAATAAATGGAGACCATATTTGAGCAAATAATTCTGGTTTGTCAATTAAGACAAGTCTAATTTTTTCCAAATGTAAGGTCTCTGACATCTCCATAATCCACATTTTAATTGTGGGGGTTGTTGGGTTTTTCCAAAATTTTAATATTAATTTGTTCCCAATTATTATACTATAATCAAGGAAATTTATTTGGCTTGTTGTAAATTTTAGGCTTTGTTCTGATTATTCCTAATATTATTATTCCTAAAAGAGTATTATAAATGTGAGATATTAATTTATCTGTATTAGGATGTTTATTCAAACATTCATCAAGAGTCTCTGGCTCTCTAGTTCTATATTCTTGTCTATGTGATTTAACATAATATCTCAGTTGTAAATATCTAAAAAAAATATTTAAATGTAGTCCATAATTCTGTTGTAACTCCTGAAATGAAAGAAAAATACCTTTTCTATAAAGATGTCCCACCATTTTAATTCCATAATTTTTCCATTGTACAAAACATTTATCCAACACAGAGGGTTTAAATGAAGGATTATTTACAATGGGGAGAAAGAGTGATAAATTATCCAATTTTAAAGTCTTTTTTAATTGTTTCCAAATTTGTATACCACTGTATATTATTGAATTTTCACTATAGGTTTTTTTTATTCGGTTTTGTGGGAGCTAACAGAATCGAGCCAATTTCAAAATGCAAACAATCGTTCTTTTCCATCTTTAACCAGTCTGGTTGCTGATCCATATCTTCCAACCAGAAGTTCATATTTTTAATATTAACTGCCTAAAAGTAAAATTTTAAAAATTAGTAAAACTAATCCTCCATTCGTCTTGGATTTACATAAATGTTTTTTACTTATTCTGTGGTTCTTATAATCCCAAATAAAACTTGTGACAATAGAATCAACTTAAATATCAACTAATCAACTTTTTTTGGGAGATATATTGGGATTGATTGAAAAAGGTACAGTAATTGCGGAAGAAAAATTATTTTTATGGCATTAATTCTACCGAGCATTGAGATGGGAAGTGTTTTCCAATACTGAATATTCTTATGCAGTTTATTAAGTAAAGGCGGAAAATATAATTTAAATAAAGAAGTATATTTCTTAGTCACATAAATTCCTAGATATTTAAATTTTTTGTTGACTATTTTAAAAGGAGATTGTTGCAATGTATGTAGGTTAAGTTCCGTTATTGGCATAATTTCACGTGTTCCAATTAATTCTATATCCCGAAAATGAGCTAAATTGAGTTATAAGATTTAACAAGTTTTAAATGATGGTTTCTGGATTTGTAATGCATAGTAATACATCATCTGCATATAAAGAAATTTTATTAACTGTACCTTTAGTATTATACCCATATATTTCTGCGTGGACTCTAACACTTTCTGCCAGTGGTTCAATAGCAAGGGCGAATAATAATGGAGATAATGGGCATCCTTGTCTACAACCTCTAGATAAATTAAATTTAGTTGATAACATTTGGTTTGTCAATATCCTAGCTGGTTGATTACTATATAAAAGCTTAACCCATGTGCAGAACTTCTCGCCCAGTTGCAAATTTTCCATCACTGAAAATAAATAGGGCCATTCCACCTGATCAAATGCTTTTTCAGCGTCTAACAAGATGACTGCTAAATCTACATTAGCTATTCTATTTGAATACATAATGTTAAATAATCGTCTCCATTATAAAATGAATAACGTTTTGGAATAAAGCCTGTTTGATCGGGGTGTATTAATTTATGAATCGCTAACTTAATCTATGGGCTAAAATTTTAGTTAATATTTTCTGATCAGTGTTTAAGAGAGCAATTGCTCTATATGAACCTGGGTCCTCAAGGTCCTTATCCGTTTTTGGTATAAGTGTTATTGTTGATTTGTTTAAAGTTTCTGGCAGTTTCTGTTGAGTAAAGGCATAATTATATAATGTCTGTAGGCATGGAGAAATCAGGTCATAAAATTTTAAATTAAATTTAGTGTTTAAGCCATCAAGGCCTGCGGCCTTTCCGTTTTTTAAAGATCAATATCTTTTATTGATATTTCAGCACCTGATAATTCCCTCTCTTGCAGATCTAAACCTGCAAGATTACATTTCCTTAAAAATGATTCCATTCTTGCAGATCGCTCTGTTGTTTGGTTGAATAAAGTGTTTGATAATATTGTAAAAATCTGTCATTGATATCCTTGGGCAATGTTAGTATTACTCCCATATCTGATCTAATTTTATAAATTGTTTTTTCCCCAACCAGTTTTCGGAGTTGACGAGCTAATAGTTTTTATGGTTTATCACCACATTCAAAGTGTAGTTGTTTAGTATGTTGATAAAGTTTTATGATTTGATCTGAATATATTTGGTTTAACTTATATTTAAGTGCAGCAATTTTATTGGGTTTTATCATAGAGGGCGCGGCCGCATTCTCTATATCTAATTGCCTTATTTCCATTTCCAATACCTGTTTAGTACAATTCTTTTTATTATGAAAGGCTTGTGAGGAGATTAATGCTCATCATACAAATGCTTTGAATGTTTCCCAGAGAAGGGAGGCAGATGTTTCAGGGCGGTCATTGGACTCGAAAAACATATTGATCTGTGTAATAAGATATTCGTGACATGCTTTTTCATTTAAAATTTGAAGGTTAAGTCTCCATTGTGTCTACTTCTCGGTCATTCCATTTAATTTAGTCACAAATGTTAAAGGCACATGATCCGAGATTATAATATTATGACTAGACTAAGTGGGACCCAGCATCACACGGGAGGGCTGGTCACCAACGCAATATTCCACGGTGATGCAAGCCAAGGCAATGGCAATTGGGCAACAAATGCAGCCAAGGCAAACCCGACAACCAAAAAATTCATTTTGTGAACACAAACTTTTTAAAAAGGGCTGCAGCCACTTTGCAGCCGCATCGAGGGGACTCACCATGGAGTAGACGTGCGTTCAGTGTTATTCGCAACTCAGAGAGCCGTGACCACACAGCAGAGAAAATGGGAAATTTTGTAAAAACATTAATATTTTTCTCATTTTTCAACGATAGATAGATAGATAGATAGATAGATAGATAGATAGATAGATAGATAGATAGATAGATAGATAGATAGATAGATAGATAGATAGATAGATAGATAGATAGATAGATAGATAGATAGATAGATAGATAGATAGATAGATAGATAGATAGATAGATAGATAGATAGATAGATAGATAGATAGATAGATAGGTCTTCCTCCCGGACATACCTCCTGAAATAAAAAATTCAATATTAAAGTTATAATAATTAAAGAAAGAATAAAGAAAGTGAAAAAAATAAATGATTAGTAAAGTGCAAAGAAAAGAAAAAAACTACATCTACAGTCAGTGTAGTTAGTGTTAGCCACACTAGCGTGGCTAAACAGTTTAAAGACTTCCTTAGCCTTTAAATTTTTTTTATTACCAGCTCCATGCTTTAGTAAAAAAGAAAATTTCAATAAAAACAATTTATGGGGGAGGGGGAAAAACATTTTTAGGTCCGAAGGATTTGTAATCCAGTAATGAAAAATTATTATTCTCCTGGAAAAATATTAATCAAATATTAGTCAAATGTAAAAAAAAACAAAATTTTATTAATAAAGTACCTAAATCAAACCTTATTTACAGTTCATATTTTTTACTCATTCTAAGTAAATCTAGTTAATAATAGTTAGTAATAATTAGTACTAAAATATAAAGGTCAATAGCAAGAAAACGTGCTCGACTATCATTAGTTCTTAAGTATAACAAATTAAAGTTCCATTTGTTCTCTGCAAGATGATGACATCATGGGAATATTGTTCAATCATCAGTCAAATTCTCAATGTCCTGGGCGAACACCAATGCTTCCTTGTAATCGGTGAAGATATGTTCCTTCTGCTTGTAGGTGACTCTCAGTATTGCAGGATACATCAGTCCATATCTCAGGTTTTGTATCTTCTTAAGAATTCCTCTTGTCTCACTGAAAAGCACTCTCCTCCTGGCAACCTCTACAGGATAATCTCTAAATATACTAATCTTGTCTCCTTCAAATAGAAGATTTCTGTTGCCAGCGATTTTTTTCATAATATCATCCAAAACAAGGTCATATTGCACCTTCACTATCAGTTGTCTTGGGGGGGCGCTCGCACTCGGGCGTCTGAGTGCTCTGTGTGCCCGATCTAGTAAAGGCTTTTGATCTAAATTAAAAACCTTTTTTAATATGTCTGCAGCAAAATCACGGAGGTCTTTATTTCCCTCTTTACCTTCTTGAACACCAACAATTCTTAAATTCTGGCGTCTCTGACGTCCCTCCACGTCAATACATTTTTCAGTTATTTTATTCAATAAATCTGCTAAACGCTTATTCTCGGAGAGAGGTCTTTTTGTAGTTTCAGCACTTGTTTCAGCAATTGACTCTAATTCAGTTATGGCTGCAGTTTGTTGATTTACTGTATCGATGATGGGATCCAACCTGGAGTTAAAGTTGGATTCAATCAAATTAATGTTATCATTTACCTCTTCGATTTGTTGATTAAGATTTTCAGACATTTCTTCCTTCCAGATAGACAATTATTCACAGACAGAAGCAGTGATTTCTTCGTTAAAACTTAACATTTCTTCTTTAAAAATTTTCAGTTCTTCTTTAAAGTTCATTTCTTCTTTAAAGTTTTTCAGTTCTTCTCTTATACTTGCAGTTTCTTTAGAGATAAAAATACGAAATTCCTCCATTTCAGATTTTTTAGACTTTGTCTTCTGGACCTTTGAAACTTCTTCCTGGGACGACCTTAAAATTGAGCCCGAGGCTTCAGTCAAGCCTACTTCTTCCACCTGTGGTTTAGTCTTACCGGGTTTCTTTGCCTGTCCTTTTGTGGGAGTGTGTTGCACCGACATTGAACCACCGGAGTCGCGGTCTGATGACGTCACTCACCCGGTAGCGTTTTCTCTAAAATGTATTTACAATGTCAGGGCTGCTAACATTGGGTGAGAGCTGAGAGGGGGGGGGGTGTAGGGAAATTTTGCATTTTTCAGCTTGAAATTGTGCAATCTGGTGCATACTGTAGCGAGTCTTTTAGCTTGCACTTGAATGCAACATTTATGCTTTAAATTGGATTTGGTATGAATAAGGTTAGGCTAAATTACATTCCTAATTACATTTCACAATAGAGCCAGGCTCTGATCAACAGGTGCAGCACATGAATGACTATATTCATGTATGGAAATCAGATTATATTCATGCTGTTATGCATATATATATATATATATATAGAGAGAGAAAAAAACTCAGAGGAACAAAGCAAAAGTTGGACTTCCATCACTGTTCTGCACAAATAAATCAACCAACCTTGTTCAAGAAGGAACTGCAGATGCTGGAGAATCGAAGGTAGACAAAATTGCTGGAGAAACTCAGCGGGTGCAGCAGCATCTACGGAGCGAAGGAAATAGGCAACATTTCGGGCCGAAACCCTTCTTCAGACGGTTTCAACCTTACCCTTTGAATATAGAAACAAGACAAAAATAATGCCACATATTCAATCATATATGGTTCAATAAAATTAAGATATATATGAACAAATATATATGGAAACAGGCCCTTCCGCCCAAGTCCACACCGACCAGCAATCTATCATACACCAATTCCATCCATCACGCTTAGGACAATTTACAGAAGCCAATTAACCTACAAACCTACACTTCTTTCAGATATGGGAGAAACCGGAATATCCAGAGAAAACCCATGTGGTAGTAAAGCAGCAACTCTACCGCTGCGCCACCGTGCCACCCATTAAATTATTTTTTCTGTAATATATTTATTATGGTGTCACGTGCATAAAGATGAACACATGATTCTGATTTCTGCCCTTAGTTGGATAACACACATGTCCAGTCATTGTGTTATATGACTGGTTTTCAACCTCTTCAGGCTGAAGGTCTCGACTCGAAACATTGCCCATTCTTTCTCTCCAGAGATGCTGCCTGTCCTGCTGAGTTTTTCTAGTTTTTAGTATCTATCTTCAGTTTAAACCAGCATCTGCAATTCCTTCCTACACTATTTGTTAAGCAAAACAGGTCCCATTCTCATTATATAATTTTGTGATCAGCATGAGAGCGTGAGTCTCACGCTCAATGCATGAGAGTTGGCAGCCTTACTAATAATGCAAACATTATATGCAAGTTCCAATTGTTTGGACAAAAATCACTTATTACTGCTTTATAATAGTTAAGTTACTTTAAGACCATTTCAGAAATTATGGCAGTCAACAAAAAATCAACTAACAAATACAAGCAAACTAAAAAAAATAATAACATGTTCCCTTTCCTGACTCTACCTCATAAGTGCTTTAATGCTGCTAACAGAGCAAAGGGATATTAATCACAAGAATCAAAATGTGGAACGTGAGGGCAATTTTGCTTAGCTGGTCATTCTAAGCCCATTCAGATCTGCATAGAGTTACACAACATGTACATGGCTGGCCCAATTTGTCCATAATGATCAAGTTGGCATTCTGCGTGCCCAGGGACTGGCTACCGTTCCCAGATCAGCTCGCGTCCCAGGGACTGGCTGCAGTTCTCAGGTCGGCTCGCCTGCCCCGAGCCCGCAAAAATGAATTGGAAAAATCCCCCGCAGTTTTTCGGGTTACGGGCCGGATTCGGCCCATGTGCCATAGAAACATAGAAATTAGGTGCAGGAGTAGGCCATTCGGCCCTTCGAGCCTGCACCGCCATTCAATATGATCATGGCTGATCATCCAACTCAGTATCCCGTACCTGCCTTCTCTCCATACCCTCTGATCGCCTTGGCCACAAGGGCCACATCTAACTCCCTCTGAAATATAGCCAATGAACTGGCCTCAATTACCCTCTGTGGCAGAGAGTTCCAGAGATTCACCGCTCTCTGTGTGAAAAAAGTTCTCCTCATCTCGGTTTTAAAGGATTTCCCCCTTATCCTTAAGCTGTGACCCCTTGTCCTGGACTTCCCCAACATCGGGAACAATCTTCCTGCATCTAGCCTGTCCAACCCCTTAAGAATTTTGTAAGTTTCTATAAGATCCCCTCTCAATCTCCTAAATTCTAGAGAGTATAACATTCGGCCGTAGGTTGCCGAACCCTGTCCTAGATGTTTGACCTCATTGTGGTCCCCCCCCCATGTTTTACAACTATTTTACCTGGTTAGTTCCATCTCCGGCTGCTTCATGTTGTCGGCGGCTGCACATCCAACCAAGAAAGAAGAGAAGAGAAGAGAAGAGAAGAGATGCGAAGTCACTCACAGCCGCCAACTGACGCGCTTCCACAGACTGCACAGATCACTGTGATGTGGCGCAAAAGAGACAAACTGTGCAGGGACTGAAGACAGCGTGAGAATTCGGTTTCAGCGTGAGAATTGGCAGCCCTGCAATGCGTGAGAGTTGGCAGCCCTGCAACGTAGACAGAAAGTGGTCAAGATGAGACTTTTAGTAATAGTATAGATATGAATATACAGGGGACAGAGGGATATGGAGCACAAACTGACAGAAGGAATTAGTTTAGGTTAGCATCATGCTCGGCTCGGACATCATAGGCTAAAAGATTGTTCCTGCTGTGCTGTAGTACTCTCTTAGTGGAGAGATTTATCCTATTTAATTTCTAAGCAACAGCTTCTTACTTTGAGCCAATGACGCAGCGTACTAAAATCCTCAAACATGATAAACATCTTTCTTGTTCCTATCTTGTCAAGCTATTGAAAAATTTTGTGCAGGAAGGAACTGCAGATGCTGGTTTGCACCGAAGATACGCACAAAATGCTGGAATCATAGAATCATAGAAAGTAGGTGCGAGAGTAGACCACCAGGTCCGTCGAGCCCGCACCGCCATTCGCTCATGGCTGAACACTAAACAGACACACTTACCCACAAACAGTAGACACAAGACACAGAACACAAGACACTACCCTCCCCTTTATACCGCTATCACCCCTCTCCACCCCAAGAACCTCGTGATCTCCTGGGGGAGGCAAAAAACCGGATAAAAACCCAGGTCCAATTCGGGAAAAAAAATCCGGGAAATTCCTCTCCGACCCCAATCCAGGCGATCGACACTTGTCCAGGAGATCACTCAGATCTGACTATACTAACCATACCTAGGTCCATATCCCTGCCCTCTCCCCGTATCCCCTTATCCCCTTGGCAGCTAAAAAACCATCTATTTTAGTCTTAAATATATTTAAAGTTTCTGCTTCCACTGCTCCCTGGGGCAGTGAATTCCATAAATTAACCACCCTCTGGGTGAAGAAGTTCTTCCTCATCTCAGTTTTAAAAGAGCCCCCCCTTATTCTGCAACTATGTCCCCTAGTTCTAGTTTCCCCGATCATGGAATAACTCAGTGGGACAGACAGCTTCTCTGGAGAGAAGGAATGGGTGACGGGTCGAGAACAGCAGAAGGTTACTAAAAAGGCAATACAGTGAGAAAAGATTAAATACGAAGGTAAGCTAGCCAGTACTATAAAAGAGGATGGCAAGAGTTTCTTCGGTTATATAAAGAGCAAGGAAGAGGCAAGATTGGACATTGGATCGCTGGAGAATGATGCAGAAGAAGTGATAATGGGAAATAACAAAATGGCAGAGAAGTTGCCCCCACTCGTCACTGCCTGCCATTTTGAAAAGGATCCGTTAATTTCTACTCTTTGTTTCCTGTCTGCCAACCAATTCTCTATCCATGTCAATACCCTACCCCCAATACCATGTGCTCCAATTTTGCACACTAATCTAATGTGTGGGACCTTGTCAAAGGCTCTTTGAAAGTTCAGATACACCACATCCAGTGGCTCTCCCTTATCTATTCGACTTATTACATCCTCAAAAAATTCCAGAATATTAGTCAAGCATGATTTTCCCTTCATAAATCCATGCTGACTTTGACCAATCTTGTCACAGCTTTCCAAATGTGTTGCATTAATAATCAACTCAAGTGTCTTCCCCACTACCAATGTTAGACTAAGTGGTCTATCATTCTCTGTTTACTTTCTCCCTCCTTTCTTAAAAAGTGGGGTTACATTGGCTACCCTCCAGTGTTTATAGAACATTGGAAAATTACCACCAATGCATCCACGATTTCTAGGTCTACCTCCAGCTCCTCTGGGATGCAGACCATCAGGCCCTGGGGATTTATCTGCCTTCAGCCCCAACAGTTTACCTAACACCATTTCGTGACAAGAAGTGGCTGGAGAGAGTTTGGGGGCATTGATAGTGATATTTCAAGAATCAATTGGTCATCAGGATTGGTCCCAGATGATTGGAAAATTGTCAATATTATCCTGCTGCACAAAAAGGGAGCATGGCAGAATAATGGGAACTATAAGCTAGTTAGTCTGACTTTGGTGGTTGGTAAAATTTGAGAATCCATTATAAAGGATGAGGTTATGGAGTACTTAGAAGTTCACTATAAAATAGAGAAAGCAGGAACTCTGCAGAAGAACGTGAACAGACTGAGACAGTGTGCAGAGAAGTGGTGGATGGAATATAGTATAGTAAGTGTGGAGTCGTGCATTTTGGTAGTATGAATAAAGGCATAGACTATTTTTTAAATGGGGTGAAAATATAGAAATCGGAGGTGCAAAGGGACTTGGGAGTGCTGGTGCAGGATTCTAAAAAAGTTAATCTGCAAGTCGATACAGTAGTAAAGAAAGCAAACTCAATGCTAACATTTATTTCAAGAGGGCTTGTATACAAAAAAGGGATGGAATGTGTCCATAAAACCACCAATTTTATTTTGAATATACTGTAATCAATCACAAAGCCTGCCTGAAGAAATGTCTAATTAAAAACTTAATTTCTAATTGAGCTACACGTTATTTTCAGGCCATGGTTCGAGATTGATGATAAACAATCTCGAACCATGCTATGTGCTGTCTGCATTTGACAAATAAATGAACAAATAAAAACTATTTTTTTTGCATTTTGTCGCAGAAAGAACAGTTCCCCCACTGAGCCTTCATGTGTAAATAACCGTATTCTGAATTACAAAGATAATAATAAATTGCAGCAGGATATAAAACAGCTAGTGGAATGGGCACATGCATGTCAGAAGAAGTTCATTGCCAACAAATGTTAGGTGGTGTACTTTGGTAGGAAGAATGAGGATAGGCAACACAGAATGAAGGTTACAGTTCTACAAAGAGTGCAGGATTAGAGTGAACTGAGGTATAGGTGCACGTCATTGACAGTGGCAGCACAGGTTGAGAAAGCAGTTTAAAAGAGAAACACACTTCCATCTTAATCGATAAAGGCATAAAGTCAAAAAGCAGGAAAGTTGTGGTGATCCTATGTAAACAAATGTCCACCCACATCTGGAGTATGTCTCCACATAACTTGAAGAATGGAAAGGTATTAAAGAGTGTCCAGAAAAGATTTACAGAATGGTTCCTGGAAACAGAATTTAGAGATGCAAGAATAAAGAAAGTGGGACTGTTTTCTTATTGAAGGTAAGAAAATGAATAATGACAGGAAAAAAATATTTTATACAGTATGTGCCTGGAATATGGAATACATGCCTGCAGACGTGGTGGAGGCAGATGCCATTGTGGCTTTCAAGATGAATGTGTGGTAAGGAAAAAATTGTAAGACTCTGGAAAAGGGGCCAGAGATAGGACTAATGAGATACTTTGGTTGAGAACTGATAGAAACTTATGAATTGAAAAGTCTCCTTCCATGCTGCAACCATTCAATAATTCCTTGATCAATATTGTATGTATTTCAGGCCTCCCAGCTGAAGGTGGCAATGTTGTTCCTCCATTTTCCATTCCTCTGGGTCTGGATGACAGACAGGTTAAGAACAAGAATACAGGAAGTATGTCATTATTTGTATTTTCTCTTTCTAATTGCCCTTTTTTTAACAGAACAAACTATTTTTGTTCGTATTATACATCTCCAATTGCCCTCAATAATCCATCACGAATTTCACTTCATCAACACCAAATCACCATGACAACCCAGATCTTGAGATAATCTATTTCTCCCCATCTTCTCTGTAACCTAGAACAAACGTGTTTTCTCTCTTTCCCAGTATAACTGTGGGTCTTTGACATTAAATGTAACTCTGTTTCTATTTCCACAGATACTGCTTGACCTGCTGAGTGTTCTCAATATTTTCTGTTTTCATTGTGATATACACGAGGATCAGGAGTCGGCCAAAATGGTCACTTAAATTATCCAGTAAAACTCATTATCATACCTGACAACATTAGTCGAGAACATTCCAGCCCAATAAGTCTTTGGTGGCTCTAATAGCAATGCATTCCTCCACTAATATTCCTTATAACCTATTCTCCCCATATTTCCATCAATCGCCTGGTTTGCATCAAGCAGCAACTTTACAATAGTCAACTAACTTACCAACTCACATCTTTTTGGTATGTTTGATGAAACTGAAGCACCCAGAGGAAGCCTATGTGCTGACAGGAAGAATGGACAAACTTCACACCGATGGAGATCAAGATTGAACAATGGTTGGAGCAGCTGTGAGACAGCAGCTCTGCAAGCTATAGAACCATAGAGTTGGATAGCCACACAACACGGAAATAGGCACCTCGGCCCATCCCACCACGTCGACCAAGTTGGCACACCTGCATTTAGCCCATAGCCCTCTAAACTTTGCATATATATATCTATTCAAAGGTCATTTAAAAATCATATTTATATCGTTTATTGGCAGGGGGGTGGGATCTCGTGCAGGACAGAGGCACGTGAGAGGCTAGAAGTTGGTATGGAGGGTGGTGAGGGAAAGGTTAGTGGAGAGAATAGCAGGTGAAAGGCAGAGAGCGAGGAAGGAGGGTTGGTTTAAACTGCACGTATTTTAGAGCAAGGGGCCTGACGGGTAAGGCAGATGAGCTTAGGGCTTGGATAGGTACGAGTGACTGGGACATTTTGGCCATGACTGAAACCTGGTTTAAAGAGGGACTGGTTTAAAGAGGGACTGGTTTAAAGAGGGACTAGCAGCTCAATGTTCCAGGGTACAGGAGCTTCAGGAGAATCAGGGGTGAGGGAAATAGAGGAGGGGGGGGGGGGGGAGTGGCATTGTGGGTTAGGGGGGGATGTCACGGCTGTGTTCAGAGGTGACATTATGGACTGTTCGTCTAGTGAGGCTATATAGGTGGAGCTTTGGAACAAGAAAGGGATGATCACTTCCTTGGGGATGTACTACAGACCCCCGAATAGTCAACGGGAATTAGAAGAGTAAATGTGCTGCGAGATTACAGACAGCTGCAGGTCAAATAAAGTTGTTGTAGTAGGGGATTATAACTTTCCCAATATAGACTGGGAAATCATAGATTGAAGGGTTCAGATGGGGTGCAATTCCTCAAAAGTGTTCAGAAGAATTTTCTTTGGCAGTATTTGGAGGCCCACACATGTGAGAGGGCAACGCTGGATCTAGTATTGGGAAATTGGGAAGGGCAAGTTAATGAAGTGTGTGTGGAGGAGCCTTTTGGGACCAGTGACAACAGTTCGATTAGGTTTAAGATAGTTGTGGATAGGGACAGAGAGGGTCCACGTGTTAAAATGCTCAACTGGGGTAAGGCAAACTTTGAGAGTATAAGAAAAGGTCTCGCTCAAGTTGACTGGAACAGGTTATTAGATGCGAAAGGAACATCGGCCAAGTGGGATGTTTTTAATAGTGTGCTGAAGAAAGCTCAGGATGTGTACGTCCCCGTTAGAGTGAAGGGCAAAGCAGGCAAACGTAAGGAAGCTTGGCTGACGAGGGAAATTGAGACGTTAGTCAAAAGCAAGAAGGATGCTTGGGACAGGTATAGGCAGCTGGGATCAAGTGCATCCCTGGAGGAGTTTCAGGAGCTAAGGAGTAAACTAAAGAAGTAAATCAGAAGGGCAAAAAGAGGCCAGGAGATAGCTCTGGCGGGTAGCATTAAAGCCAACCCCAAAAGAATTTATAAATACATAAGGGGGAAAAGGGTAACTAGAGAGAGCGTGGAACCTCTCAGGAATCAAAGAGGTCACCTCTGTGTGGAGCCACAGGAGATGGGCAAGGTCCTCAATGAGTATTTCTCCTCTGTATTTACCGAGGAGAAAGGCAGTAGGACAAAGGAAATTGGAGCAGTCACTGGAAGTGTCTTGAGAGCAGTCAGGGTTACCGTCGAAGAAGTACTGAAAATACTGTCGTGTTTGAAGGAAGACAAATCTCCAGGGCCTGATCTGATATATCCAAGGACATTGTGGGAAACTAGAGAGGAAATTGCGGGAGCCCTGGCTGAAATTTACGAGTCGTCCTTAAATACAGGAGAGGTGCTGGGAGGGTAGCAAATGTTGTGCCTCTTTTCAAGAAGGGCTGCAGGGAAAATGCTGGGAACGATAGGCCGGTGAGCTTAACATCTGAAGTTGGAAAGTTACTGGAGAGTATTCTGAGGGATAGGCATTTGGATAGGCAAGGGCTGTTTAGGAATTGTGCGGTTTTGTAGGTGGGACGTCGTGTCTCACAAATATGATTGATTTTTTTGAAGACGTGACCAAAAAGGATGATGAAGGCAGAGCTGTAGATGTTGTGTACATGGACTTCAGTAAGGCGTTCGGCAAGGTTCCGCATGGTAGGCTGCTCTGGAAGGTTAGATTGCATGGGATCCAAGGAGAGATAGCTGAGTGGATAGCAAATTGGCTCCATGGAAGGAAGCAGAGGGTAATGGTAGAAGGTTGCTTCTCAGACTGGAGGCCTGTGACTAGTGGTGTGCCTCAAGGTTCGGTGCTGGGCCCGTTACTGTTTACTAATTTATCATCTAATGATTTGGATGAGAACATACAGGGCAAGATTAGCAAGTTTGCTGATGATACAAAAGTTAGTGGTTTTTTGAAGATAGTGAAGATGGTTGTGAACGATTGCAGCAGGATCTGGATCGATTGTCCAGGTGAGCGGAGGAATGGTTGATGGAATTTTATACAGAGAAGTGTGAGGTGTTGCATTTTGGGACATCGAACAAGGGCAGGAACCACATATTAAATGGTAGGCCTCTGGGTAGTGTTGCAGAGCAGAGGGTTCCAGGAGGACATGTGCATGGTTCCTTGAAGGCCGAGTCGCAGGTAAATAAGGTAGCTAAAAAAGGTTTTGGCACTTTGGGCTTCATCAGTCAGAGTATTGAGTATAGAGGTTGGGAGGTCATGTTGCTGTTGTATAAGACGTTGCTGAGACCACATTTAGAATATTGTGTTCAGTTCTGGGCACCATGTTATAGAAAAGATATTGTCAAGCTTGAAAGGGTTCAGAAAAGATTTACGAGGATATTGTCTGGACTAGAGGGTGTGATCTATAGGGAGAGGTTGAGTAAGCTGGGTTTCTATTCCATGGAGTGCAGGAGGATAAGGCGTGATCTTATAGAGGTGTATAAGATCATGAGAGGAATAGATCGGGTAGATGCACAGTCTTTTGCCCAGAGTAGGGGAATCAAGAACCAGAGGACATAGGTTCAAGGTGGAGGGAAAACATTTAATAGGAATCTGAGAGTTAACTTTTTCACACAAAGGGTGGTCGGTGTATGGAACAAGCTGCCAGAGGAAGTAGTTGAGGCTGGGACTATCCCATAATTAAAAAATGTTAGACAGGTATATGGATACATGGCCGTCCGAAGGGGGGGGGGGGGGGGGGGGGTGGGGGGGTTCCCCCCCCCCCCCCCCCCCCCCCACCTTTTTCTCCCAGATTAAGAAAAATTCCCGGGAGAAAAAAAAGAAAACAAAACGAAAAAAAAATGGCAGTCCTGTCCGCTGGTCCATGCCACCCTCGCTGGGCCCACGCCACCCCCGCTGACCCCTGCAGGGCCCACGCAACCCCCGCTGACCCCTGCAGGGCCCACGCCACCCCCGCTGACCCCTGCAGGGCCACCCACGTCACCCCCGCTGAGCCCATGCACCCCCTCCCACCACCCCCCCGCAGGTCCCCACCACCCCCTGACCCCTGCTGGCCCACCCCCACTGGGCCCACGCCACCCCCGCTGGTCCACGCCACTACCGCTGACCCCCCGCTGGGTCCGCGCCACCCCCGCTGGGCCCATGCCACCCCTGCTGGCCCAGCCACCCCCGCTGGGCCCGTGCCACCTTCATCTTCGCCCCCCCCGCCGGAAAGAGGGGGGGGGGGATGTGGGAGGGGGAGAAAGAGACGGTAAGGGAGGGGAGAGAGGGATGGGAGAGGGAAGGGGGAAAGGGGGATTATCTTTAGTGAGATTGCAAAATTAAAGTAGGTTTTAGAGCTATTATATTTTCTCCTCCATATGAATAATTTTAAACATTGTCAAATAATATCAAACAATTGGAACTGCTTTCTTTTCCTTGTTAACAATACCGAAAAAATGAATTCCATAGTCTGTGACATAAATATACATTTTAATGGGATCATTATATACAGATGTAACATTTCCATTTCAAGATCGGGGGGGGGGGGGGCAAATATGCGTCGCCGATAGCCTAATCGTTAAAGAGTTAAAAGATAACCTAATCGATAAAGAGCTGAGAAGAGGAATCAGAGCCTCCAAGGAAAGGTACTCTGAGAAGTTGAGGAGCAAGCTCTCAGCTAGTGACTCTTCTTCAGTTTGGAAGGGCATGAAAGAAATCACCAGCTATAAGAGGAAAGCGCCCCGCTCTTTGGACAATCGTCAGCTGACCAACAACCTGAATGAGTTTTACTGCAGGTTTGAAAATCAGAAACGTAACCCTGGTACCCCCTCCCCAACAAACACAGCCAGACCCCAGTCTGCAAAGAATGGACCCTGCACCCTCTCCTTCCCATTCACCACGTCACACCTACTTAAGGCCTCCAGTATGAAAAGAGTGGACCCTTTCCCACCCCAACCACCACTTCACACCCAATTACTCATTTTTAACCAGTCCCTGCAAAGATGTATCATCCCTGCCTGATTCAAAGTCTCCACTATTGTCCCTGTACCCAAAAAGGTAAGGATTACTGTTCTTAATGACTACAGGCTTGTCGCACTGACCTCTGTAGTCATGAAGACTGTTGAAAGGCTTGTGCTGGTCAAGCTGAAAAATATCACAATCCCTCTGCTGGACCCTCTGCATTTTGCATATTGGGCCAATAGATCTGTGGATGACATTGTCAATCTGGGCCTACACTTCATCCTCCAGCAACTAGACCGCCAGGGGACCTATGCTAGGATTTTGTTTGTTGATTTAGCTCTGCATTCAACACCATTGTGCCAGAGCTACTATGCTCCAAACTTTCTGAGTTGACTGTGCCTGAACCCCTCTGTCGGTGGATCACCAGCTTTCTGACAGACAGGAAGCAGCATGTGAGACGGGAAAGCACATCTTGGACCCGCAAACGCTCAGCATAGGAGCACAGCAAGATGCGTACTCTCACCTCTCCTCTACTCTCGCCACACCAATGACTGCACCTCCACTGACTCCTCTGTCAAGCTTCTCAAGTTTGCGGACGACACAACCCTGATTGGACTGATCCAGGATGGGAATCTCTGTACTCTTGCCCAGAACTGAACACAATATTCTAAATGCGGTCTCACCAACGTCTTATACAACTGCAACATGACCTCCCAACTTCTATACTCAATACTCTGACAGATGAAGGCCAAAGTGCCAAAATACGTTTTGACCACCTGATATACCTGCGAAACGACCTTCAAGGAACCATGCAACCATCAACCATTCCTCTGCCCACCTGGCTAATTGATCCAGATCCTGCTGCAATCTTTCACAACCATCTTCACTATATGCAAAACCACTCACTTCTGTATCATCAGCAAACTTGCTAATCTTGCCCTGTTCTGTGACGTTTCAGAGTGCTGGAGTAACTCAGCGGGTCAGGCTGATTATAGAGGTTGGGAGGTCATGTTGCACTTGCATACGAAGGTATTGAGGCCGCATTCAGAGTATTGCATTCAGTTCTGGGCACCATGTTATAGGAAAGATGCCATCAAACTGGAAAGGGTACAGTGAAGATTTACGAGGATATTGCCAGGACTAGTGGGCCAGAGCTATAGGGAGAGGTTGAGTAGGCTGGGACTCTATTTCATGGAGCACAGGAGGATGAGGGATGATCTAATAGAAGTGTACAAAATCATGATTTGAATAGATATGGGTGAGTTTTTTGCCCAGTGTAGGTGAATCAAGGAGCAGAGGACATAAGTTTAAGGTGAGAGGCAAAAGATTTAATAGGGATCTGAGGGGTATGTTTTTCACACAAAGGGTGGTAGGTGTATGGAACAAGCTGCCAGAGTAGGCAGTTGAGGCAGGGACTATCGCAACATTTATGAAACAGTTAGACAGGTACATGGATAGGACAGATTCGGAGGGATATGGATCAAACATGGGCAGGTGGGACTAGTGCAGATGGGACATGCTGGGCCGAAGGGCCTGTTTCCACACTGTATCACTCTATGACTATCTATCTTTCCCTCTCAAACCCATTCTCCTGCCTTCTCCCCATTACCTCTGACACCCGTATCAATCAAGAATCTATCAATCTCCTCCTGAAAAATGTCCATTGACTTGACCTCCACAGCTGTCTGTGGCAATGAATTCCACAGTTCACCACCCTCTGACTTAAGAAATTCCTGCTCATCTCCTTCCTAAAGGAATGTCTTTTAATTCCGAGGCTGTGGCCACTGGTCCTAGACTCTCCCACTAGTGGAAACATCCTCTCCACATCCAATCCATCCAGGTTTTTACCAGGCTGGGACAGACGGCAACAGCTTCACACCCTGTCCCAAAGCTTGTGTCCTGTCCTGCATCACTCAAGGCAGCAGAGACGTTATAGGAGAGGGCAAGCACCATAACAAAGTAGCTCACAATGGCTTGGGTAACATTCAGGAATGTCTATGCATGCCACATCATGAATATTACTGAAGAAGTCTCAACCCGAAATATAATCTATATCTTTTCTCCAGAGATGCTGCCTGACTCACTGAGTTACTCCAGCACTCTGTGACGTGTCATCTATCCATGTTCTCCAGAGATGCTGCCTGACCCGCCGAGTTACTCCAGCACTCTGTGAAACGTCACCTATTCATATTCTCCACAGATGCCGCCTGACCCATTGAGTTAATCCAGCATTTTGTGTATTTTCCCTTCACCCATCTGCCCAAGCCCACTCTCCCCCCTTCTTTCCTATGTTCGTTTCCACCCATAAACCTCTCTCTGCCTTTACATTTCACTCCTCTTTCAAAATCTGCTCTACATGCATTTTTCTTCTTAACTTTTTAGTCATAGAATGATGCAGTGTAGAAACCCAACTTGCCCACACCGACCAACATGTCCCATCTAAAACTAGTCCCACACACACGCGTTTGGCACATATCCATCTAAACCTGTCCTATCCATGTACGTGTCCAAATGTCTCTTAAACATTAGGATAGTCCCAGCCTTAACTACCTCCTCTGGCAGCTTGTTACATACATACATTCAGTACCCTTTGTGTGAAAAAGCTACCTCAGATTCCTGTTAATTTCTGAAATATTGGTCATAAATTTTGTGCAAAAATGCTCCAAAATAAGGCTCAGAATGCATCAGAGAGCATCTAAAATCCCAGAGCTTCCAGGGCCCTTAAGCGGGCCCTGGACCCTGGCCTCGAGGGACTTCACGCTTCGCACTTGTGATGTGCGCAGCGCGCACATTATTTCACATTAAATTTTTTGTGATCCTGTCATGCCACCCCCCTTTTTGGAAAGCTTCATACGGGCTTGTGGATAGGACAGGTTTGGAGGGATTTGGACCAAGTGCAGGCAAGTGGGACTAGTGTAGCTAGGACATTGTTGGCTGGTGTGGGCGAGTTGGGCCAAAGGGCCTGTTTCCACTCTATGACTATGACTTCTATAGCTCCTCTGGCAGGTCATTTCAGATATGGACTCTCTTCTGAGTGAACCCTGGGGTCCTTCTTAAATCTCTCCCTCTCACCTTTGGCCTTTGTCACGCAGTTTTAGAATCCTCTATCCTGAGAAAAAGACTCTGAGTGTTCACTTTATCTATGCCCCTCGTGATCTAGTATACCTCTTGGCAGTCATCCTTCAGCCTCACACACTGTAAAGGAAATAGTCTCAGCCTATCCAACCTCACCCTACAAATCAAGCCCGTAAGCCCATTTAAAATCTTAGTGAATCTCTTCTGAACCATTTACATCTTAACCCTACAACATCCTTCCTGTAGCTGAGTGGCCAGAACTGACCACAGTATTCCAAGTATGGTCTCACTAATGACCTATAGAGATGAGTCACAACGCCTCAACATTTGTACTGAATACCCTCGCCAATGAAGGTAAGCATGCCAAAAGCCTTCTTCACCACACTGTTCACCCGACTCGCCTGCAAGGGAATCGTGCAGCAGTACTCCCAGATCTCTCTGTTCTGCAACACCCTCTGGGGCTCTACCATCCCTGCCCTGGTATGACACAGTGAGTCCTGCCCTGGTGTGACACACCAAAATAAAACACCTCACAATTATCAGAGTTAAATCCATTTGCCATTCCGTGGTTCACCTTCCCAATTGATCTAGATATCTTCAATTAAACTAAAGCTAAATATCCTTCCTCACTGTCCACTATGCCACCAATACGGGTGTCCTTTGTAAATTTACTTACATTGTAATCCTTGTATTAATCTGACCCATCCTTCTATTCCTACGATAACTAGCGCGTGGCACTATGAGTAATCCAGAGGTGACCATCTTATAGGGTCTTGCTTTTAATCTCCTTCCTAACATAGAAACATAGAAAATAGGTGCAGGAGTAGGCCATTTGGCCCTTCGAGCCTGCACCGCCATTGAATATGATCATGGCTGATCATTCAACTCAGTATCCTGTACCTGCCTTCTCTCCATATCCCCTGATACATTTAGCCACAAGGGCCACATCTAACTCCCTCATAAATATAGCCAATGAACTGGCCTCAACTACCTTCTGTGGCAGAGAATTCCAGAGATTCACCACTCTCTGTGTGAAAAAAGTTTTTCTCATCTCGGTCCTAAAGGATTTCCCCCTTATCCTTAAACTGTGACCCCTTGTTCTGGACTTCCCCAACATCGGGAACAATCTTCCTGCATCTAGCCTGTCCAACCACTTAAGAATTTTGTAAGTTTCTATAAGATCCCCCTCAATCTAAATTCTAGCAAGTACAGCTCTCTCCACCATCAAAACTCCCCACATTCACTCTGCAGGACCTCATCCTATTTCCTTCTTAGAACTCGTGTTGTAGCATTTGTTGGAACACTTGCATGTCAGGCTCTGCAATCTCACACGCCCTTTAATAACCCCTTCAATTTGATAAGTTCCTTCTTGAAAGGTTTCTTCGTATAACTTTATCCTTTTCCAAAATTCTTACATCTCTTGTTCTATTTATTAAATTATAAGAACTTGAAAGTATGTTACTGAATGCTAATTACAATTAGACTGAAGAAGTATATAGTGAATTGTGTAATTTTCTTTTGTAAGATTGAGTAAAGAACAATGTTGTTAAATATAAATATGCTAATTTGTAAGTGTTATACTCTATCACTCACTGGTTCCTAGTATTCTATGTGATAGATAGAGTTTGCATAACTGAGTAATACCTTGGCATGAAATTCTGGCCTGGACCCAGCATGTGGATATAATCACAAAGAAGGCATGCCAGAACATCTACTTTCTTACAAGTTGAAAGTGATCTGGTATGTCACTGAATACTCAAACAAACTTCTGCAGATGCACTGTAGAAAATATCCAACTGGTTGTGTCATGGCCTGATATAGCAATTCCAACAAACAGGAATGCAAGAGACTACAGAGTGTGGGCACAGCTCTCCCCACCATCAAAAGCATCTCCATGAGTGCTTTCAAAAGAAAGCAGTTTTTATCTTCAAGGATCCTCACTATACAGGCCACACCCTCTTCTCATTGCTCCCATCAGGCAGGAGTTATAGTTATATATTATACATGAATGCGCGAAGTATAAGAAATAAAGTGGGTGAGCTTGAGGCTCAATTAGAAATTGGTAAGTATGATGTTGTGGGAATTACAGAGACATGGCTGCAAGATGATCAGAGCTGAGAACTGTATATTCAGGGGTGTATGGCCTATTGAAAAGACAGACAGGTGGGCAAAGCGGGTGGGGGAGGGGATCTGTTGGTAAGGAATGAAATTCAATCCCTTGCAAGGGGTGACATAGAATCAGAAGATGTACAGTCATTGTAGATAGAACTGATAAATTGTAAAGGTAAAAATACCCTAATGGGAGTTATCAACAGGCCCCCAAACAGTAGCCTGGAGATAGGGTGCAAGTTACATCAGGAGTTAAAATTTGCATGTAACAAAGGTAATGCTACAGTGGTTATGAGAGATTTCAACATGCAAGTAGACTGGGAAAATCAGGTTGGTACTGGACCCCAAGAAAGGGAGTTTGTGGAGTGCCTCCGAGATGGATTCTTAGCGCAGCTTGTTAGGGAACCTACCAGATAGAAGACAATTCTGGATTTAGTTTTGTGTAATGAACCGGATTTGATAAGGGGACTCAAGGTAAAGGAACCATTAGGAGGTAGTGACCATAATATGATAAGTTTTAATCTGCAATTTGAGAGGGAGAAGGTAAAATCGGAAGTGTCAGTATTGCAGTTGAACTAAGGGGACTATGGAGGCATGAGGGAGGAGCTGGCCAAAGTTGACTGGAAAGGGACCCTAGCAGGGATGACGGTGGAACACCAATGGCAGGTATTTCTGGGAATAATCCAGAAGATGCAGAATCATTTCATTCCAAAGAGGAAGAAAGATTCTAAGGGGGGTAAGATGTGGCCGTGGCTGATAAGGGAAGTCAAGGACAGTATGCAATTAAAAGAGGAGACGTATAACATAGTAGAGATGAGCGGGAAGCCAGAGCATTGGGAAACTTTTTAAGTTCAACAGAAGGTAACTAAAAAGGCAATACGAGAAAAGATGAAGTATGAAGGTAAGCTAGCCAAGAATATAAAGGGTGATAGTAAAAGCTTCTTTAAGTATGTGAAGAGGAAAACATTAGTTAAGACAAATGTGGTTCCACTGAAGACAGAAACAGGTGAATTCATTATGGGGAACAAAGAAATGGTAGATGAGCTGGATAGGTACTTTGGTTCTGTCTTCACTAAGGAAGGCACAAACAAAGTACCTATCCAGCTCATCTACCATTTCCTTGTTCCCCATAATGAATTCACCTGTTTCTGTCTTCAAGAGACCCACATTTGAATTCATTATGGGGAACAAGGAAATGGCAGACAAGTTGAACAGGTACTTTGGTTCTGTCTTCGCCAAGGAATCACAAACAAACTCCCAGATGTACTAGGGAACAGAGAACCTTGTGCAGTTTTGGTCTCCAAATTTGAGGAAGGACATTCTTGCTATTGAGGGAGTAAAGAGTAGGTTCACAAGGTTAATTCCCAGGATGGCGGGACTGTCATTTGTTGATAGAATGGAGCGGCTGGGCTTGAATACTCTGGAATTTAGAAGGATGAGAGGATATTTTATAGAAACATGTAAGATTATTGAGGGATTGGAAACGTTAGAGACAGTAAACATGTTCCCGATGTTGGGGGAATCCAGAACCAGGGTCCACAGTTTAAGAATAAGGGGTAGACCATTTAGAACAGAGATGAGGAAAAACCTTTTTCACACAAAGAGTTGTGAATCTGTGGAATTCTCTGCCTCAGAAGGCATGGAGGCCAATTCTCTGGATGCTTTCAAGAGAGAGTTCGATAGAGCTCTTAAAGATAGCGTAGTCAGGGGATATGGTGAGAAGGCAGGAACGGGGTGCTGAATGTGGATGATCAGCCATGATCACAGTGAATGGCGGTGCTGGCTCGAAGGGCCGCATGGCCTACTCCTGCACCTATTGTCTATTGTCTAGGGCCGGGTTCGGCAACCTTTTTTTGCATAGGGGCCAGGACCCATGTTTGTGAGCGGATGGCGGGCCACATCTATCACCATAGTTAATAAATGGAAGGCACCTGATGAGCGGAGGGGGACTCTGAGCAAGATGGCCAAAAATCACAGCCGTGCGTGCTAGCGTTTTTCTAAAATCAATATAAAGCGCAAACAGGAAGTGGTCAAGGTTAGACCTTTAATTATATAGAAGGCAAGGCAACTTTAATTTGGCAAGGCAACTTTAATTGGGCAAGGCAACTTTAATTGGGCAAGGCAACTTTAATTGGGCAAGGCAACTTTAATTAGGCAACACAGCTTTAGCATTTCCAAACCAAAGGCAACACAGCTTTAGCATTTCCAAACCAAAGGCAACACAGCTTTAGCATTTCCAAACTATATTTTCAAACCACATAAGGGCACTGACGGGTCAGCAAAACCACTCACAGTTTAGTAGACATGTGTTCAGCTCAGACTGAGAGATGTGACCCTTATGTGTGTAGGATAGTGTTATTGTGTAGGGTAATTGCTGGTCGGCACGAACTCGGTGGGCTAAAGGGTCTGTTTCCGTGCTGCATCTCTAAACTAAACTAAACAATCCTGTCTTCATCAACGGAGCTGCTGAGACAGTCAGAAGTCTGAAGTTAACCATCTGATCAGCAATTTCTCAGAAGAAAGCTTGCCAGAGGCACAATGTGGGTTCAGACCTGGTCGCAGCACTTTCGACATGGTCTTCACAGTGTGACAAGTCCAGGAAAAATGCATTTATTATAAGATGGACCTCCACACTGTATTTATCGACCTAACAAAGGCCTTTGACACGGTCAATCGTGAGTCTCTGTGGACCATATTCGACAAGCTCGGTTGCCCTCGAAATCACACAAATCTCATCTGCCTTTTCCATGATGGCATGACGGGATCAGTATTGGTAAACAGCGACCTCTCTGCACCCTTCAGCATCTCCATTGGAGTCAAACAGGGCTGCCTTCAACCTCTTTTTAAGCTGCGCTCTGTGTCTTGCCCTCCAAGATCTCAATCACGGGGTCTTCATCAAGTACTGACTCGACGGCTCTCTCTTTGATCTATGTCGACTGAACACCAAGACCAAAACTCTTGAACGCCTCAGCTCCAAAGCGATCTTTGTGGATGATTGTGCCATCATGGCACACAAGGAGTCTGACCTCCAATTTATCATGTCCAGATTTGCAGAAGCAGCACATCTGTTTGGTCTTAATGTCAATCTCAGTAAGACAGAAGTCCTCCAGCAACCAGACCCAGGCTTTTCAGCACCACCACCAAGTGTACACATTGACAACACACAGTTGACACTTTCAAGTACTTGGGCAGGGCGATATCCTCTGATGGCTCGCTGGACAAGGAAATATCGACCAGAATCAGCAAGGCCAGACAAGCATTTGGTCGACTCCGAGCTCGAGTGTTAAACCAGCACAACATCAAGCTCCTATATCGTCTGCCTGACGGCAACAAGGAGAACAGTCTGTGTGCTGGGTGGCTGTGGTCCTTGATGATGCTGTGTGCCTTCCGCAGGCACCGCCGGTGGAAAATGTCCTAAATGGCCGGGAGACAGTTGCCAATGATGTGCTGTGCCGCCTTCACCACTCTCTGTAGTGATTTGCGGCTGCGGGCAGAACAGTTCCCGTACCAGACTGTGATGCAGCCCGTCAGCAGACTCTCGATGGTGCAACTGTAGAGGTTTGTGAGGATGCTGGCGTTCATACCAAACTTCCTCAGTCGTCTCAGGAAAAAGAACCGCTGGCTCTTAGTTATTGTGTCCGTGTGCAGTGTCCAAGAGAGGTTCTCAGTGATGTGCACACCGAGGAACTTGAAGCTGCTGATCCTTTCAACCTCAGCATCACCGATGTGGATGGGGAGGTGACCACTCCCCTGCTCTCCTGTAGTCCACGATCATCTCTTTAGTTTTGCTGACATTGAGAGAGAGAGGTTATTTTCCTGGCACCAGCTGTTTAGTGCCTTTATCTCTTCTCAATAGGCCATCTCATTATTGTCTCTGATGAAGCCCAGGATGGTCATGCCTGTGCTTAGCAGTACAGTCATGCGTGAACAGCAGTGCCGGATTTAGATGAAGAGAGGCCCTAAGCTGTTCCACTTGTGAGGCCCCCTACGACCGGACAGCCACAGCGGCCAAATCTCCCACATTTCAAAGCGAGGGAGAAAGTGCCCAGCGCCGACCAGTTGCCGTTGCAGTGCGCATGCGCAGGGCGGCCGATGATGTGCTGGCCGTGGTTGTGCGCATGTGCAAGGCGTGCCGTGCCGGCGGATGAGGAGCGAGCGGAGCCCGGCGGCCCGGACACGGATAGCGGGGGGAGATGGAGAGAGAGAGATAGAGAGGGGGGCCGCCCAGAGTTGAACGGTAGGCATTCTGCCTTGGCCGGAGGCCCCCCTAGACCTCGAGGCCCATCAATTTTTTCGGGGGGCCCCCTAGAAAGTGGGGGCCCTAAGCTATAGCTTGTTTAGCTTATACGTAAATCCGGCACTGGTGAACACGGAGTACAGGAGAGGACTGAGCACACAACCCTGTGGTGCGCCTGTGGTGAGGATCAGTGAGAAAGAGGTGTGGCTGCCAATTCTCACCACCTGGGGCCTGCCCGTCAGGAAGTTGAATAGCCAGCTACAGATGGAGGTCTCCTGTCCAAGATCTAGGAGTCTGGGGACGGGTTTTGAGGGAATTATAGTGTTGAATGCTGAGCTGTAGTCAATACAGAGCATTCTCACATATGTATTCCCTTTGTCCAGGTGGGTGAGCGCAGTGTTAGTTGCCATGACGATGGCATCATCCGTGGCCCTGTTTTATCTATATGCAAACTGAAGAGGGCCCAAGGTGTCAGAGAGAGGAGCAGATGTGAGTTTTGACTAGCCGCTCGAAGCACTTCATGATGACTGATGTCAGTGCGACAGGACGGTAGTCATTTAAACAGGAGATTAATGGTTTCTTTGGAACAGGAACAATGATGGATGCTTTGAAGGGAGTGGGAACCACTGACTGACTCAGGGAGAGGTTGAAGATGTTGGTGAACATCTCTGCCAGTTGATCAGCGCATGCCCTGAGAGCCCGCCCTGGAATACCATCCGGCCCTGGAGCTTTGCAGTCATTGACCTTTTTGAAGGACCTCCTCCCATCTGCCGTTTGTAGGCTCAGTGAGGTAGCCCCCCTGCACACCTGTGGACTCATGGAAGACAGCAAAATACTGAAAATATTGGGGGTGAAAGTGACTTCAGGCCAGTTTATTGGGAAAATGAAGGAAATGGTAACAGAATACTTATACAGCTGAGTGAATATAATTTTATGGATGAGAAATTGTGTTCAACTAATTGATGACTTTGACAAAATAACTAGCATGTTAGATAACCAGGAAGCCAATGGATGTAACAAATTTAGCTCTAAGGGTTAAAGGAATTAAGGGATATGGGGAAAAAGCACGAACGGGGTACTGATTTTAGATGATCTGCAGGATCATATTGAATGGCGGTGCTGGCTCGAAGGGCCGAATGGCCTACTCCTACATTTATTTTTCTGTTTTCCTGTTTCTATCATCAAAGCCAACTTGTTACAGGAGGAAAGCTGAAACCTTAAATCTTCCCACAGCCGCCTTCATGTGCTCCCACCGCTCCACTTGCATGGCTTGCACATCGGACTCGTGAGCCACACTCGATGCCACAGGACTGCACAACCATTGCTGACGGCGTCTATGACGGGCCACCACCACCATTCATTTGTTATATGAAAAGTTTTAAAAGTGAAAAATCAATGCGTTTTGAAATAAATTCAAAACGCATTGATAGTTTACGATTATTTAAATGGTAAATGTAGCTTCAGAAGCGTTTTCATTTTGCATGTTAAAACCCACCTGAGAACCATGGGCGATTTTGCAATTTTACTGACGGATTTTTCACGTTTAAAACTTTTCATATAACAAATGAATAAAGATAAAAAAAGTCAATAATGCCTTACTTTTGATGAAATGCAGCGAGCAAACTCGATAATTCCCGATATTTTGGATCTTTAAATCTCCACGGCAAATGTCCGCTGGTCACTTCCGCTGGATTTGCACCTTCAGCTCCCTCTTGAATTTACCTTAGTTTCTATCTTTTTTTTGGACTGTAAATTTAGGTAGCTGTGCCTCGCGGTCACCCCGACTGGCATAGTAAATTGCAGCGCAAAAACTGTCCGTTTTCGATGTTTTTAACGGGTGTGAAAGTGCGTGTTTTCCCATTCACTAACATGTACCGGATGTATAGCATGTACTCCACTTCAAATTTTCGGTCACGTGGGTGCGGATCTACGCTCCAGTGACCTTTCGTGAAATCACCCTATTGTCACATGTACAGTGAAATTCTTGGTTTTGCATACAATTCAGTAAAATCATACTCTGTGCAGCAACTTTGTGTATTTTTCTTTGTAAAGCAACATCTGCAGTTGCTTGTCTCCACTCCGCACGCTTTGCCCTGAGCTGTAAATTGGCACATACGCTGTGGGCTGGGCTGGAGGTCGCGGCAAAGCGAAGAGTGCGCAGTGGGCAAGGGGGCCCGGGGTAGGGGCACTGGCGCCGGGTGACGCGTGCGCAGTGGGCCCGGGGTAGGAGCACTGGCGCCGGGCGACGCGTGCGCAGTGGGCCCGGGGGTAGGCGCCGGGTGACGCGTGCGCAGTGGACCCGGGGTAGGAGCACTGGCGCCGGGTGACGCATGCGCAGTGGGCCCGGGGGTAGGCGCCGGGCGACGCGTGCGCAGTGGGCCGGGGGTAGGCGCCGGGCGACGCGTAGGCGCCGGCGCCGGGTGACGCGTGCGCAGTGGGCCGGGGGTAGGCGCCGGGTGACGCGTGCGCAGTGGGCCCGGGGGTAGGCGCCGGGTGACGCGTGCGCAGTGGGCCCGGGGGGTAGGCGCCGGGTGACGCGTGCGCAGTGCGCAGTTCGCTCGGGCCGGGTCGGGTCGGGTCGGGTCGGGTCGGGCCGCGCCGCCGTGTGTGTTTGAACAGGAAGGCGGACATGTTGATCAGGAAAAGAAAGTTGCAACTGACGGCCAGGTTGTCAGGAAGGAAAAAAACGACGCTGTATCCCTGCCCTCTGTGAGAAAGATCCCGGACAATAAGAATCCTTGTTACTGTGGTTTTTTTATTTCTTAAAAAAAAAGTTTGGAGTGAGTTTGGTGTGAGGTGCTGGTTGTGCGAGTTGAGTTAAGTGATGTACCCAGCCAGAGGATGTTAAATGCGCGCTGTGCAATCCGGTGTGAAGAAACATTTGCAGAAGTTGGCTTTCCTGGATTGAAGCTGTCAAGACACCAGATGTGTTGTTCAGGCCTTTAACTGAAACCTGTTACAGGAGCTTGAAAGCGTATTTTTCTTTCTGCAAATTGAACTTTTAAGGCAACATTACAACATTTTTTTACTCGTGGATGTCGAATGTATATATAGTATATTTTTTTACGTACAAATCAGAGTACATATTTTTTTCCGGTAACGAGCCACTGCCCTTTAGGTTTTGAAGAGGAACGGGAAGTTTTTTAATTTATTTTTAAATGCGGCATAGATTCGCAGAAACTTCATGGAAGGTTTTATGGTTCAGAGTGTTGGAAAAAATGTTGCATGAAACTATGTCGTGAAGCGGTTTGCAACGATTGTTAAATACATCTGTTCGAGGCTGGTGAAGGTATTTTTATAGTCCTATCGATTTTGTTTACTTGGGACAAAACTTCATAAAATAACAGGACACAATGTCGTCCGGAGAAAGCTTGGAAGCTCGGTTTGAAAAAATTGAATCCATGTTAAAGGATCCCAAGTGTGAAGTGAACTGCGAAAGTTTGCTGGTAGGTGAAGTCTAATACATTACTCATGATGCTCTGACCATCCTGTTGAAGTATAGATGTAATCTTTCAAGTGTCAGAGCGAAATTCATGATGGACAGCTTTCAAAAATATATTCCTTCATTTCCATCAATACACTTATGATCAGTGAGAATGTTTACATTTTGATATAATCAAATCCACTGTTCAATTGAATTTGTGTAATACTTTGGAATGATACAGTATTTGTTATATTGCCCTTTGGTGGTTGCATATAATGCACAATTTTATCTTTTCTCATTGCCAGTGTAGAAGAATAAAGTTCCTGAGTTTTACATTCAGACAGATTTGAACTAGTAAAATACAATAATGTGATTTCACCCACTGCGGTTGGTATTCATGTTCCACGGAATACTTTGCATTGTGTGCATGTGAGAGGAACAAATTATTACAGGTGCTGGTGGGATTGTTAATGGAAATTATTTTAATACTTCAGATCAAATAACAATATACAACTAAAAAAAGTATAATGAGTTGTAACAATCAGTTTGTAGCTAAAACATGCTAGAATACTTTTGGATGGAACAAGAAAGATTAAAAAAAAAGTCAAATAGAGTCATAGCATGGAAACGGGCTATTCATCACAATTCACCTATGCTGACCAAGATACCAAACTGAGTTAGTTCCACCTGGCTCATATCCCTCCAAATATTTGCCATCCTTGTACCACCGCCTTTTAAATGTTGTATTTGTACTTGCCTCTGCCACTTCATCTGACACTTCATTATGTGTATGCACCACCCTCCATGTGAAAATTTACCCCTTGGGTTCCTTTTAAATCTTTTCTGTCTCATCTTAAACCTGTGCCCTCTAGTTTTAGACTCCCTTACCATAGAGAAGGTCCTTTTCACCTTTTCATCTATGTCGCTCATGATTTTATACATCTTTATGAGTTCACCCTTTTGATCTCCTAAACTCCACAGAAAAAAAGATCTAACCTATTCAGCCTCCTTGTTACTTTCAACCTCTAGACCTGGTAATATTCTTGTAAATCTATTTACCTTTCCAGTTTAATGACATCCTTTCTATAGCTGAGGCGACAAGAACTGTACTCATTACTCCAAATATGGCTTTATCAATGTTGTTACAGTTGTAACATGGTCCCAACTGCCAACAATAACGTGACGGATGAAGGCAAGTGTACTAAATGCTGCCTTTATCGTCATGTACATCTGTGTCTCCACCTTCATCAGCGATCACTTGAAGTCGAGTGTGAATGTTCTCCTGGTGGGTCTTTTCTGTGGTCTTGAGATGGTTGAAGAGGCTGATTTCTAGAGCCATAGTCTTTATTACAATGTGGGCATGGATAAGTGGTATTAGAACATAGAATAGTACACATATAGGCCCACAATGTCTGTGCTGAAAATAATGGCAAGTTAAATTAATCTACTATGACTACGCATGATCCATATCCATTAATTCTCTGCATATCAATGTATTGATGATGGAATATGTTTGGCAACATTGGTGGTCAATCTCTCTTGTTGCTGCCGTTTGTGTTTTGCAGCTTGTCAGAAGTCATCTTCATGGAGTGCAGCTCCCACTTTGTTAGAACTATGTACAGTGCTCCATAATGTTTGGGACAAAGACCCATCATTTATTTATTTGCCTCTGTTCTCCACAATTTGAGATTTGTAATAGAAAAAAAAATCACATGTGGTTAAAGTGCACATTGTCAGATGTTATTAAAGGGTATTTTTATACATTTTGGTTTCACCATGTGAAAATTACAGTTGTATTTATACATAGTCCCCCCATTTCAGGGAACCACAATGTTTGGGACACATGGCTTCACAGGTGTTTGTAATTGCTCAGGTGTGTTTAAATGCTTCCCTAATGCAGGTATTAGGGAATTCTCAGCACCGTCTTTCCTCCAGTCGTTCCACCACCTTTGGAAACTTTTATTACTGTTTATCAACATGAGGACCAAAGTTGTGTCAATGAAAGTCAAAGAAGCCATTATGAGACTGAGAAACAAGAATAAAACTGTTAAAGACATCAGCCAAACCTTAGGCTTACCAAAATCAACTGTTTGGAACATCATTAAGAAAAAAGAGAGCACTGGTGAGCTTACTAATCACAAAGGGACTGGCAGGCCAAGGAAGACCTCCACAGCTGATGACAGAAGAATTCTCTCTCTAATAAAAAAAAATCCCCAAACACCTGTCCGATCAGAAACACTCTTCAGGAGTCAGGTGTGGATTTGGCAATGACGACTGTCCACAGAAGACTTCATGAACAGAAATACAGAGGCTACACTGCAAGATGCAAACCACTGGTTATCCGCAAAAATAGGATGGCCAGGTTACAGTTGCTGTGTCCAAAAACATTGGTGCCCTGAAATGGGGGGACTATGTATAAACACTGCTGTAATTTCTACAAGGTGAAACCAAAATGTATAAAAATGGCTTTTTTTGAAAAAAAATCTGACAAGGTGCACTTTAACCACATGTGATTTTTTTTTCCATTACAAATCTCAAATTGTGGAGTACAGGGGCAAATAAATAAATGATGGGTCTTTGTCCCTAACGTTATGGAGGGCACTGTACACACGCCCCAGGTGCCTCTGTTCTACACTGCTCTCCAGGGCCCTACCATTTACTGTGGACACCTTGCTGTGACTTTTCCCATCAAAATGTAATACTTCATATTTATCTGTTAATCTGCGATCTCTCAGCCTATTGATTCGGTTGATAAAAATCTTGTAATCGTTGATTACCTACCTACATTGTCTTTTATCGTGTTCGGACGTGGCACCAACGGACGAGAGGCCGACGCCAAAGAACCGAATGGAAACGAGGCCGAAACGTCAATAAACCGAAAGATTACGAAGACGAAACGCCTATTAACCGAAAGGATGGGATGCCTAAATGCAAACCAACCGAAAAGCTGCGTAGCCTCAAAGCAAACTTACCGAATGGCAGCTCTGTCGAAAATCCACCTACCCGAAAGGCGGCGTTGCCTACAGGCCAACGAATCAACTGGCGCTCAACAGAAACGTCCAATAACGGACATGACGTTGCCGGGGGGCGGTACTTGTCAGTCATTGGTCCAGACCCCCGCGTCCATCACATCACTGTGAAGGCATGAACGTTGTCCCAAACCTCCGCTCCACCCAACCCGCAGCCCATTGGGTTCAGATTGGCCAGTCACCTATGGCTTGTGTGGGAAAATTAATTTCTCTCTCTCTCCCTCTCCCTCTCCCTCCTCCCCCTCTCCCCTCTCCCCCTCTCCCCCTCTCCCCCTCTCCCCCTCTACCCCTCTCTACCCCTCTACTCCCCTCCCCCTCTCCCCCTCTACCCCTCTCTCTCCCCCTCTCCCTTTCTCTCTCCCTCTCTCTCTCCCCCTCTCCCCCTCTCTCTGTCTCTCTCTCTCCCATTCTCTCTCTGTATCTTTCCCTTTCTCTCTCTCTCTCTCCCTCCCTCCTTCTCTCCCTACCCCTCCACCCGCGGGAGCGTCCCTCAGTCACTGACCGCGATGCACAGCCATCGGACCCCAGCCTCCACACCAGGGTGATTTCCCCCCTCCGACCCCTGGACCCTGACACCCAAACCGGGTGCGGGGCCAGATGTTTTATTTATTACCGAACGCACCCAAGCTCCCACGCACAAAACAGGCAGCATCTCTGGAGAGAATGAATGGGTGACGTTTTGTGCCGAGACCATTCTTCAGAGTGCGTGAAAGGTCTCGACCCAAAATGGCACCCATTCCTTCTCTCCAGAGATGCTGCCCTGTGAGGCTGCTGTCATGCAGTGACCCAGCTGGTCAGACTGCTGTTACACAGTGACCCAGCCAGTCAGGCTGCTGTCACATAGTGACAGTGACCAGTGACCCAGCCAGTGAGGGTGCTGTCACACAGTGACTCAGCCGGTGAGACTGCCTCCACACAATGGCTGAGCCGGTGAGCCCGCTGTCACACAGTGACCCAGCCGGTGGGACAATGTTCATGCCTTCACAGTGTTGTGATGGACGCGGGGGTCTGGACCAATTACTGACAAGTCCCGCCCCCTGGCAACTTCATGTCCGTTATTGGACGTTTCTGTTGAGCGGCAGTCGGTCCTTTGGTTTGTAGGCGACGCCGCCTTTCGGGTAGGTGGCATTTTGACAGAGCGGCCATTCGGTAAGTTTGCTTTTAGGCGACGCGGCTTTTCGGTTCGTTGAATTTTAGGCGTCCCGCCCTTTCGGTTAGTTCGCATTTAAGCGTTCCATCCTTTCGGTTAGTAGGCGTTTCGTCTTCGGACTCTTTTGGTTTATTAGCGTTTTGGCTTCGTTTTCATTCGGTTCTTTGGCTTCGGCTTCTTGTCTGTCGGCGCCACGTCCGGGTACCGTCTTTTATACCATCATTTTTTTGTGTCATACACAAATCTGCTTCCACATTAAAATTGTTAATATAAGCAAAGAACATCTGTGGACCCAGCATCAATTCCTGTGGTACACCAATTGTTACAGGCCTTCATCGGAAAAACAACTCTCTACCATCATTCGATTCGTGCCTTGAAACTCATCTCTCATCTACTTTCCTACCTTCAAGGTCATCAATTGGGTAGCTTAACATGGTTCCCATGTGATCTAACCTTCTAGACTACCATGTGGTACTTTGTCAAAGGCCATGCTGCAATCCACATCCTACTTGGTTACCGCTTCACAAAACTTAGTTAAATTGGTAATTCATGATTTTCCATGCACAGGATGATGCTGACTATTCCTGATCAATCCTTGTTTTACCAAATGCGTGCAGATTCTTTCTTTCAGAATCCCCTCCAAAATCTTTCTCACCGTTGATGTTAGGCCCAGGCTTTTCTTGGCAGCCTTTCCTAAATAGACCATTCATTTTCAGTAAAATAAATCTTTTATTTTCCATAACTATGATTGTATGAGCATAATTGAAATAATTCTCTGCATGTTATCAAGATGTTATTTGCGAGGCAATTTTAGTACTAGCTATTGCATTTCCTACATTAGAACAGAGACCTTCCTTTAAAAGGTATTTGTTTGCAATGCATTTTGGGACATCGAGAGTTAAAGGGAATGCATAAATGCTGGTTATTTCAGTCATAACTTCTGCTTTGTAGATAGTCTTGATATTACGAACACTTGGGGAATGTTATAAATCTGGATATTTTTGTGTGGAGCTTTTTAGCCAGTGTATTGGTTATGAATGGTTTAGTGAGCTTTTGTTCATTGGTTACGTCAAAGAGGAATTGGTGACAGTGTTGCAAATGCTAATTTTCTTTCAATAGATTAAATGTTTCTGGATGCTGCTGTGAGGTGACATTGTATTTCCTTGCATTTCTAATAACGGAATCCATTTCTATACAACTGCCTCTGCATTCTCTTCTTGAAATCCTGTTGAGGTTTCTCATTTCATCAGTAATCATTTCATATATTTGATTTCCCTTTTTTGTTCTTTTTTAATTATATTCAGTTGCACTAGAATTGTTTTGAATTTCAGTGAAACTTATTTAGATCCAACTTGTTCAGAGTTCAAGTTCAAATTTATTGCCACATGCACCACTTATGGTGCAGTGGAATTTGACTTGCCATGCAGCAATACAAACAAAAGAGCACAATACACAATAGAATATAACATGAACATCCACCACAGTGGAATCAACATTCTTCACTGTGGTGGAAGGCAATAACTTTCAGTCCGTCCTTCTCCTTTGTTCATCCGTGGTCGGGGCCATGAACCCTCCGTAGTCACCGCTATGGATGGCCCGATGTACAGGGCCTCTCATTGGGATGCTCGAAACTCCGACGTCGGGACGGACGGACCCTCCGCGGCTTGTAGGTCCCGAATCGGCCGCTTCCTTCCGGAGACCAGAGCTTCACGATGTTATTGGCCACAGGCCTGCGGTCGGAGCTCTTCTCCAGCGATCCCTGGCAAGGGATCTCAGGCTCCACGATGGAAAGTCCACACCATGGCTAGAAGCTCCACAGACCACAGCTTCAGGATGTTATAGGCCGGCGGTCAGAGCACTTCTTCTGGCGATCCCCGGCAAGGGATCGCCCGGCTCCACGATGGAAAGTCCCCGCTGCGCCCGCTGCTGAAGCTCTAGGCCCCGACTCCGGGAGAGGCCGCACCAATCCAAGCGAAATGCACTAGGAGAAAAGTCGCATTCCACCATGGTAAGTGACTAAAAAAGTTTCCCTCTTCCCCGCTCCACAGACCACGGCTTCAGGCCGCCCACCCCTCCACATTAAAACACACTTTTAGACATACTAAAAACAAAAAAAGTGGAAAGGACGAACAGCTGCTGGCGAGGCTGCCGGCTCGCAACGCTAGACTTGGGGTTATCTGAGTTGAGTAATGCAGAATATGTTATTGATGAGTTGCTGGATTTGAATTTATTAATTGTCTCAATAATTGAGAGGAGCCTGATCATGTCATAAATTGCCAGGTTAGATGCAAACCTGTTTTTTTACATTAGTAACCTGCAATGAACAGTGCAGCAACTGTACTCTTGCTGACCTTCAAGCAAAGTAAATTTGCAATCTAGTATTGTTTGCTTCAAGGCTTTTTCCTTTCCTGCCATCAACTGGTGTAGCTAAATAAATCCAAGGAATTGCTGTATCAGGATAGTTATATCATCAAGTTGATGGAGTGGCCTAACATATTGAAGATTTCTGAGGGTAAGACACAAAGTGAAAACCATTTGTTCTATTTTTTCATCACTTTAGAGAAAGGAAAGAATTGAATTATACTGATGTGATGTGGTTAGGGTGGAAGCTAAAATATCAACGTTTTTAAAATGCAATACTTCACTTTATTTTAAATATGTTTGACGTTAAATGAAGGTTGGGACTCTGGGGGGGAGGGCAGAGAGACTTGGACATGGTGACAGACACAGTGAGTGAAGAGAAGCATTGTGGGAGAGTGGAGAGACTTGGGGCCTTGGTAAATAGACAGTGGGGAGAGTCTAGGGAGAGGGGAGACATGGGCCCCAATGCAACCTATTCCTGACTACCAGCACAACCAAGGAATGTGAATGTAAAATAACCCAATGACGATAGGTGGGCAGGCAATGTATCGTGACGTGTGAACTGTGTAGGAAAGAAATGCAGATGCAGGTTTAAATCGAAGATAGACACAAAATGCTGGAGTAACTGAGCGGGACAGGCAGCATCTCTGGAGAGAAGGAATGGGTGACGTTTTGGGTTGAGACCCTTCTTCAGACGTGTTAACTGGTGGACCCCACAATTCATGGTGACCTTATCTGCAACATATGTTTAAGAAAGAACTGCAGATTCTGGAAAAATCAAAGGTAGACAAAAATGCTGGAGAAACTCAGCGGGTGAGGCAGCATCTAAGACGAAATGTTTAAGAAAGAACTGCAGATGCTGGCGACAAAATGTTTGTTTAATAAAGAACTGCAAATGCTGGAGATGAAACGTTTAATAAGAAGGGTCTCGACCTCAAACGTTGCCTATTCCTTCTCTCCATAGATGCTGCCACACCCGCTGAGTTTCTCCAGCTTTTTGTCTACCTGCAACATATGTTAGAAACATAGAAATTAGGTGCAGGAGTAGGCCATTCGGCCCTTTGAGCCTGCACCGCCATTCAATATGATCATGGCTGATCATCCAACTCAGTATTCCGTACCTGCCTTCTCTCCATACCCCCTGATCCCCTTAGCCACAAGGGCCACATCTAACTCCCTCTTAAATATAGCCAATGAACTGGCCTCAACTACCCTCTGTGGCAGAGAGTTCCAGAGATTCACCTCTCTCTGTGTGAAAAAAGTTCTTCTCATCTCGGTTTTAAAGGATTTCCCCCTTATCCTTAAAAGTTAGTTGCTTGTTGAACGCTCACTCAAAGTTGATGAGCTGGAGTCCCTGATACTGTAACAAGAGGCACTCAAGAGTGTTTATTTATCATATGCATCTGATATAATTTCATAAATCATAGGAGTAGAATCAGGCCATCTGCTCATCGATTTTAATCCGCCATTCAATCACGCACTGCAGTAATGGATTTATTTCTTGTTTTTAGCTTTGTAGGCACATTAACGTCACAACACCAAAAAAATACAATTGATTATCTGTTGCTCTAAGTAAATTATCCGTGGATTGGCACCTTGTCATGATGGGGAAGCTTGTGCGGACCTGAGATCCTGAGAATGATGCCGTCTGGAGCTATGCTCCTGGTAGGGCCACCCTTGGCGGTAAGGTCGAGCGGGAGGTCTCTGGCAAAGAGCAATCCAACCAAGAACTCAACGGTGGAACAGGTGGAGGACGATGGTGACCTTAGTGGAGCATCACAACGGCTGGGAAGGCGGATGAAGGCTGCAGCAAAAAAAGGGTCTCCGGTCGTCTTGGACTTCATACCACTGGATCCTGACCCAGATCTGTCTAGGACCGTGGGGTGCTGTCTGTGCACTAGTCTCCCCATGTTAAACAAAGTCACGCACAGGCATCCTCCATATAGGGAAAGCACCCTGGAGACACCCATGGTTAGCCATGACCGAAGGGGGCCTAAGAACTAAGAAGTAAATTAGATCATAGTGCAAAAAAATCAAAGTATGTTTAACAACCATTGTAGTACAAAGTCTACTGATTCTGTGCTATAGTTAGGGTTGTGCACGATGGTTCAAAAACCTTACAGTTGATAGAGTATTCGGTGATATGCTGGAACCTCTGAGGAAGTAGAGGCATTTGTGAACTTCCTTTGTGATTGTATCTATGTGCTGGACCCAGGATAGAACATCAGAGATATGCAACCCAGGAAATTGAAGCTGTTGGCTCTTGCCACCACCATCCTCCTCTGAGAGATTAAAAGTCATAGACTAGAGTCCTACAACACATAAACAGCCCTTCGACCCAACTTGGCCATGCCGACCAAGATGCTCCATCTGCACTAATCCTACCTGCCCGCATTCAATCTATATCCCTCCATCTTATCCATTTACCTGTCCAAATGTTTGAAATGTTGTTATGGTACCTGCCTCAACTACCTCCTCTTACAGCTTGTTCCATACACCCATTATACTCTGTGGAGAAAAAGTTGCCCCACAGGTTCCTATCAAGTCTTTCCAGTCTCACCTTAAACCTGTGTCCTCTGGTTCTTGATTCCCCTACTTGGGGTAATGCACACTTTTACCTCATCTGTTTCCCTCATGATCCTATACACCTCTAAATTCATAATTCAGCTCTCTGTGCTCCAAGGAATGAAGTCCATGCCTGTCCAGCCTCTCTCTATAACCTCTCTCCTTTCCTATAGCTCAGTGCCTCGAGTCCTGTCAACATGCCAACATCCTTGTAAATCTTCTCTGCACTCCCTCCAATTTAACAACATCCTGTAACAGGGCGCCTAAACTGAACACAATGTTCCAATGGGTCCTTATCAACATCTTCTACAACTGTAACCTTACATCCAAACATCTATACTCATCACCCAGAATGTTGATGGCCAATATACCAAAAGCCTTCTTGACTACCCTATCCACCTGTGATGCCAGTTTCAGGGAACTATGTATCTGCACCACTAGATTCCTTTGCTCTACAACACACCAGAGGGCCCTGCCATTCACTGTGAAGGTCCTACCCTGGTTTGACTTCTCAAAATGCAACATCTTAAACTTATCTGCATTAAACTCCATTGACCATTCTTCAGCTCATTTGCCCAATTGATCAAGATCTACTGTGATTTTTGATAACCATCTTTGCTATCTACAATACCACCCACTCCTGTATTCTGGCTCATCATTATTTGTCCAACAAGGGTGTTATTATCGGCAAATTTAAAGATGGTGTTGATGCTGCGTCTGGGTACAAGGGTTCCATGATGATGATGTTGAATAACACAGCCTGAGATACGTGTTCCTATTGTCGAAGTAGTCCAACACTGTAATGGCATTTGGTGAATTGAAGTGGGGCCAGGTCGTTATTGAGGCAGGCATTTATTTGTGTCTTTGCCAATCTCTGGTAAGTCTTCATCATGCGCAGGTGTTCAGAGCACGACCAAGCATGCCATTAGGGCAGGACGTTTTCCAAGAATTCACTTTTGTGAAGGATTTAAGATTATAGGGTCATCGGGGCTGTGGTTGCCCATGAAGGTACAAGGTTGTTCTTCCTTTTGAAGCAATCTTAAAAATCATTGAGCTTATCCAGGAGAGATGTGATTCTGATCAAGAAGGCTCATCAGCGTCTCTTCTTCCTGAGGAGACTGAAGAAGGTCCATCTGTCTCCTCAGATCCTGGTGAACTTCTACCGCTGCACCATCGAGAGCATCCTTACCAACTGCATCACAGTATGGTATGGGAACTGCTCTGTCTCCGACCGGAAGGCATTGCAGAGGGTGGTGAAAATTGCCCAACGCATCACCGGTTCCACGCTCCCCTCCATTGAGTCTGTCCAAAGCAAGCGCTGTCTGCGGAGGGCGCTCAGCATCGCCAAGGACTGCTCTCACCCCAACCATGGACTGTTTACCCTCCTACCATCCGGAAGGCGCTACAGGTCTCTCCGTTGCCGAACCAGCAGGTCGAGGAACAGCTTCTTTCCAGCACTCTATCAACAACGTACCTTGAAATCACCACCCCCCCCCCCCCCCCCTCGGAGCTTATTATTTTTTTATTCAGGCTATGTCGCTCTTCAAGGGAGATGTGCAAACACTGTGACAATTACAATTGATCTGACTGAATGTGCCAATGTTACTTGATCACTTGGTTTCATCTTGTAAAAAGTGATGACGTGCAGGTTGTGCCACAGTTACCGAGCACACCTCTGAGATTAATTACCATGGGATAATACATTGAAAGATATAGAAATTGAGGACTACATGGAACTGGCAAAGAAGATAAACACTCTGACCAATCAGGCTTGGTTATATTGAAAGGCAGGGCATTCTTTAAGAAGCCTACTGGAATTAATGGGAGGAGAATTTGCAATATTCACAAGAAAATAACAAAGTGGACGCTTTTTGTTATTTTCATGTGAATATTGCAAATTGATCAATTTATTACCAAGGACTGCTTTAGCTTGAGAAATTGCTGTTTTACTACAAAAATCTTAGGCCAAGATGATGTGGGAGGCCAAAGTCTTTACCATCACCAGCTATTTAGGAATGCAATGTCATTAGAATTGAGTTATCTGAATGCTAGCATGACTAAAATGGGAATGTGAGAAGAAAAATGACTAGGATTGCCCATTGGTGTGTTTAATTTAAGATGCTTGTGGTTTTTCAGTCATGTCTGTCATGCAAGTATCAATTTATTGGGATCAATATCCTAAGACCCTCTTCCCCACCCATTAATTCCCTGAAAACCCTGCGTGATTATTGATTAAATGCTGTAGAGAATGGTAAAGCCTGGCTCTCATCTGACGTTTGTTAAATCTATTTAGGCTTTATTGCTCAGCATGTAATCTTTTATATACACTCTGCATTCTTGTTCGAGACTAGTCAAGAATTGTTTTATTTAATCTAATAACTTACTGTATTTCCTGGCAATGAAGACGCTATTTTTTTTTACGCTGGGGGAAGAGTTCCTTTCACAGATTGTGGGAGTCTGGCCCGGGTCAGCATGGCCTGGGCTGCACAAATTGGCTGGGCCGCCAGGGGTAAAGTTGCGGGGAGGGCAGGAGTGTTGAGAATGAGGGGTTTGGGGATCATGCCAATAACTCACTCACCGCTGCAGCGACGCTCCGGGCATGGAGCCACCACATTGTGGCAGGGAGGGAAGTAGCTTGGGTGGGTGCGAGCAGCCACCAGGACCGGACAGCGGAACTGGCCGCCACCTCAGCGCCTTCTGCCGGCCCACCTGCCAGCCAGCCACGGTGTCCGTCGGAACAGGCGCAACCGGTGGAGGGTGACCTGGGCCCTCCAGCCAGTCCCGGGGACGCGAGGTATCTGGAAACTGAAGCCAATCCCGGGGATGCGAGGTCCCGTGGCACGCGCAGGCAATATTGACCGACCCCTGGACTAAACCAAACCCTTGATCCTGCCCCGCCGTCCTTTTCTCAAAATTTAACAACTTAAATTGGGGGTGCGTCTTCGACGCAGGTCCGTCTTCAATGCCGGGAAATATGGTCATCATTTTAAACATTTAAATCACTGAATAATTTCCTCTGTTCTTGGGAAAGCCATTTGCGTGCAAAAAATAATATAAACACACTGACCAGTAATGTCTTTGAAAGCATTGCTGTCATCAGTGAACTTAATTCCAATAAAAGGACATATTTGGGGTTCTCAATGAGGAATTTCCAATCCTCGATTGTTTTTCTTCGATAAGGAAGCAATTTGGGTCTTCCAAGTAACGAGCTGGAATGTGTTTAAGCATGATCTGATGAATGGTAAGAATTTTTGTGCCACGCAATAGAAGTCTACATTGCAATAAAATTTAAAACCTGACTGAACCTTGGTCAATTTGAGCCCTATTTGACCCGGAGGACAGGCAATTGCAGCAGCAGTGGTCTTGTTTTCTCTTTTTCCCAGTTGAAGGAAATTTGACCTGAAATGTTATTCTGTTTTCCTTTCCACAATGTTGCCTGACCTGCTGACGTGTTTCAGTTTTTTACCATGTGTATTGGTTTGTGTTGGATTATGTATTGAGCACTTTTATTGAAGTGTCAAGAGTGTTTTATTGTCACTTGTCCCGAAATGGAGCAATAAAATACTTCCTTGCAGCAGCACAACTGATATGTAAGTATATATAGTGCCCTCCATAATGTTATGGACGAAGACCCATCATTTATTTATTTGCCTCTGTACTACACAATTTGAGATTTAGAATAGAAAAAAAAATCACATGTGGTTAAAGCGCACATTGTTAGATTTTAATAAAGGCCATTTTTATACATTTTGGTTTTACCATGTAGAAATTACAGCTGTGTTTATACACAGTCCCCCCATTTCAGGGCACCATAATATTTGGGACACAGCAATGTCATGTAAATTAAAGTAGCCATGTTTAGTATATTGTTGCATATCCTTTGCATGCAATGACTGCTTGAAGTCTGCGTTTTATGGACATCACCAGTTGCTGGGTGTCTTCTCTGGTGATGCTCTGCCGGGCCTGTATTGCAGCCATCTTTAGCTTATGCTTGTTTTGGGGGCTAGTCCCCTTCAGTTTTCTCTTCAGCATATAAAAGGCATGCTCAATTGGGTTCAGATCGGGTGATTGACTTGGCCACTCAAGAATTGACCATATTTTAGCTTTGAAAAACTCCTTTGTTGCTTTTGCAGTATGTTTGGGATCATTGTTTTGCTGTAGAATGAACCACCGGCCAATGAGTTTTGAGGCATTTGTTTGAACTTTAGCAGATAGGATGTGTCTTTTCACTTCAGAATTCATTTTGCTACTACCATCAGCACTTGTATCATCAATGAAGATAAGTGAGCAGTACCTTCTGCAGCCATACATTCCCAGGCCATACATGTCCAGGTGTGTTTAATTGCAGGTATAAGAGAGTTCTCAGCACCTAGTCTTTCCTCCAGTCCAACCATCACCTTTGCAAACTTTTGCAACCATCACCGTAGCATAATGAATTCTGAAGTGTATAGACACATCCTACCTGCTAAAGGAAGCAATTAAACACACCTGAGCAATTCCAAACACCTGTGAAGATATGTGTCCATAACATTATGGTGCCCTGAAATGGGGGGGGGGGGGACTATGTATAAACACAGCTGTAATTTCTACATGGTGAAGCCAAAATGTATAAAAACGGCCTTTAATAAAATCTGACAATGTGCACTTTAACCACGTGTGATTTATTTTTATTACAAATCTCAAATTGTGGAGTACAGAGGCAGATAAATAAATGATAAGTCTTTATCGCAAATATTATGGAGGGCACTGTATATAGTAGTATTTAATAGCCTGATGGATGTTGGGAAGAAACTGCTCCTGAACCTGGAGATTAGTTTTCTGGCTCCTGTACCTTCTTCCCAATGACAGGAATGAAATGAGAGTGTGGCCAGGGCACACAGTTGGCCTATGGTGCTGGCTGCCCTTTTGTATCAAACTGGGTTTGGCGCCATGACTTTTCAACCTAGCTTCACTCTTTTTTTCAGGGGTTGAAAGAAAGGACTTGCATTTGGGGGTTCATCAATTCAGCGTTGATAATTTCATGGGCCATTTTCAGTGGGCTTCGTTATGGATGTTAACTTTAGGAGCGGTGGCAGGGTGCCTTGCTTTGAGGCTGCTCTTCTTGAGTGGCTCAGGGCACCTCTCCGCCTCAATTTGGTTGTATTTTGTTTAGATTTGCCAGAGCGCTTTCATCCACCTCGTTGCTTCCATTTGAGGGTAAATATTCCCCCTACCCCACCTATGTCAAGAAGATGTTCGCGTTTTATCAACTGCTGTATTTGAACAACATCAGTTTTGCATTGGAATCTCTTGGAGAGACTCATCTAATCTCTTTTGTGTGCAGTTGTTGAATTTGTCTGCATTATTATCCTCATTGTGCATTCTAGGCCCCATCTGACTTACTATAAATAAACAGAGAATGTTGGAAACTTTAGTAGATTGGGCAGCATCTCTTTCCAAATGAATACTTCCCCTACGTCCCTTATTTTATGACTTCTCTGCCAATTTCTCTGAATCTACCTGAAATATCTTTTGTTTTGATATTTGTATTAGATACCTTTGCACGCTATGACTACTCTCCTTCAAAGCCAATATTCCATTTTTGGAAGTGAAAGGAGCAAATGCTGCACATTTTCAATAGGTCAGAAGAATTTGTGAAGGAGGAAAAACAGAATTAACATTGCTGGTTGATAATCTTTTATAAGAACTAGAAAGGAGAGAAAAAAAAGTTCCTTTTAAGTTGCAGAGAGCAGGAGGGTATGGACAATAAAGCACCATTTTTGTGATGGGTTAGAGACCCAAGATTGTCCAGGTGATAAGTGTTATTGATGTTATCAAAGAGAGGGCGATAAATACTTGTTAATCTCAGGTGATCTGGCTGCAGTGCACATAATGGGATCTGAATGAGTGAAGCAGAGAAAAAACAAAACCATGTTGGAACTGAAATGCGGCAACATTCTAGCATCTATGCAGAGGAAACAATTCAGTTAATTTTATGGATACCCTTACTCCATAACAGGGTAGTGCTTACACAAACAAGAAAGACTGGTTACCTGAAATTGCTGAATTCTATATCGACTGAGTGGCTGCAGTGCATCAAGATGATAAAATGCTTTTCGAGCTTGCATTTGAACAATGAAAAGATGCAGGTCAAAGTGAGTGGATGAATTGAAGTGACAGACAACTAGAAGCTTGGCTCACCCTTTCGATTGAATGGAGGTGTAATGCAAAATAGTTCTAAATTCAAGGGAGTCCTGTGTATGCAATGAAGTTCATTAAACTGGAAGTACTGCAAGTGAATTACTGTTTCAGCTGGAATGATTGTTGCTATACTTGGAATGGACTGTTGTTGCATCTCCTTGAATAGAAAAGTGCCATTTAAAAGGGGTGGAGATGGAGGACCATGTTGGGGAGTTATGGAGTGAATAGTCCTTTCAGAATGTTTCAAGAGTTTTATTGTCATATGTCCCGGACAGGACAACAAAATTCTTTCTTGCTGCAGCACAACAGAATATGTGAATATGTAAACATTGTACATAACGGGAAAAAAAAGAAAAAGTTCAATAAATAACAAATATAGTGCAAATAACAAATAATAATATACTTTTGCAGTTCAGAGCTTATTCGTTGTTATGTTTAATAGCCTGATGGCTATGGAGAAGAAGGTGTTCCTGAACCTGGACGTTCAGGCTCCTGTACCTTCTTCCTGATGGCAATGGTGAGATGAATGTGTGGCCAGGATGGTGTGCGTCCTTGATGATTTTCGCTGCCATTTTGAGGCGGCGACTACGATAGATCCCTTCGATGGTGGGGAGGTCAAAGCCGGTGATGGACTGGGCAATGGTCACAACATTTTGTAGTCTATTTTGTTCCTGGACGTTCAAGTTGCTGAACCAGGCCACGATGCACCCAGTCAGAATGGTCTCGCTACCGTGCACCTGCAGAAGTTTCGGAGAATCCTCTTCGACATGCCGAATCACCGTAATCTTCTCAGGAAGTAGAATCGCTGATGTGCTTTTTTGACAATTGCATCGGTGTACTGGATCAAGGAAAGATCTTCTGATATATGCACGCCCAGGAATTTAAAGTTATTGACCCTTTCCACCATCGTCCCATGATATAAACAGGATTGTGGGTCCGCATCCTTCCCCTACCAAAGTCCACAATCAGGTCCTTGGTCTCACTGATGTTGAGAGCCAGGTTGTTGTGCTGGCATCATTTGGTCAGTCAGTCGATCTCACTTCTATACTCTGACTCGTCCCCATCTGTGATTCGTCCAACCACAGTGGTGTAGTTGGTGAACTTGATGATGGAGTTTGCATTATGTCCGGCTACGCAGTCTTCGGTATAGAGTGAGTAAAGCAGGGGGCTGAGCACGCAGCCCTGAGGTGCTCCCGTATTAATTGTTGCTGAAGATGAAGTGGTTCCCCCAATTTGAACAGACTGTGGTCTGTGGATGAGGAAGTCGAGGATCCAATTGCAGAGGGATGCGCAGAGGCCCAGCTCCGTGAGCTTGGTAACCAGCTTGGAAGGGGTGATGGTATTAAACGCCGAGCTGTAATCTATAAACAACAGCCTGACGTAGGTGTTTTTATTGTCCAAGTGGTCCAATGCAGAGTGGAGAGCCAAGAGTGAAGGATTAGAATTCCTCATTGGATCTCATGGGGAAACAACCTAGATACAAGGCAATGGTCATCACTTTTGTTTGCATTACGTAAGAACTATCTTCTACCTACCTTCCTTGGGCTGACCCTTGGAAATCACAGGTGACTTACATCTACTCTGACTATCTTGATCCCAATAAACTAATATGGAAACAGCAGATTAATTCACAGATAGATTGACTGATAACTTGGGAGGGTGCATTGTTGATGAACTCCTTTCATTACTTGCTTGTGTTCTAGGGTATTTTTGAAGCATTATCTTAAGTCTCAAATTCATCTTGAAATCTGCTATCCTACTTTGAACACACATGAAGCAAACGTTCCCAGGAGTTAATGGGAATGTTGCATTTCTTCAAGGAATCTTTAAGCACATCCCTGTGTGTTTTTCTTTGTGCAATTGCTATTTTGTTCCCATAACAGATATTGCAACAGAGTGCCTGTTTCGGGAGTCTGATGTTGGGTATGCAAATAATGTGGATTGTCCAAAATATTAACTGTGACTGTACCTGAGAATATTGACTTGGGAGAGGACATTGTCATCTGGTTTCCTTTTTCGTACAGTAAATTTGGAGAATTTTGCAGAGATGGCATTTGTGGGATTTTTCTCGGGCCTTGTGTTCTTGAGATGCTTGTTGTAGGTAGATCAGGTGTCAGAGGTATATGGGAGAATGGGGACAATTCTGCCTGTTAGATGAAGACATTTGTGCTAGTTCTGTTTTTTTTTTAATACTACCCACTTCGAATTGGGTACTTGATTATGTCATTTGATAAGGATTGGCATGGAGCTGCTGAAGATTACAGGGAATCTGCGAAAGAAGTAAGTAAGTTTATTGGCCAAGTATTCACTTACAAGGAATTTGTCTTGGTGCTCCGCCCACAAGTAACACCATAACATACAGTGACAGTTACGAATGACTCAGAAAACACTAAACATTAATAATAATAAAACATTAATGATAAAACACCATTAAAAAATAATACAACAGCACCATTTCCTTAAAAGGATTAGTCTACAACGTCATCAGACACTTGTGTATGGTTGTACATTACTCAGTGTGAATATGGTATGTTCATTGACAAAGGTCAGGAGTCACTGATTTAAATTGTTGGGAATTTTTGGAATTCTGCACTCATGACAGCCGCAAATGCTTAAATGATGACTACTGCCAGTCCAAAAATCACAATGCAGGACTAATTCAGCGGGTCAGGCAGAATCTCTGGAGGACAGGGTAGGCAAAGTTTCAGATTTTGCAGGATCTCTACTGTAGGCAATTAACGGGTTATGTAAGGTTTTAGTTTTTGAGAACTGTTTGGAAGCTAATTTTTCCATGAGTCAAAATGGCAATTTTCTATAGTAACATATACATATATCACTGTACACATGCTACAATTTTATTTAATTGAATAATTACTCGAATATTGCCTATAATTAAATTAACTGAACATGTACTGTATCCAGTCATTAATAAATACAATGGAACTTGTTATTGTGAGCCTAAATGCTTTAAAAATGTTCGGAGAATTTGTGTGGTCAGATCATCTGTACCCTGGAGAACCACTGTATAAATCAAGAGAAGCAAAGAAAATGGGTACAGGATAGGAAAATGGGATTGGTACACAGTTCTATCTTTGTTTTGTTCAACGATGGAGCAAGTCCTATATGTTTATTATGCAAAGAAATTATTCAAGTTTGTTTGCCATTTCCTTGTTCCCCATTACTTGTTCTCCAGTATCATTTTCAAGCGGTCCAATGTCCACTCTTGCCTCTTTTTTACTCTTTTTATATAACTGGAAAAACTTTTGGTATCCTCTTTTATATTATTGGCTAGCTTGTAGCGACACCAAACGTGGTGTTACATGCAAGTTTGGTCATTGTCATTGGTCTGTCTATCAGCTGACGCCACATGCTTACCTTCATATTTCATCTTTTTTCCCCTTATTTCTTTTATGATTGTCTTGAGTTTAAAAAGCTTCCCCATCCTCTAGCTTCCTGCTAATATTTGCCATATTATATGCCTTCGCTTTTACTTTTAAGCTATCTTTGACTTCCATTGTTAGCCACAGTTGCTTCATTCTCTTCATGCATGTTACTTCTTTGGATGTAAAGATCCTGCGTCTTCCAAATTACTCCCAGAAAACCGGAAGCAACCGGGAGATCGGGTTGGTTCAGGTGGGCTGAGCGAAGGTGTTCCGCGAAAGGCTCACCCAATCTGCGTTTGGTCTGGCCGATGTATAAGAGTCCACATCTTGAACAACGGATACAATACATGAAGTTGGAGGAGGTGCAAGTGAACCTCTGCCTAACCTGAAAGGACTGTCAGGGTCCCTGGACAGTGTCGAGGGAGGAGGCATAACGACAGGTGTTGCGTTTTCTGTGGTTGCAGGGAAAGTTACCTGGGGAGGGGGTGGTTTGGGAGGGAAGGGATGAGTTAACCAGGGAGTTGTGGAGGGAACAGTCTCTGCGGAAGGCGGAACGGAATAGAGCTGGGAAAATATGGCTAGCGGTGGGATTCCGTTGGAGGTGGAGGAAACTTTGGAGGATTATGTGCTGTATGCGACGGCTGATGGGATGGAAGGTAAGGACTAGGGGGACTCTGCCTCTGTTGCAACTGGGGGGGAAGCAAGGACTTAGCTGCGGGATACCGAGGAGGCACGAGTGAGGGCCTCATTTATGATGGGAGAGGGGAACCCCTGATCCCTAAAGAATGAGGACATCTCGGATGTTCTAGTATGGAGCACCTTATATAGGGCACAGATGTGGCTAAAACAGTGGAATTGGGAGTAGGGGATAGAGTCTTTGCAGGAAGCAGGGTGGGAAGAAGTGTAATCGAGATAGTTGTGGGAGTCAGTGGGTTTGTAATAGACTTTGAGGTCAAGAAAGGGGAGGGAGGTGTCAGAGATGGTTCAAGTAAATTTAAGTGCAGGGTGAAAATTGGTGGTGAAATTGATGAAGTCCATGAGTTCTGTATGGATGCAGGAGATAGCACCTATGCAGTCATCAATGTAACGGAGATAGAGTTCAGGGATAGGGCCATTGTATGCCTGGAACAGTGATTGTTCAACGTACCCTACAAAGAGGTAGGCATAGCTGGGGCCCATGCAGGTGCCCATAGCTATGCCTTTGACCTGGGGAAAGTGGGAAAAGTAAAAAGAGAAGTTGTTGAGGGTGAGGACCAACTCCGCTAGGCAGAGTAGAGTGTTAGTGGTGGGAAATTGAATTGTTCTGCAGTCAAGGAAGAAACTGGGGGCTTTAAGGCCTTCCTGGTGGGGGATGGTGTAGCGTGACTGAACATAGTAAAGATGAGGGAGTGGGGGCTCGGAAAGCGGAAGTCATCCAAGAGACGAAGGGCATGTGAGGTATCTTGGACATCCGACAGGAGAGATTGGACCGGGGGGGGGGGGGGGGGGGGGGGGGGGGGGGGGGGGGGTTGGAGTCGAGGTATGTGGAAATCATTCCCGAGGGGTAGGAGCAGGCAGAAACAATGGGTGTTCCAGGGCAGCTATGGCTGTGGATTTTGGGGAGAATGTAAAAACGGGCTGTGCTGGGCTGGGAAACGATAAGGTTGGAGGCTGTAATTCTTGCTTGGGTCTCCTTCCAATTACCTTTAGCCGACTTCTCCCTTGTTCTTTTGTCGTTACCTTATGGACACATCCGATTTCAGCTTCTCCCTCACAAACTGCAGGTTGAATTGTATCATATTTATGATCAGTCTCTTAGGGGTTCCTTCACCTGGAGCTCCCGAATCAAATCTTGTTCATTAAAGGGCTGTGGAATCGATACCCAAAACACCCAACTCCGACTCCGACTGCCGGAGTCAGGGGATATGGGGAGAAGGCAGGAACGGGGTACTGATTGTGGATGATCAGCCATGATCTCATTGAATGGCATTGCTGGCTCAAAGGGGAGAATGGCCTACTCATGCACCTATTGTCTATTGACTCTGACTGCTTGATTTCCTGTGTACCTGACTCGGATTCCGACTCCGACACCTAGTTATAATAATTCTAAATCTGCTATGATAACATTACACAAGGGCATTTCCTACGAACTACATGAATCATCAGGCTACCTTTTAAACCCATGTCCATAACGTTTGGAATCTAATGGTTGCAGCTATGCTATTGTGGCTTTTTTTGTTTATTCTTGGAAAAAAAACCATTATTCATTATGCTAAAAGAAAAAAATACGTTATAGGACTATGACAAACTTAAAATTCTATTGAAATAAATAAAATAATTATTGGGAATGTGCAGTATGTTTAAAAAGTAGGATTCTTTCCAATTTATGTAATCCCTGAAATTTATGGTGAGGTCGGAGTCAGGACTTTTTTACCGACTTCCCACTCTGACTCCAGCAGCACCAAAATTGCTCCGACTCCAACTCATCAACTCCGACTCCAGAGCCCTGGTACATTACTGAACACTAAATCCAGAATGCCTATTTTCCAGTGGACTGGACCACAAAATCACTGCAAATTCCTTCTCTTGGGATCCAGTACAAACTTGATTTTCCCGGATAACATGCATATTGAAATCCCCATGATGACTGTAACATTGCCATTGGTATCTTTCTATGCAACTGCATAAGGTGCCACATCTAACTTTTTATTCCTTACCTTACTCCCATCCCCCCCCCCCCCCCCCCCCCCCCCCCCCCCCCCTTTTTCTACCACCATCCACGATCTTGTGCATTCCTTCTGGTGACTTTACTAATGGCCCTGTCTCACGGTGCAAGTCCACCCACGAGTGATCCCGAGTGAAAGAAAAAAACAAACTCGTGGTTTTCTACGAGATTCTAAGTTTATGTTCACGGGTTTAAACGGGTTCCACATGTATGTCTAGGTTTACCGTTTACTTCTCATTTCTGCGATGTACCAAGTTCCTCTACCGAGTTACTTTTGAGCCTACAACGACTACCGACGTGTGGAAAAATCATCACATGGTAAAAATGATGTCATGCAGTTTTTTTCCTTCACTATAAAAAGCCTCCCATGTTAAATTTCTTAGGATTACGGAATCAAGGGATATGGGGAGAAAGCAGAAATTGGGTACTGATTTTGGATGATCAGCCATGATCATATTGAATGGCAATGCTGGCTCGAAGGGCCGAATGTGATCACTTCCATTATGTAGAGAGTCTCAGAATGTTAATAGAGATTCCATTCCGTTTACATTGCGCTTTGTGCAGGGATCAAATCTTAGCCCAAAGTGTACATTAGGCTGCGAGGATTAATTTCAAAACTTCAAATTATTTCAAACAGTGTTTTATCCGAACGGATCAGGGCAGATGCCAGCCCCTTTAAACATCACGGACAGCTCAGTGTGAAGTGGTGCTGGAATTATATATGTGAATATAGAATTTTATTATCGATCCTAAATGCTCTATTTAAATTATAGGTTGTTTAGTTTAACACCTCAGTCTATTAAAATTGAATTATTTCACTGACCGAAAACATGCAATATGTTTCCAGGCAAATATCCAGTGGTTGAGAATTAAAGAGCAGTCATGTTTTTAAACGGGCGGTTGTGGTAAATAATACGGTAACCGAATTATATTTATTAATTGCTAGAGAGGACGATGTATACATAGTGAGGCTAGTGAGCAGCCTCTAACATTAACCGCTCTTCGTACTGTTCTGTTGTGTAGGAAGGAACTGCAGATGCTGGTTCAACCCGACGATAGACACCAAAAGCTGGAGTAACTCAGTGGGTCAGTCAGCATCTCTGGAGAGAAGGAATGGGTGACGTTTTGGATCGCGACTCTCCCGGTTGCTACCTGGACCTACCTAATCTCCCGGTTGCCAAACACTTCCCATTCCCACACTGACCTTTCTGTCCGAGGTCTCCTCCAGTCAGAGTGAGGCTAAATGCAAAATGGAGGAACAGCATCTCATATTTCACTTGGGCAGCTTACAGCCCAGTGGTATGAATATTGATTTCTCTCACTTCAAGTAACCCTGGCAATCCCTCTCTGTCTATCCCTCCTCCACCCAAGTCACACCAGCTTCTCGTTTTCACCCAACGAACAGCAAACAAAGGTCTGTTTCCTTTATGATTGTTATTTTTTTGCATTCATTGTTCTTTATCTCTCTACAATACATCATCATCTATATCTCTCGTTTCCCTTACCAGTCTGTCGAAGAATCTCAACCTGAAACATCACCCATTCCTTCTCTCCAGAGACGCTGCCTGTCCCGCTGAGTTACTCCAGCTTTTTGTGTCTATCGTCGCCCTTCTTCAGACTGTTCCGTTGTATTGACCGAAAACGAACAATGTGACAGTGCCGCCGACTTAATGAATGAAATTGAGACACGCGGAATTAAATGGACTTGGAATAAATGGGGCGGTGGGGTTTTATCGAAAAGTGACTACATGAAATCGGTGGAAGGAAACGGGCAGGCGAGGTTTCGGGTCAGGGATCCTTCTTCAGACTCCATGACCCGCTGAGTTCTTCCAGCTGTCAAATGGAGACATGGGGGACCACAGATGCTGAGCGAAACACAAAGTGTTGGAGCAACTCGATAGGCCGAATGGCCTAATTCTGCTCCTATGACATGAACTCACAAAGTGTCGAAGTAAGCCAGAGGGTCTGGCAGCATCTGTGGAGGGAATGGATAGGCAACGTTTTGGATCGGGTCCCTTCTTTTTGAGCCGAATCAACGTCTGTCCATTCCCTCCGCTGATGCTGCCTGTCCCGCTGAGTTACTCCAGCATTATGTGAATTCCTCCAACACTTTGTGTGTGTTTTATGATCATGATTCCAGCATCTGCAGTTTCTTGTCTACATAAACCAGGCCTCAGCAACACTAAGTGTACTAACCGGGAGATTATGTTGCTGCTGCCAAAACAACAGTTGGAAATGTATGCACGGTAGATGTCACATTGCGTGGGAAACAAGGTCTCCAGGGAGACAGATGCAAAGTGCTGGAGTAACTCCGCGGGACAGGCAGCATCTCTGGACATTTATAAAGCATTACATTTTGGAACACAAGGACTACAGAAGCTGGTTTACGAAAAAAAACAAAATGCTGGAATAACTCAATGTGTCAGGCAGTATCTGTGGAGAACATGGACAGGTGACGTTTCGGGTGAAAGAAGGGTCTAAAGTTTGAAGAAAGGTCCCGACCCGAAACGTCACCTATCCAAGTTCTCCGGAGATGACTAATCTTCAACATTTCACTTCTGGCACTCGGGCCAAACCCACAAGTTACTCACGAGTCACTACGGTAAACTCACAGGTTACTACGCTATTACAACGAGTTTAAACGTTTCAAATTTGTTCTTCAGCACTAAATTTGACTCGTGGAAAATTTTTCACGAGTAGCAAGTTTCCCGAGTACCTGCCGTTAGCGTTATGAGTTGCTAAGTTACGTCCACGAGTTCCGACGTTCCCGCTACGTTAATTCTACGTGATTACCACGAGTTCGATTTGTTTTTAACTCTGGATCACTCGTGGGTGGACTCGCACCGTGAGGCAGGGGTTTTACAATTTAGTGTTATCCATTCTATGATCAGGATATGGTATTCTCCAAATTGTGAAAGTCAATGTAGGTTGGGGTAGCACGTTGCAAAATATCATTATGTAAACTGCAAGGATTTCATCATGGTGAGCGTCCAGTTGGCTGACAGTTTAAATCTCTATCCCACTATCACTGACCCCTCTACCTTTTGTCATCCTGCATTGGTTTCAATGGAGCCCAATGGAAGTTCCCTTCACTGGAACGTCTGGAATTCCCTTCACTGGAATAGTTATTGATTCTTTTTAAAGATCTTCAATCTGAAACATTAACTTAATTTTTTAATCCACAGATGCTACTTGATCTCTAGATTAGCATTTGTTCTCTGATCCATTGAAGGGTTTTAATTTAGGAAACGCCTAGCAGACTAAATGCAGGGAATTATAAATATCACCGACGAGAGAGCAGGCTATTTTAGACTGGGTATTGAGTAATGAAGAAGGGTTAGTTAGCAATCTTGTTGTACGTGCCCCCTTGGGCAAGAGTGACCATAATATGGTTGAGTTCTTCATTAGGATGGAGAGTGACATTGTTAATTCAGAAACAATGGTTCTGAACTTAAAGAAAGGTAACTTTGAGGGTATGAGACGTGAATTGGCCAAGATTGACTTGCAATTAATTCTAAAAGGGTTGACGGTGGATATGCAATGGAAGACATTTAAAGACTGCATGGATGAACTACAAAAATTGTTCATCCCAGTTTGGCAAAAGAATAAATCAGGGAAGGTAGTACATCCATGGATAACAAGGGAAATCAGAGATAGTATCAAAGCAAAGGATGATGCGTACAAATTAGCCAGAAAAAGCAGCATACCGGAGGACTGCGAGAAATTCAAAGACCAGCAGAGGAGGACAAAGGGCTTAATTAGGAAAGGAAAAATAGATTATGAAAGAAAACTGGCAGGGAACATAAAAACTGACTGCAAAAGTTTTTATAGATATGTGAAAAGAAAGAGATTAGTTAAAACAAATGTAGGTCCCTTGCAGTCAGAAACAGGTGAGTTGATCATGGGGAACACGGATATGGCGGACCAATTGAATAACTACTTTGGTTCCGTCTTCACTAAGGAAGACATAAATAATTTGCCGGAAATAGCAGGGGACCGCGGGTCAAAGGAGTTGGAGGAATTGAGTGAAATCCAGGTTAGCCGGGAAGTGGTGTTGGGTAAATTGAATGGATTAAAGGCCGATAAATCCCCAGGGCCAGATAGGCTGCATCCCAGAGTACTTAAGGAAGTAGCTCCAGAAATAGTGGATGCATTAGTAATAATCTTTCAAAACTCTTTAGATTCTGGAGTAGTTCCTGAAGATTGGCGGGTAGCAAACGTAACCCCACTTTTTAAGAAGGGAGGGAGAGAGAAAATGGGGAATTACAGACCAGTTAGTCTAACATCGGTAGTGGGGAAACTGCTAGAGTCAGTTATTAAAGATGGGATAGCAGCACATTTGGAAAGTGGTGAAATCATTGGCCAAAGTCAGCATGGATTTACGAAAGGTAAATCATGTCTGACGAATCTTATAGAATTTTTCGAGGATGCAGTATAATGTGGATAAATGTGAGGTTATCCATTTTGGTGGCAAAAACAGGAAAGCAGACTATTATCTAAATGGTGGCCGATTGGGAAAGGGGGAGATGCAGCGAGACCTGGGTGTCATGGTACACCAGTCATTGAAGGTAGGCATGCAGGTGCAGCAGGCAGTAAAGAAAGCGAATGGTATGTTAGCTTTCATTGCAAAAGGATTTGAGTATAGGAGCAGAGAGGTTCTACTGCAGTTGTACAGGGTCTTGGTGAGACCACACCTGGAGTATTGCGTACAGTTTTGGTCTCCAAATCTGAGGAAGGACATTATTGCCATAGAGGGAGTGCAGAGACGGTTCACCAGACTGATTCCTGGGATGTCAGGATTGCCTTATGAAGAAAGACTGGATAGACTTGGTTTATACTCTCTAGAATTTAGAAGATTGAGAGGGGATCTTATAGAAACTTACAAAATTCTTAAGGGGTTGGACAGGCTAGATGCAGGAAGATTGTTCCCGATGTTAGGGAAGTCCAGGACAAGGGGTCACAGCTTAAGGATAAAGGGGAAATCCTTTAAAACCGAGATGAGAAGAACTTTTTACACGCAGAGAGTGGTGAATCTCTGGAACTCTCTGCCACAGAGGGTAGTTGAGGCCAGTTCATTGGCTATATTTAAGAGGGAGTTAGATGTGGCCCTTGTGGCTAAGGGGATCAGGGGGTATGGAGAGAAGGCAGGTACGGGATACTGAGTTGGATGATCAGCCATGATCATATTGAATGGCGGTGCAGGCTCGAAGGGCTGAATGGCCTACTCCTGCACCTAATTTCTATGTTTCTATGTTTCTATATCGAACTTCTCATCCCATTGCAACACCAAACATCCACCAGTGTGGTTATATTTGGATGACACAGTATTGAGATTTTCTTGTAGTACATTTCTTATTAATCTGGTGGAATGTTTATTGGAGACCAATTTTAGTCCTTTTTCTATTTCCTATTTACTACTTTTAGCAACTTCTCTGGGAACTGAGGGGGTAAAATTTTTGGAACACAGTCAGTAAAGAGATCTTAAAGTTAAAAATAAATTGCCATCAGTACTTTTCCCAAAATAGAAATGCTTATCATTCTCTCGATGAACTGCATTTTGAAAAACACGGCAAACAACTACTTCAAATTGTTTTAACTCCTTGTTTTAGATTCATATGTTGACATTGTTATTCAAGCTTTTTCATTAAAATGATTCTCAAGTCGTAATAAGTGCTTCAAGGAATTAAATAATAAATATTCTCTTTTCTCCCAAATACTACAAAAACTGTTCTTTGAAAATTTATGGGATATACCATTTTTCTTGATTTCAACCGTAAATTGGTTCTGAATCCTGTTTTCGGTTTCCTTTGGGTGGGTGGCTAATGTTTCATTTCCAATTGCCCTTAATTTGAGTTATGGTGTTCTTAGTCAAGGTTGCTAAATGCCTCTGTGTTTTTGCACCACATGATTAAGGTCATTCACATCAGCTCTATCTTTTTAAAGGAGTGTCTGACATCTTGATGTGTTATGTCTTGATCAACATATGAATGTTTGTGATATAAACATTGATATTTAGATTACTGAGTATTATGTGCTATCCAAAATAGTTCTGCAATTTCTATGGATAACTCATTGTTAAAATTGTACACTATTCTGAAATGTCTTTGACTCGACCGCATCGTACTATTCAGTGCGTATATCAGTGTCTGCTTGCGTGCTGTTTTAAGGTCTAATTTCTCCTTTGTTCAAGTGATGAGGAATTCTGGGAATTCGTTTTCTGCAATTATCCTGTTCATTTCGCATTGCATTATCAAGTTGTTCAACATTATACAGCGTTGAACAAATAAACGATAACCATTAGAACTTTGCGAAGTGTAATTATGTTGCCATAATGCAATGTTGCATGCTATTTCCTGAGTAGTAAGGAAAAGATAAAATGTTTTTTCTTGAGAATTACTTCATTATTTGAACAAAAGTCTAGTTTTGGTTAGACTCAGCAGATTGGACAAGATCTGTAAAAGGAGAATTAACCCCAAATCACCTGACCTGATGTTTGGCATGAAACATGTAACTGATAATCTCTCTGTAGCTGCGGTATAATCTGAGTATTTCCAGCATATTTTCAAAGCTTCCAGACCTGCAGATTTTTATTTAATCTTACAACTTTATTGAAAAATGCAAGAATGGACAAACCACATGTTGGGATGATGAAAAGTAACACCCATTAATATGCACCCAATAATATTGCAATATTGTGAAATTAAAGAGGTCCCTAATAATCAAATTTCAATTAGAAATAAAAAATAAATGCTGAAAATGCTTCTGGCAACATTTGTGGAGAGAGAAACGGTTAGCATTTCATAGAAACATAGAAAATAGGTGCAGGAGTAGGCCATTCGGCCCTTCGAGCCTGCACCGCCATTCAATATGATCATGGCTGATCATCCAACTCAGTATCCTGTACCTGCCTTCTCTCCATACCCCCTGATCCCTTTAGCCACAAAGGCCACATCTAACTCCCTCTTAAATATAGCCAATGAACTGGCCTCAACTACCTTCTGCGGGAGAGAATTCTAGAGATTCACCACTCTCTGTGTGAAAAACGTTTTCCTCATCTCGGTCCTAAAAGATTTCCCCCTTATCCTTAAACTGTGACCCCTTGTTCTGGACTTCTCCAACATCGGGAACAATCTTCCTGCATCTAGCTTGTCCAACCCCTTAAGAATTTTGTAAGTTTCTATAAGATACCCCCTCAATCTTCTAAATTCTAGCGAGTACAAACCGAGTCAATCCAGTCTTTCTTCATATGAAAGTCCTGCCATCCCGGGAATCAGTCTGGTGAACCGTCTCTGTGGCAAGAATGTCTTTCCTCAGATTAGGAGACCAAAACTGCACACAATACTCCAGGTGTGGTCTCACCAAGACCCTGTACAACTGCAGTAGAACCTCACTGCTCCTATACTCAAATCCTTTTGCTATGAATGCTAACATACCATTCGCCTTCTTCACTGCCTGCTGCACCTGCATGCCTACTTTTAATGACTGGTGTACCATGACACCCAGGTCTCGTTGCATCTCTCCCTTTCCTAATTGGTCACCATTCAGATAATATTCTACTTTCCTGTTTTTGCCACCAAAGGGGATAACCTCACATTTATCCACATTATACTGCATCTGCCATGCATTTGCCCACTCACCCAGCCTATCCAAGCCACCTTGCAGCCTCGTAGCATCCTCCTCACAGCTAACACTGCCCCCCAGCTTCGTGTCATCCGCAAACTTGGAGATGTTGCATTCAATTCCCTCGTCCAAATCATTAATATATATCGTAAATAGCTGGCGTCCCAGAACTGAGCCTTGCGGTACCCCACTAGTCACTGCCTGCCATTCTGAAAAGGACCCGTTTACTCCTGCTCTTTGCTTCCTGTCTGCCAGCCAGTTCTCTATCCACATCAATACTGAACCCCCAATACCGTGTGCTTTAAGTTTGTATACTAATCTCTTATGTGGGACCTTGTCGAAAGGCTTCTGAAAGTCCAGATATAACACATCCACTGGTTCTCCCTTATCCACTCTACTAGTTGCATCCTCGAAAAATTCTATAAGATTCGTCAGACATGATTTACCCTTCATAAATCCATGCTGACTTTGTCCAATGATTTCACCACTTTCCAAATGTGCTGCTTTCCCATCTTTAATAACTGATTCTAGCAGTTTCCCCACTACCGACGTTAGACTAACTGGTCTGTAATTCCCCGTTTTCTCTCTACCTCCCTTTTTAAAAAGTGGTGTTACATTAGCTGCCCTCCAATCCTCAGGAACTACTCCAGAATCTAAAGAGTTTTGAAAAATTATCACTAATGCATCCACTATTTCTGGGGCTACTTCCTTAAGTACTCTGGGATGCAGCCTATCTGGCCCTGGGGATCTATCGGCCTTAAATCCATTCAATTTACCTAACACCACTTCCCGGCTAACTTGGATTTCACTCAGTTCCTCCATCTCATTTGACCCCCGGTCCCCTGCTATTTCCGGCAGATTATTTATGTCTTCCTCAGTGAAGACAGAACCAAAGTAGTTCTTCAATTGTTCAAATTCAATTATGAAATTGGTTCTCTACACATATTTATAAAAGCTTTTGCAGTCAGTTTTTATGTACCCTGCCAGTTTTCTTTCATAATCTATTTTCCCTTTCCTAATTAAGCCCTTTGTCCTCCTCTGCTGGTCTCTGAATTTCTCCCAGTCCTCTGGTAGGCTGCTTTTTCTGGCTAATTTATACGCTTCATCTTTTGTTTTGATACTATCCCTGATTTCCCTTGTTATCCACGGGTGCACTACCTTCCGTGATTTATTTTTTTGCCAAACTGGGATGAACAATTGTTGTAGTTCATCCATGCAGTCTTTAAATGCCTTCCATTGCATATCCACCGTCCACACATTAAGAATCAATCGCCAGTCTATCTTGGCCAATTCACGTCTCATACCCTCAAAGTTACCTTTCTTTAAGTTCAGGACCCTTGTTTCTGAATTAACGATGTCACTCTCCATCCTAATGAAGAACTCAACCATATTATGGTCACTTACCCAAGGGGCCACGCACAACAAGACTGCTAACTAACCCTTCCTCATTACTCAATACCCAGTCTAGAATAGCCTGCTCTCTCGTTAGTTCCTCTACATGTTGGTTTAGAAAACTATCCCGCATACATTCCAAGAAATCCTCTTCCTCAGCACCCTTGCCAATTTGATTCACCCAATCTATATGTAGATTGAAGTCACCCATTATAACCATTTTACCTTTGTTGCACGCATTTCTAATTTCCTGTTTGATGCCATCCCCAACTCCACTACTACTGTTAGGTGGCCTGTACTCAACTCCCACTAGCGTTTTCTGCCCCTTAGTGTTTCGCAGCTCCACCCATAACGATTCCACATCCTCAAAGCTAATGTCCTTCCTTTCTATTGCGTTAATCTGCTCTCTAACCAGCAACGCTACCCCACCTCCTTTCCCGTTCTGTCTATCCCTCCTGAATATTGAATATCCCTGGATGTTCAGCTCCCAGCCTTGGTCATCCTGGAGCCATGTCTCCGTGATCCCAACTATATCATAGTCATTAATAGCTATCTGCACATTCAACTCATCCACCTTATTACAAATGCTCCTTGCATTGAGACACAAAGCCTTCAGGCTTGTTTTTACAACGCTCTTACCCCTTATACTATTATGCTGAAAAGTGGCCCTTTTTGATTTTTGCCCTGGATTTGCCGGCCTGCCACTTTTACTTTTCACCTTGCTACCTATTGCTTCTACCCTCATTTTACACCCCTCTGTCTCTACGCTCACACATTTAAGACACCCTTTCCCTTTAACTCCATCCTCCACTATCCCATTCGACACCCCACCGCCCTTATTCAGGTTAAAACCACCCGTGTAGCAGTGACAAACGTGCCTGCCAGAAAGCTGGTCCCTGACCTGTTAAGATGCAATCTGTCCCTTTTGTACAGTTCCCCCTTACCCCAAAACAGAGCCCAGTGACCTAAGAATCTAAATCCCTGCCCCGTGCACCAGTTCCTCAGCCACACGTTCAGGTCCCGTATCTCCCTGTTCCTGCTCTCTCCAGCACGAGGAACTGGAAGCAAACCGGAGATAACAACCCTGGAGGTCCTGCTTTTCAGCATTTTTCCGAACTCTCTAAAGTCACGCTGCAGAATATTCATCCCCTTCTTTCCGACATCGTTTGTGCCGACATGCACTACCACTTCCGGATGTTCACCTTCGCCCTTGAGGATTTTCTGCACTCTGTCCATGACATCCTGGATCCTGGCACCAGGAAGGCAGCACACCATCCTCACATCCCGTCTATTGCCACAGAAACCCCTGTCCGTACCTCTCACAATGGAGTCAATGGCGTTGCCTGCCTTAGGCCTTTTTGGTTTTGGCTCAATAGCCCTATTCGCATCGCAAGCCAGTCCGCCGCTCAGTGTAAACACGTCTTCTGTCCCGACAGCTTCTAAGTAGGTGAACCTGTTCACAAGAGGTACAACACCCGGGGACATTGGCATTCCATGCTTCCCTCCCTTTCTCACTGTCTCCCACCTTCTCTCTTCCAGTACCTTAGGTGTAACAATCTTACTGTAGGACTTGTCGAGGAACGACTCCGTTTCTCGGACGAACCGGAGGTCATCCACTTGCTTCTCCAGTTCCCCAACACGGTCCTTCAGGAGCTCTACCTGGATGCACTTCTCGCATTTGTAGCAGCCAGAGGCACCAGCGGTGTCCTTGACCTCCCACATACTGCAAGCATCGCACTGAATCAGCTTGCCTGACATCTCCTTCTTTCGTCTCTACCTCTCAAGCGTATTGTGTAGTCTCCTCTCCTCAGCCTCCTTGCCAAAGACTCACACTTTACTCACAGGGCACTTCCCTCACAAGGCCGCTCTCTCACTGCCGCTCCCTAAGAGCAGTCTTGCTTAAATTGACTTATAAATTGCCTGATTTACCAATTTTCAAACCAAATTCCTCAGTTTTCAACTGTTTTCCCGGCACTGACTCACTTCTCTCCTCCCACTCGGGCTAGAACTCATGTTGTAAATCAAGTAGACTGCAGATACTCCAGATCGGAAATAAAAACTGGAAACACTCAGCAGGCCCGACAGCATTTGTAGTGAGAGAAAGTTACCTTTTCAGTCCTCCGCCGTATTGTCAGACCCGTGAAGAAGGGAAACTGAAGGATTATGACATCTGCAATGCCTTCCCAGTCTAAAACATGTAGGTTGCGAATCATTTCTTCCAGGGGCATGCCACTTTTTTTTCAGAAATATTATTTTGCCGAGATCATTTTGGCATATCCCCAATGCTGATTGTGTTGGTTTCATTACTATATTTGGTAATGTTTTTTCCCCATGCACGGTTGAGACTGTTGTAAGCTAATTATTCAACATCTTATTTTTCTGCGTTTACTGTGTTGTCATAAATCAGATTTCACGAGTTCTCTTGGCATCATTCACCTCACCCACTTCTGGTGCCTTTTTCTCACCAATCCACAACTCGCATCAGTGTTAGGAAAGCTATTGAAGAGGAATCTTCAGGATAAGATTTACTTGGATTTGCAACTGGCATGTTTTTTTCCAAGACATGTCATGACTGACTAACTTGATTGAGTTTTTTGATCAATGAGTTTAAGGCAGTGGATATTGCCTGCATGGAGTTTAGTTTGGAGTTTTGGGATGTGGGAGGAAACCTGACCACCTGGAGGAAACCCATGCGATTACAGGGAGAACATGCAAATTCCACACAGCACCTGAGGTCAGGATCAAACCTGTATCTCTGGTGCTTTGAGTTGGCAACTGCGCCACATTTAATTATGTGTTATGACTGATCAGAACATTAAGTTGTATGCGATCCACAGTGAATTGGTAGTTTGGATTCGGGACTTGTTTACCCGTAGTAGACAGAGGATAGTTATGGGAGGCAAATATTTTGGCTAGAGGTCTGTGACCAGTGGTGTTCTGCAGATGTGATTATATATAAACGACTTGGACATAAATGTAGCCAAGTTTACTACTTTGTGCAGCCCAGGCCATGCTGACCCGGGCCAGACTCCCTGCACGCTGTGGAAAGGAACTCTTTCCCACCCCTCAGCGGCGCTGCCCTTTCACAGCCGCTTCCCACTTCCCACAATTCCAGTGTCGAAGGCATGGCAGGTCCCGAAGGCAGGAGCAGTCGCTACGAGAGTGGCATTGCTTGGCCTAACCTTCGGCCTCCAAAGCGCAGGTAAATTTTCGAGCCTTATTTTAGAGTAAAAAAATAGCGTCTGGGACGTCGGGAAATACGGTAATTAAGTTTCTTGACATAAAGTACAGAGAGATCTTGGGGCCCAGGACCATAGTTTTCTAAAGGTGGAAACACAAGTTGATGGAGTGGTATAGAAGACATATGGTATGCTCTCCTTCATCGATCGAGGCATTAAGTATGAGAGTAAGGAGTCATGTAGCAGCTTTTTAAAATTTGATAAGGCTGCATTTGGGCCAGGTATCTGCCCAAACTGGCAATCACACTTTGCCTTGTCCTCTTCCATGCACTCAGTAATACGTTACTTCTCTATCACTGTTGCTCAAGTTCAATCCTTTTTTTTGAATAGTTTCATTTTGTATGCTTCACAAAAAAAAACAAAAAAAAACTATTGACCTACTTGCCATTTGCTCAGGTCAAACACAACATTAGTACAGAAATGTTTAAGAAGGAACTGCAGATGCTGGAAAATCGAAGGTAGACAAAAATGCTGGAGAAACTCAGCGGGTGAGGCAGCATCTATGGAGTGAAGGAAATAGGCGATGTTTCGGATCGAGACCTTTCTTCTACAGATGCACTGTAGAAAGCATCCTACTGAGATGCATCACAGTTGGTTTGGTGGCAGTTCTTCCCCGGATTGCAAGAAATTGCAGAGAGCTATGGATGTAACCGAACCCATCTCACAAACCAGTCTCCCTGACCACTGACTCCATCTACACTGCACACTGCCTTGGGTAACCAACCAATATAATCAAGGAACATTTAAACTCCAGTCATTGCCCCTATTCCCCTCTCCTGTTGGGGAAGAGATACAAAAGCTTGAAAACCTTTACGGGTGTAAAGGGTTATAGGGAGAAGGCAGGAGAATGGGGTTAGGAGAAGAGATAGATCAGCCATGATTGAATGGCGGAGCTGACTTGATGGGGCAAATGGCCTAATTCTGCTCCTATCACTTATGACCTTATGAAAACACACCACAGATTTGGGAACAGCTGCTTCCCCACAGTATCATACTAAACGGCTGCAGTCCCAAACTCCCAAAGTACCTCCTTGCGGTCCTTGCATTTTTTAAATCTGTTCTTTTTCAGTAACTGTAATCCTATCTATATTCTACATTCTGGTATTTAATGGCTTGTTTGTACTGATGTATAATATAATTTAAGTGGATACGATGGAGGACAAGCCTGTACTCAGTGCAATTGTTGCTAAAGTGTATTTCTATTCTATCACATTCTGTTCAGAGTAACAAAACACTTAATTTGTGGTTTTTACAATTTGAGTTAGAGTGTCACGTAATGGCACATTTTATAAAAACATGAAAATCTTGCTATAGTAGGCTGTCTGCGGTCAGTATGCTATAACTGCTATGTCAATTTTCCTCAGAAAACCAAACTCACAATCCAAATACAAAGGTAAACAGCAATTCAAACTTGCTTTCAAAAATATATTTATTTTACTTGTTCATTGCTGGAATTCTGTACAGACCCACCAGTAGTCCATCAGACAATTTTACTGCAAACAAATAAGTGTTCTTTAAAAAACAATGGTTATCTTCATGGTTGTCTCTGATATAACAACTGATGGACTTTATTTTGAAGGGTCAATGATCATAAACGAATCTCTCAAAAGTTATCAATTCCATGATGAAGTTGGGCTGATATGCCTTAATTTGTTGGAATGCAGCCCTCCACTCATCCACAGACCATAGTCTGTTCGAATTGGAAGTAACAATTAGTACGGGAGCACCTCAAGGCTGTGTGCTCAGCCCCCTGCTTTACTCACTCTATACCCTTGACTGCGTAGCCGGACATAATGCGAACTCCATCATCAACTTCGCCGACGACACCACTGTGGTTGGACGAATCACAGATGGGGACGAGTCTGAGTATAGAAGTGAGATCGAACGACTGGCCAAATGGTGCCAGTACAACAACCTGGCTCTCAACATCAGTAAGACCAAGGAACTGATTGTGGACTTTGGTAGGGGAAGGATGAGAACCTACAATCCTGTTCATATCAATGGGACAGCGGTGGAGAGGGTCAATAACTTCAAATTCCTGGGCGTGCATATTTCCGAAGATCTTCCCTGGACCCAGCACACCGATGCAATTATAAAAGAGGCACATCAGCGACTACTTCCTGAGAAGGTTACGGTGATTCGGCATGTCGAAGAGGATTCTCCTAAACTTCTACAGGTGCACAGTAGAGAGCATTCTGACTGGGTGCATCGTGGCCTGGTTCGGAACTTGAACGTCCAGGACGAAAAAGACTACAAAAAGCAGTGACCACTGCCCAGTCCATCACCGGCTTTGACCTCCCCACAATCGTAGGGATTTATCGTAGTCGGTGCCTCAAAGGCAGCCAAAATCATCAAGGATCCACTGCATCCTGGCCACACACTTATCTCACCATTGCCATCAGGAAGAAAGTACAGGAGCCTGAAAACTGTTAACGTCCAGGTTCAGGAACAGCTTCTTCCCTACAGCCATCAGGCTATTTATTGAACACAACATCGAATAAGCTCTGAACTGCAAAAGACTATATTATTATTGTACAATATTTGTTATTTATTGAACTTTTTCTTTTTTTCTCTTTCCTGTTATGTATTATGTTTTCGTATTCACATCTGTTGTGCAGCAGCAAGTAAGAATTTAATTGTCCCATCCAGCACATATGACACTCTTGACTCTTGACTCTCGCTAAGCCTTTTAAATGTCATTCGCATGCAAACCCCAAAAACAAGGCTTTGTATGAAATTTGCCAGGCCCACAATTCTTCTGCTTTGTTTCATTTCTGTGGCAGTTCTTCAGCTGCAGGACATTTCAACAGAAACTATTTAATGTTGAGCCATGTAAGATATTTCCTGCTCTACCGCCAGAGCCATATCCAGGCCTCATTCCTCAACCTCCATGGCAATATTAACTTCCTGTCCTGAGGTGGTTTGTTGAGACTTTGCTGCTGGGCGACAAGTATGTGAGGTTAGTGATGCTGCAGATCCTACGTACTGTGCTGGTTTGGAGGAGACGTGGACTAGCCTGAGTTTAAGTTTATAGGAGATGGTGCAATTGAGCTGCAAAAGTTAAAGATTTTTGAAGATTTAAGCCTTGATACTTTGGAAGTGCATCTGGAAAATTAGGAGAAAACACAGGTGCATTATGTGAAATATTATGTATGGATACACTTTAGCAACCACCAATATGTTGTCTTCTTACCAGAAGTTCAATTATGGTGTCACTCTGTGGTTGCAGCAGAGGTGCAGACAAGCTTGTCTTAACTGATTGTCAACTTGACCAACTGATGGTCATGGTCAGTTTTTCCTAAGTTTTAGAGCTTGAGAATCCTGCTTTGCACTGGTTCAAGAGCTGTTAAACAATGACAGATTTGTCCAACATTACGCTGGGCGATATGTGAGGAACAGACTGAAGGAGGGAAACAATGGATGATCAGGAAAAATACTTCAGAGGCACCACATCCCTATCCCATATCACTATCACTTTTTTGCTCTTCCACACTTTACAATGATTGAGCCATTGAGCACCACTGCAAGTCATTGGGAAGCAGTGGGGTTGGGATCTCTGTTACCCTATTAAAGATGGCATTCATATTGGACAAGCCCTCGGTGAGAGTTTGCACGAACTAGTGCAATTATATTATGTTCCAGTCAAAGGAGTGCTCTTAATGGATTAACTCAACATCACAGAGACTTGTAATATTTTCCCAATCATGTTTGACGTGAACTTCATTCTCACGCTATGTATACAGTGCTGATGTGCTGATGATATAATTTACAGCAGCAGGTCAGGGCATAAAGCAGGGAGGTTATGGTACAACTTAATATTATGGTCTTTGATGGTCAGCATGGATATTGTGGGCCAAAATATTTATTTCTCTACTATATGACTCTGATTCTATGCTTGAAGGGTCTCGACCAGAAAAGTCACCTATTCCTTTTCTCCAGAGATGATGCATGATGCGCTGAGTTACTCCAGCCTTTTGTGTATGCATGATGTATCCTGGCATTGAGATCTAGTATTTGTATTCAGCTAAGCAGAGAATGAATAACCTTGCGTTCTATAATGCTTACTTTCTATCTGTATCCCTGTGGCTTTCATCTGATCCTGCTCTTGATACATGGTTTCCCCAAGTGAGAAATTCAATTATTTCTCTCAGTAAACCCACAGAATTGCGATCATCAGATGGGTATGGGCCTTGTGATGATGCACCATCTAAGTTAATGGCATCTGAGGAGGTGTTGTTGTTCTCTTGGTGGACTGGGTGACGATGGTAGGTTGTGACACTGATCAAGATTAAATGTGAGTGGCGGCTTCTTTGAAGAGTTGTGAGGGTATTGAGAGGAATTTGCCTATAGTTGCAAAATGCAGTGGTTGGAGGAGTGGTGTGCTGGAGTAGACATAAGAGAGGAGCATGGGTACATCAGAATGTTGATGATTGTACTAGTATTTTTTTGATATGATCAGGCTGTTCAATATCTCGTATCACTGAATCTGGAGCAACACATTGTACTACTGTGCCTTTTTCTAGTCTGAAGAAGAGTCTTGTCCCGAAACATCACCTGTCCATTCCCTTCAAAGGTGCTGTCTGACATTGAGTTCCTCTAGTGTTTTGTGTTTTGCTCATGATTCCAGCATTTGTGGTTCCTGTGTCTGCAACTTTATTGTGTTAGACACAGATTTCTTCCTTGAATTAGAGGGGATGATGATAGATCTGTGGATTCTTACAGTTCCCACCAAATGCTCCAGAGAATAATCTGGAAACCTTGGGACAACATTACCTATGCATTTGGTCATTGATTTTGATATGGTGTCAACTCTAGACTTAATCGAATCTGATGCTTGCATTGTGCCTTTAAATATTGGAGATGAAATCAACTTGTGTATGTGTCAGTGCCTTACTAACTTAATCCAGAAATATTTTTTTATGGGATTACTGAATGAATGTAGTTTAGTTTGGAGAAAGTACATGGAAGCAGGGTCTCCGGCCCACCATATCTACGACAACAATTGTTCACGCTGTTATCCCACTTTCGCATCCACTTCCGACACATTAGGGGCAATCCAAAGGAGCCAAATAACCTACAGATCTGCATGTCTTTTGAATGTGGGAGGAAAATGGAGCACTCACAGGAAAAGCAAACTCAACACTGACAGCGCCCGAGGTCAGGATCGAACCTGGGTCACTGGCACTGTGAGGCACCAGCTCTACAAACTGACCATTATGCTGCCCATTAAAATGGCTCTGTGGAGAGTTCAGTTCAGTTCAGTTCAGTTTTATTAGTAATACGTAGGTTAACACAGGGTCAACGGTACATAAAAACATAGAAAATAGGTGTAGGAGGAGGCCATTCGGCCCTTCGATCCAGCAACACCATTCATTATGATCATGATCGTCCCCTATCAGTAACCCATGCCTGCCTTCTCCCCATATCCATTGACTCCACTAGCCCCTAGAGCTCTATCTAACTCTCTCTTAAATCCATCCAGTGACTTGGCCTCCACTGCCCTCCATAAATTCACAACTATCTGGGTGAAAATGTTTTTCTCATCTCAGTCTTAAATGACCTCCCCTTTATTCTAAGACTGTGGCCCCTGGTTCTGGACTTGGCCAACATTGGGAACATTTTTCCTGCATCTAGTTTGTCCAGTCCTTTATTAATTTTATATGTTTCTATAAGAACCCCCCTCATCCTTCTAAACTCCAGTGAATACAAGCCTAGTCTTTTCAATCTTTCCTCATATGACAGTCCCGCCATCCCACGGATCAATCTCGTGAACATACGCTGCACTGCTTCAATCACAAGGATGTCCTTCCTCAAATTAGACCAAAACTGTACACAATACTCCAGATGTGGTCTCACCAGAGCCCTATACTGCAGAAGAACCTCTTTACTCCTATACTGAAATCCTCTTGTTACGAAGGCCATCATTCCATTTGCTTTCTTTACTGCCTGCTGTACCTGTAAGCCAACTTTCAGTGACCGGTGTACAAGGACGCCCAGGTCTCGCTGCACCTCCCCCTTACCTAACCTAACCCCATTGAGATAATAATCTGCCCCCCTGTTTTTGCCACCAAAGTGGATAACCTCACATTTATCTATATTATACTGCATCTGCCATACATCTGCCCACTCACTCAACCTGTCCAGGTCACCCTGCAACCTCCTAACATCCTCTTCACAGCTCACTCTGCCACCCAGCTTTGTGTCATCCGTAAACTTGCTAGTGTTGCTCCTAATTCCCTCTTCCAAATCATTAATATATATGGTAAACAGTTGTGGCCCCAACACCGAGCCTTGTGGCACTCCACTCGCCACTGCCTGCCATTCTGAAGACCCGTTCACTCCGATTCTTTGCTTCCTGTCTGCCAACCAATTTTCTATCCACGTCAACACCCTATAATACCATGTGCTCTAATTTTAGTCACCAGTCTCCCGTGCGGGACCTTATCAAAGGCTTTCTGAAAGTCTAAATACACTACATCCACTGGCACCCCTTCATCCATTATACTTGTCACATCCTCAAACAATTCCAGAAGATTAGTCAAGCATGATTTCCCTTTCATAAATCCATGTTGACTTGGACTAATCCTATTACTGCTATCCAAATGCCCCATTAATACCTCTTTAATAATTGACTCCAGCATCTTTCCCACCATCTAAGTCAGGCTAACTCTGTAATTCCCCATTTTCTCTCTCGCTCCTTTCTTGAAAAGTGGGATAACATTAGCTATCCTCCAATCCACAGAAACTGATCCTGAATCAATTGAACATTGGAAAATTATCACCAATGCGTCCACTGCTGGAGCCACCTCCGTTTGGACCGTGGGATGCAGACCATCAGGCCCAGGGGATTTATCATCCTTCAGTCCCATTAGCCTACCCAACACTATTTCTCACCTAATGAAAATTTCTTTCAGTTCCTCTACCCCCTTAGATCCTCTGTCCTCCTGGGAGATTGTTTGTGTCTTCCTTAGTGTAGATCCGAAGTACCTATTTCAACTCTTCTGCCATTTCCTCGTTGCCCATAATAATTTCACCCGTGTCTGCCTTCAAGGGACCGACATTTGACTTTGCTACTCTTTTTCCCTTAACATATCTAAAGAAGCTTTTACTGTCCTTCTTTATATTCCTGGCCAGCTTCCCCTCAAGTACTTCATCCGGTAGGCGGCGCGGCTCTGGCCAGCAGCGGCCTCTGCAGCCTGTCCGCGTTTTTATTATTTTTGTCTGTGTTTTTAGTAGTGTTTGTTATTTTATGTTGGGGTGTTGTGTGGGGGGGGTGGGGGTGGGGTGGGAGGGGGGGGGAAACTTTTTTGTACTTCATCTTTTCAGCCCACGTATTGCCCGCACACCGGGGGGCTCCAACATCAAGACCCGGTGTGCGACCTCGCACCACCCGTTTTAATGGCCGCGGGACAATCTCCATCCTTCTGTTTTATTTGGCCTTCCATCACAGTCCTATGAAAATTATGTTTGTCCAATGTCCTTTGTTTGCTTCCAGCTGACTCTTTGCTGTCTTGTATACATCTTTTCTTTTAGTTTTATTCTATCCCTAACTTCTCTTGTCAGCCACGGTTACCTCCTACTCCCCTTAGAATCTTTCTTCCTTTTTGGAATGAAATGATCCTGCATCTTCCGGATTATGCCCAGATATTCCTGCTATTGCTGTTCCCCCATCATTCCTGCTAGGATCCCTTTCCAGTCTACCTTGGCCAGCTCCTCCCTCATGCCTTCATAGTCCCCTTTGTTCAACTGCATCACTGACTTCCGATTTAAAGTTCCCCTTCTCAAATTGCAGATTAAAACTAATCGTATTATGATCACTACTTCCGAGCGCTTCCTTTACCTCGAGTTCTCTTATCATATCTGGTTCATTGAACAACACTAAATCCAGAATTGCCCTTTCTCTCGTCGGCTCCATTACAAGCTGCTCTAAGAATCCATCTCGGAGGCATTCTACAAACTCTCTTTCTTGGGGTCCTGAACCAACCTGATTTTCCCAGTCTACCTGCATATTGAAATTCTCCATCACCACAGTGGCATTACTTTACACCCTACATCCGGGCTATTATTTGCATTACAACCCTGGAGGTCCAGCTTTTCAGCATTTTTCCGAGCCCTCTAAAGTCACGCTGCAGAATATTCATGCCATTCTTTCCGACTTCGTTTGTGCCGACATGCGCTACCACTTCCGGCTGTTCATCTTCACCCTTGAGGATTTTTGCACTCTGTCCGTGACATCTTGGATCCTGGCAACAGGAAGGCAGCACACCATCCTCGAATCCCGTCTGTTCCCGCAGAAACCCCAATGAAATGTTTTTGACAAGCCAACAGGTCGCCTCAGCAATGATATTACAAGGTTAAAGTAAGGTAAAAAAAAGATAAGATAAAAGTGACATTGGTCGGTAAAAGACAATAATAAATAGAATAATCAACATATATGATGAGTATCAGAAGCCTGATGGCATAATGATAAAAACTGTTCTTAAGTCTGGTGGTACGTGCAGCCATGCTCCTATATCGTCTGCCTGACGGCAACAAGGAGAACAGTCTGTGTGCTGGGTGGCTGTGGTCCTTGATGATGCTGTGTGCCTTCCGCAGGCACCGCCGGTGGAAAATGTCCTGAATGGCCGGGAGACAGTTGCCAATGATGTGCTGTGCCGCCTTCACCACTCTCTGTAATGATTTGCGGCTGTGGGCAGAACAGTTCCCGTACCAGACTATGATGCAGCCTGTCAGCAGACTCTCGATGGTACAACTAGAAGTTTGTGAGAATGCTGGCGTTCATGCCAAACTTCCTCAGTCTTCTCAGGAAAAAGAGCCGCTGGCGGGCTTTCTTAGTTATTGTGTCCGTGTGCAGTGTCCAAGAGAGGTTCTCAGTGATGTGCACGCCGGGGAACTTGAAGCTGCTGACCCTTTCAACCTCAGCATCACCGATGTGGATGGGGAAGTGACCACTCCCCTGCTCTCCTGTAGTCCACGATCATCTCTTTAATTTTGCTGACATTGAGAGAGAGAGTTATTTTGCTGGCACCAGCTTCAGAAAGCTTCAGAATAGTTTTCCCCAAAACTTAAAATGTGTATGAAAATATGCACTTTTCTATCTTAACCTTGATGAAGCCATCCGGATTAAACCATAAACTAAGTTCATGAAGTATTTTTCCATTTCAACCAATTAAGCTGTGTAAAGACACCAAATCTATATTATGGCATCTGTGATTTTCAAAGATTATCTTCAAAATCTTATTCCACTCTTTACTTTGTTTTACCAGCTTCTATTGCAGTTGGTTTTCTGTAGTTTTTATTTTTTAAATGTAATAGGAGAAGGTAAGCATCCAGAGCATAATGATCTAAAAGGAAAAAGCTTATTTGAAACTCATATATGCAACTTTTACAAGATTTTGATGAAGAACAGATCCTGCATAAAATACTTTATATCTTCAATGTTTTTGGAGACAAATCGGAATAATTCCTAGATAATTTCACATATTTTCTAATAGCATTATTGTATTCTTTTTGATGAATGCCAAGGAGTTGTCAGCCATGAGTATAATTTTGTAATATAACATTAATTCTGGTACATGTTATAAAATACATATATGAAACACTTTTTTCACATAAAATGTCCTTATTGTAAGATACACATGAACATCAGACTGACATTTTTTAACAATCTGGTTCTTCTTTTAGGATAGCTTGGATGCCTTGATTTATGATTTGGATTTCCCTGCCTTAAGAAAAAATAAGAACATTGACAACTTCATAAATAGATGTGAGTATTATGGAATTATGTATAAACTTAATGTTACAGAAATATTTAATATTTATAATCATGGCCATCATTTTGCATGTAAGAAATTCAAGCCTTTTTAAAAATATATATATTGTAACACTAATAAGTGCTATTAATATTGCTAAGTAGTTTGAATTCTACTACAAGATTTAAATAGTCAAAAATATAAAATTTGATTTGACATTAAGTTTTAGTTGTTTAGTTGATTCAACAATGATTGCACACAGGATTTTTTTAGAGGAAAGCATAAACCATAATGTAGATGGAAGGTGGCATGTTATGATCCCCATTAGCAATATTATTTTCTTAGAATGGAATGAGGTATGTACCTTAATAATAAATGATAAAATACAAAACATGCTGGAATTAATGGAGAGATAAACAAAATTAACATTTCAGGATGGTCTCAGCAGAAACATAGAACAATAGTATAAATAACAATTGGAATGTTTCTGATAGCATAAGGATTGAGAGTAGAAAGAATGAAGAATGTCTCTAATAGGATGAAGAATGGGAGACGAGACAAATAGTAGTTTGGCTAGCTGGTACAACATTGATGAAGGTGTGCTATTTAGAGATGATTTTGCTGGCAGAGGTGAAAACAAATTAAGTGGAAGAATAAGACAAGGTGTTGGAGCTGTGAGATACAAAATACTGATGGTGGAAAGCTTATGAACAATGAATGTTGGAAATACTGAACTAATTAGGAAAGAGGAAAACCGCTAACATTACAGGCTAATAACCTTGCTAGCCAAAACTGGTAAGGTTGGTTTTCTGAATGTGCCAGAAGCATAGAAACATAGAAAAATATGTGCAGGAGTAGGCCATTCAGCCCTTTCAGCCAGCACAGCCATTCAATATGATCATGGCTGATCATCTAAAATCAGTACCCTGTTCCTGTTTTTTCCCCATGTCCCTTGATTCATTTAGACCTAAGAGCTAATCTAAAACACCAACAATCTTAATAAGTGAGATTAAAGAATGAGAAAGAAACAATGTAAGAAGAAATTGGGCAGATTCATTTTGGATCTCAAATTGAGAGAAAACGAGGGAAGGGTATTTCGAATGAGACCATCTTAGTTTCGGAAGTGGAGCTCCATTGTTGCAATTCATGCTACCAACAACGGAACAGTAAAATTCTTACTTATATTCCAGTCCCTGTTCATGCAAAATATAATTTAATATCATTTTTTTTTTAAATAATTTGTTTTCTTTAGGAATCATAAATTTCATGTTTTATCGCACCACTCTTTTATATCTGCAGCTTATTTGACTAAGATCGCTGATTGTATCCGTCCTCTTTCTGATCTATAATTTCCTTGGATGGCTTGGTTTCAATGTTCAATCTTGCAGCTCGTCAAAAGACAGAGCTGACAATTAAATGATTGGAAGCCAGCTGTAAAACTGGAACTTTTATCATAGAAAATCTCACTATATACTTCAGCCCACAGTTATGTCATTTTTTATTATGCATTCTTGGTTAAGTTAAACTGTATCAATGCTTTAAAAGAGTTTCAGTTTATTCCACAAACTATCAATTAAGTAGTATGATTCTTTAAGTTTTCCAATTTTGCAGTAGCAAAGATTATTAGGCTTGTCAAAATCTGCAGTGGTTTTTTTAAATGCATAGTGCAATGGCTGTTGTAGACTAAATCCCAGGAGGAGTTTGAACAGTTTTATTTCTGGAAAATGATTAAGAAAAGATTATTTTATAAAAGTTACTTAATGCAAAAATCAGCCCATTCTGAATCCTATATGAATGTGTGTACAAATGCCTGAGGGATTTTTGTTTCCATAAAATTTGCCAAGTACTTAAAAATCTGTAGTCCAGAGGATAAGCTGGACATTGATTCAAAATTACTGAGATCAACTTCATTTGAGGGAACATAGTGAAGCAAAAATAATGTTGGTCTTTATTCGGGTTTTTTTCGGCACAAGGGAAACTAATGTATAGGTTGTCTCGGCTTAGTTTGAACGCTAAAGTGTATTAGTTCATTTTCTGTGCTTTTCCCACTAAAAGTTTATATTTCATCAGTAGTCACTGATTGATCAGGCTAGCTTTGCTTTGAAGATTTTGAGTCAATATATTTGTAGCCTTTTATATGTAGTAACTTTTAAATTAAGAATATTAAGATAAGTAAGCTTTACACACTGTGATACATTGATTAAGCTGCATAACCAAAACTTGCATTATTCAAAATCGCAGTTTTCATTTTTGTAGTAGTGATTTGAGGCTTCATTACTTCCGTATGTTCACATGAATATAAGGTGTGACAATATAATTGGTATTGGTTTAGCACTCCCCAGTCACGTCTTCAGTTCCCTTCAAGCAAGGTATAGAAGATGAATTTAAAGTGATGGTCATGGTCATGGTCATGCAGCAGGGAAACGGGGTCAACTCAACTCCATGCTGTCCAAGATATCCCATCTAAGCTAGTCCCTATCACCCCTTAGCCTCCTGTGCTTTAATGAATAAAGTCCTCGTCTACCCAACCTTTCCCTGTTGCTCAGGCTCTTGACTTTTGTCAACAAATAGTAAGCCATTTAGAACGGATACGAGAAAACACTTTTTCTCACAGAGAGTTGTGAGTCTGTGGAATTCTCTGCCTCAGAGGGTGGTGGAGACCGGTTCTCTGGATACTTTCAAGAGAGAGCTAGATGGGGCTCTTAAAGATAGCAGAGTCAGGGGATATGGGGAGAAGGCAGGAACAAGGTTCCTGATTGGGAATGATAAGCTATGATAACATTAAATGGCGATGCTGGCTCGAAGGACCGAATGGCCTACTCCTGCTCCTATTGTCTATCTTCCTAAATCTCATCTGCACTCTTTCCAGCTTAATGACATTCGGGGTGACTAAATTTGAACATATTATTCCAAATGGGCAACACCAATGTCTGGTACAACTGTAACATAACATGCCAACTTCTATACTCAATACAATACAATACAATACAATACAATACAATACAATACAATTTATTTGTCACTTGAACCTCATAGAGGCTCAAGTGAAATGTTGTTTCTGAAGTCATACATACAAGAAAAAAAAAACCCAAGACACAACACAATTTACACAGACATCCATCACAGCGTATCTCCACCTTGCTGTGATGGAAGGCAAAAAAAACGTATCTCTCCCCTGCACTTCCCTCTCCCCCAGAGGTCAGAGTCAAAGTCAGAGCCCCCGGCGGGCGATAACAATTGTCCCGCGGCCATTTACGCCGCGCCGGGTGACGCAAGGCCGCGCTCCGGGTCTTGTTGTTGGAGCCCCGGGCGGGCGCTGGCAAAGTCCCGCAGCCGTTGAAGCCACGCCGGGCGATGATGTAAGGCCCCGCTCCAGGTCATCCTCGACCCCGCTACTCGGGCGGGAGAAGTCGCCGTTGCAGAAGCCCCGAAAAGCGGTCTCCCAGCAGGGACCCGTGGGCTCCCGGTGTCACTGTCCACCAGACCTGCGGTAAGCCTCCGAATCCCTGAGGGTCGGGTCGCAGCAGCGCGCCACCACCGCTCCTCCCGCTCCGGACTCGGCCAGCTCCGTGATGGTGAGTAGGTCCGCAGTTCCGTGACTGGAGCCCCAGGACGTTCCTGCTGGAGGCCGCTCCACGGTGCAGCCCCAACGACAACGGAGACCCGACAGGGAAAGGTCGGGTTCTCCGTGCAGGGGAATTTTTTTTTAAGTTTCCCCCCGCGCACGCACACACACACACACACACACACACACACACACACACACACACCACACACACACCCACACACACACACACACACACACACACACACACACACACACCATCAAAAAAATAAAAACTATATTAAAACGGGACAAAAAATAACAAAAAGGAAGACGGACTGCAGAGGCCGCTACGACGTGAGTCGCGCCGCCCACCTGTACATGGGCTGTACATACAATACCCAGACTAATAATGGTAAATTTACCAAAAGCCGCCAGCTTTGTCACCCTATCTACCGGTGATGCTACTTTTTACATAACATTTATTTTATCATTTGCTCCATAGTATATAGAAATAAAATTACCCATTTACCTTCAGATATCTGCTGTTGCTTGGCTCAAGATGTACTTGTATTCATCCAATTCTATGGAGTTAATTATTTCAAATAGGCTAACAGAGCACTCTCAATCAGTGAAGTGCAATAAAATGTAATTTTATCAAAATATTGGCAACAGCTCATTACATTTTAAGCCAGTCTGTTTCACAAACAGAAGTGACAAACATTTAGGAATGTTCAGATATTCTGCTGGTTAGGTAGCATCCCCAGCAAAAGACATAGAATTAGCACTTAATGATGATGACCTTCTTTAGAACTCGAGCTTTGAGGGAGGTAAAGTAGAAGTGTATAGTCAAAAGATTTCTGCAAATAGTTATTATTATGAAACAATGTCATGTTGTCTCCAGTAGCTATTCTTTTGATAATTGTAATACCACATCATATTCAAATTATGATAATTTTTGAGCTATTTCGAAACCAGCATCTGGGCAATAGTTTCTGATTGAGAAGAGCTTGCTTCAATTATTATTTTCCGATCACTGTAACAATAATATCTATATATATTTTTGTAAACTTTTAAAAATGTTTGTCCTTAAACATTACCATGGCAGACTTAAGTTACCACTTAAGTTACCACTTATTTAAGTTCCAGAAAACCTAAATAAATTTACAAGCAATAATGTCCATGTAGTTTATACTAAATATAAGTTGCTTTACTATCGGCATAAGCTTTGGATACATTTCTAGCCCAATAATCTGTATACACAAGGTAGACACAAAATGCTGGAGTAACTCAGCGCGAGAGGCAACATCTCTGGAGAGAAAGAATGGATGACATTTTGGGTCGAGACCCTTCTTCAGACTGATGCCAGGGGAGTGGGCGGGACTGAGATAGAATGTAGTCGGAGACAGTAAGATTGGTGGGAGAACTGGGAAGGGGAGGGGATGGAGAGAGAGGGAAAGCAAGGGCTATTTGAAGTTAGAGAAGTCAATGTTTATACCGCTGTGGTGTAAGCTACCCAAACAAAATATGAGGTGCTGTTCCTCCAATTTGCGCTGGGCCTCACTCTGACAATGGAGGAGGCCCAGGACAGAAAGGTCAGATTGGGAATGGGAGGGAGAGTTAAAGTGCTGCGTAACTGGGAGATCAATTAGGTTATGGCGAACTGAGCGGAGGTGTTCAGCAAAACGATCGACGAGTCTGCACTTTGTCTCACCGATGTAGAGATGTTGACACCTGGAACAGCGGATACAGTAGATGAGGTTGGAGGAGGTGCAAGTGAACCTCTGCCTCACTTGAAAAGACTGTTGGGGTCCTTGGATGGAGTCGAGGGGGAAGGTAAAGGGACAGGTGTTGCATCTCCTGCAGTTGCAGGGGAAAGTACCTGGGGAGAGGTTGGTTTGGGTGGGAAGGGACGAGTTGACCAAGGAGTTGCTGAGGGAGTGGTCTCTGCTGAAAGGGGTAGAGATGAAAAGATGTGACCAGTAGTGGGATCCCGTGGAGGTGGTGAGAGTATTGGATGATTTTATGCTGTATGCGACAGCTGATGGGGTGGAAGGTGAGGACAAGGGGGACTCTGTCCTTGTTGCGAATGGGGGGAGGGAGAGCAAGAGCGGTATAATGGAAGAGGGGAACCCACGTATCCTAAAGAATGTGGACATCTCTGATGATCTAGTATGGAAAAAACTCATCCTGGGCGCAGATGAGGCGTAGACGGAGGAATTGGGAGTAGGAGATAGAGTCTTTACTGGAAGCAGGGTAGAAAGAAGAGTAGTCTAGATAGCTATTGGAATCAGTAGGTTTATAGTAGATGTCAGTCAATAGTTTGTCTCCTGTGTTGGAGACGGTGAGATCTAGAAACGGTAGGGAGAAGTCGGAGATGGTCCAAGTGAATTTGAGTACAGGATGGAAATTAGCCATGAAGTTGATGAAATCAGTGTGTTCAGCATGGGTACAGGAGGCAGCACCGATGCAGTCGTCAATGTAACGGAGGTGGAGTTTGGGGATAGGGCCAGTGTATGCCTGGAACAGTGATAGTTTGACGTATCCTACAAAGAGGGTGGCACAGCTGGGGCCCATTGGAGTGCCCATATGTATTTCTTGGATTTGGAGGAAGTGGGAGGAGCTGAAGGAGAAGTCATTGAACGTAAGGACCAGCTCTGCTAGGCGGAGGTTTTAGAGGGCGGAGAGCCGGAAGTAATAAAATCTGTATACACAACTGCTTCACCACAGTCAGTGAGATGTTTGAGTTGGCAAACAGTGCTTCCAGATTAGGTCACTGGTCGTTATTCATTTTTTGCCTAGTTGTGCAGCAGATGTTACAGTGGATCCTCTGTTAACTTGTTGTAGACTGATTGGTAAATTTGCAGATCATGCTAAAATAGGTGGTATTGAGAAAGTGTAGATGGTTATCAAGAATTTCATTGTGATTGTGAACATCTGGGCAAGTGGGCATTATGAATGCAGAAATATGGATTATATGCAGGTAGAGGAGATTACTTAAACCAGGCATCGTGTCCGCACGGACATTATGGGCCTAAGGGCCTGTTCCAGTGCTGCATTATTCTATGTTCTATGATGCACTTGGTGTGTAGCATCCTCCTCGTCTTTCACTTTGTAGAATCGAACAGTACAACACAGGAATAGACCCTTTGGCCTGTGATGTTTGTGTTGAATATGATGCCAAATGAAACTGGTCGCATCAGCCTGCATGTGATCCATCTTTTATGTTGTGACTATTGTCTGATGACTAGCTTTCTGGCACCTTTCTTGTTGGCACCACCAGTCAGCATCTTTCCTTTTCCGTTATCTCAGTGGTTCACGCATATAGCTTAGACGGGCAACAACCTAATGTAAGGGTGATAATCCAAGGAAATATGCTGAGAGAATGGAGCAGCTGGGCTTGTATACTCTGGAGTTTAGAAGGATGAGAGGGAGTCTCATTGAAACATATGATTGTTAAGGGCTTGGACACGTTAGAGGCAGGAAACATGTTCCCGATGTTGGGAGTCCAAAACCAGGGCCCACAGTTTAAGAATAATGAGTAAGCCATTTAGAACGGAGACAAGGAAACATTTTTTTTCACAGAGAGTGGTGAGTCTGTGGAATTCTCTGCCTCAGAGGGCGGTGGAGGCAGGTTCTCTGGATATCTAGAAAATTGTGGAGTCAGGGGATATGGGGATAAGGCAGGAACGGGGTACTGATTGGGGATGATCAGCCATGATCACATTGAATGGCGGTGCTGGCTCGAAGGGCCGAATGGCCTACTCCTGCACCTATTGTCTATTGTCTATTCCAGCAACACTTTTCTGTCCAGAGAAGATGTGATACTGAAAGCTGATAAATTTCTAAGTACCCACTGAATTATATCCCAGAGTTTTGAAAGGTGGCCACGGATATAATGTGTCCACTGGCCATTGTCTAAAAGTACTGTAGATTCTCAAAATCTCCCTACAAATCATAATCGTAATCATAATAGCACTCTACTAGCCAAGTATGATTTGACATACAGTTAATAAAGAGCAACAAGACACCCAAATACATTTTTAACATGAACATCCATCACCACGACTCCTCCACATTCCTCACTATGATGGAAGGCAAAAAAAGTTATTTGTTCTCCGCGGTCTGGGCACTGGGTTGGAGTGTCGATCCCAGGCAAGGGATCGCAGGCTCCGATGGTAAGTCATCGGCCCCACAGTGGGGCTCAAAGTCGGTCTCGAGCAAAACCTCCAGCTCCATGATGTTAGGCTGCAGAGCGACCGGAGATACGACCCGGAAACCAATCACATCACCGGCATGGTAAGAGTTTGAAATAAATTTCCCCCACCCCCCGCATTAAACAAACCAGAGAACATTAACACATACTTTTAAAACACACTAAAAATAACAAAAAAGACAAAAAGACAGACAGACTGTTGGCAAGGCTGCCATTGCTGTCGGTGCCACCCGGTGACCATTTTTAAAAGGGAGGGAGAAAGCAGGGAACTACAAAGCAGTTGGTGTAACATGCTGCAGGAAAAATGCTGCAATTTGTAATGAAGGATATAATGCAGAGAAACTGGGGAAGAATTATTGGATTGAACAGTCAGAATTTATTTATGAAAGAGACATCATGCTTGATTGATCTGTTAGGTTATTTAAAGATGCATCAAGTTGGATGGACAAGAAGATACAAGTGGATGTGGAGTATTACGATCTTCTGAAACTTATTAATAAGGTTCCTAGCGGGAGATTAGTTAGCAAGGTTAAAGCATTTGAAATTGTGGGTAAAATACTGTGTGGATTGGGTTTTGGTTAACAGACGAAGCAAAGGGTGGTAATATCTAAACAAGTACCTCTCCAATGGGCAAGTTATGACCATTGGGGTATTTTGTGATTAGTTGTTGAGTCTCAGTGTTCTATCTAAGGTTGCTCTATGAGAGAAATTATAGCTGAGGAGACCAAATTACACATTTCCAAATTTGCTGATGATACAAAATCAGGTGGGGCTGTGAGTAGAGAAGGCTTCAAGGGGATATGGACAAGCCACGTGAGTACAGATAGACTATAATCCACCTAGCATTTTCTGTTTGTACATAATCTTTCAATCCATGTTTGTAAATTCATGATTCCATATTTGTTATTTTTTGGTTATTTTTAAACAGAAAGGAAAGTTATTGCATGGGAACTCCCATATTTCACTTCAAATAAAATAGTAACTTGGTCCTGGTTACTTAAGGATGGTTTAATAATCTTAATATATATCTTTTACAGATAAAGATGCAATGAGTAAAGTTCGGGATTTAAGAATGAAAGCGGAAGATTATGAAGTAGTTAAGGTGATCGGTAGAGGAGCATTTGGAGAAGTTCAGCTGGTATGTCGGCAGCAGTGCTTTATTTGCTGTTTCTGTTTTGTTGAGACCACAAATCAAAGCAGTGATGTAATTAGAATGCTCCAAAATACCACACCCTGTAATGGTGCAGCAATCTATATTTTTCACGCAGCTCTTACATTTGTTCTCTGGAGGGCAGATCAACCTGTATCCACTCGGAATTGAGAAAAGAATGCTGAATGTGACGTAAAATACTGCAATGATTGAACTCTGGAGCAGGGTCATGATAAAACAGTGGCCAACGTAAATATTCTGGGCTATCTCAGTTATCTTTCTCAGATTTATCTCCAGACGTCTGCCAAAGGATAATTTATTAATAAATACGGAATATTGTAATGCTTTATTCAAAGGAACGTGTGCAATAATGTATTTACAATCATTGCCCACGTGTGGGGGAAATAAAGAAATAATTCTATCTTTCTTCGCAGAAGAAGGCATTGAAAACCTCTCAAGGCAGAGCTCTTTAAATCTAGAGTAAATGAGTTTAAAAAAGTTTGCGTTAAAAAAAAAAATATGGAACTGACAGGTGGTAAATCCCCCAAGACCTAATGATCTGTGTCCTTAGAATTTTGAAGAAGGTTGTTATGAAGTTACTGGATGCTTTGTATTTTATCATCCAAAATTCTACAAAATTCAGGAGAGACTTACTTTTGAAAAAGTTTATAAGGATTTTGATGCCCTTGCAGTGGATTATTGAAAGTTCATTTATCAAGCAATTCTGTTAATTTATCAATTTAATTCTGCAAGCAATTTAGAAAGCATGTATGGTGTCCTTTTTTTTTGGCAAGGGGATTTGAGTACAAGAATGGATGCATCTTTCTCCAATTATTTAGCGCCCTGGTTAGACCACATTTGGAATATTGTGTATAGAGCTGGCCTCCTTCCCAACGAAAGAAAATGTTTAAGAATTAATTGCAGATGCTGGAAAATTGGATGACAAAAATGCTGGAGAAACTCAGCTGGCGGTGCGAAGGAAATGGGCAACGTTTCGGGTCGAGACTCTTCAGACCGATGTGAGGGTGGAGGGGTGGGGGGGCGAAAAGAAGAAAGGAAGATGCGGAGACAGTGGGCTGAGGGAGAGCTGAGAAGGGGAGGAGAAAGCAGGGACTACCTGAAATTAGAGAAGTCAATGTTCATACCGCTGGGGTGTAAACTGCCCAAGCGAAATATGAGGTGCTGTTCCTCCAATTTACGGTGAACCTCACTCTGGCCATGGTGGAGGCCCAAGACAGAAAGGTCGGATTCGGAATGGGAGGGGGAGTTGAAGTGCTGAGCCACCGGGAGATTAGGTAGGTTAATGCAAGCGGAGCGGAGGTGATGGGCGAAGCGATCACCAAGCCTACGCTTGGTCTCACCGATGTAGAGCAGCTGACACCTAGAGCAGCGGATGCAATAAATGAGGTTGGAGGAGGTGCAGGTGAACCTCTGCTGCACCTGGAAAGACTGCTTGGGTCCTTGAATGGAGTCAAGGGAGGAGGTAAAGCGACAAGTGTAGCATTTCCTGCAGTTGCAAGGGAAAGTTCCAGGAGACGCAGTGGTTTGGGTGGGAAGGAACGATTTGACCAGGGAGTTACAGAGGATGCCGTATCTGCGGAAAGCAATAGACAATAGGTGCATGAGTAGGCCATTTGGCCTTTCGAGCCAGCACCGCCATTCCATGTGATCACGGCTGATCATCACAATCAGTACCCCGTTCCTGCCTTCTCCCCGTATCCCCTGACTCTGCTATTTTTAAGAGCCCTATCTAGTTCTCTCTTGAAAGCATCCAGAGAACCTGCCTCCACCGCTAACTCGCCCAACCTATCCAAGTCACCTTGCAGCCTCCTAGCATCCTCCTCACAGCTAACACTGCCCTCCCAGCTTCGTGTCATCCGCAAACTTGGAGATGTTGCATTCAATTCCTTCATCCAGATCATTAATATATATTGTAAATAGCTGGGGTCCCAGAACTGAGCCTTGCGGTACCCCACTAGTCACTGCATGCCTTTCTGAAAAGGACCCGTTTACTCCTACTCTTTGCTTCCTGTCTGCCAGCCAGTTCTCTATCCACATCAATACTGAACCCCCAATACCGTGTGCTTTTAGTTTGCATACTAATCTCTTATGTGGGACCTTGTCGAAAGCCTTCAGAAAGTCCAGATATAACACATCCACTGGTTCTCCCTTATCCACTCAACTAGTTATATCCTCGAAAAATTCTATAAGATTCGTCAGAGATCATTTACCTTTCATAAATCCATGCTGACTTTGTCCAATGATTTCACCACTTTCAGCCAAACATTAGGCTTACCAAAATCAACTGTTTGGAACATCATTAAGAAGAAAGAGAGCACTGGTGAACTTAATAATCGTAAAGGGACTGGCAGGCCAAGGAAGACCTCCGCAGTTGATGACAGAAGAATTCTCTCTATAATAAAGAAAAATCCCCAAACACCTGTCTGATAGATCAGACACACTCTTCAGGAGTCAGGTGTGGATTTGTCAATGACCACTGTCTGCAGAAGACTTCATGAACGGAAATACAGAGGCTACACTGCAAGGTGCAAACCGCAAAAATAGGATGGCCCGGTTACAGTTTTCCAAGAAGTACTTAAAAGAGCAACCACAGTTCTGGAAAAAGGTCTTGTGGACTTGAGAGAAGAGTGATGGCAAGAGCAAAATATGGAGGAGAGGACTGAGGGGGACTAGCCCCCAAAGCAAGCATAAGCTAAAGATGGCTGCAATACATGCTTGGCAGAGCATCACCAGAGAAGACACCCAGAACTGGCGATGTCCATGAATCGCAGACTTCAAGTAGTCATTGCATGCAAAGGATATGTAGCAAAATACTAAATAACTACTTTTATTTACAGGATGACATTGCTGTGTCCCAAACATTATGGTGCCCTGAAATGGGGTTCTATGCATAAACACTGCCGTCATTTCTACACGGTGAAACCAAAATGTATAAAAATGGCCTTTATTAAAATATGACAATGTGCTCTTTAACCACATGTGATTTTTTTTCTATTACAAATCTCAAATTGTGGAGTACAGGTAAACAAATAAATGATAGGTCTTTGTCCCATTATTATGGAGGACACTGTAGTTATGTGTATGTGAAAGAGGGGATACTGATGTATACCATAAAACTGAACTATTTTAGCTATGGAGTGTTGCAGCATGTCATAATTTATTCATCAAAAATGCTGTGAAAATCTATAAGTAAGCATGTTATCAATATTCATCTCAAAATATACATGTATTTTTATCCAATATCTTAAACATACTTCCTTTTTCTGATATGTCAATACAATATTTTTTTTAGGTGAGACACAGAGGTACACGCAAAGTATTTGCAATGAAACTGCTCAGCAAGTTTGAAATGATAAAACGATCCGATTCAGCATTCTTTTGGGAAGAAAGAGGCATCATGGCATTTGCAAATAGTCCATGGGTTGTGCAGGTATCTCATGCATTTTTATTATCACGTGCAATTGAGTAGCTTTGAAAGTGAGAATATAAACTGTATTTGTTAAACCTGGAATTTTTTTTGTCTTTATTATGGCGAATTAGTTTTCGGATTCAGAACTGATTTTGCACCCATAAATTGGAGAGATTTTTAGCAAATCACATTTTTAAAAATACGTACAACAATGTCTTGCCTCCCCTCTGTACTCAGGGCATTTTACAATTGTCATCTGATGCCATGCACTCTGCATCCAGCACTACACATGCTTCTTGATAAAAAATAATTTGTTAGCCATTTCATAAAGAACAAGAAATATGTTTGTAAAAAGGAAACTAATAACACGTTTTATTTTATCTTTTATCATTTGCCATCATCCACCAGCATCCAGTTTATCAGTTCATCGCTGAGATATTAACTTTTCTTCCACTGTGGATGTTGTCTGATCTGAGAATTTTTTGTTATAATCGGATTTTCAGCATGTATAGTATCTTGCATATAATATGTTTCTTCTCATTGCATGGAGTGCCAACATTATCTTTATATACACTCTTACAGATATGGGTTAATTAATCTATTTTGTTCTCCTAAATAGCTATCCTATGCTTTCCAAGATAATCGTTATCTCTACATGGTGATGGAATATATGCCTGGAGGGGATCTTGTGAATTTAATGAGTAATTATGACATGCCTGAAAAATGGGCCAGGTTTTACACTGCAGAAGTTGTTCTTGCTTTGGATGCCATTCATTCCATGGGTTTCATTCACAGGTAATTATTTGACAGTTGATCCTGGCTGTTGCAAATTAAATTGGGATTTCAGTTTTGGCGCAATTATATGTTGAACATGAAATTAAAAGTATATACACTCACATAAACACAATGTGTGTTGTGTGTGTGTGTGTGTGTTGTGGTTTAATATTGAAGATAGACACAGAAATCTGGAGTAACTCAGCGGTTAGACGGCATCTCTGGAGAAAACGAATAGGTAATGGTTTATGTCGAGACCCTCCTTGAGACTGAGAGTCAGGGGAAAGGGAAACGAGAGATTTTGACGGTGATATAGAGAGAGAGATATACAACAAATGAATGAAAGATGCAAAACTAACAATAAAGGAAACAGGCCATTGTTAACTGTGGCCTAACTGAATTTGAGTATGAACAATGAGACTCAACAAGACGACTTTGAAGCTAGTACGACTTGGGTGGGGGAGGGCTGGAGAGAGGGGGGAAGCATGGGTTACTTGAAGATAGAGAAATCAATATTTATACCACGTGGTTGTAAGCTCGCTAAGTGAAATATGAGGCTGTTCCTCCAATTTGAGTTTGGCCTCACTCTGACAATGGAGAAGGTCTAGGACAGAAAAATCAGTGTGGGAATGGGAAGGGAACTAAAGAGTTTGGCAACCAGGAGATTAGGTAGGTCCAGGCAGACTGAGCGAAGGTGTTCAGCGAAATGACGTCCCGTCTATGTTTGGTCTCGCCGATGTTTAAAGAGTCCACACCTTGAACCAGGGATACAGTAGATGAGATTGGAGGAGGTGCAAGTGAAACTCTGCCTAACCTGAAAGGACTGTCTGGGTCCCTGGACAGTTGAGGGAGGAGGTATAAGGTATAATCCTGTAGAATTAATCAGAAGGTTGCAGATTCAAATTTCTCTCTCAGATTTGAGCCCCGAATCTAAACTAATACTGCATGATATTACTTTCACAAGTACACGGATAGGAAAGGCAATATACACTTGGGCAGGTACATGTACAGCAAAGATTTAGGGAGAATACTAGACCAAGTGCAGACCCGTTGGGTCTGTCCCCCCAGGGATAAGTGTGGTGAGATGGGGGGGTGCAAGGGGGGGGGGGGGGGACAGGGGGGGGAAGGGGGGCAGGCAATATACACTTGTGGGCACATGCGGCGTCACACACACTAACTACCCCCCTGCACACGCTAACTTTTAATGGGGCATCTTGATCGGCATGTACGAGTTGGGCCAAGCGTCCTGTTTCCGTGCTGTGTGGCTCTATGTTAGTAATGAGGTGGTGGTGCAATGCCTAAAGTGTTGTCTTTAAGACAGTTGGGCATTTAGTTGTGGCTGCCTTTGCATTCTGAGATGGGCATAAATGATTTTATGTCATGGGTCAATACTCATCCCTTGATTAACAATACAATCAGAGCTTTGTCAGTCATTATTATATTGCTGTTTGTGGAATGCTGTCCATAAATTTGTACTTTATAATATGACAGTGATTATCGGACTACAGAAGTGCTTTCATTGCTGGTAAGATTTTGGTGATATCCTGTGAAATGTCTCACAGCAATGCCGTTTATTTTAAATGTGTAAATGGAGATCTCTGTGTTGGGTGCGTATAATAAATATTCTTAAGAACTATGCTGAGCATTAGTCTCTAAACTATATTTTCTTTCATAAACATTTTGCAGTAAAATTATTTTTTTTGTATCTTATCAGGGATGTGAAACCAGATAATATGTTGCTTGACAAAGCTGGTCATTTAAAATTAGCAGATTTTGGAACTTGCATGAAGATGAATAAAGTAAGTTTTAGTATGCTGTGTTGACTTTCCAAAAATTAACTAATCGTATTTGATTCTTTCCACATATGCTGTTGCAAAGCTGGTTTTTCCATAATGCTTTGCATTGATTTATCTCCTAAAGGGCCTATCCTAATGGACGAGGTAATTCAAGAGTTCTCCCGCGTTTTCCCCAGATTGGAACTCGGAGAATGTCTGTAGCGGGTCCGTAGACATTCCCCAACGACATACCCCAACAAAAAATAACAAAAACTACTTAAAAACACAGACAAAAAATAATAAAAACGCAGACGGGCTGCAGAGGCCGCTGCTGACAAGAGTCAAGCCGTCTACCGTACAAACAAGGATTGAATTTGAAGTGCTGCTGCTATTAAACTCCCAATATTCACAAGTGTGGAAATTAATGTATTTTGGCAACATTAATTCAGAAGGGGAATAATTGTCCTCAGAATAGAGTGTACATTTAACGTAAAACTGAGCAGTGTGTGTCTGTGTCCTAATCTAAAGGATGGTGCATCCAGTAGTACAATGCTCTCTCTATTACAGGGCAGTGTTCAGGTCCTGGGGATGAACCTTCTGACTTGGCCAAGAATACTGCTACGGATTGAATAGTTGTGCAGGCTGTTCATCAAATTCTCTGAATAATTATTTTTAATTCTATTCTGCACTTAATACATTTTTGAAATGTCACTCTGTGTAAAATAGGATGTGTGGTTAGCATGAATTAACAAACCGTTTTACTTGCCATCACTAGGAAGGAATGGTGCGATGTGATACAGCTGTTGGGACACCTGATTACATTTCCCCTGAGGTGCTGAAATCTCAAGGTGGAGATGGTTATTACGGAAGGGAGTGTGATTGGTGGTCAGTTGGAGTATTCCTGTATGAGATGCTTGTTGGTGAGTTAAGAAATTATGTATTAAATTTGCTATTATTATTATGAGATAATTCTGGCTCCCCAAAAAATTCGGTCACATTAAAAATTGGTGTAAATTTCATGTTAATTTTTTGTAATTTGAAGGACAAAATATTTAAAATTGATCGATGCATTTGTGGCCGCATCAGTGTTGCATTTGCTATGATAATGACTGGTGGAAACTTGTAGTCATTGTTATGAATGTCCAAGAATTCCATTCAGCTCTGCCCTTACAGCTTATTTTCACAGCTCAGCTTTTACTATATATGATACTAATTTCTCCATCAACTATATCATTTTAGCTCTATCAGCTAAAATAATTTGAATAGGAATTGGGACTTTGTCTGACAGAAGGTTAGTGAAAGCATCCATGTCCCTCATTGGTACAGTCAGTGCGCTTCTATGGCTATGGAAATAAAATGAGCATTAAAAATAAATGTTTGGATTATAAATCAGACATGACCCTTAAATATCATTGATTCTTTTTTTCCAATGTAATGGAATGATTGATATTACACTTTATACAGTTCTGTCTTTGAACACCCATAGCCATCCTGAGAGGTCGTATGTTACGTAATTAAATTTGTTATTGTGGTGACTGATCCATTGAATAAAGTTGCTTTATCAATTGCATTACTTGTTATGAAGGCTAAATGATGTTTTTACTCCTTTTACAGGTGACACACCATTTTATGCAGATTCATTAGTGGGAACATACAGCAAAATTATGAATCACAAAAACTCATTGTTGTTTCCTGAAGATAATGATATTTCTAAGGATGCAAAGAGCCTTATTTGTGCTTTCCTCACTGACAGGTATGAAAACAAACATATGTTAAACTATGGTGTGTTCAGACCTCCCGTACATAGATGCTCTGAAGCTACAAAATAATATTGCTCTTTTCAGGGCTCATCATAACTGAATGCTTATTCAGATTCCTATTTAAACATAATATTTTTGATTGTAAATGGAGTCCAATTTATTAAAATCCTCATTCAGATTAGTTTGTTATGTACAGCATAGTGCAATGAAATTCCCTGTTTAGATAAATCCTAGAGTTAACAGAGTACATACATTCATGATAAATACATGAGTAAAGACAATGTTGAATGTAAAACAGCATAATGGTGCACGATTGAATGTTAGATAAATGTCTGATGTTAAGTACGAGACTATTATATTCCACCCTGCCTTCCCATGTTCTATTCGCTTGCATTATCCAGAGCTGCATTAGAAAATTATAAATACACACAGGTTGTTCTACGGGCAATGAATGTTCTACCAAATATGTAACTCATCAGTAGTTATCATAAACCCTATGGAGCCCAGGTCACACAAAACATTTGGATTAAATAAGGTTTTTGTGCAGAAGGATACACATCTTAAAAAATTATTGTTATTGGCAGGGATTGAGATTACATTTTTAAAACTCAGTGCATTCATGTTATTTTGTCAATTTTGGCTATCTTAAGGAAGGCAAACAAAGTATTATTAATGATCTTAATATTGACTTGAAATAAATTAGGTTCTGTTTTATTTTTTTTTTAAAGCAAAACTGTGGGACATATTGTGGACTCTGATCTAACCAACAGTATTTTGTTAATGTTGATTATTTTCTCTAGGGAAGTGAGGCTTGGCCGGAATGGTGTTGCAGAAATCAAAAAGCATCCTTTCTTCCAAAATGATCAATGGACCTGGGAAAATATTAGAGATAGTAAGTTATCAAAAATGTCATTCATAATATTTTATGCATTGTTATTTTGAAATTTTATTGAAGCTGATTGTCAATGCATTTTCTGTTGGAATATAAACTGGATTGTGAATTGACAATCAATTCAATCGTCCTTCAAGATTAAAAAATGTACAGGTGCACAACCTTTTATCCGAAATGCCTTGGGACCAGACACTTGTCGGATTTCGGACATTTTCGGATTTCCGAATGGAAGATTTTTACCGTAGATTAGGTGGGTAGCGCGGGCGGCTTGAAAAGTCTGGAGCAGCTGCCTCCTCCCCGGAGACCGGGAGAATCATTGTAAATCATTGCATAAATGTTAGTCAGTTAGTTTGGAGGGATTTTATGTGGTGGTGGTGGAGTAGGGGTGAAGGGGGAAACTTTAATTCTTAGTCCCCTACCTGGTCGGCGACTCCCAACCTCGCGGAGCTGGGGGCTCCGTCTGGCCGCGGGCGGCGCCGGTTGGAGCTCCGACCCCGGCAACTCGACCCCTGGCTGCGCGGCTCCAAATCCAGCGACGCTCCGCGAATGTTGGGTCGGCGGCCACAGCGCTCCGGAGCTTGCCGCACGGCGACCCGGTAAGGCATTGCCCGCTCCCCGCTGGTATCCCAGCGCTGCGACGCCGCCGACTCCCGACATTCGCGGAGCTGGGGCGTCCGGCCGCGGGCCGCGCTGGATTTGGAGCGCCTCGCAGCCAGGGGTAGAGTTGCCGGGGTCGGAGCTACAACCGGCGCCACCCGCAGCCCCACCGGCCACAGCGCTGCGGAGCTTACTGCACGGCGACCCGGTAAGGCATTGACCGCTCCCCGCCTCTGCGACCAGGTAGGGGACTAAGAATTAAAGTTTACCCCTTCACCCCCCCCTTCACATAAAAGCCCTCCAAACTAACTGACTAACATTTAAGCAATGATTTACAGATGTTTAAGTGTCTCCCGGTCTCCGGGGAGGAGGCAGCCGCTACAGTAGTACAGACCAAAGATCTTATAGCGATCTTTGGTACAGACCTGGGTTGACCGTGGGTCGTTTCGGGTCAAGTTTGGTGCCAAACGCGAGCTTTGGTGCGCAGACGACATCTGGAAAAAATGGCCGGTTTTCGGAGTTTTTCGGTTTCCAGAACACCGGATAAAAGGTTGTGCACCTGTATTCCATTGCTGTCAAAGCACAATTAAGCTAAGCTATAATTTAGATTATATCTTAATTTAGGACATAGGACATTTATTGTCACATACACCAATTGGTGTAGTGAAATTTGAGTTGCCATTGAAGCACACCAATAGAATAAACACAACATTATAGAATTTAACATTAAACATAACCCCCCCCCCCCACAATTATAATTGAGATTATGAATTAAGATTAAGAATAAGGGGTAAGCCATTTAGACGGAGACGAGGAACACTTCTTCACACAGAGAGTTGTGAGTCTGTGGAATTCTCTGCCTCAGAGGGCGGTGGAGGCCGGTTCTCTGGATACTTTCAAGAGAGAGCTAGATAGGGCTCTTAAAGATAGGGGATATGGGCAGAAGGCAGGAACGGGTTACTGATTGGGGATGATCAGCCATGATCACATGGCGGTGCTGGCTAGTAGGACCGAATGGCCTACTCCTGCACCTATTGTCGAAAGAAGAAGAATGACAAATTCTGACTCCATTGCTAATCCTGAATGTGATTTCTCCAACTTTACAGCTCTCAATTATCTATATTACTAAATCTCTGTTCTTGACTGCTTTTGGCCTTCTGTGCTGCGATTTCCGAGAGAACGCCGCCACCTACGGCCGTCATTTTTGGCCACCTCGCTCAGAGCCCCCCTCCGCCGCATGTGTGCCGAGGATTTTTCCCGTCGATGAAAAATGACAGAGATATTAATGTTTTTACAAAATTCCCCATTCTCTCTGCTGCCCCTGCTGGAGGGAGGGGGAGGGACTATAAAACCAGGAAGTGGTGTGCCTCAATCAGTCTCTGAAAGTGGTGTGCCTCAATCAGAGCTTTGAATCACACTAAACAAATGTCTCCACAGCTGTGAGTACCCATAATGTGGTTTGAAATAAAAATATGTTTAGTTTGAGGAAAAAAGCACTGCCTGCAAATGATTGTTTGGGTTGAAGTAAAAAGGCACCCTCTCTCTCTCTCTCTCTCCCCTCCTCTCTCTCTCCCCACCTCTCTCTCTCCCTATCCCTCTCTCTTTCTCTCTCTCTCTCCCCCCTCTCCCCCCGTCTCTCTCCCTTTCTCTCTCTCTCCCTCCTGTCTTTCTCCTCTCTCTCTCTCTCCTCTCCCCCTCTCTCCCCCTCCTCTCTCCCCCCCTCCTCTCTCCCCCCTCTCTCTCCCCCCCTCCTCCTCCCCCCCCTCCTCTCCCCCTCCTCTCCCCCCTCCTCTCTCCCCTCCTCCTCTCCCCCCCTCTCTCCCCCCCTCTCTCTCCATCTCTCCCCTCCTCTCTCTCCTCCCCCTCCTCCTCTCCTCTCTCCCCCCCTCTCCTCTCTCTCTCTCCCCCTCCTCTCTCTCTCCCCCCCTCCCTCTCCTCCTCTCCCTCTCCTCCCCCCTCCCCCCCTCCTCCCCCCCCTCTCCTCTCCCCCCCTCTCCTCTCCCCCTCTCCTATCCTCTCCTCTCCCCATCTATCTATCTATCTATCTATCTATCTCTCCCTCCCCCCCTCTCTCTCCCCTCCTCTCTCCTCTCTTTCTTTCTTTTTTTCTATCTGTCTCTCTATCTTTCTCTCTTTCTCTCTATCTATCTCTCTACTCCTCCCCCTTCTCTCTCTCTCTCTCCTCCTCTCTCTCCCCCCCCCTATCACCCCCCCCCTCTCCTCTACTCCCCCCCTCTACTCCCTCCTCCTCCCCCACCCCCTCCTCTCCCTCCCCCTCCTCCCCCCCTCTCCTCTCCCCCCCCCCTCCCTCCCCCTCTCCTCCCTCTCCCTTCCCTCCATCTCCCTCCCTCCCCCCTCTCCTCTCCCCCCCTCCTCTCTCCTCTCCCCTCTCCCCCTCTCTCTCTCTCTCTCTTTTTCTCCCTCTCCTCCCCTCCCTCCCCCCCCCCCACCGTCCCTTCCCTCCACCACCTCTCCCCCTCCCCTCACCTCACCCCCTTCTCAGCACCCCCCTCTCTCTCTCTCCCTCACTCTCACCCTCTCTCTCTCCTCCCCTCCTCCCCCACCTTTCCTCCCTCACCCACCCTCCCTCTTCTCCTCCTCTCCACCCCCCTCTCCCCTCTTGCCCCTCTCTGTGTCTCTGTCTCTCTCTGTCTCTGCCCCTTCTCTCTCTGCCCTCACTCTCTAACCCCCCCCTCTCTAGATGTGACTGCAAGTTGGGGGCTATGCGTCAGTAGATAGGGTGGTTATGGGGTAAAAGGAGCAAATTAATAATATTAATATAATATCAAGGGGGGTAATTAGCGTGAGTGCGGGGGGGGGGGGGTAGTTAGTGTGTGTGACGCTGCATGCCACCTCCCCCCCCCCCCCCCCCCACAACCACACGTTGGGGGAACAGACCCAACGGGTCTGCACTTGGTCTAGTATTCTATATATATCTTATTTTAGCCATTGGGTCTGATAGTCAATAATTTCCAGTCTCTTATTGTGACCTATTACTCACTCAAAACTTAGATTTATGAGGAGCTTGACCCATGAGGAAAGATTGAACAGAATGGGCCATAAGCAAAATAAGAGGTAAACTCATTGAAACAAAATATTCTAAGGGGCCTTGACAAAGTAGAGGTGTGAACATGATTCCTCTGTAAAATTAGCCTAGAACTAGGGGAAACAGCCTCCTGATAAAGCAAGACTCATTTAAGACTTGAACAGGAACTACCTCCTTGCTTGTGAACCTTGGAATTCTGTATGCTAGTGAACCCTGTCTGTTAAATCATTACATTTCTGAAAGGGTGACAGAAAATTTTGAACTAGAAGAGAATTTAAGGTTTATGGCCATTGAGAGGAAAATGGAGATAAGCCAGATTGTTATTGAATGGCATTGCAGGCCTGGGGGGCACTGCCACTTTATTCGTATATATTTTTAAGTTGTCATGTTGAATACATTCTAATTTTTAATACATATATTACACTCCCACCATTATGAATTGTGCTAATGATTTTTTTTTATTTTCTCAAACATTCCAGTGAATATGTTGTAAAAAGTCTGAGGTCCTCAATATTTTCTCAAAGCATGGAACCCAGTCCTTCAATTTATACTCATTGTTTTGGCATTCTATACTTTATTGTTACACCATAACTAGAATTTCTATTGCTGTTTCAACCACCTTATCAATGTATGTTTGGAGATGGGGAAATTCTGGAAATGATAGCTGTGCACTGGTTGGCTAGATAGTGAGTAAATTAATTATGGTGAAAATTGCTAGACCAAAATAAATACGGGAAATAATTAAATGGTGTGCAGCTTGATTTTGCATTACCTTGTAGGGGAGATTCATAGAAGATGTTCCACAGTTTAATATATGTTTCTTTATATGCAGTGTAAAATATTGATATTTAGTTCATGCTTATGTTCAAATAAAACTAGTTCTCTTAAAGTTGCTCTAATGTAGCCCATGCAGTTATTAGGGAGTTGATACTGATTACTGATGCAGAAAGCTCACAAAAGCTAATTGAACCAAAATAACCTGACAACTCAGTGTCTTGCTCATGGCTTTGACTAATAAACAAAATCCTTCAATGTTTACGTTTTTGTGGCTCATATTTCCCAGTTTCAGTTTGTGTAAACTGAAGGTCTTGGCAATGATAAGAAACCAAATGATTACAGTGAGAGTACCAAGGATATGAAGTTATTCCACAGATTATATAGACCAGAGGGATTAGATTTAAAATGGGAGTAAGGGGTTTAGAGGGGATCTGTCTGTGGAGGAGCTTGTACAATCAGAGGTGGTTGATGTTTGGAACACATTTCCGAGGAATTGTTGAAGCAGGTACCCTCATAGCATTTATGAAACATCAGCATTAGCACCAGATCCTCCAAAGCATGGTAGGCTTCAGACCAAGTACAGGGTAAATAGCAATAATCTACATAAATACTTGATGGTCGGCATAGATATGTTGGGCTGAAGGGTCTGTTGTTGTGCCTCACAATTCAATGAGCAAATAGATTACCTCTGTTGCACGAAGGCACAGAGGCAACAATGCATTATTTTAGCAGTGGATTCTATTAAATTAAACGTTCCCGAGGATATAAATGTGGAAGCCATGATGTTTATTCTTGGGGGAATAAGGCAGGGTGCACATCTATTCAATGTTCTCTTAAACTTGTGCATTCTCACATATATTGGAATGCTTTTGATTCCTTCAACTAGCAATAGGCTACTTTGGGTGAGTTACAGTTATATTAGGCATTTACAGTATTCAACTGAGAGTTTGTTTGCTCTGCGGGAACTATTCAACAAGTTGTGCCAAAGTTGGTTACTAATATGTTGTTTTTTCTAGTATTCTATTTCAAAGGTTATCGTGGACTTTGCATCTGCTGGTGTTTTCCAAGTGAAAGCAATTTTTGGAGCCAAACTGTTATGGAGTGCAGGAGGGCTGCACCTTTTACACAAACACCTTTAGAATTCTGAAACATTTGCACTCAAAAGTTGAGAATATTATGTAAATTTAGATTTTCAGATGTGCAAGAGATATAATTTTGTAGGTAGTAGGCCCCCCTCGGTCATGACTGACCAAGCCTGGGCGATGTCATATGGAGGACAGGCTGTTGCCCATGCAACACATCCCCCCCTCTCCACGTCGCAGATCGATCCAAAGGAACAGCAGGGCCATTACAATTTGACACCGTGGGAGCTGCCAGAGCGAGGTTGCAGACAACGACGAACTGCCTTAGGGGCTCCGACTCCAGATTTTCTTGAGGTTTACTCCTGGAGCCTTTTCCATGACTGGATATAGCCACAAGGCAGTGGAGGTTTTGAATCAGAGTTTTCCCTCTCCGAGATGGACTGCCTTCCCAGACTGATGAGCCCCATCTGCCCGAGACTCGTGGGGGAGGGAGCGTCTACCTTCCCGTGCAGGTCTATAGCACCTGCCCACTGCCCATAATTTTGTATGGCAATTATATTAATGGAGCAAAGATGGGTTCATGTTAGCTAGTACCCAATTTACTGATGGGACAGTCCGTAAATGCTGAATAGCACGTTATCAATATGATGTTCCACTGGTGCAATGCAACTAACCCAAGTATGTCTTTCATTGTAGTTTCTGCACCTGTTTTGCCGGAGCTAAGTAGTGACATTGACACTAGCAATTTTGATGATTTGGAAGAAGACAAGGGTGAGGAAGAAACATTTCCTGTACCAAAGGCCTTTGTTGGAAATCAGTTACCTTTTGTTGGATTCACATACTATAGAGACCATCAGTGAGTATGAAAGAAAAATCAAAACATCAGCCAATGCTAGAAATCTGAAGTATACAGAAGTTACTTGACGCGCTCAGTTCTGACAAAAGGTCATGGGTCTGAAATGTTAACTCTGTTTCTCTTTCCTGCCTGATTTGCTGATTTCAGCATCTTCGAAATGCAGTGAACTTTTTTTTTAAAAACAAGGCTCTGAAACCAAGATTTTATCCGATAATTTACGAGGATGTTGCCAGGTCTTGAGCGCCTGAGCAATAGGGGCAGGTTGGGCAGGCTAGGATTTAATTCATTGGAGCACAGGAGGATGAGGTGTGATCTTATAAAGGTGTATAAGATCATGAGGGGAATAGATAGAGTAGTTCCACAGCTTCTTTTACCCAGAGCAGGGGAATCAAGAACCAGAGGACGTAGATTTAAGATGAGAGGCGAAAGATTTAATAGGAACCTGAGGGGAAACTTTTTCACACAGAGGATGGTGAGTATATGAGACGAGCTGCCAGAGGAGGTAGTTGAGGCAGGTAATAGTCACGTGAAGCTCCACCCGCCAGTCTCCCAAACACTCATTCATCTGTGAGGGAAGAAACTGCAGATGCTGTTTTAAACCAGAGATAGACACAAAATGCTGGAGTAACTCAGCAGGACAGGCAGGATCTCTGGAGAGAAGGAATAGGTGACGTTTCGGGTCGAGACCCTTCTTCAGACTGAATGTCAGGGGAGGGGGAGATACAAAGATAAGGAAGTGTGAGGTGAGAATGAGACATCAAAGAGGGTAGAGATCAAGGAAAATGGAGAATAGATATTTGTTAGCTAGGAGAAGGTAACAACAGAGATAAAATGTTATCAGGGACATTCAGACTGGTTGGAGAAGGGGGGAGGATGGAGAGAGTGGGAAAGCAAGGGTTACTTGAAGTTAGAGAACTCAATATTCCTACCACTGGGGTATAAGCTGCCCAAGTGAAATGTGAGGTCCTGTTCCACCAATTTGCGCTGGGCCTCACTCTAACAATGAAGGAGGCCCTGGACGGAAAGGTCAGTGTGGGAATGGGAGTTAAAGTGTTTAACAACCGGGAGACTGTGTAGGTTTAGGCAGACTAAGCAAAGGTGTTCAGCGACACGATCACCGAGCCTGCGCTTGATCTCACCGATATATAGGAGTCCACACCTGGAACAGCGGACACAGTTGATGAGGTTGGAGGAGGTGCAAGTGAACCTCTGCCTCACCTGAAAAGCTGGGTATCCAAAACTGTTGGGGTCCTTGGACACGGTGGAGGGAAGAGGTATAGGGACAGCTGTTGCATCTGCTGCGGTTGCGGAGGAGAGTACCTAGTTTCCCGTCTGCTCATTCATATGGCTGCATATGTCTGGTGTTGATGACCCATGAACGGCCTACACCTATTTTCTCTTCAGCCTGATTTTGCTTCTGCCTCCTCTTCATGTTCCCTAAACTCCCGAAATCCACAAACTTGAAATTCATGAACTTTTACACCACTACCTGTATTGACTTTTAATTTGTTCCCTTTCTGTTCTTCCCTTTCCCTCTTGCCCAATGCCATTAAGTTGAAGATTGCCGATGTAAGGGCTAATAGAGAATTTGAATGCAATAAAATATCACTACCTTGCTTACAACTGAAGTGTGTCCTCCTAACATATTTTCCTGGGATATTTTCACAGATTGAAGGATTTCCATTCCAAAGCTCCAAAACAGATTTGCAAACAACCATAGATCTTCACTGACTGAGCTTTGACTAAATTCCATAATTCAACTCTACTGACTTTTATGCCTTCCAGTTCTCATGAATTTTGGGCATTTGGAACGTCAATGCTATCTGCATCCTGACTTGACATATTGTGAACAATAGAATTTTGATAGATATGACCATAAGCCTTTTTAAATATCCAGACATTATATACCTTGCACAACCCCCCGCAACCTTCTCTTCAGCTACACCTGTCATGATGCCCCTGGTAAAAACATGCTCAGCATTTCCTTTATCCTTCATCTCTTGTATCTGCTCCATGCATATGATTCCCACTACCCATTTTAATGTCCTGAAGGTTGTAAACCATCTGATGAAAATTCAGTATTAACTGCTCTGACATAGTTATGTTAAGAAGTTTGACTTTTAATGTAAACATTGTTTTTTATTCTCTTCATAGGAATTCATCTGGTACCCCCAAACGAGATAGTGGTTGTAGAACTAGTTCTACCATAGACCATAACCAAGTAAGCATTTTGTTATTATTGCTTTCAGATGATCCCTGAACAGTGAAGTATAGTTGAAGCAGTCATTGTAGTTGCAATGTTCTCTCTAACATCCAGAAAGCAAATTAATGTTAGAATTAATTTTTGAATTAATTCATCACTAAAGCATTAAGGTCCGTCTCAGACCAATTTGTTGGGAATATTCCATACCCCGCAACACTGCTCTCTCTCCCCATCCCCCCACTCGCAGCAAGGGCCGAGTCCCCCTAGTCCTCACCTTTCACCCCACCAGCCGTCACATACAAAAAGTAATCCTCCGTCAGTTTCGCCACCTCCAACGTGACCCCACCACTCGCCACATCTTCCCATCTCCCCCCATATCTGCCTTCCGCAAAGACCGCTCCCTCCATAACTCCCTTGTCAATTCTTCCCTTCCCTCTCGTACCACCCCCTCCCCGGGCACTTTCCCTTGCAACCGCAAGAGATGCAACACTTGTCCCTTTACCTCCCCCCTCGACTCCGTTCAAGGACCCAAGCAATCGTTCCAGGTGCGACAGAGGTTTACCTGCATCTCTTCCAACCTCATCTATTGCGTCCACTGCTCTAGATGTCAGCAGATCTATATCGGTGAGACCAAGCGGAGGTTGGGCGATCGTTTCGCCGAACACCTCCGCTCGGTCCGCAATAACCAAGCTGACCTCCCGGTGGCTCAGCACTTAAACTCCCCCTCCCACTTCGTCTCCGATCTCTCTGTCCTGGGTCTCCTCCATGGCCACAGCGAGCAGCACCGGAAATTGGAGGAACAGCACCTCATATTCCGTTTGGGGAGTCTGCATCCCGGGGGCATGAACATTGAATTCTCCCAATTTTGTTAGTCCTTGCTGTCTCCTCCCCTTCCTCAGCCCCCCTGCTGTCTACTCCCATCCCCCAGCCTTCAGGCTCCTCCACCTTTTCCCTTTCTTGTCCCCACCCCCGATCAGTCTGAAGAAGGGTTTCGGCCCAAAACGTTGCCTATTTCCTTCGCTCCATAGATGCTGCTGCACCCGCTGAGTTTCTCCAGCTTTTTTGTGTAACCTTGTTGGGAATATTGTTGGGAATATTCCTCCTTCCAAGCTAAAAGTTAAGGAAAAGTTGATAAGCGCATTTCTTCTATGAATGTCAATCTTTAAGATGACGAGGCTTGCATTATACAGTTATTACTGCAGGATTTTTCAACAGCATTGATCTTAAACGTCCATATGTTTCTTTCTATTTCAATTTTCACATAGAAATCTGAGGAAAATACTTGGATAATTGACTATTTCACCTTGCTTTGCTTTTAAGATTGAAAATTTGAAAAAGACGACTTATGAACTTGAAGAGCAATTACACAATGAAAGACAATTAAAAGATGAATGGGAACAAAAATGCAGGTAAGATCTTGTCACATTGTGTCCATTTTTAATAGCTGATCATTTTGGCATGGGCTTACCAGGGTGACACGATGGCACTGCAGAGCATTGACTCTGCGTGCTCTTCCCAGAGAAAGATCTATTATCGCCAGATACTATCGCTCAATCTTCTGTACTTGAGTTTGACTTGATTGTATTTATGTATTGTATATTTGATTGTATATCTGATCTGTATGGATAGCATGCAAAAGGCTTTTCACTGTACCTCAGTACAGGTGAGAATAATAAATAAACTGCCCGGTGGCTCCAGTTCCATTGTATCTTGGCTGCATGTGGAAGACCCATCTAGCAGTCACAGATGGCAGCATTTAAAGACAAAAACATTTTTATAAGTGCAAAATTATTTAAAAATAAATGAATAAACTCAGCTAAAATTCTTTACTAAATCAAATGTAAAAAAAATCAAATAGATCAGAAATAGTTTTAAAACAAGTATTGTATCCCCCTTTACCATGCCCTGTTCCCCACCCCCTGCAACTTCACAATCCCTGTCAGAAACATTGAGGTTAAGAATTGTGACTATTTGACTAGCAGAATCTGAGCAGGCCCCTCCATTACATACCATAGGGAGTCGAACAGCAGTGTAGCACAGCATGCACGCAACAAGTTACCAGACTTGCTTCTATTTAAGCAAGTTAATGCTGGCCTCCATTGATGTTAATACTGGTTGAGCATATTTTGGTCGGACGTGGTAGACCATAATTTGTGCACACTCAACTTGATGCTTATTTTTCTCTTTGATTTGTGTTTCAAGGGCAGGAAATTTAAAGTTAGAGAAAATAACAAAGGAACTGGATGATGAGGTAAATCAGATTTGTTATTTATTGTAATTGTTAACATAAATGATACTTTTAGCAAGTTTTTAAGATTTACAGTTTATAAAATCTTAAAATAGTTCTGTTCATAAATAAGAATCCTACAGTTTTAAAATCTTTATTATTGCCAATTAGAGAGGATAAGATTGGGATCCCATAATTGGGATCATATTGGGGAGTGAATCAGGTTTCTAGTATGGGGTTAGCTGGACAATGCATTGTCCAGGCAGGAGATTGGCGTAGATTTGGGAATTTAGTGAACGGTTGATCATGACTTGACGAATGTAACTGATGGGTAGGGAGCAGATGCTCAGATGGTTGGTCCAATGGGTGACACAAAATGTAGGAACTGTTTATAGGTTATATAGGTAATCGGGTCGGGAGGGAAGTATTATGTCTTACAGTTGATCTGAGGGCCTGGGACCTCAAAAATGATAGAGATTGTTCAGAAATAGCAGTAAAGAATGACCCAACAGCAGACAAGACATCTCGTCTAAGAATTGGATTAAGAAACGTTGGGTGCCCTTTATTGCTGAAGTAGATTTCAACTCCCCAATTAAGAAATGTTTTGGTATGGGAGCCTCATGCAAAAATGGTGTGCAAGTGCAGTCAAAATGTGCAGTGTGCATCGTTTGATTTAACAGAGCGTGCCTGGTACCTCTGAGCATAAGCAGCATAAGTGTGCATGACATGAAACTGTACACTCAAATCAGGTTTTTGTGCCAAAATTCTATAATATACAAAAACAACTTGTTCCTATGCTATGGAAGTTTGCAAGTGACTAAGTTTTAGAAACTCCAATATAGGTATAATTTTATTGTAGGCAACAAAGCAAACAAGATGTTTGTCATCTATGATTTGGATGAAGAATGTACAAGGCATAATTAGCAAGTTTGCAGGTGACACTAAAGAGGGTGGTGTTATAGATAATGAAAATGGTTATCAAAAATTGCAGCAGAATCTTGGATCGGTTGGGCAGGTGGGCTGAGGAATGTTTGATGGAATTTAAAAAAAGTGTGAGGTGTTGCATTTTGGGAAGACTAACCAGGATGGGACCTGCACATTTCTGGAGAGTGTTGTCGAGCAGAGGGATCTAGGAGTGCAGGTACATAGTTCCTTGAGATTAATTCGAGAGAATTGGATATAGCTCTTATGGCTAACGGAATCAAGGGACATCTGGAGAAAGCAGGAATGGGGTACTGATTCTGGATGATCAGCCATGATCATATTGAATGGTGGTGCTGGCTCGAAGGACTGAATGACCTACTCCGGCACCTATTTTCTATGTTTGACTGGTATAGGTTGGTCAAGAAGGCATTTGGTGCAGTGGCCTTCATCAGTCAGAATATTGAGCATAAAAGTTGGAAGGTCATGTACAAGACCACATTTAAAAATAAATTGGATAGTTATATGGACGGGAAAGGAATGGAAGGTTATGGTCTGAGTGCAGGTAGATGGGACTAGGGGAGAATACGTGTTCGGCGAGGCCACATTTAGAGTATTGTGTTCAGTTTTGGTCACCCTGTTATAGGAAAGATGTTGTTAAGCTAGAAAGGGTGCAGATACGATTTAGAAGGATGTTCCCAGGACTCTCGGAAGAGGTTGAGCAGGCTAGGACATTATTCCTTGGAACGCTAGAGGATGAGGGCTGATCTTAACAGAAGTGTACAAGATTCTGAAAGGAATAGATCGGGTAAATGCACAGTCTTTTGCCCAGCATCGGGGAATCAATAACCAGAGGACATAGGTTTAAGGCGAGTGTTGGGGTGGGGTGGGGGGGGGGGGGGGGGGGGGGGGGGGGGGAGATTTAATAGGAACCTGAGGAACAACTTTTTTACCCAATAGCGAGTTGCCACAGGATGTGGTTGAGGCAGGTGTTATCATACCATTTTAAAAGCATTTTGACGTGGATAATGTAGGTTTAGAGGGATATGGGCCAAATACAGGCAGGTGGGACGAGGGTAGATGGGGCATCAAATTAAATGTAGATGTTCATGTTGCAGTTTTTCATCATTTACATCCTTCAGAACAAATAATGTTTTTGCTTTTAGATCAAAATTCAATCGCAATCAAAAAAAAATCATGCTGTATTATTGAATATTCCGTTCAGGTTTATTGTGAAGCTACTCTTTTGTGCATCAAGGCCATTTCTAGTTTAAATGTTTTATGTTTTGCCATTAAATGCAGGGTACAGCAAGAAAATCATTAGAGGGTAATTTGTCTCAGGTTGAAAAGGAAAAAATGTTGATGCAGCACAAAATCAACGAATACCAAAGGAAGTTGGAACAAGAGGTTGAAAAAAGACGCAATTTGGAAAATGAGGGTGAGCTCGGTGTCAAAACCATATAAACCATATAACAATTACAGCACGGAAACAGGCCATCTCGGCCCTTCTAGTCCGTGCCGAACACGTATTCTCCCCTAGTCCCATCTACCTGCACTCAGACCATAACCTTCCATTCCTTTCCCGTCCATATAACTATCCAATTTATTTTTAAATGATAAAATCGAACCTGCCTCCACCACCTTCACTGGAAACTCATTCTACACAGCTACCACTCTGAGTAAAGCAGTTCCCCCTCATGTTACCCCTAAACTTCTGTCCCTTAATTCTCAAGTCATGTCCTCTTGTTTGAATCTTCCCTACTCTCAGTGGGAAAAGCTTATCCACGTCAACTCTGTCTATCCCTCTCATCATTTTAAAGACCTCTATCAAATCCCCCCTTAACCTTCTGTGCTCCAAAGAATAAATACCTAACTTGTTCAACCTTTCTCTGTAACTTAGTTGCTGAAACCCAGGCAACATTCTAGTAAATCTCCTCTGTACTCTCTCTATTTTGTTGACATCCTTCCTATAATTAGCCAACCAAAATTGTACACCATACTGCAGAATTGGCCTCACCAATGCCTTGTACAATTTTAACATTACATCCCAACTTCTATACTCAATGCTCTGATTTATAAAGGCCAGCACACCAAAAGCTTTCTTTACCACCCTATCTACATGAGATTCCACCTTCAGGGAACTGTGCACAGTTATTCCTAGATCCCTCTGTTCAACTGCATTCCTCAATTCGCTACCATTTACCATGTAAGTCCTATTTTGATTTGTCCTGCCAAGATGTAGCACCTCACACTTATCAGCATTAAACTCCATCTGCCATCTTTCAGCCCACTCTTCCAACTGGCATAAATCTCTCTGTAGACTTTGAAAATCTACTTAATTATCCACAACACCACCTATCTTCGCATCATCTGCATACTTACTAATCCAATTTACCACACCATCATCCAGATCATTGATGTACATGACAAACAACAGTGGACGTAACACGGATCCCTGAGGCACCCCACTAGTCACTGGCCTCCAACCTGACAAACAGCCATCCACCATTACTCTCTGGCATCTCCCATTCAGCCACTGTTGAATCCATCTTGCTACTCCACCATTAATACCCAACAATTGAACCTTCTTAACCAACCTTCCATGAGGAACCTTGTCAAAGTCCATATATACAACATCCACTGCTTTACCCTCATCAATTTCCCGAGTAACCTCTTCAAAAAATTCAAGAAGATTAGTCAAACATGACCTTCCAGGCACAAATCCATGTTGACTGTTCCTAATCAGACCCTGTTTATCCAGATGCTTATATATATTATCTCTAAGTATCCTTTCCATTAATTTGCCCACCACTGACGTCAAACTAACAGGTCTATAATTGCTAGGTTTACTCTTAGAACCCTTTTTACAACATGTGCAGTACCCCAATCCTCCGGCACTATTCCCATTTCTAATGACATTTGAAATATTTCATAGCCCCTGCTATTTCTACACTAACTTCCCTCAATGTCCTAGGGAATATCCTGTCTGGACCTGGAGACTTATCCACTTTTATATTTCTCAAAAGTGTCAGTACTTCCTCTTCTTTGAATCTCATAGTTTCCATAGCTACTCTACTTGTTTCCCTTACCTCACATAATTCAATATCCTTCTCCTTGGTGAATACCGAAGAAAATAAATTGTTCAATATCTCCCCCATCTCTTTTGGCTCTGCAGATAGCTGTCCACTCTGACTTTCTAATGGACCAATTTTATCCCCCGTTATCCTTTTGCTATTAATATAGCTGTAGAAACCCTTTGGATTTACTTTCACCTTACTTGCCAAAGCAACCTCATATCTTCTTTTAGCTTTTCTAATTTCTTTCTTAAGATTCTTTTTACATTCTTTATACTCAAGCACCTCATTTACTCCATGCTGCCTATAATTATTGTAGATCTCTCTCTTTTTCCGAACCATGTCCAATTTCTCTTGAAAACCATGGCTCTTTATAATTTTTACTATTTCCTTTCAACCGAACAGGGACATAAAGATTCTGTACTCTTAAAATTTCACCTTTAAATGTCCTCTATTTCTCTTCCACATCTTTCCCATAAAACAAAATGTCCCAATTCACTCCTTTTAAATCATTTCGCATCTCCTCAAAGTTAGCCTTTCTCCAATCAAAAATCTCAACCCTAGGTCCAGTTCTGACCTTCTCCATAATTATATTGAAACTAATGGTATTGTGATCACTAGACCCGAACTGTTCCCCAACGCATACCTCTGCCACCTGACCTGTCTCATTTCCTAACAGGAGGTCCAGCACTGCCCTTTCTCTAGTAGGTACCTCTATGTATTGCTGCAAAAAACTATCCTGCACACATTTTATAAACTCCAAACCATCCAGCCCATTTACAGAATGTGTTTCCCAGTCTATGTGTGGAAAATTGAAATCTCCCACAATCACTACCTTGTGCTTACTACTAATATCTGCGATCTCCTTACATATTTGCTCTTCCAATTCTCGCTCCCCATTTGGCGGTCTATAATACACCCCTATAAGTGTTGCTACCCCTTTCCCATTTCTCAGTTCCACCCAAATAGCCTCCCTAGACGAGCCCTCTAATCTATCCTGCCAAAGCAGAGCTGTAATATTTTCCCTGAAAAGCAATGCAATACCTCCACTTCTTGCCCCTCCAATTCTATCACACCTGAAGCAACGAAATCCTGGAATATTTAGTTTCCAATCACAGCCCTCCTGCAACCATGTTTCACTGATCGCCACAACATCATACTTCCAGGTGTCAATCCAGGCTCTAAGTTCATTCACCTTTCTTACAATGATCCTAGCATTAAAATATACACATTTAAGAAACCCACCCCCTCTTATTCTCTGTTTATTGTCTTTTTCTTCTTTCTCCCCTACATTTTGGGTCAGAGTGCTACCCTTCTCTGCCTCCTGCCTCACACACTGACTGCTAGCTTTCCCTATTTGAGTCCCTCCCCTCAACCGTTCTAGTTTAAAGTCTCCCCAGTAGCCTTTGCAAATCTCCCCGCCAGGATATTGGTCCCCCTCAAGTTCAAGTGCAACCCGTCCTTTCTGTACAGGTCACACCTTCCCCAAAAGAGGTCCCAATGATCCAGAAACATGAATCCATACCCACTGCACCAGTCCCTCAGCCACGCATTTATCCTCCACCTCGCTCCATTCCTACTCTGACTGTCGCGTGGCACAGGCAGTAATCCTGAGATTGTTACCTTTGCGGTCCTTGTCCTTAACTCTCTTCCTAACTCCCTAAATTCACCTTTCAGGACCTCTTCTCTTTTTCTACCTATGTCGTTGGTGCCATTATGTACCACGACCTCAGGCTCCTCTCCCTCCCATTTCAGGATATCTTGGACTTCAGTGTGTTTGTGTTAAATAAGGCAGTGATATTTTATAGATGGGCAGAGTTGATCATCAAACTAAACCTGGGGTAATTTTGTATAACATCATATTCTTTCAATCCCTGAATCAACGTTATCCTTCTATCATTAGTTTAGCCTCAATTTTCCGTTATCAGAAATCAAATATCAGTATTTTCAGAAAATAGTGAGGATTTCTGGAAAAGTTAAGATGTAGTGCAATAGTGAGACATGTTTCTCTGCAATGTATAGTAATATTAGTACTATGACTTCTCTAGTTTGAAAGAACAGTTGTGTTTGTGATTCAGTTTTTACTTAACATTTACAATAACATAAATCAAATCTCTGTCAGTGAGCTGGGACCACATTTCATCATTTATATTAATAATTGGTATAACAATCCCAATTTGCAGGCAACGTAGACGGTAATAACCATGGGATAGAAATTTAACTGGACGGGAAAATGTTTGTTAAAATGAACTTGGGATTTCAATATGTGTTACACTGCAAATTTGTTTTGGTGGAATAAATTAAACTCTTAGAAATATATATCTAAATGTGACAAAGCTGATGGATATTTGGAAGTAGAAAGAACAAAGTTGCATCCATGAGAAGGACAAAAAGACACTGGGGTTTGTTCTGGACTTGGTTCATTGAAAAGGAGAGAGATTATCTAGCTCAGACCTTAATTAGATTACTCTGTGAACTATGACAAATATAAAGGAAGTTCAGAATTTGGAAACCAGGGAAATAAAAGCAGTACTTGGATAATTATCTTCAATAATATGTGCGCACACACACAATGGCTGTCAGATTCCTTTGCAATAAGGCTGGACACCAACATTGAATATTTTTTGAAAAATTAGATTTTCAGTTTGGTGTCCAATATATTAACTGTTTGCCCTACTTGAGTAATTGCAAATCTAGGTATATCTGAATTTAAAGTTTAGATTAAAAAAAATAAAATGACACTTGTTATTTGATGCAAGATACACTCGTCTCACTGCACTACATTGGCTTTTGGTCTAACACCACCAAATGCAATTTTTCTTTTCTTGAGTAAACCCTTGAGTAGCCTTGCCTATCCCAGATTATGTAATCGCCTCCAGTTTTTAGCGAATTGTGGATGCCTGATTTTAATTGCTCCAAATTACCAGGTGGGACTAGTGTAGCTGGGACATGTTAGCCGGTGTGGGCAAATTGGGCCGAAGGGCCTGTTTCCACACTCTCGGACTCTGACAAATGTGGCAGCCATGCCTTCAGCTAACTGTGCCCTAAGTTCTGGAATTCCCCTCGAGGCTTCTCTACTTCTATTCTTCTGCTTCACCCTTTTAAAAGATGCTTAACATCAACTTCACCTGTTCTAATATCCCCTTGTGTAGCACTGTGCCAAATTTGATGTTTGATGCAATTTCTTGTTGCATTGCTACAAATTGTACACAGATAATCTGTGTTTATAAACTAAGAATATCTAATGGGCCTGTCCCACTTAGGCGACTGCAGGAGACTATGCGGTCGCCACATGTTCGCTGGTGGTAGCTGGGGAGATGCCTTCATGGTCGTGAGGAGTTCCCGCATTCTGGTCGCAGCAAATTTCAACATGTTGGAAAATTAGCGGCGACCAGAATGAAGCCGCCATGGAGAGTAGCGAGAATTCTCATGCCATAGGTGGGTCGCCAAGAGGTCCTAATGGGTCGCCAGGAGGTCGAAGGTTCTCGTAGGTTGTAGCTGGTGCTGACCGGTTAATTTCATTGGCTCTTTGAGGAGGAACAAAAGTAAGCAGTAGTTTTCAGAACCAAGGATAACCGACCGGTAATTTAAAATGTCTGCCGAGCTTCACAGCCATGTATCTCTGGCTTCTTAAAAGTTGGCTCCACTCCTTCTACCCCCTTTTCCCCTCTTTAATCCCCCCCCCCCCCCTCCCCCCCCCCCCTTCCATCTTTTAAAGGGCTTACACTGTGCTTTAGCCGTCTTAATTACAGCGCCATCCTTTCTGTTCATCACGGTGTGTGTCTGTATCACCTTGGCTTTGCACCGTGTCAATATCACTCAGACAGCGCTGCTCCCGCTTGCCGTGTCCCCCGTCTGCATAACGGGCTGGTGAAGGAAGCGATGTGTATATGTGTGTGTCCCACTCGTGACAGTCTCCATTCCAATTGCCTGTTTTTCAGGCGACTGCCGGCAACTTGACAGTCGCCTGAAAAATCGCCGAAGTGGGACAGGCCTATAAGGCACACTGATTGTATTTCAAGCCAATTAAAATGCAGCTTATTGCGTACTTGTTATGTCTGATTATTAATAATTTTAACAACAATCTTCCTTGCTTAATGAATTGTACTTCAGAGACAAGCAGTTGCAACTTTCTAATTGTAATTGTTCATCTGTAGGTTCTATGTTAAAGGAGCAACTTGAAGATTTGAGGAAGGTGACCCAAAGCTCCCAGATATCAACTGAGAAAATTGTGCAGCTACAAAAACAAGTGGGTTCTAAACCAATAAACGTTTTTTATCCCCGAATCAGTCAAAATGTGCCAGATATTATTGTTTGTTATCTATTAACAGTTAGAAGAAGCTAATGCTTTGTTGCGGACTGAATCAGACACGGCAGCAAGATTACGGAGAAATCAAACTGAACAAACAAAAAATATGAGCCAATTGGAGACTGTAAATAGCGAACTGCAGGAACGAACCCGCTTTTTGGAGAATACAAAGCTACAGTTGGAAAAGGATATTATCCAACACCAATCTGCTTTGGACACTGAGAGAAGAGATCGCAGCCATGGTTCAGAATTGATCAGCGATTTGCAAGGTAATAGGAATTTGTAAGTTTTAATTGTGGCATGTTGTGATTTGAGATTTTTGGATCATTTTCTTTCCTTTGGCAAATGGGAAAACATATCTGAGTTGCACGAACTGAAGATGTGGGCAATTTTGTCAGATGGTGACTCTGCTTCAGATTCCTTACCCTAAGATAATTATTTTCTATTTACCTTTGCAATGTGAAACTGCCTGAATTTGGGAGAAGATGGGGAGGTGGTGGAAGGAGTTGGCTGGTTCAGGGAGGAGGGGGGGGGGGTGCTCCATCAATCTGTGGAGTTGACCTTTGGTCTTTTACCATGTAAATATGTTCTTTGTTCATGTGCCATGAGTCATCAAAATGACTCAATATGCTCATTGAGTCATTTTGCTGAAGGCAAGGGAAATCTGCTGCCTTTCACCTTATTGATAGCTGTGCAGACATTTTTTTGCATGGTTGTCAGCAAATATTTTCCTTACAGTGTAGTGGAAAAACCTCATGGCCTGCAGTATCAATGAATGAATTGGGGAACTGAGACTCCTCAACCAACCTGATTGGAAAAATGTCATTTAAGGTGATGGGAACAAACATCCTCTGTACACTGATAATTTCAAGGAAACCATTTCACTTAACTCTTTAGCTCTTAAAGTAAGAAGCACTATTATCTTGACAATAAAGTATGTGTCTTCCCATCGCAAGCAAGTGAACTTCATAACCTGCATCATCTGAATAATCTATTAATTTGAAGTATTCTTACCTGTTGCAATATTTTTAGTGTAATCATGAGATTCAATCCAGTATTCTTTCTTTGTGTAATATCATGCTTTTGTTTTTATTTTTAACTTATTTCAAGAAAACCAATGACATGAAGTGTACCTGAAATTCACTATTTAATGTTTAATTGTGAATTCCACTTACTGTGTTCAAACTACTAATACCTGATCCTGCCTTTCCTCCTTCGCCTAAAGGTGGAACTGATTTAGATTAGGTGCTTGCACCAGACCCACTAGAAGATCTCACAGCAAAATGAACAATCTATTAATAATGGCTCTTTATTTCCCCAGCTCGTATCACTTCTTTACAAGAAGACTTGAAAACAACAAAACTTAACCTTTCAAAAGCAGAGATGGAAAAGAAACAAGCACAAGAGAAGCATAGCAATCTGGAGAAGGTATTAAAGCATAAGAGTAATAACTGTGAAAGGTCATTAAGCTGGAAAGGGTGAGGAAAAGCTTCACAAGGATGTTGGAGGGAGAGGAGGGTTTAAGTTATAAGGAGGGACTAGTTAGGTTGTTTTTATTTCCCCTGATGTGTAGGATGCTGAGGGGGGAGTGATATATATAAAATCACGAGGCTCATAGGCAAGGTGATTAGCCTTAGAGAAAAGACTAGGAAATAGATATTTTTTGTTTTCCTAGGACAGGAGAGTCTAAAACTAGAGGGCACAGATTCAAAGGTGAGAATGGAAATATTTAAAAGGAACCTGAGGGACAACATTTTCTTTGGTTGGTATGTGGAATGAGCTGCTAGAGGATGTGGTAGAGGCAGATATAATTACAATGTCCAAAAAATACTTGGGACAGGTACATGCATAGATAGGATTTGGTGGGACGTGGACCAAATGCAAGCAAATGGGACTAGCTCAGATAGGCAACTTGGGCGGTATGGAAAAGTTGGGCACAAATGTAGGGCCTATTTCTAAGATATATAACATACACCATATATACAATATATGGTATACATTACATTTTTCTCTATGATAGAGATTAAAACTGACCATGATTCTGCCAGTCAAGATACAACTTTGACATCACATCTGTAAGCTTATGAAGCATGCTAATATTTCACGTTAAAATTCTATTTGCTTTCTTCACCTACCAAGATAAAAGATATGAAGAATATTGTTTTAACTCTCCCATTGTTGTCTGGCTGATTTAAGGATTTCCATCTCTGTGTTTTTAATAAACTTGTAATATACATATAATTTTTACTTGAAAATGCTAATATTTGTTTTCCTCGTTCTTCATCAGTATATGTTTATCTCTTATTCCAAATTGTAACTATTTTGGGGGCTATTCAATCCATGTGACACAGAGGCAGCACGCTTGTACTGTCTTTAAGTGCTAGATACTCAGGAACAAATGCATCTCAAAATAGTTTTTCCGAAGTGTGCTTCTGCAAAGAGTCACATTGGTCAAATTAATATTAGTTCCATTTGCAATGTTCATCGTGTTGAGGGAGGACAGGTAGTCCTGTATACAGTAGCTACAAGAAGGAGGTGCATAATGCAACCTCTGGAAAATTGCTTATACTTGTGAGAAGACATCTACCTTCGTACTTTCCCTATTTTGGTGATTGTTTGAGCAAATGAAGTAACTGAAAGTGCTGAAAATATTCAGGAGTTCAGGCTGCATCTCTGGCGACTAACCTGAAATATTAGCTCTGTTTTTTCTTTACAGAGAGGGTGTGACCAGGTGAGCATTCCCAGTTTTTCCTTGAGATTTGCAGCATTGGTATTATTTAGATTTAATGGAAGCATTTTTTTTTATTTTTTTTTTATTTCGCCATCTCCCATTTGGTTTTAAGAAAGATCTGGCAATATGGCACTTTTAATCTGTTACATTAAGAGCATGCAATAATTCTGTGATACTTCTCCACTGTAGGAAAAGAATAACCTGGAAATTGATGCAAATTACAAACAAAAAATGTTACAGCAGCGATTGGACCAAGAGATCGCGGAACATAAAGTAACTAAAGCACGATTGGTAGATGAGTATGCATCCATTGAAGAAGCAAGATCTGTGGCTATGAGTGGTTAGTATTCAAAGAACTTTGTGTAGGTTCTATGGTTGACTTCATTATCTGAAAATGAGCATGCCAAATCAGACTTTCTTCTTAAGGAATGAATAATTTCAGAAATTGTGGTACTGCCTCAGCCCTATATTAACTATATGAAGAATCCTATAGTTTGAGAGGTATTAATCTCCATATGTAATTTTGTTGTTTTCTTTTCCAATGGCTATCTCCCCTTTAAACTTCATTCCTGGTGCAGGGTTTCATCTCCAAAAGGTGGCAATCTCTTTTCTTCCAGATATTCTGTTCGACCTACTGAGTTCTCTCAGCAGTTTATGTTTTGCTATAGATCTCAGTATCAGCAATCTCTTGTATGTAAAATGTAGCACAGGGAATACCACCGGTTTTCCGGTACCTGATGGTCCTACACTTCCTTTAATCCGGACAAAATTACGAGAGCACACTTGAAATTTCCGCTAGAAGTCTCCCCGAAAATGTGGCGCCTAAGCTCATAAGGACTTCCACGGTCGGACTTAATGTAGTTTGCCAAAGGCGCCGCCAACTCGCCGGTGTGTAGATTTGGAAGTCCCCTTACGAATGTGGCTGCTCGACTGAGTGAGGTCATCGTTCTCGACCCAGGCTCGCGTTTCCATGGCTCGCGTTTCTGTGCTCCGGCGGCTGCGAGCCTGCAGAGAAAGCAGCGCCTCGGCCCCACAGGCACTCGCCGATCTGACTCTAATCGCAACTTCCGAGGGCAACTCGTTAACTGGTGCCTGGGCTGCCCGTAGAAGAAATTCAAATTTCGCTGTAAATTTAATTTCTATTTAATATTTGTTTTATTTATAGAGACGGGAGGAGAATAATTAGTGGGTCAGAGATGTATTGTTGAAATCACAACGTGACCACTGTTGGCCTGGTAAAACTGATAATCTGGCAAGGCTCTAGAACCAAGAGTGCCAGAAAATCTGTGATGTACCTGTATTTATTTTCTCTTAAATACTTGAGTTTAAATTAGTTTGTTGCTATTCAGAAATGGACAACAAATTGAGAGAAGAGAGGCTGGCTCGGCAGAGGGCAGAGAATCAGATGTTGGAAGTTGAAAAACAGCGGTCTATGCTGGACGTGGATTTGAAGCAGTATAAACAAAAGGTGGAGCAGCTCAGTAAGCAGAAGGAAAGATTGGAAGAAGAGGTGAGAACAATTTTTAAAAATATTTTGGAGATTTTGTTTTTAATATTTTGGAACATTTGATTCTAACAGGGTAATGTAACAAAAGACACACAAGGTTGAGAGTGCTCAAGAACCTGCAGTGAAATTTGATCCTGGGCAAATAATACACTTCATTATCATGAAAACGTGAAATTTGTTACATCAATTTTATGTCGCATGAAATATGTTTCATCAATTTTATTTAGCATATTGTTTGAAGTTGTTTATTTAAACTATAATCTTACCATTACCAAACCGATGTATCAGTAATTTTGCACTTCAATAGTGCAAAGGATTCTAAGTGCCTACTTTGAAATGTTTAGTTTCAGAGGGAAGTACTTAAGAAACATATTTTTGGATAGATTAGACTTTTTGTTTATTAGTTTCTTTGATACATTAGTATCAGGTAATATTGATTGCTTGATTGAAAATACAGCATGGAAACGGGCCCCTCAGGTCACCAAGTCCACACCAACCAATGATCATCTGTGCATGCTAGTTCTTTGTTATCCCACGTTCGCATCTACTCCCTGATCAGAGGTGACATTAGACGGTTCGTCTAGTGTGTCCATATGGGTGGAGCTGAGGGATAATTATCTTGTTGTGGGTAGACCGTGGAGGCCTGTGACTGGTGGTGTGCCTCAGGGTTCAGTGCTGGGCTCGTTACTGTTTGTTGTCTACATCAATGATTTGGATGTGAACATACAGGGCAAGATTAACAAGTTTGCTGATGATACAAAAGTGAGCAGTTTTGCAGATAGTGAAGATGGTTGTGAAAGATTGCAGCAGGATCTGGATCGATTGGCCAGGTGGGCGGAGGAATGGTTGATGGAATTTAATACAGAGAAGTGTGAGGTGTTGCATTTTGGGATGTCGAACAAGGGCAGGACCCACACAGTAAATGGTAGGCCTTTGGGTAGTGTTGTAGAACAGAGGGATTTAAGAGTACAGGTGCATGGTTCCTTGAAGGTGGCGTCGCAAGTAGATAAGGTGATCACAAAGGCTTTTGGCACTTTAACCTTCATCAGTCAGATTATTGAGTATAGAAGTTGGGAGGTCATGTTGCAGTTGTATAAGACGTCGGTGAGACTGCATTTAGAATATTGTGTTCAGTTCTGGGCACCATATTTTGGAAAGATATTGTTAAGCTTGAAAGGGTTCAGAAAAGATTTACGAGGATGTTGCTAGGACTAGAGCGTGTGAGCTATAGGGAAAGGTTGATCTCTATTCCATGGAGTGCAGGAGGATGAGAGATGATCTTATAGAGATGTACAAAATCATGAGAGGAATAGATTGGGTAGATGCACAGAGTCTCTTACCCAAAGTAGGGGAATCGAGGACCAGAGGACATAGGTTCAAGGTGAAGGGGAAAAGATTTAATGGGAATCCGAGGGGTAATTTTTTCACACAAAGGGTAGTGGGTGTATGGAACAAGCTGCCAGAGGAGGTCGTTGCGGCTGAGACTATCCCATCATTTAAGAAACAGTTAGACAGGTACATGGATAGGACAGGTTTGGAGGAATATAGATCAAGCACAAGCAAGTGGGACTGGTGTAGCTGGGACATTGTTGGTCGGTGTGGGCAAGTTGGGCCGAAGGGCCTGTTTCCACACTGTATCACTCTATGACTATATACACACAAGGGGCAATTTACAGAGGTCAATTAACGCACAATCCCGTGCGTTTTTGGTATGTGGGAGGAAACCGGAGCATCTGGAGGAAACCCACGTGGTTACAGGGAGAATGTTCTCCATACAGACAGGACTCGAGGTTAAGATTGAACCCATGTCTCCAGCGTTGTGAGGCAGCAGCTCTACCACTGTGCCATCCTTGTGCCAGTGCTGCCCTTTGCTTGCATATGAAAAGTGGCCAACGCTGTATCTTTTAACAAGAAAACAATTCGCATTTAGCTTTAAATCATAGCTGGACTTAGGATCTTGGTCCAGGCCACATGCTAACTTTTGCTGTAGGAGTAATTTGCTGCCAGGCTTAAACTTTTTTTTCCTGAAGGAACACTTTTATTCATAACATATTGAGATGTACACTAATACAATTGAAATATGGAATTATCCTTCACTCGGTGTCCAGGTTTATCATTATATATTCATGTTAATATGTCACTCATGTTTCATCCCCAAACAATCAATCGGTGAAACATTTAAAAGTTTATTGCAAGGAGTGGAATTGCTAAGTGTCCTGTGACATACGGTGATCCTTCTTCATAGAACCTTTCTAGTCGCTGTGCCAAGCTTCAATGCGCCCCTCAGTGCATACATCTATGGAAAAGTGCCGGTTGGCAGCACTGAAAGAGCAAAAAGGTTGTCCTGACTTTCACCGAGTTTTTGATTGAATTGATTAAAAGATACAGCATGGAAACGAGGCCTTTGGCCCACCAAGTCAACCAACCATTGAGCAACCATTCACACTAGTTCTTTATTATCCCACTTTTGCATCCACTCCCTACACTCTAGGCCGAGGGGCAAGTTACTGAGGACAATTAACCTACAAAACTACACGTCTTTGGGATGTGGGAGGAAACCCCCAAGCGATCACGGAGAACGTGCAAACTCCACACAGATAGCACCTGAGATGAGGATCGAACCCAGTGTCTGGCGAAGTGAGGCAGAAGCTTTACTAAATGAGCCACTAAGCTGTTGATCATCCAGAGCTGTTACTTGGGAACTGCTGGAAGATGGGAACTGCTGGAAGATAGGCACTGCACTCAGTTCTTCAGAACTGAGGCGTACACGTTAATTAACTAAAGTAGAGTGCTTCTATATATTACATCTTCTATGAGGAACAACTACTTATGATTTTAAATTTGCCATTCTGTTGCAGAATACCTATGCTGAAAGAGCAACAATCATTGCCTTGATCTTGGCAAGTTCTCGTAGTACCCCTTCCACACAGTGCTTTCCGCACAATGCATGTTAATCAAATCCATTTTTTTAACATGTCAGATAAAAAGTTGTCGCACCATCATAGTTAGTTGTTCTGACCAGGCCTATACAAAGCTCCAAGGAAGAGTTGACAAATAATTTGGGACGGTTTATTGCACTCAGTGTAAAATGATCATTCTTTCAGTCGGTGCCCATCTAAGTTGTGTGTAGATTGGCAGCCTGCCTATATGTAGAACAGTGATTGCGCTTTGGATATTAAATCTTTGAATGCAAGTAGCTTTGGAGAGTCCTGACAAGGTGTGAGAGGCCTCTTATAGATGACATTAATTTGTCTATTGAAATTAAGATCATTTAAATAGAGAAAGTATGATCAATGTTCTTGATTTTGCAGGTGAAGAACCTATCGCTTCAATTGGATCAAGAGAAGAATAAACGTGCAGTGACAAAGAATGAGCTGAACGCCCAATCATTGGAAGCAGACAATCTTAAAGGATCAGAAAAACAGCTGAAACAAGAGATCAATTCGTTGCTGGAATCCAAACGGTCACTGGAATTTCAACTGGGACAACTCTCAAAGTATTTATTTGCTTGGGATATTACCATTAATTTTATTTATTTGTGGCACATGGGCAACATTAGCAAGACCAGCACTTTCAATTAAGTTCAATTGTGTTTCATGTAGTGACTCAAAAGGTGATTTTAGAGGAGTTAAGTTTCAGTGGCATTACTGTAGAGTAGATTTAGTAACAATAACTGGTGTCTTTAACGGAGGAACATTTGTGCCAAAATGGCTCTTTACGGTAAACGATGTGGCGATGTTTTATTTTTTCATTTCAAATTCAGTACAGTAAAATTTTAACAGTCTGGTCAATCTAGGATTTTTATGGTTCTGAACAGATTTTATGGCCTATTGGATTTACTTAAACCTACTTTTTTATATGCTACATAAGGTATTGGTTCATTTTGAGCCCATTGAGTTAAAAGGAAGTAGAAAACACAAGTACTATGGAAGCTGGTCCTGGCCTCAAACTTACCCATCATCCTGACCCCTGGGATTCCACACCCAATCATGCCCACAGATACCCTGAGATAAGGGCTGAGGAGTTTGCACAAATACCAACTTCAGTTTTGAACTCCAAGAAGAGTGCAGTTGGGAATAGTTTCATTGTTTTTGAATTTGCTTAGGAGTCATAAAGGGCCTGTCCCACTTTCACGACTCAATTCAAAACCTCTGCCGAGTTTAAAGGACCTAAAAAAAAAAATCAAGATCGTGGTAATCTACAAACTCCTACGACATTCCACGACTATGTTCACGAACTACGAGTATGTCTGCGAATTCCCACGACTATTTCGATGCCCTCCTTACGAGTAAAAAGTTGCAATGTCTTTCATCCAGACCATTTTTTTACTCGTGGACATTTTTTATACATTATGTATAAAATGTAGGTAGGCTGGAAAAAACGTCCCAACTTACCTGATGCCACGTGTACCTACGGCTAGCAGAACGAGCCACTACGATATATCTACGAACTCCTACGGCCTCCTACGGACTCGTTACGAACATTCTGCGAGTTTGAATCAAGGGGAAAACTCGGGAGAGTTCATGAATAACTCGTGAAAGTGGGACAGGCCCTTAAGACTTCGCTGCTTGTCGTTCCACACAGGACTAGTAAAAGTTAGGCCAAAATCTGTCTTTTATCATATGGCAAATGGTATGTCATGTTTCATTCATATCTAGACTACCTAAATGCATAATTTGCTGTAAGATATTTTGGGAGGTCCTGAGGTCAGTATTTTTTCTTCCATGCTAAACCATAATATATATTTTGGTTTGGTTTAGTGAAGAGATGCAGTGTGGAAACAGACCCTTTGGCCCACCTAGTCCGCATCGATCAACGACCCCTGCACATTAATACTATCCTACACACAATTAGGGCCAATTTACATTTGTATCAAGCCAAGTAACCTACAAACCTATACTCTTTGGAGTGTGGGAGGAAATTGTTGATCTAGGAGAAAACCCATACAGTCACAGTGAGAACATACATATTCTGTACAGACAGCACCCGTAGTCAGGATCGATCCCGGGTCTCTGGCACTGTAAAGCAGCAATTCTACCACTCCGCCATTGTGCTGCCCATATTATTTATAATACATAATATACTGAATATATATTGAATCCCAAAAATATTTATATTTTTTACGACCATTGAGGATGACTTGATCAACTAATTCTGAAGTTTAATCAGGTTTGAAGACAAATGTAGCAATTCTACACACAGTTACAGTCCTTAGGCTCCTTCTTCTTGCGTATGGCGTGCACAGCCTAAAGTTGTAGGACAACTTGTTCTATTTGATCTTATTTGATTGTGCACGCCAGGTTGATTGCATTCGTCGAAACAGGGCGGACCACGTGAAGGTTGCAATTTCTCACCCCCTTAGGCTCCTGTCCCACTTTCACAGTGGTAGCAGCGAGATGAGAGCATGGCCAGAGTAGTTTTAAAGCACATGGCATTGGGGGTTCAGTATTGATGTGGATAGAGAACTGGCTGGCAAACAGGAAGCAAAGAGTAGGAGTAAACGGGTCCTTTTCACAATGGCAGCAGTGACTAGTGGGGTACCGCAAGGCTCAGTACTGGGACCCCAGCTATTTACAATATATATTAATGATCTGGATGAGGGAATTGAAGGCAATATCTCCAAGTTTGCGGATGACACTAAGCTGGGGGGCAGTGTTATTTAGTGTGAGGAGGATGCTAGGAGACTGCAAGGTGACTTGGATAGGCTGGGTGAGTGGGCAAATGTTTGGCAGATGCAGTTTAATGTGGATAAATGTGAGGTTATCCATTTTGGTGGCAAAAACGGGAAAGCAGATTATTATCTAAACGGTGGCCGATTGGGAAACGGGGAGATGCAGCGAGACCTGGGTGTCATGGTACACCAGTCATTGAAGGTAGGCATGCAGGTGCAGCAGGCAGTAAAGAAAGCGAATGGCATGTTGGCTTTCATAGCAAGAGGATTTGAGTATAGGAGCAGAGGTTCTACTGCAGTTGTATAGGGTCTTGGTGAGACCACACCTGGAGTATTGCGTGCAGTTTTGGTCTCCAAATCTGAGGAAGGACATTATTGCCATAGAGGGAGTGCAGAGAAGGTTCACCAGACTGATTCCTGGGATGTCAGGACTGTCTTATGAAGAAAGACTGGATAGACTTGGTTTATACTCTCTAGAGTTTAGGAGATTGAGAGGGGATCATAGAAACTTACAAAATTCTTAAGGGGTTGGACAGGCTAGATGCAGGAAGATTGTTCCCGATGTTGGGGAAGTCCAGGAAAGGGGTCACAGCTTAAGGATAAGGGGGAAATCCTTTAAAACCGAGATGAGGAGAACTTTTTTCACACAGAGAGTGGTGAATCTCTGGAACTCTCTGCCACAGAGGGTAGTTGAGGCCAGTTCATTGGCTATATTTAAGAGGGAGTTAGATGTGGCCCTTGTGGCCAAGGGGATCAGAGGGTATGGAGAAAAGGCAGGTACGGGATACTGAGTTGGATGATCAGCCATGATCATATTAAATGGCGGTGCAGGCTCGAAGGGCCGAATGGCCTACTCCTGCACCTAATTTCTATGTTTCTATGTAGTGTGGATCTTTTATATTAACTGCCTGTTTGAGACAGTTCGTACTGTTAATTCCTTTGGTGGTAAAGTCAATATCCGTGATGCACCAGTCGACATTCATCACTTTCTGCAGCCTCCATCATTCATAGGCGTTCATGTCACTGAACCTGACCATGATGCAACCAGTCAGTGTACTCTACTGTTTACCTGCAGAAGTTTGATAGAGTATTCAGTTACTTGCCGAATCTCCTCAAACGTCTGAGGAATAGGAGACATTGGTGATTTTGTGATTGCATCAATGTATTCGGCTCAGGACAGATCTTCAGAGATTACATCCAGGAGATTGTACTTGTGACTTTCTTGAAATTGGACTGCATTGAGCTAGGGTTTTGGGATTGCAATCCAACTTCCATGGAAAATTAGTTGCTGAGCAGTCGGTAACAATATTATGGTAAATATCATTGCAGCACCGGATGACACCGTATGATGGCAGCCTCGCCAACAGTCTGTTTTGTTCTTTTGTTTTTAGTCTGTTGTTAAATATATGTTTTAGTGTATCTTTAGTTTTGTATTATGGGGTGGGGAAAACTTTTTTATCTCCGTATTGTATCTCCGTCCGCACTGCGGCCTAACATCATGGAGCTGGCAGTCCCTTTGCTGGGGATCGACTTCGGGAGCTCCAACCGCAGGAGCTTTGACCTCCCCGATGAGCGGGAGCTTCGATCACCCCTGCTGCGGGAGCTGCGGGAGCTGCGGGAGCTGCGATCGCCCTGGCTGCAGGAGCATCGATCGCATACTTCGGGAGCTTCGATCGCCCAGACTGCGGATGATTCGACGGCCCCGACCGTGGGAGAAAAGAAAGGAAGAAAAAAGTTATTGCCTTCCATCACAGTGTGCTGTGGTGGATGGTTATGTTAATGTTTATGTATGTTTATTTATGTGTGTCTTGTTGCTTTTTTGGTATGACTATGGCAAATCAAATTCTTTGTGTGTTTTCACATACTTGGCTTATAAATTAATCAAAATTACAATTACATTTGCTTGTTTCATCAACTAGTTTGATTTTTAAGATGTCTACAACAATAAGACTGCATTTTTGACTTCTTGACAGGCAGTATCGAGGCAATGAGGGCCAAATGCGGGAACTCCAAGACCAACTTGAGGCAGAGCAGTATTTTTCTGTGAGTCGACATTTTCAATATTTCATAAGTTAACATGGGATACCAGAACAATGCCTAAAATGGAACATTAAAATAATCATTAATAACTATGTTAGCCACAACCTAATCTTCAGATTCAACCCATGGTGGAGGGTAATTTCTCACCCATGGATATCAATAATCTATTTATCCTTGTTTTATTTTTATTTTTTCAAAGCTTGATGGAAGCAGAATTCCAAAGTCTCTCTTCTCCCAGAATAAAAGTTCTGCTGGCTCACGGTTCCCACAATTTTTCCCTGAGGAAAAATGTCATCAAGTTTTAGTCAGTAAATTCTTGCTCATTATTGCAAAAAGGGGCCCTTATTCCTTTCTTGAATTTGTTCACAGACTCTGTATAAGACTCAAGTTAAAGAGCTTAAAGTGGAAAATGAGGAGAAGAATCGAATGAACAGTGAACTTCAGAGGAAGATGCAGGATGTGATCAGTGAAAGGTAGAAGATTCGATATGATGAACCTATTTTCCAAAGAATTGCATGAATAATGCCATTTGAAACACTCCTCCAGTTACAATCCTACATAAAAATTTCTGCGGCTAAATGTTCAAATACGTTTCAACCCATTTTAAAGCATTAGCACTAATACCGGAGAGTAAAGAGAGTGTGACAGATGGTGCGTATTCTGAACCAGGTATGTGATGCCTGCCACATTAGTTGAGCCTTCACAGTGCTACAAATTGACATTAGTCCCCTGGTTTATATACATCCCAATGTTATATTCATAGGTAGACAAAAATGCTGGAGAAACTCAGCGGGTGAGGCAGCATCTATGAAGGGAAGGAATAGGCGACGTTTCGGGTCGAGACCTTTCTTCAGACCCTCCTTCTCTCCATAGATGCTGCTTCACCCGCTGAGTTTCTCAAGCATTTTTGTCTACCTTTGATTTCTCCAGCATATGCAGTTATTCCACCAATGTTATATTCATGCTCTCTTTCCAAATTGGTCTGTCAATAAATACCAGGCTGAGGTTAGTTTGTTCAAAAGCCATCCTCAGATTTTTGATTATATGCTGAGATTTGTTCAGGAGCCAGAAATTGAGTAATTGCTCGCCTCCAGTAGAATCTCCTTCACCATCTTCATCTCTCAAAATACGATTTCTCTGCTCCGATCAGCCAAAATTGAGTCAATCCTGTTTGCAAGCTCAAATGCCGAATTCTTTGCTACATATGGTGACACCCATTCTCTTTTTTTGTCCACCAGGGATTCATTATCTTCACAAGTGGATCTAACTATAACTAAAGCAGATTCTGAGCAGCTAGCTCGGGCTTTAGAGGAGGATCGATGTTACGAACTTGATCAGGAATTGAAGAAAATAATGGCACGACACAAGCAAGAGCAAATTGAGAAGGACAGTACCATTAGTTTGGTAAACTTGGAAGTTTTACATGTACTAAGAGTGTATAAGTTATCGTATAACTTAAGCCTCGTATTTCAAGCCTCAAGTGATATGCAGCACTGTTATTTTCTGTTGTAAAAATGTACGTGTTCCTTTATATTTAGCTAGAGGAATCGAATAGAACCCTAACCAAAGATGTAGGAAATCTATCCAAGGAGAAAACAGAGTTTGATGAAAAAATGAAGTCACTGAGAGAAGGTATGGAAATCTCTACTAATAATTAGCTGTTATTATGCTTACTTTGATGATTAATCAATATAATTATACTGTGAGAGGTAGTAGTTTGAATTGTGATGGCTATTCCTAGGATTGTAGCATTGAGATCTTAGTTTACACACTCAATGACGTTCTCGTGGCATGTTGGAAAGCACGTGTATTAAAACTGATGCCATCTGTCTATTCAGATATCCCAGTGGATTGGCATCAGACAGGCTTGTCAGGTCATGTTTGCTATGCTCTATTGCAACACATAGTGGTCCTGGTTTTGCTCATCTCTTTCCACTTCCCCGTTTCACAGGAAAATTGATCATACTGTGAATTTTAAATGTCTTGTTAAATTTTGTAATATTATGTAACATCCAACAGTCTGGAAAATGTGCCAGTATAGAACTCAGTGTGCCACATTGTCAGTGTTTTATTGTACAGTTGCTACTCGACCTACGATGGGGTTACGTTGCGATAAACCCATCGTAAATCGAAAATATCTCGTCGAAAATGCGTTTAATACATTGCGATCACGTGACCGGAAGTGCCGTTCTGCTCACTGCCATTGCCGAGTGTCGATCGTAAAGTCGAAATATCGTAAGTCGAAGCATCGTAAATCGAGGAGCATCTGTATATGCATTTCAGCAAGTGTTTCTGCGGCCCCACAGCCTGCAAGTGGTGCAATGTCAACTTGGACATACAGTGTATTCCGAAAGTATTCAGACCCCTTCACTTTTCCCACATTTTGTTTCATAGCAGCCTTATTCATTAAATTAATTTTTTTAAATCTTCAATCTACACACCCCATAATAAAAAAGCGAAAACAGGTGTTTAGAAATTTTTGCAAAGTAATTAAAAAGAAATAACTGAAATATTACAAGTATTCAGATCCTCTAATCAGTACTTTGTTGAGGCACTTTTGGCAGCGATTACAGCCTCAAGTCTTCTTGGGCATGACGCTACAAGCTTGGCACATCTGTATTTGGGTAATTTCTCCCATTCCTCTCTGCAGATCCTCTCAAGTTCTGTCAGGTTGGATGGGGCGCATTGATGCACAGCTATTTTCAGTTCCCTCCAGAGATGTTCGATCGGGTTCAAGTCCGGGCCCTGGCTGGGCCACACAAGGACATTCACAGACTTGTCACAAAGCCACTCCTGCGTTCTATTGGCTGTGTGCTGAGGGTCGTTGTCCTGTTGGAAGGTGAACCTCCGCCCCAGTCTGAGGTCCAGAACGCTGTGGAGCAGGTTTTCACCAAGGATCTCTCTGTACTTTGCTCCGTTCATCTTTCCCTCAATCCTGATTAGTCTCCCAGTTCCTGCCGCTAAAAAACAGCCCCACAGCATGATGCTGCCACCACCATGCTGCACCGTACATATGGTATTGGCCAGGTGATGAGCGGTGCCTGGTTTTCTCCAGACGTGACGCTTGGCATTCAGGCCAAAGAGTTCAATCTTGGTTCACCAGACCAGAGAATCTTGATTCTCATGGTCTGAGAGTCCTTTAGGTGCCTTATGGCAAACTCCAAGCAGGCTGTCATGTGGCTTTTACGAGCAGTGGCTTCCGTCTGGCCACTCTATCATTAAGGCTTGATTGGTGGAGTGCTGCAGATATAGTTGTCCTTCTGGAAGGTTCTCCCATCTCCACTGAGCAAGTCTGGAGCTCTGTCAGAGTGACCATCGGGTTCTTGGTCACCTCCCTGATCAAGGCCCTTCTCCCCCGATTGCTCAGTTTGGCCGGGTGGCCAGCTCTATGAAGAGTCTTGGTGGTCTCAAAGTTCTTCCATTTAAGAATGACAAAGGTCACTGTGCTCTTCGGGACCTGCAATGCTGCAGAAATTGTTGTTACTCTTTCCCAGATCTGTGTCTCGACACAATCCTGTCTCGGAGGTCTACGGACAATTCCTTCATCTTCATGGCTTGGTTTTTGCTCTGACATGCACTGTTAACTGTGGGACCTTATATAGACACGTGTGTGCCTTTCCAAATCATGTCCAATCAATTTAATTTACCACTGGTGGACTCCAATCAAGTTGTAGAAATATCTCAAGCATCATCAATGGAAACAGAATGAACCTAAGCTCAATTTTGTGTGTAATAGCAAAGGGTCTGAATACTTAAGTAAATGTGATATTTCAGTTATTTATTTTTAATTACTTAGCAAAAAATTCTAAACACCTGTTTTCGCTTCTTCATTCTGGGGTATTGTGTGTAGATTGATGATTAAAAAAAAGAATTTAATCCATTTTAAAATAAGGCTGTAACGTAACAAAATGTGAAAAACGTGAAGGGGTCTGAATACTTTCTGAATGCACTGTAATTATTATGAAGGGTCTCAATGCAAAACGTCACCTATTCCTTTTCTCCAGAGATGCTGTCTGACCCGTTGAGTTACTCCAGCCTTTTGTGTCTATCTTAAGTATTATCCACATTGGTGAGCTACTAAAAGTAACCATACAATAGATAGACACAAAATGGTGGAATAACTTAGCGGGACAGGCAGCATCTCTGGAGAGAAGGAATGGGTGATGGACCTTTTGGGTCTTGTTCTTCTTTCTTCTTTCACTTTTAGGGTCTGACCATATGTAATATAATTTTATATTGAAGAAATACTATCAAAAGGAATAATACAAATTACTTTAAAATTGCTTTTATAGAATCAAATGCTTGAAAAATTAAAGTTTAATTATAAAAATAATATTTACACCTTTTTACCTTAATGTACGTTATTTAAATTCTCTAATTATTGAGTCCATATTATTACTATTATAAATATGTAAAATGACATAGTTTTGCAGTACAATATTTCATTTTGAGCATTCCATTGGTTAATAAATGAAAGTCAACAAGTGTCTATGACATTTTATTTATTTACATCTTCCTTTGACTGAATGACTTGCACTAGTCTCCATATTAATGTTCACAACTGTGCACACAGTTTGCTTCCAGGTCTTCTGGAGAACCAATAATGTTTGTCAGGATAAACAGCAGGCTGGCCATTACATCATTTACTCTCTGCCTTCCTCCTGTGGTAAAAATATGTGCTGTTTCCACAGCTGTGGCATGGTTGTAGCATTAGTCCAGATTAGGAACAGTCTTGTCTACTAATTTGAGGATGAACCGAGGGGAAGTATCCATCTGGTTTAAAAAAACTCTGGTCTTTTTGAGGAAAATATGAGATGTGCTGAGAATTTGTGCTCAAAGCTTCTAGAATTAGGATGATAGCTTGATAAAACTGTGAGCTATTGTCCAAAATTGTCATCAACATTGAGAATTTACGCTATTTGGAATAAACATTTTATTCAGATTTACAGAAGAAGATGGAAGAAGAAGTAAACATGAAAACTACTTATGAAAAAACAATTAACCAAGAACGTACACTGAAAACACAAGTAGGTTTTATAAAATGCATTCCAAACCATAACTAATCCCTTTCTAATAAACCTTCTAATAGTTTGTGCTGATAATGTCGTAAGTATATTTAAATTTACAATTGCTTGCATCCATTAGGCTGTCAATAAACTTGCTGAAATTATGAACCGGAAGGATATAAAAGTGGATCGTAAGAAAGTAAATACAGCAGATTTCCGAAGAAAAGAAAAGGAAAATAAAAAATTGCAACTGGAATTGAACCAGGAGAGAGAGAAATACAGTCAAATGGTTGTGAAGTATCAGAAGGATTTAAATGAAATGCAAGCGGTAAGACTAACAATTATTTTGAAATGGATACTACATGTCTGCTTGGGCTTAACATTTAAAACATAACCTGGACCTATCCTAATCATGATGGAATAGGATCTGGCTCAACCATGGAAATCTAAGTCCAAGGGCTGACACTTTTTTTTCCCTCATACCCAACTCAACCTGATCACCATTGGACATATAACAAAAACAAGCATGATATGGATCTTTTTGAAGATGTTACACCAAAATGGCGGGCATATTAAGGAAACCATCCCAAACCTGAGAGAGAGAGAGAGAGAAAATTTATTCCGAAGGTTGTGTTGCACCACATGGTTGTAATAACGATTCACCAGTTTGTATTTGCAACATGAACAAAATACTTTTATAGTTAAGATTTAATTGCCTGAATTACGTCCATATCCAAGTATCAGTGCAAATGCTTTTTAAACATTGTTATTATATCTGCTTGTACCAAACTTCCAACAAGCTTGTTCCAGATATTCATTCACTTTAAACCTGTGCCATCTAATTCTGGAATCCACTGCCATAAACACTTCCAACTAAACCCTTCTCTGCCCCTCAATTTTATAAATCGACCTCCTTTGTTCCAGTAAGAATAAAACCAGCCTATCCAATCTCATTGTAATTCCATGCAACATCCTGGTGAATTTATTTTGCATCTTCTCCACTGCCAGCACATCCTTCCTACCCCTATCTCCTATCATGTCTGCCTCCACCACTTCCCCTGCTGATGTGTTACAGGCACCCACCACTCTGTGTTCCAGAAAAACTTGCTATGTCCATCTCCTTTAAAGTTTCCTCCTCTTTATAGCTATACCCTCAAGTCTTTGCCATTTCCACCATGTGAAAAAGGTTCGAATTGTCTATCTCTCACATTGCTATACACCTATCAGGTCTCTCCGCAACCAACGGGATTCCAGAGAAAACAATCCAAGTTTCTCCAAGCTCTCCTCATTGATAATACTGTTCAATCCAGCCAGCATTATGGTAAATCCCTTTTGCATCCTTCTAAGGTTTCCACAACCTTCCTGTAATATAACAACAGGTAATACTCCCAGTGTGGCCTAACCAAAGTTTAATAAAGTTACATTATGACATCATGACTTGTGTTCAATGCCATGTCCAATTAAGGCTCCTTTACCTCTCTAATAACCACTTGCCAGACTGCAACTTGAATGTTTGTTACCATCCCGACATACTGTTTTTCCTTTCATTTCAACTACTTTCTTTGAATATTACAGCAATTTGTAGAGGAATGTAACCTTCGCACAGAGCTCCAAATGCATCTGGCTAGTAAGGACAGCGATGTTGAACAGCTTCGTTCTAAACTTCAAGATCTTCAGCTTCGTATGGATACTACCAGTGTAGCCAACTTGCAGTCTGAAGATTCTGATGGAAGTGTTGCTGGTAAGAAGAACTAAAACTTAACCAGTTTGTTTTTGGGCAATGTCCTTTGTCTAGGAATTAAAAATATATATATTTTAACGTTATTATAGTGTCATACAGCACAGAAATGGGCCCTTTGGCCCAACTTACCCATGCTGACCAAGATCTGCACTAGATCTACCTGCCTGCATTTGGCCATTAACCCACAAAACCTTTGCCCCTAAACCTGCCTAATATATTTGAAATGTTGTTATAATACCTGTGTGTGAAAAGGGTGCGCTTTAAGTTTCTATTATCAACCTATGTGCTCTGGTCCTTGACTTCCCCTACTCTGGGTAAAAACATGTACATTCACCCTCTCTATTTCCCTCATGGTCTTGTACACTTTTATAAGGTAAACCCTCATTTTTCTGCGCTCCATGAAATAAAGTTATTTGATACATCTAAGGAACTGAGTGATAGTTTAGCAGAGGCAAGGGGAAAAAAATGATTATTTTGTAAGAAATGTTCTTCTCTCTCCCCTGGTGGTTTGATTTTACTCTGCACTTGCAAACTTCACATTTTTGTGTTGTGCAGTTATATTCTAGAAGATTCAATTGCAGTGGATGATTCTCATGCATAGATATGTGGAGGCAATCAGCATGTGCAATGTATCAAACACAATTATTTTGACATAATTTAGGCATATATTTGCCACATGTGAAGCATCTGCACTATCCTTAAACCAAATCACCTCTTTAGTGTTGAGAACTGTTTGGTGTTAGTCAAAGTGTCCATTCCAATCTGAAGTTTGGCTATGACATATGGATTGTGCATATTCTTACAGGTCGGTTATGCTTTTAACGTTTCATTGTTAATGAATTTGGCCAAGCCCTTTCCCAACCCAAATCCACAGCTCAACAAACTTTGTCAATTATTTCTTCTTCCCACAATGGCGGGATAGAAGATTGTTTTCTGTTTCCACTCAGGCCTTACTCTGCCACACATGAACTGTGACCTTTATGATAGACTGCACAAACTCGGATGAACCCCCATGTAACAGCCTTTCAAATTTAAACTCTAAATATTTCTAGGCAGATTCTTCTGTGCTGTTAATCCTTCGTTAAGTAGCTGAACTGACCGACTTCAGAGAAGGTGAAATAGTAATTCTGCACCCAATTATAGACAGAAGCCTCCTATCCTTTTGTCCCTGGTCACAATTTCAGTTGCCCCAAGGAAAAAAAAGAATAATTTGTTCCTTTGTTACAGTATCTAAAATGTAATGTTTACACAACCGGAATGGCATCCAAGGGAAAATATTAGTTTTAAATTAACATTTGTGGTCATCTCTGAAACTAAAAAGCCGACTGTGTAAGTGGAAGGACACATAATGGCACATAACGGAGTATATTTTTGAATTTCTAACGCGGGGTTTGCTCAAAATGATGGGGGCTTTAAGCTGTGGCTCACTGTGCCATATTTGACCATAATTTGCAGAGGTAATTCTGTACATTTGCAATGAAAATCATTGGTTCTAAAGCAATAATACGCCATTGTACATCTTAGTACTGACATCCACCCATATAGGTACTGAGTTGCAAATGTTCTTCATTACCAGATTTAGCATTCATCCAAATCATATTTTTTTTTAAGGAACAGAAATTAGTTTGGTACTGTGGCATAGTTTAAAAAAAATCACACTATATTCAAGATAAGTATTTTATGGACATGTCTTTTATTCTTTGTGCCTAGTTGGGTGGTCCTTTTACAACTCATGTCTTACCTTTCTCCAGTAAGTAATTGAAAGGCTTGTTCTTTTGCACTTTCTGCTTGCTAACTGGCATTTGAAATCTGACTCCATCTGTATTGGATTAAATTGCTTTGTGATGTTTAAGAGACAGCATTCTTTATATCTCTATATATAGATGAATTGCAAAATTAGTCAAGAGAATGGTTTATCATTTTAATTTTGCAATTTAAACTGCTATTGATTAGTGCTTAATCTTCCATAATATTAAAATCAACAATAGGTTAGAATAGGCCCGTTATAAAGTGAGGATTTAGAATCTGAGTGCTCAAAGGATTCAAGATTTTTAGCTGTTTCATTGTACATAATAAAATTATTTACATTTTATACGAAACAAACAAAATTGGAATTTAAATACCTTACAATCAAATTTTTGAATTGTGTATTTTTGATTCGGGCACAAAACAGTTTTCAGATCATATTGTAGAAAGGATACTGTCTTCTAAACTATTAAAATGCCAGATTTTAAGAATATATGAAAATCAAATGTGGCTTGGCATGTTTTCTGCTTTCTGAACTACAGTGGTTGCTTTACCTCTTTGGCGGTAGTTTGTTCTTATGACTTTAATACCCTTCAAGCAGCAAAGCTGTGCCTTACAGCACTATAAACCCTTTTTCGAATCGGATCTTGGGTGCTCTCTGTATGGAGTTTGCACATTCTCCCTGTTACCACATGGGCATCCTCCCACAAAAAAATATGCTACCTTTATTGCATGTAAGTATAGTGAAGTTTGGTGACCTTCTGTTTACCACTTGCACGCTGGCCCATGGAGAAAATGCATTTCACAAGAAGGATTATCCGGGCCTATCTCACAGTCTCATGTCCCCCCTCCAAAGCACCCTTTTGAAATGAAATTCCATGCCCAACATTTAGACTTAAATCTACAATTTCCTTCAAATAAAGGTTAGAAGGAAACAGCCATAATATTCCATGCCGCAAAAAATGTTTGTTCCCTTATCACTGATTCCAAGCTCATTCAACCCTATTTGTTGAATGAGTACTGTATGGTATCTTTTTACCCGTAGCTTATTGTCTACATTCACTCTATAAGCTGCTTACATCCATCCATACTTCAGTTTTATTTCTTGCTAATAGTTTCATTTTTTGCTAGAGTTATATGCAGATTCATTGATTTCCACGTTATTGCAACAGACTTCATTAACGTCTTTATCGTGTTCTAGAAACTTGAGGTCATTTCAAAGTTATGCTGAATTATTAATTCTAAACACTGTATTACTCTTGCATCATTTCGAAGCATGCTGGCCTACATTGTATTCTGAAACAGCAGCCTTTAAAATGGTTAAAAGTCTTTTGCCGGTCTCAAAATTCCCTTGTCTATATCCTTGTTTAGCTCAACAACTTTTCAAGAATTCTGCCTCTCTCCAACTGGGGTTTTTCCTCGAACCCTTACTTTGTTTTCCTTGCCATTTGGAATTGTGGCTTAAACTGATTAATACCCAAGCTCTGGAAATTCCTCACTGACCGATTGTTTTAAGGTCCTCTTTAAAACCTGTGACTGTGTGGATTTCCATCAGGTGCTCTGGTTTCCTCCCACATTCTAAAGACATGTAGGTTTGTCAGTTGGCTACTGTAAAAATTGCCCTCAAGTGTGTAGGGAGTGGATAAGAAAGTGGAAGAACATAGAACAAGTCAGCATGGAGTCTGGCTGAAGGGCCTGTTTCCATGCTGTATCTCTAAACTAAATTCATCTGAATATGTAACAAAAAAAACTTCTTATAAAATATATTCGTACCATGCTTGGTACTAAACCACATCAGATTTATCGAGTCTTAGTGTCATACAACACGGAAACAGGCCCTTTGGCCCAAATCCATGCCAGATACCCCATCTAAGCTACTCCCATTTGCCTGTGTTTGGTCCATATCCCTCTCAACCTTCCCCGTCCATGTAATATTTTCAGTATGGTACTCTTGGCCCTGGAGTTCAAACTTTCAGGTGTACGTTCCACTGCACTTGGGTACTGGCAGAAGGGAAAGACATTCACTCAGGCTCTCCTTTGTTCTGCTGGGAACCAGGCATGATTTGTTGCCACCTGCCGATTCTCTGGCAGCACTGAAAACAACGATCATTTCACTCACAACTTGATGCAGAATGAATCAGAATTGGCAAAGGGTGCTTGAGAGCCGATGTTGGATAGGCTAGGGCACGTACTACAGCTGCTCAGTGCCAAGGTTTGGGGCTCATGGTTGCTCTCTGGCTTGCATGATGAATGTGGGCCACTGGTGAGGCTAACAGTGGCTGCTTTCATGTGCTGAGAAATTGCATGGATTCTGCATTCTCTCTCATTGCCTCCTTGTTGGATGTCATGGAAGTTGCCCTTCTCTGCCTTTCTTTGATGTTTGGCTGCAAAGCTCCACCCAACACACAAATTTCTCTGTGGTAATATGTTGAATGGTGGTCACCAGCTATAAAGCTGGCTGTCACAGAGCATCTCCGTGTGGGGGAAACCATGCCCCCAGCAAAGAGATGGAGAGGTAGCAGCTTTCATCACATGGATGGGAAAGACGATAACATTGGGATGATCTGTCAATATGTAGGTCTATTGCTGCCACTTTCCAGCAATGCCTGAACTCATTGTACTGCATCCCTGAGTGCTGCATTTGGCTCCAGCCTACTCAAAATCAGCACCTACTCACAATTATCAGCGCATTGTCTTGGTGGTTCATTCCACATCAGCCTTGCAGCAATTAGACCACTGTAACCATTTCATTGCAGTGGCTGACTGAACCAGTTTCAGTGTCAGGCAGCATTTGTGAAGGTAGACATTGGGAGCTGATACAGCAGCCTGTCAATAGTGCATCTTTCTGTGTGAAGGTACACATTGGGAGCTGATACAGCAGGTTGTCAGTAATGCATCTTTCTGAATAACCTCCTTCAACATCAATTCCACTGTGTGCTTATTTCTGGGAAAACACCCCGAGTTTTATCTGAGATATAAACTAAGTATTGATTTCTTTTGCACAGTAATATGAAAACCCAACACTTCACATTTATCTGAATTAAACTCCATCTGCCATCCCTCAGCCCAGTTGCTCAAGATTTCGTTGCAAGTGTAGATAACCTTGTTCACCTCTGTACCACCAATTTCAGTGTCATCCACAAACATGCATGCCATCTCTATGCATATCCAAATCGTTAATATAAATAATGAACAGTGGACACAACACTAATTCCGTGGTTTACAGTGCTCTCTGTATTGTTTGGGACAAAGACCCATAATTTATTTATTTGCACCTCTACTCCACAATTTGAGATTTGTGATTGGAAAAAAATCACATGTTAAAGAGCACGTTGTCAGATTTTATTAAAGGGTATTTTTATATATTTCGGTTTCACCATGTAGAAATTACAGCTGTGTTTATACATAATTCTCCCATCTCAGGGCATCATAATGTTTGGGACATGGCTTCACAGGCGTTTGTAATTGCTCAGGTGTGTTTAAATATCTCCTTAATGCCAATATAAGAGAGATCTCAGCACCTAGTCTTTCCATCAACTTTTGAAACTTTTATTGCTGTTTACCAACATGAGGACCAAAGTTGTGCCAATGAAAGTCAAAGAAGCCATTATGAGACTGAGAAACAGGAATAACACTGTTAGAGGCATCAGCCAAACCTTAGGCTTACCAAAATCAACTGTTTGGAACATCATTAAGAAGAAATAGAGCACTGGTGAGCTTACTAATCGCAATGGAACTGTCAGGCCAAGGAAGACCTCCACAGCTGATGACAGAAGAGTTCTCTATAATAAAGAAAAATCCCCAAACACCTGTCCGACAGATCAGAAACACTCTTCAGGAGTCAGGTGTGGATTTGTCAATGACCACTGTCCGCAGAAGACTTCATGAACAGATATACAGAGGCTACACTGCAAGATGCAAACCACTGGTTCGCCACAAAAATAGGATGGCCAGGTTACAATTTGCCAAGAAGTACTTACAAGAGGAACCACAGTTCGGTAAAAAGGTCTTGTGGACACATGAGACGAAGATTAACATATCAGAGTGATGGCAAGAGCAAAGTATGGAGAAGAGAAGGAACTGTCCAAGATCCAAAGCATACTACCTCATCTGTGAAACACGGTGGTGGGGGTGTTATGGCCTGGGCATGTATGGCTGCTGAAGGTACTGGCTCACTTACCATCATTGATGATGCAACTGCTGATGGTAGTAGCATAATGAATTCTGAAGTGAAAAGACACATCCTATCTGCTCAAATTGAAACAAATGCCTCAAAACTCATTAGCCGGCGGTTCATTCTACAGCAAGACAATGATCCCAAACATACTGCTAAAGCAACAAAGAAGTTTTTCAAAACTAAAAAATGGACAATTCTTGAGTGGCCAAGTCAATCACCTGATCTGACCCCAATTCAGCATGCCTTTTATATGCTGAAGAGAAAACTGAAGGGGACTAGCCCCCAAAACAACATAAGCTAAAGATGGCTGCAATACAGGCCTGGCAGAGCATCACCAGAGAAGACACCCAGCAACTGGTGATTACCATGAATTGCAGACTTCAAGCAGTCATTGCATGCAAAGGATATGCAACAAAATACTAAACATCACTACTTTCATTTACATGACATTGCTGTGTCCCAAACATTATGGTGCCCTGAAATGGGGGGACTATGTATAAACACTGCTGTAATTTCTACATGGTGAAACTAAAATGTATGAAAATGGCCTTTGTTAAAATCTGACAATGTGCACTTCAACCACATGTGATTTTTTTCTATTACAAATCTCAAATTGTGGAGTACAGGGGCAAATAAATAAATGATGGGTTTGTGTCCCAAACATTTATGGAGGGCACTGTACCACTTGTAACAGATCTTGGGTCTGAGAAACTGGTTTGAGGTTATACAGGAAAAATAGGTGTGAAATTATTGAATATTTCCACAGTTCTTCAGATTTGTGGTTATTTTAATGGTAATAGTATGGAAGGAGGATGAGCTGGATGCTCATTTTCTCCACCTACATACATGCACTATGTCACATTTGGAACATGTATGTTGTTTGACTAATATCAATGTTCTTTTCTCATATTTTATAACAAATGTTAACATGCCAAGAATTTGATAATCTAGTTATATTATTGGAGTCATAATTCTGGCCTAATAATCTGCTAAACAGGAGGTAGTATTTCATCACAGCAGCTATTTCTGTGGGATTAGGAGATTTATATATATTTTTTAAATCGTCTAGAATATGTTGTGTTACCAGCAATCGTGAACATGAAATTACACCATCTGGTTAGTGTTTGGGAGGAAAGCAGCTAAACATACCCTGTCTGGAATATGTAAATATGCTTTCAAATTGTCTTCTCAAGCAGCAAGTCGCTCTGTTTTATATAGCTGATTGTCAGTTTAACATGATTAAAACTATTGATATCACCAAGAATTAACTTCTGTACCTGACTTCAATGTTACATGCTCAGTCAACATGCCAAAGACTTAGGTTTGTTGGCCTAGGTCAGGGAGCTCTACAGATTTGCTAAGCAATAGCCAGGATACACAGAATCATATCTTTCACACCAAATAAGGGCAGCAACTGTGGCACAGCGATAGAGTTGCTGCCTTACAGCGCTTGCAGCACCGGAAACCTGGGTTCGATCTCGACTACGGGTGTTGTCTGTACGAACTTTGTACTCTCTCCCTGTGACTGCATGGGTTTTCTCTGAGATCTTTGGTTTCCTTCACAGACGTACAGGTATGTAGGTTAATTGGCTTGGTGTATGTGTAAATTGGCCCTAGTGTGTCTGGTAGGATAGTGGCAATGTGCAGGGATCACTGGTCGGTGCGGACTCAGTGGGCGAAGGGCCTGTTTCCGCGCTGTATCTCCAAACAAAACTAAATCTTAGACTCCTCCATTTCAATCCCTGCATACGTCCTATTCTAGGAGAGACTCGCCAAAAGACTTACAGAACGTAAAAAAGACTTACAGTCAAGAGTAGTGTGTTCAGGTATTGACTCCAGACCATGACGTTTTTTACATGAGGTTTGCACCGTCCTGCTAATCAACATCTACTGTTCTTCCATAACTAATGAATAAGTATACCTGTACATTGAATACCACTGGGAAGAATCTTCTGAGGGTAAGACAAGAACAATATAATTTGGGCTGGGTTATCACCAAAACTGACTTGTTCTGTATGTGCCTGGACCGCTTATAGTGATTTATTTCCTAGTGTATCACAATTTATGTTCAAAACTTTTAACTCCCTATTTCTTCAAATTTAGAAACCAGGATGGAGGGATGGTTATCGATACCAAACCGGGTAAACATAAAGCGTTATGGATGGAAAAAGCAGGTAATGAACCATTGTCTACAACTACATTGTTTGTAATATATATACTTTGGTCAAACATGGGGGTGGTTTGTTTCGTAAGTTTGCAGATGACACCAAAATTGATAGAGTTGTGGACAGTGAAGAAGGCTGCCAAAGGTACAGTGGGATAAAGATCAGTCACAGATATGGATGGACAAATGGCAGATGGAGTTTAATCTGAGAAAATGCGAGGTGTTGCACTTTGGAAAGTCGAATGCAAGGGCTAAAGTATAGAGTTAACAATAACAATATAGATATGCAGAGCGATCGTGTGATCCAAGTCCGAAACTCCCTCAAGGTGGCAATACAATTTGAGAGTGGTAAAGGCGATTTATGGGATTGGTATCAATTTATTATTATCATATGAACTGAAAAAGAATGGAAAAACTCTCTTTAAATTGCTAAAAGAATAGGATTTAGGAATGCAGTGGGACTAGTCAGCGCTTCGGGTTTTTGTTCTGAAGACTTGCATTCCGAACATGTTGTTCCTCTAGCCAAGCTATTCCAGACTGTTGAAATGCTGGCATCCATTCAACCATCTGAAAGAACCAATTAAGCCAACTTCCAGAGATGAGCTAAGAGTAACTGCTCATCATCAAGACAGCATTTGACTGAATATTACACCAAAAGTCCTGGTAAAACTAGTCAGTTGAGTGCTGAGGGGAAAGTATCCTGTGTTTGCATTTGTACGTGACATAAATCAAAATGGCTATGGTTGTTGGAAAGAAATCAGTCCAGTCTCAAGACATTGCCGCAGAAGTTCCCCTGGGCAGTTTTCCATTTCTTTGTCATCTGCAAAATAAAACTGAGAGAGTTCCTTCAGAAGCTCGATAGTTGAAGTAGATGATTAACCATCACGTCAAAAAAAGTAAGAGCTGACAACAAATACAGCTCGTAAACGAACATAAAAAATCTTCGAATGCATTTCTAATTATCAACCTTTCTTCCCTAATCTTTGTAAAAATGTTATCTTGCAATGTTTTATTGCCAGTTCTTTAAGTATTATTTTCACTTAATGCCTTTAGATTCCCTGTTTTTTTTCTATTTTGCATGCTGTGATTAGAAAATAGCAATCTCAGCTTTTATTATTTTTCCTATTACCAATCAGTGACTGTATTTCTAGCAACAGATCATTTTTAGCTGAAATCAGCCAATTGATCATATTTTAGTAATTTAATAACACAGCTTTTGTTCCTAATGGTTAAACGTGGATCAGATGTTTCGAGGTTAGGCAGGCAGACTGCTGCTGAGGAGCGCAACTTTTTTCTTGAATCATTGGGAATTTAACGGGAAAGATGGCATTGTACTTGCTAGATACAATATTATTTTGTAATGTTGAATCTTTGTTATTTACAGTATGTTGTGGTCAGCAGCAGAACAATACTGTTCTATGACGACGAGGTGAATAAAGAGCAATCTAATCCTTCTATGGTATTAGATATTGAGTAAGTAGAACCATCCTGATATTGCAGAGTTTGCAGAAAGGGAATATTGGTAAAGAGGAGAATTCAGCGTGCAATGTTATTCATTGAAAATTTGATATTAAAGATAAAATGAAATATAAAGTAAAATGTGATATCAGATCAGAAGGTAATGTTGGGTGTGACATGATTAACATTAACTGGCCGATACGGAAAGCAAGAACATTTTCGTGCGTGCGTGCGCATGTGTGTGTGTTCTGAAGACTTGGAAATACTGAAACCAATTGCATGGTGAAACCATACTATGAGTGAGCGGGTATGTGACGCATATCCAAGTGCCTACCTAAAAACTTCTTAAACACTACTAAGATATCTGCTTCCACCTAGCAGCACATTTCAGGCACCCATCACTCTCTGTGTCAACAAAACAAACACATTTGCCCCTTTAAATTTTACCCCCAGAAAGTTATGCCCCCTATTCTTTCACCCTGGGGGAAAAAAGTTCTGACTGTCTACCCTATATATGCCTCTCGTCATTTTACAAGTCCTATCAGGGGTAGAGAAAGAAGTACTAACTGATTGGCTCATTTCTCATTCTATTGTTGCATTCCCACAAGTAATCAAGATTAATCTTTAATTGAGGTTATGCTTTGCATTTATTGGCAGGGGTTCAAGGAGGAGCAGCAAAAATGATCCCAAAAGTGAAGGAATGTGTTCTGAAAAATAGATGAAACTGATAATCTCAGTTGGATAATAATACTAAATAATTTGTATGTAACTTAAGAGAAATATTACAAAGAAATATTTCATATGAAGTGTTAGTATTCCGAACACAAGTGCAGTCCCTGTGGGTAATTCAGGTGGATAAATGTTTACGGTTCAGATTATGATTCTCAATAAATTTTGGGTGATTCTGCAATTAAAGCTATAAACGTGCAAATCAGATGAATAGTTCATCCACTCATTGGATGCTTGGAGCCATGCTACTGAAGAGAAGTGCCCCACAAGTTAGTCACGTTACCCCACGATGTAGGGAAAACTGTATTAAGACAATAAATATTGTTTATATTAGTAGGAATAAATACTCTTTTCCTCTGAAAATAATATTTGGGACCTGAGGCAGTGAGAGAGGAAGTAGATGGGTTATTATTGCGTCTCCTCTACTGGGACACGTGGACAGGAAGATACAACAAAAAGAGGTGTGTATATAAAGTTGATTGATTAAGCCAGGATATCACAAGGGAAAAGCACATCAGATCGCAGAAAGGGTAGTGGAAGAACAATGGGCTTTACAGTGGTATTAGCTGAAGATGATATTTTTATAATATAGACTGAGGCCATATAAAAAGTTAACCCATTGAGTTTATGCTGGCTCTCAGACAAATCCCATTAATCCCATTCCTTTGTAAAGTATGCTACTTTATATGCCCATTCTCCCCAATCCTTCCCCACCTCCCCCCCCCCCCCCCCCCTCACTTGTCCTTCATCCTTGCAGAGGTAAAGTCCTGGAATTCCCATGTAGTTCGAGAAAGCAACTCACCACCACCTACCTAAATTACTATTTAATGGTGGGCAAATAATTACAGGCCTTGATAGCTTTACTGACATCCTGTGTATGATCGAAAACTTGCATGGCCATAATGCACATGAAAAGTACCATTGAAATATGTTATCCAAAAAGTTTATTTGCATGCTTAATGAAATCTGCAGGTCATTTGCAACTCAAAATAATTTCTATTTCAGCAAATTATTCCATGTGCGTCCTGTAACACAAGGTGATGTATACAGGGCAGAAACTGGTGAAATTCCTCGGATATTCCAGGTAAGCTAACAAACGCATTCAGTTTTCAGGACTTTTAATTTACATTTTGCTTTTGCCCATTGTCATTAATTATTTGTATTTCAGTTCAGAGAGCATGAAAGATGTCAAAGGAAAAGTGCACAAGACATTTTGTGACATATTTTGTCGACTTTGTAATGAGAATAACAGCATTTATTGTTTTGCATTACACTGCTTTCCGACTCTTCAACCACACCAACATTTACTACATACCGTATTTCACGGCAATGAAGACGCACCTGCGTCAAAGACGCACCTCCATTTTGAATTGCTAAATTTTAAAAAAAAAGGTTGCCGGGACGGGATCAAGGGTTTGGTTTAGTCAGTAGAAAGGAAGATGTGAAAGTCCTTCAAGGAGGCAATGAGGACCGGAGAGCCTCCATCTTTGCCTGTCCCACAATGCGTTGTGTGGTCCACGTCTGAGGGACGGGGACCTCCTGGCTCAGGAGATCACAAATCGGAGAGAGAGAGAGAGAGAGAGAGAGAACCCGGGACGGAGCAGCCAGCCTTCCGCCCAGTAGCTACCCGCCAACCACCACCTGCACCGGTTGCGCCTGTGCCGAAGGACACCGTGGCTGGCGGGCGGGCCGGCACAAGGCGATGAGGTGGCGGCCGTTCACAGCCACCCGAGCTACTCCCCGGCCACAATGCGGTGGCTCCGTGCCCGGAGCTGCTGGGATAATCTCCGACCCCCTCTTTCTCAACGGTCCTGCCCTCCTGCTACTTTACCCCTGCCGGCCAAGCCAAGTTTATTACTTTGTGCAGCCCAGGCCGTGCTGTCCCGGGCCAGACTCCCCATACGCTGTGGAAAGGAACTCTTCCCCACCGCCCCCCTCAGCAGCGCTGTCCTTTTACAGCTGCTTCCCACTTCACACAGTTCCAGGGTCGAAGGCGTGGCAGGTTCCGCAGAGCAGTCGCTGCAAGAGTGTCATTGCTCAGCCTAACCTTCGGCCTTCAAGGCGCAGGTACATTTTCAGGCCTTATTTTAGAGTAAAAATAGGTTGCCGGGAAATACAGTAAGTTCAAACTAATGTTTGACAAGAGCACAATGAATTAGGAGTATGCATTGGCCGTCCTGCCCTTCAAGCCTGCCTTCCATTTCAATGTGATCATTGCTTATCTACCCCAGTCCTCGTCCTCGTTTGATACAGTTATATGTAGCTCTCAACTGAAGGAGAGTGAGATTCATCCTGTTGGAACTCACTTGAAGGAGGTTGTATATCAACAAGATTTGAGTCCAAATGTTGGAGAAAAGATAAGGAACCCCTATAGATGTCAGGAAGAAGAGGGAACATTGAATTAACTGACTTTTAGTGAGGATTTAAAGAAGGTGAACATTACAATTAACAACTGTAATAAAGAGAAAGGGAGAGAATAGCAAGATGTAGCAAAGAATTGGACAAGTTTTATAATGTGATTCTGCGAAATAAACATCAACTCTCATAAGACCAAGCAGTCTTGGGAAAATGACTGAATCATATAAAATCTTTTTGGCTGAGCTCAACTGGTCAAATGCTTCACTAATGAACTCCATATGGTGTCCAGTGATGGATCAGGAATTTGCTTTGCTGTCAAGCATGCATGCCGGGGAATACACTCTCTTGCATCCTTACTGTTCTCGCACCCAAGTAAGAATTGACGTAGGATCCTTGAGCCGACTTATTTAAATACAAGTTTTCACCCTGCAAGGAGAAGAGACAAGTGCAGTTATATTCTTTAAAGACGTTTTAAGTATTATAGGATATTTTTAAGTGCTTAACTTGTTCTAGTTTATTTAAATTATAATAGTTAATCTTTCTCGATATTGGAATGTTCAGAAGCATTAAGCAACAGTCAACTTTGACAGAATTAATTTGTTGTCGGCTGGAAGTTTTGTGGGCAATGGGTGTTTGGGAACTTTGCTGCCCAGCTGCAGGGCAGTTTTAATCAACAAGATTACCTTTACAGTTGCAGAGAGAGTAAGGTACAATATCATAAGATCATAAGTGATATGAGGTCATCAAGTCTACTCCACCATTCAATCATAGCTGATCTATTTCTCCCTCCTAAGCCCATTCTCTTGCCTTCTCCCCATAATCCCTGATACCTGTACTAATCAAGAATCCATCAATGCCTTAAAAATATCCATTGATTTGGCCTCCACAGCCTTCAGTGGCAACTCGTATCAATAGGAAGTTTATTTTAGTTTATTGTCATGTGTACCGAGGTACAGTGAAAAGCTTTTGTTTCATGTTAACTACTCAATGGAAAGACAATGCATGATTGCTATTGAGCCATTCGCTATCTTGGATCTGTGTGAGGGCAGACTCACTAGGCAAAACCTGCGCCTTCATTATGTGGTTTATCTCTGGCCCACATAAAAATGGTTTGAATGGTTGGGGCATCGCAGGCTGTACATGATACTCTGATTCCCCATCAGCAATAAAACCGATCCATTATTGTATCAAAGATAAATGTTGATGTGGGAGTTTGCTCAGGCTTCCTGCTGTTTATAGGTAATGTGTAAAACAATTTCAAGTATGTATCTCCGAGGGCAATCTTGCACCACAGTCCTTTTCTTCTGGACAAAATTGTTCACTTAGACTTGTAATTTTTAACCATGGTTTGAACCATTTATTTTAATTACTGTATTTGAATACATTTTTTCAGATACTATATGCCAATGAAGCTGAATGCCGGAAAGATGTGGAAGTAGAAGCTGTTCAATCAGTGGAAAAACCTGACTTTATACCTCATAAAGGTCACGAATTTATCCCAACACTTTATCATTTTCCTACAAATTGTGAAGCTTGTGCAAAGCCTCTGTGGCATGTTTTCAAACCACCACCTGCACTAGAATGCAGGCGATGCCATGTTAAGTGCCATAAGGATCATTTGGATAAAAAGGAAGACATGATTATATCATGCAAAGGTATGAATATTTTTTATGAATGAAGGCATTGATTTTCAGCTATCAATCTTAACTACTACTTTACAAGAAGAGGCAGTTTATATAATATTTGTATTTCCCCTAGGCTGATGTGTACTTAAATATAACATGAATCTTATATTCTACTATAAGACCAGTAACTAAGAGTTTAAGAACACCAGACAATATACTGTCAATTGTTTAATTGTATAGCTATTGCATTGATAGGCGGCGGTTGTATTTTGGCAAAATCGTTAATTAACGAGAGCATGGGAGACTTTTGTACAATCACTTCTCTAAGAGTACGTTTTCTTCTTAGTGAATTATGATGTCAATACAGCGAGAGATATGTTGCTACTGGCATGCTCTCAGGATGAACAGAAAAAATGGATTGGACATTTAGTGAAGAAAATTCCAAAGAACCCGTCAGCTATCACAAGTTTTATGCGTGCTTCTCCCAGGACCTCATCCACCAGATCAGCACCAAATCAGTCTTTTCGCAAACCTGCCAAACATATTACTCCAGTCAAGCCCAGGTAACAAATTAACAAATAGGTTTTCTTTTGATGTATATTTGTGGCAGAAGTCATTAATTTGCAGTTTTAGTGGAAAGAAACGGATAGTTCTCTAAAACAGTGAAATTACAAATCATGGTCACACAGCACAGAAATAGCAGAAAATGAATGACTGCCACAAGTCAGAGACTGAAAGCAACAGTTGATTTGAATAGAAGATAGACACAAAAATCTGGAGTAACTCAGCGGGTCAGGCAGCACCTCTGGAGAAAAGGAATAGGTGGCATTTCAGGGCAAGACTCTTCTACAGATTGAGAGCTAAGGGTAGGGAAAAGAGAGATATCGACAGTGATATAGAGAGATATATAACAAATAAATGAAAACTATGCAAAAAATGTAACGATGATAAAAGAAACTGTCCTATTTCGGCTGAAGGCTAGGTGTAAAGGAGTTTTGTATAGACTGTTAGTGTTGCATTGATGGAGCATGAGCTTAAATTAATCCCATGTAGATGAGGCTCAGAATTCTTGAGCTTTGAGAAACATTCAAGAAATGCCCTGAAAAGTTTCAAGACAGATAAGTGGACAGAACACGGGTTTTATTTTTGAGATAGAAAATCATTGAACAAGAGGTAGCATTTAAATTTAAACTAGACCTGTAAACATCTACTTCTTTCCATGAAATGCTCTGTTTTAACCCACTATTTCCCCAAATCTGACACTTTGTGAACAATGAGCCCACACCTTGTTTTTGCTCTAGCTTGGTACCAAGCATGTATTATTTTCCTAAATCCCACAACTGCTTTGCTTGCCTCCTTATTTAAGGAAATAACTATTTTACTAAACTTGTGGTCCTAATGTGTCCTTTGTTTGGTTGTAATTCATTTACATCACATCTTTAAGCAATGACAGGCCACACGCCATCCCTCATAGTATTTAAATAAACTGAATATCCACTGAAATAAAATGAAAATGGGCGTTTGGGAGAGGAACAAATTATTACAGATCTATTTGCTAGCAAGGATTTGATGTCGTTGAGTGAGAATTGAAGTTACAAAGAGGACGGATAAAGAAAATATCTTCAAAACAGAGATTGGAAATCTCTTAATAACCTTTTATACAAGTCTATTAAATATCATCCTTTTAACTATGTAATCTCTGGAATTCCTGTGCTAAACCACCGTATTTCCCGGCAATGAAGACGGACCTGCGCCGAAGAGGCACCCCCATTTTTAGTTGCTAAATTTTGAAGCAAGGCTGGCCTCAGTTCCCAGATCCCTCGCATCCCCGGGACCAGCTGTAGCGCCCAGGTCGCCTGCCCCGGGACTGGCCTGCGGATGGGAGGAGACAGCAGGGGGACTGAGGAAGGGGAGGAGACAGCAAGGACTAACAAAATTGGGAGAATTCGATGTTCATGCCCCCAGGATGCAGACTCCCCAAACGGAATATGAGGTGCTGTTCCTCCAATTTCCGGTGCTGCTCGCTGCTCGCTGTGTCCATGGAGGAGACCCAGGACCGAGAGGTCGGTTATTTTGAAGCAAGGCATCGTACATTTTCGGGCCTTATTTTAGGATAAAAAATAGCGTCTTCGTTGCCGGGATTTCCCATTCCAATTATCTCTGCTTTAAATCCATTTCTGACTAAGCTTTGCACCACCTTACCTAAGGCACCTTTAGCTCATTGGCACTTGTATACTTCATGATGTGTCACGGAGAATGGGACACGTCCTTTGCCCTCAGCACTGACAAACAGGCACCCACTTACCACATCCTGTGATATCCCACAAATCTTATTTTATGATGCTCACATTCCCACCAGTCCACCCAGATTCTATCACTCACTTACTCACAAAGGGGAATTTGCAGTGGCTAAATAATCTACTAACCTGCATGGTCTATGCGATGTGGGATAAAACTGGAGTCTCGGAAGACCAGAATGGTCACAGGGAAAACATGCAGACTGTATGCAGAAGGTCAGGATTGAACCTGTCGCGAGACCTGCGATGAAGCCATTCTAATAGCTGTGTCACTGTGCTCTCCTGGGTGCTTGGGCTCAAATTATTATGTCAAGATTGTAAATAAACAAACAGTGCCCTCCATAATGTGTGGGACAAAGACCCATCATTTATTTATTTGCCTCTACTCCACAATTTGAAATTTGTAATAGAAAAAAAATCACATGTGGTTAAAGTGCACAGTCAGATTTTAATAAAGGCCATTTTTATACATTTTGGTTTCACCACGTAGAAATTACAGCAGTGTTTATACATAGTCCCCGCATTTCAGGGCACCATAATGTTTGGGACACAGCAATGTCATGCAAATGAAAGTAGTCATTTTTAGTATTTTGTTGCATGTCCTTTGCATGCAATGACTGCTTGAAGTCTGCGATTCATGGACATCACGAGTTGCTGGGTGACTACTCCAGGGCTGCCAACCCTCACGCATTGAGCATGAGAACAATCAATAACAACAATCTGAAAAAGTGTTGCGGCCCGAAACGTTGCCTATCTCCTTCGCTCCATAGATGCTGCTGCACCCGCTGAGTTTCTCCAGCATTTTTGCGTACCTTCGATTTTCCAGCATCTGCAGTTCCTTCTTAAACAACAACAATCAGTTTTATTCGTCACTTGCACATAAAGTGCAAATGAAAATTAATTTGCTAGCATCTGTAAATAATAACTGACAGGGAGACTCTTCTAGCAGCTTTCAGCGATGATGTCACAATGCCATAGCCCGCCAATCACAATGGGATAATTTACATAAGTTGCGGAGTCATTGTTGCCAATGGTAACTGCAGCTCCGACTGGGCCGCATACCGGGGAGGGGGCGGAGTGTGTGTCAGAGGGAGGGAGAGGGAGAGGGAGAGAGAGAGCGTGACAGAGAGAGATAGAGAGAGAGAGCGAGAGATCCGGAAAGCTGCAGTCTTTTACACGCGTCAGAGAGAGAAAAGAGTTGCGTTGGGGGAACTCTTGAGTGGTGGAAACGGGTTGCGTTGGCGGTACGGGTGAGTGGTGGAATATTGCGCTGGGGGAACGGGGCCCAACGGGTCCCACTTGGTCTTGTTTATCCTTTAACTTTGTTCAAGTCCAAGTGAAAGTTTTGTTGTTTATGATTTCTGTCTTTTTCAGCTAACCGTTTATGGAATTTGGATTTAAGATTCTTCTCAAGGAAGCTGGGTTTTGTGAAATCGCAAATCAATGCAAAATGGATTTGACTCTTTCCACTCCAAACAGTCCAAATTTCTGGGCAAAATTTGTTGTTAATCACCGCATCTCATTCACCTACTCTCTTTTCCTGCACTTTTCAAAATGCGTGGAAGGCTAATCATTGCACATTTACCATACATACCAGAAGTTTTTTTTTAATGAATTGCAACAGGTAGCAAACTAAAAATAAGGTGTTGACTTTTCTGTAATAGCAAGTGAACATCAGGGCAGCACATTACGGAAAAGCCCAATGAGTTTTTCTTTATTGCGTCATTTCAGCGAGTAAGGGATAGGGTAGTTGCACTTAAGGGAATAGCTTATGCTAAAGCAAGGAGGGAAGTGTGTGAAATTGAAATACTGGAAATAGCACAGAGAACAAATAATTCCTTTGAAGATGGTGTCAGATGCTTCAGAAGACCATTGTTACATTGAATTTATTATGCCTCAAACTTTTCATGCCTTCTGTGCAGATCTATTGAGACGCTTAAAGCTTTACAATCTTGTGACTGTAAGACTGAAAGCTCTGCTGATAAAAAGGCTTATAAACTATGCTATTCTAAATACATAAACTCAAATGTTTAGAACTGGGAAAAATTCACTGAATATTTCACTCATGATCTGTTTACTTTTTGCAAAGCCATAGCAGTTCAAATGTTGTTCCGTTTAAAAGAAGCATTGGGGAATTAGTGGTCATTCTGAACAGTCAGATTTGTATTTTGGGGGCACATTATTTTGTAATGATTTTATAAATAGATTGCCTTACATTTTAAATGAATTCTTTTCAGAAGGTAGTCAACATTAACTTAACAGATAAACTGTGCACTGTTTTAAAACATAAATTATTCTACTTAAAACACTTCAACGGGAATCGTATAATCCTGTTGATGCCTTACTTTTGAAGAACTGTTTTACTGCCATTCATTGTAATTTCAAATAACTGTATCTGCTTAAACATTTTTCAGTGCATTGTGAACTGTGTTATTTTGGGTATTTTGAAAACAATTCTAAAATGAATAAACTGCCTGGAATCTGTTGGAATTGCACATAGGAAAACCTGCAGCAAACTTGACCTGTTGATGGCATTAAATAAGGATTATTTCTTTGTATTATTCCAGGAGTCACTCCAGTAACATAGGAATTGTTGTATTTGCTGTTTTATTTTTTGCCAGTCAACAGGAATACAGTCATGAAATGGATGATAGGCTTATTTCACCTAGTACCTCCCATGTAATTTATAAAGGCTTTGCAGTTACATGTATTAAAGCACTGGAAATTGGATTTTTGTTGAAGATAATTACATATTTTAAGTGATATTGAAAGTCGCACTGATGGGTATGTATCAATAAACATATCTATATGCATTTGCCTGTTTTAATACAAGGAGATATTATTCTTGCGAACATTGCTTGGTAAGATGATTTGACTCGGTTGAATTCCATTGCCCGTATTTGCATACCGAATCTTAATTATTGAAGCAGAATATATTAATTCACTGGAGAAATGTGTACCATGATGCCACAACTGCAGAAATGAAAGAAAAACAAAACAAAGGAAGAACAACAAATAAAAGATTTATATATTTTGATAATATTGTTTAAGGAAGCAACAAGGTTTGGGAAAATTCCTTGCTTTTAATAAAATATATTTTTATTAGAAGCAAACACATATCATAATAAATACATTTCATGTATATCAGTCGTACATTATTAATATTATCAGTTGTGGATTGATTCTGCTTCTAGTTTTTTTTATAGAGAGTAGAGAGAAAAAACAAAAACAAATGGCATGATAAAAAAGAATGGAATAATTTACTAATAATCCATCATTGGAGATAGGTTCGAAAATTATAAAGTATAACTTTTCATCTAATCCTGAGTTCAAGCTTCAGTTAGGTTCCCGTGCTGAACCAGTCTACCCCTTCAAATAGTCAATGAATGGAGACCATATTCTGACAAAAAGTTCTTGTTTGTCCATTAAGACAAGTCTAATTCTTTCCAAGTGTAGGGTCTCCGACATTTCCATAACCCACATTTTAATTATGGGGGTTATAGGGCCTTTCCAAAATGTTAATATTAATTTTTTCCCAGTTATTATACTAGTCGAGAAGGTTTATTTGGCTTGTTGTGAGTGTTAGGCTTTGTTCTGATATTCCTAGTGTTATTAGTTTTGAGTCAGGATCCAATTTGGTATTGACAACTTCAGAAATTATTCTAAAAATATCAATCCAGAAATTTTTGATTTTTATACAATTTACAAAAGTATGCGTTGTTAGCCTCTAGATGCTGAAATTTATCACAGATAGGAGAGATATGTGGGAAGATTCTATTTAGTTTTGTTTTAGAGTAATGTAACCTGTGTAATACTTTAAATTGTATTAAGGCATGTCTGGCATTTAACGAGCAGTGATGTATATATTGTAGACTTTCGTCGCAAATATCTTTCGTTATAGGTTGGCCTAATTAATTTTGCCATGTGTGTCTATATAATTCCATCGGTGGGACCTCGTTATCTAAGAGGGTGTTATAAATATGTTATTAATTTTTCTGTATTAGGATGTTTATTCAAACATTCATCAAGGATTTCTGGTTCCCTAGTCCTATATTCTTGTGTATTAGATTTAACGTAATCTCTAAGTTGTAGATATCTGAAAAAGTTATTTGAGTGTAGTCCATAGATCATTTGTAACTCCTGAAATGAAAGAAAAGTGCCTTTCCAATAAAGATGTCCCATCTTTTTAATTCCATAATTTTTCCATTGTGTAAAACCTTTATCCAATATGGAGGGTTTAAATAAAGGTTTGTTTACAATGGGGAATCAATGATATATTATCAAATGTCTAAGTCTTTTTTAATTGTTTCCAGGTTCGTATACCACTGTATTATAGGGTTTTCCCTGTAGGTTTTTTGTGCAGTTTTGTTGGAGCAAACATAATTCAACCAATTTCAAAAGGCAGTCTTCCTTTATCATCCTTAACCAATCTGGTTGCTGATCCATTTCTTCCAGCCAGAAATTCATGTTTTTAATATGGACCGCCCAAAAGTAAAACAAAAAATTTGGTAAGGCTAAACCTCCATTTGTCTTTGATTTACATAGATGTTTTTTGCTTATTCTATGATTCTTATAATCCCAAATAAAGCTTGTAACAATGGTATCGACAAAAAAAATTGGGAGATATATTGATTGAAATAGGTACAATAATTGCGGTAAAAAGATCATTTTTATAGCATTAATTCTACCAAACATTGAAATAAGAAATGTTTTCCAATACTGAATATTCTCATGTAGTTTATTCAGTAAAGGTGGGAAGTTTAATTTAAATAAAGAAGTATATGTCTTAGTTACATAAATTCCTAAATATTTAAGTTTTTCCTTAACTTCTCCAAGAAGATTAAGCAAATATATTAGTAAATTGATAAACCCTGATCAAACGGGGTTTATACCTAAAAGATACTCATTTAATAATCTGAGACGTCTGTTTAATATAATGTACTCGCATAAAGTAGAGGAAGAAGATATATCAATTATTTATTTGGATGCAGAGAAAACATTTGATCAGGTAGAGTGGCAATACTTATAGAAAGTACTACAAAAATTTAATATGGGAGAGAATTTTATAACATGGGTAAAATTATTATATGATAAACCGATGGCAAGAATTTTAACTAATAACATGTTATCTCAAAAATTTCAACTATCAAGGGGTAATAGGCAGGGATGTGCATTATCACCCCTGCTATTTGCCCTTATGATAGAACCCCTGGCTGAAAGGATAGGAATTCATCCCAATATTCAGGGCTATAATACCAGGAACTCAGAATAAAATCTCATTATATGCAGACGATATACTTTTATATATTACAAAGTCACAAACGGGCATACCAAATTTATTAAATTTAATAGAGGAATTTGGATCTTTTTCTGGATATCGAATAAACTGGAATAAAAGTGAAATCATGACATTAAAACCTCAAGAACCTACACACTTATTGAAGTTCCCCTTTAAAATCGCAACAGAAAAATTTAAATATTTGGGTATTCAGATTACTAGAAAATATAAAGCATTAAAACACTTATGTAAACCAATAGAGATCGGGGGACTTTCACTTCCGAATTTTATGTATTATTACTGGGCAGTGCATATTAAGAATATGATTTATTGGTTGGATAGTTCTACCCAACAGACAGAATGGATAAAAATGGAGGAGGAGGACTGCCATCCTTGTAATATAGGAACAATCCTCTTCTCCCCCAAAAAACTGAATAACACAATATATAAGAAGAACCCAATTATATATGGTACAATAAGAATTTGGAAACAACTAAATTATCTTTAAAATTAAGAAATCTATCATTGTTAATGCCAATAACAAATAACCCTTTATTTAAACCATCTCTTATTGATAAGACATATAACCAATGGGAAAGTCTCGGAATTAGAAGGATCGGGGATATGTACGAAATGGGAAACCTATCATTCCAAAAATTACAATTAAAATTTAAATTGAAAAACAACCAATATTTTAAATATCTTCAGATTTGCGATTTCATGAAAAAATATATACAAGGATATAAAAAAATAACCTCTGAAGTATTGGAAGAAGCAATGAATATTGAAGCTGACTCACAAAAATTAATATCATATTTATATAATAGTATTCTAAATATAGACCTACCATCGACAGAGGTACTTAGAGAAGAGTGGGAACGGGAACTAATGATAAAAATCACAAAGGTTACATGGGAAAAATACTTGATATATATTCACAAATGTTCAATTAATGTAAGACATAATCTAATTCAATTTAAAATTGTACATAGATTATATTATTAAAAATCAAGATTGAACAAATTTTATCCAAGTATATCCGCCACTTGTGATAAATGTCTAGCCCAAAATGCAACTATAACACACTCCTTAGTTTCCTGCATAAAACTTTATAGATTTTGGAATGATATTTTTGAAATATTTACAAAATTATTCAAGACAAGAATGGAACCTAATACTGAAATGATTATATTTGGCGTAATGGAAGATGGGAATAAATTGAACACATCCCAAAATCTATTCTTTAACTATGGTTTAATAATAGCAAAAAAAATAATACTTAAATTTTGGAAGGGTACATCAATACCAACGCTTGAAATGTGGATCGCAAGTATGTTGGACACCGCACACCTTGAGGAAATGCGATTCCTCCTAATGGATAAATCAGACCAATTCATAACGAGTTGGTCTCCATTCGTCGTTTTTTTTGGAATCATATGGTGCAACACAATTGTAAAAAATAACTGTTGAAGGACTGGACGAGGGTTGGTCAAGATTATAAATAATGATCTCCTTTTTTGGCTGGTGGGCGGCGCGACTCTGGTCAGCAGCGGCCTCTGCAGTCTGTCCGCGTTTTATTATTTTTCTGTGTGTTTTTATGTAGTTTTTGTTATTTTTTGTTGGGGTGTGTGTGTGGGGGGGGGGGGGGGGGTGGGGTGGGAGGGGGGGGGGGACTTTTTAAATCTCTCCCTGCACGGGAGACCCGACCTTTTTCTCGTCGGGTTTCCGTTGTCGTTGGGGCCGCAACGAGGAGCGGCCTCCAACAGGAAGAGACCGAGGACTACGACTCACCGTCACCATCGCGGGGTTGGCCGAGTCCGGAGCGGTGGAGGAGCGCTGCTGCTGCTGCTGCAGCCCGACCAGAGAGTCGGAGGCTCCAATGGCAGGTCTGTGGACGGCGGCACCGGGAGCCCGTGGGTCCCTGGAGGGAGACCGCTTTTCAGGGCTCTCGCAACGGCGACTTCCCCCGCCCGAGTTGCGGGGTTGAAGAGCTCCTGGAGTGGGGCCTACATCACTGCCCCGCGCGGCTTGGAATGGCCGCGGGACTCTGCGAGCGCACGCCGGGGGCTCTAACACCAAGACCCGGTGTGCGACCTCGCACCACCCGGCGTGGCTTTAATGGCCGCGGGACAATCGCCATCGCCAGCCGGGGGCTTTGACTTTGACTCTGACATGGGGGGGGGGGGGGGGGAAAGTGCAGTGGAGAGATAAGTTTATTTGGCTTTCCATCACAGCGATGTGATGGATGTTTATGTAAATTATGTTGTGTCTTGGGTCTATGTGTTTGTAATGTATGGCTGCAGAAACGGCATTTCGTTTGGACCTCAAGGGGTCCAAATGACAATTAAATGTATCTTGTATCTTTTCTATTTTCTCTTTCTCAACTTTCTTCATTTACTCGTTTTCTTTCTTCACACACTATATATTTCACATCTTTCTATCCTTTACTATCTAACTTCTTTTTCTTCTAATCTTTTTTCAATGTAACAAAAAAAAAGAAGTTGTACATAAAATGTATTATGAAAATATATATTAGGCACTTTGGTGCCATATGATTGTACTTCTAATAAAATAAAAATAAAAATAAAAAAAGGCATCAAGTTGGGAAAAGGGAAAGTACAACGGGATCTGGGGGTCCTTGTTCATCAGTCTATGAAAATAAGTATGCAGGTACAGCAGGCAGTGAAGAAAGCAAATGGCATGTTGGCTTTTATAACAAGAGGAATCGAAGATAGGAGCAAAGAGGTCCTTCTGCAGTTGTACAAAGCCCTAGTGAGACCACACCTGAAGTATTGTGTGCAGTTTTGGTCCCCTAATTTGAGAAAGGACATTCTTGCTATTGATGGAGTGCAGCATAGGTTTACAAGGTTAATTCCCAGGATGGCGGGATTGTCATATGCTGAGAGAATGGAGCGGCTGGGCTTGTACACTCTGGAGTTTAGAAGGATGAGACGATATCTAATTGAAAATATAAGATTGTTAAGGGTTTGGACATGCTATAGGCAGGAAACATGTTCCCGATGTTGGGAGAGTCCAGAACCAGGGCCACAGCTTAAGAATAAGGAGTAAACCATTTAGAACGGAGACGAGGAAACACTTTTTCTCTCAGAGAGTGGTGAGTGAGTGGAATTCTCTGCCTCAGAAGGCGGTGGAGGCAGGTTCTCTGGATGCTTTCAAGAGAGAGCTAGATAGGGCTCTTAAAAATAGCAGAGTCAGGGGGAAAAAAAAAAGTTGTTCGGCACGGACTTGTAGGGCCGAGATGGCCTGTTTCCGTGCTGTAATTGTTATATGGTTATATGGATATGGGGAGAAGGCAGTAATGGGGTACTGATTGGGGATGATCAGCCATGATCACATTGAATGGTGGTGCTGGCTCGAAGGGCCGACTGGCCTACTCCTGCACCTATTGTCTAATGCGATGATTTAACACTGGGAAAAATGCAGTGACGTGTTTGATCGCCGATGCATCAGCCGAGCACGTGAAGTAGATTGCCCCAACCGCCATCGACACCGAAGAGACAGTTGATTACGTGAAAAGGGACAGCGCCAGTCGGCCATGGGGCCGAGGCAGGGATTTGCGACACAGACAACCATAGACAGAAATCCGTGATTCTGGTAAGGATACCGTCTGCTGGTCGTGCACCCGCGGGCATAAAGGCAACTACTGCCCTGCTCAGTACATGAGATGTTACACCTGCGGAGAGATTGGACATCTTTCCAGAACCCCTAACTGCCCAGTAAATAGAGCGCCCAACAGCCACCCACGTTCCCGAAAACATGACCAGCTAATCAGACAAAAGGCCGGGGACTGGGGTCCGGACGTCCGTTACATCGATTTCCAGAAGAACGCTTCACCGCTGCCAGAGCCAGTGGACGATGACGTTGATGTATTCTACATTGACGTCGTGATTGAGTTGATGTGTGAATGGGGACAGAGCATCAACAATGTGGACATTTTGTTCAAACTTCACTCTGGCGCTGTTGACATCCTGCCAGACCACTTGTTCAGAAAGACTGGTCTTGCTTTACTGAACACGAACGTGACACTGAGGTCATACTCTGGACATACAATGAAGCCTGTAGGGCAGGCAAAGGGGAACGTCAAAGTAGGTAGGAAAGAATATAGGGTTGTCTTTCAAATAGTGAGGGGGAATGTGAAACCCATATTTGTGAAACTAACGTGTGAAAAGTTAGGGCTTGGGGGAAAGGAGGGGGTTGATAGCGTGAGTGCGAGCCCATCATACACTGCAAGGATCATTGAGGAAAACCGCAAGATTTTCCAAGGGCTGGGAAGGCTAAAAAAACATGAGTACAACATAGTGTTGCAAGAGAATGTGCAACCTAAGCAAAACCCACCCCGCACTATCCCCAATAAGATCAGGGATAAGGTCAAAGCCGAATTAGAGCGCATGGAAAGCTTGGGAGTCATAAAGCCCATGAGAAAACCGACAGATTGGGTTGCTCCCCAAGCTGCTACACACATTAAGCCCCAGACTCCAGCACATGCGAATGCACCTGCTACGGTACGACCTGGAAATACGGTGGAAGCCGGGACGTGAAATGTTTGTCCCCAACACCCTGAGCTGGCTGCCCAGTGCAAACACTGGACCCTAACACTGGTGTGCGAGTATATAAGAAAGGGTTGGCCTAGTAACAGGCGTGGTCTGCCCTCGGACCTGTCTCCGTTTCATACGTACCATGACAAGCTGGTTGAAAGGGGGAGATGTGATGTAATTAAAGTGAAGGGGGAGATGTGATGTATATGTAATATAAATGCCATCGCCCCTTGAGGCCAAAAGCAGAAGCTGGCAAATGTCCCTGTGCCTCGTGACTGAGGTCAGGTGACCTTCTAGAAGTTTTGGTTGGTTGATCAGATTAAATATTTCTAACAAGATGGCGGACGTGTATCATTGTGCTAGTCACAACAGGGCCTTACAGCAGACTTACTAATCGCAAAGGGACTGGGGCTGGCCTCCACAGCTGTTGACAGAATAATTCTCTTCTATAAATAAAGAAAAATTCCCAAACACCTGCCCGACAGATCAGAAACACTCTTCAGGAGTCAGGTGTGGATTGGTCAATGACCAATGTCCGCAGAAGACTTCATGAACAGAAATATGGAGGCTACACTGCAAGATGTAAATCACTGGTTAGCCACAAAAATAGGATGGCCAGGTTACAGTTTGCCAAGAAGTACTTACAAGAGGAACCACAGGTCTGGAAAAAGGTCTTGTGGACAGATGAGACGAAGATTAACTTCTATCAGAGTGATGCAAGAGTAAAGTATGGAGAAGAGAAGGAACTGCCCAAGATCCAAAGCATACCACCTCATCTGTGAAACACGGTGGTGGGGGTGTTATGGCCTGGGCATGTATGGCTGCTGGAGGTACTGGCTCACTTATCTTCATATGCTGAATAGAAAACTGAAGGGGACTGGACCCCAAAACAAGCATAAGCTAAAGATGGATGCAATACAGGTGTGGCAGAGCATCCGTGCCTCAATGACTATCAACCAGTGGCACTAACTGTGGTGATGAGGTTCAATACCATCATCTCCTCCAAGCTAGTTACCAAACTAACAGAACTGGGTCTCTGCGCATCCATCTGCAATTGGATCCTCGCCTTCCTCATCCACAGTCCACAGTCTGTTTGAATTTGCAGAAATACTTAATCCTCATTAACAAACAGTATGGGAGCACCTTAAGGCTGCGTTCGTGGCCCCCTGCTTCACTCACTCTATAACCATGATTGTAGTCGGACATAGTGCAAACTCCATCATCCAGTTTGCTGATGACACCACTGTTGTTGGACGAATTACAGATGGTGATGAGTCAAAGTATAGAAGTGAGATCGACCGATTGACTCCATGGTGCCAGCACAACTTTGCTCTCAATATCAGTAAAACCAAGGAAGTAATTGTGGACTTTGGAAGGGGAAGGATGAGGACCCACAATGCTGTTTATATCAATGGTTCGATTGTGGAGACGGGCAAAAACGTTAAATTCCTGGTCATGCTTATTTCCGAAGATCTTTCCTGGACCCAGCACACTGATGCAATTATAAAGATGGCACATCAGCACCTCTACTTCCTGAGAAGACTATGGAGATTCGGTATGTCAAAAAGGATTCTCTTGAACTTCTACAGGTGTACAGTAGACAGCATACTGACAGGTTGCATCGTGGCTTGTTTCGGCAACTTGAACGTCCAGGAGCGGAAAAGACTGCAAAAATTTGTGAACACTGCCCAGTCCATCACCGGCTCTGACCTCCCCACCATCGAAGGGATCTATCGAAGTCGCTGCCTCAAAAAGACAGCCAACATCATCAAAGACCCACACCATCCTGGCCACACACTCATTTCACCATTGCCATTGGGAAGAAGGTACAGGAGCCTGAAAACTAACATCCAGGTTCAGGAACAGCTTCTTCCCTACAGCCATTGGCCTATTAAACATGGCAATACATAAGCTCTGAACTACAATACACTATTATTATTATTGCACTATATTTGTTTATTTATTGAGTGTGTGTGCATGTGTATATATACACACTGAATTTTTTGTCTCCTGTTATGTACTATGTTTACATATTCTGTTTTGCTGCACCACGCAAGAATTTCTTTGTCCTATCTGTGAGATGACAATAAAACACTCTTGACTTGACTCTTGTAATTTCTACATGGTGAAACTAAATTATATAAAAATGGCCTTTATTAAAATCTGATAATGTGCACTTTAAGCACATGTGATTTTTTTTTTCTATCACAAATCTCAAATTGTGGGGTACAGAGGCAAATAAATAAATGATGAGTCTTTGTCCGGAACATTATGGAGGGCACTGACCTTTTTCTTTAAATATTGGCATGCTAGGTTCTGTCTTTGAAGATGGGGTGATCTTCTTGCTGTCTCTTGTTTGGTGTTTAATTATTGCTACCATTCGGTCCCATTTCGGTCTGAACGACATTTCGTTCAGACCGAAAGGTCTGAATGACAAATAAAGGATCTAATCTAATCTAATCTAATCATCTAATCATTCACAGGTAATTATGTAGAGTGCAGAGCTTGAATCTGATTCAATGCTTGTGAGAATCTGATTCATTGCTTGAGAGATTGCTTAGCTCTGACTATTGGCTGTCAATTTTGCAATTTAACATACATGCAGTCTTATATTGCAGTATTATATAAGTGTAAGATGAGAGGGCATTTGCTTCTTCAGCCACTCCTTTTACCCCTGGTATTATTCAAGCATTTCTTCTCAGTGGATTATCACCTTGTCGTGGTGGAGAAGCTTGTGTGGTCCTGAGATCCTGAGAGCGATGCCGTCTGGAGCTATGCTCCTGGTAGGGCCACCCGTGGCGGTAAGGTCGAGGGGGAGGACTCCAACCGAGAGCAAACCAACCAAGACCTCAACGGTGGAACAGGCAGAGGATGATGGCTGACCTTAATAGAGCATCACAACGGTTGGGAAGGCGGATGAAGGCTGCAGCAGAAAAGGGTCTCCTGTCGTCTTGGACTTCCTGCCACTGGATCCTGACCCAGAGCTGTCAAGGACCGTGGGGTGGCTGTCTGTGAACCATTCTCCCCACGTTAAACAAAGTCACGCACTGGCATCCTCCAACCCTGGAGAAACCAATGGTCAGCCATGACCGAAGAAGAAGATTCAAGCATTTTCATTCAAACAGATTTGCAAATAACATTCCATGCCCCCTCTTTAGCCCTTGGAATTACCTGCTTGAGTTATTTTCTGCTAGTTTTATATTCCTTAAGGACCCTGTCCAATTTCATCTCTATAAACTTTATGCATGCATTTTTTATTTGATTCTCAATGTTCAGCTGATTATTCTGCAAACATCTTATATCTGTGTTCTTTTATTGACCAGCCACGATTGGAAACACTTATTTGATTAAAACCATACCAAATTTTGAGGTCCTTTTGAACCTTTGCTTCTTCAACCCCTCCCCGACCACCCCGTATCCATGGTAATATTTGAACATTTTGCACTGTATCTCCTCCAAGGCTGCAAAACATGTTGCTCAGAACTCAAGACAATGACTTTGCAGAATGCTGCAATCATTGCAAATTTATTCTAGCATGGGAGCGCCGAGCCACCGGGAGATCAGGTTGGTTATTGCAAACCGAGCGGAGAACCAACCAATCCCCGTCTACTGATACCTTTCTGTCCTGGGCCTCCCCCCTCCATGGCCAGAGTGGGTCCCACCGTAAATTGGAGGAGCAGCACCTCATATTTCGCTTGGGCAGTTTACAACATTTACTTCTCTAATTTCATGTAGTCCCTGCTTTCTCCTCCCCTTCTCAGCTCTCCCTCAGCCCACTGTCTCTGCCGCTTCCTTTCTTCTTCCCCCCCCCCCCTACCCTCACATCAGTCTGAAGAAGGGTCTCGACCCAAAACATTTCCTATTTCCTTCGCTCCATAGATGCTGCCTCACCCGCTGAGTTTCTCCAGCATTTTTGTCTGCCTTCGATTTTCCAGCATCTGCAGTTCCTTCTTAAACAAGAAGTTTGAAAACTGTAATGTCCAGGTTCAAGAACAACTTCTTCCCAACAAGCATCAGGCTCTTGAACATTACAATTACTAACTAAACTCTGAAGTATGAACTGTCTGGGTTGCATGAGTTACTGCAACTATATATATGGTTTGTTTACAAACCTTGTACTGCTGCAAGCAAGAATTTAATTGTTCCGTTTTGCTACAGTGCATTCAGAAAGTATTCAGACCCCTTCACTTTTTCCACATTTTGTTATGTTAGTCTTTTCTAAAATTGATTAAATTCATTTTTTTAATTATCAATCTACACACAATACCCCATAACAAAAAAGCGAACACGGGTGTTTGAAAATGTTTGCAAAGTAATTAAAAAGAAATAACAGAAATATCACATTTACATAAGTACTCAGACCCTTTGCTATGACACTTAAAATTGAGCTTAGGTGCATCTTGTTTCCATTGCTTATTCTTGAGATGTTTCTGTGACTTGATTGGAGTCCACCAGTGGTAAATTAAATTGATTGGACATGATTTGGAAAGGCACACACCTGACTATATAAGGTCCCACAGTTGACAGTGCATGTCAGAGCAAAAACCAAGACATGAAGATGAAGGAATTGTCTGTAGACCTCCAAGACAGAATTGTGTCGAGACACAGCTCTGGGGAAGGGTATAAAACAATTTCTGCAGCATTGCAGGTTCCGAAGAGCATAGTGGCTTCCGTCATTCTTAAATAGAAGAACTTTGGAACCACCAGGATTCTTCATAGAGCTGGCCGCCCGGCCAAACGGAGCAATCGGGGTAGAAGTGCCTTGGTCAGGGTGGTGACCAAGAACCCAGTGGTCACTCTGACAGAAGTTCCTCTCAAGTGATTGGAGATCCTTCCAGAAGGACAACTATATCTGCAGCACTCCACCAATCAGGCCTTTATGGTAGAGTGGCCAGACGGAAGCCACTCCTCGTAAAAGCCACATGACAGCCCGCTTGATGAAAACCTGCTCTCGAGCATTCAGAACCTCAGACTGGTGCAGAGGTTCACCTTCCAACTGGACAACATGCCTAAACACACAGCCAAGACAACGCAGAAATGGCTTTGTGACAAGGCTGTGAATGTCCTTGAGTGGCCCAGCCAGAGCCTGGACTTGAACCCGATTGAACATCTTTGGAGGGACCTGAAAATAGCTTTGCATTAATGCTCCCCATCCTATCTGCTCAACCTGACAGAGCTTGAGAGGATCTGCAGAGAAGAATGGGTGAAATTCCCTAAATACAGGTGTGCCAAGCTTGTAGCGTCATATCCAAGAAGACTTGATGCTGTAATCGCTGCCAAAGGCAATCGCTCGACAAAGTACTGAGTAAAGGGTCTGAATACTTGTAAAAGTGATATTTCAGTTATTTCTTTTTAATTATTTTGCAAAAATGTCTAAACACGTGTTTTTGTTTTTTTTTAATTATGGGGTATTGTGTGTAGATTAATGATTAAAAAAAAAAGAATGTAATCCATTTTAGAATAAGGATGTAACATATTAAATTATGGAAAAAGTGAAGGGGTCTGAATACTTTCTAAATGCACTGTACATGTGACAATAAAACACTCTTGACTCTTCCACCCCTCCCACCAGCATAAAATCACAGAGTGCTGGAGTAACTCAGCAGGTCAGGGAGCATGACTGGAGAAAAGGAATAGGTGATATTTCGGGTCAGGGGAGAGGGAAACTAGAGATATGAAAATGTACAAAGAACAAATGAGTAAACGGTATGCAAAAGGACAAAGGAAATCTTGCAACGATCAAGGAAAGGTGGAGCCCACAATGCTCTATTGTTGGCTGTGGGGAAGGTGATAACGTGTGGACACAAACAGTGAAACTAAGCAGGATGACAGTGAAACAAGTAGAATGATGTGAGGGTGGGATGGAGAAATAATGAATACAAAGGTTACTTGAAGTTATGGGTCTGTCCCATTTAGACAATTTTTCAGACAACTACCGGAGACTCTCAAGTCGCCTGAAAAACCGACGACTGGAACGGTAACTGTCAGAGTGGAACACACACACACACACACACATCGCTTCCTTCACCAGCCCATTATGCAGGCGGAGGACAGGGCAAGCGGGGTGAGCGCTGTCTGAGTGAAATTCAAATGGTGCAAAGCCAATATGATACAGACACACCGCGATGAACAGGATGGTTGGCGCTCTAATTAAGAAATGTACGGAAAGGGTCACGTAAGTCCTTTAACAGAGGGGGAGAAGGAGTGAAGAGAACTTTTAAGAAGTCAGAGATACACGGCTGTGAAGCTCGGCAGACATGCTTGGTTCTGAAAACTACTGCTTACGTTTTTTTTCCCAATGAGCCAATGAAATTTATCGGTCAGCACAGGCTACAACCTCCAAGAACCTACGACAAACTTCGACCTCCTGGTAACCCACTACCACTCCACCTACGGCACGAGAATTCTCGCTCCTCTCCATGGCGGCTTCATTCTGGTCGGCGCAAATGTTGAAAAATTCACGGTGACCATAATGAGGCCATGACTAGTTCCGAGAATGCGGGACCTCCTCACGACCATGAAAGCAACTACCCGCGAACATGTGGCGACCATGTGGCGACCGCATAGTCTCCTGCAGTCACCTAAGTGGGACAGGCCCATTAGAGAAACATAGAAACGTAGAAAATAGGTGCAGGAGTAGGCCATTCGGCCCTTCGAGCCTGCACTGCCATCCAACATGATCATGGCTGATCATCCAACTCAGTATCCTATACCTGCCTTCTCTCCATACCCCCTCGTCCCTTTAGCCACAAGGGCCACATCTAACTTCCTCTTAAATATAGCCAATGAACTGGCCTCAACTACCTTTTGTGGCAGAGAAATCAAGTCAAGAGAGTTTATTGTCATGTGTCCCAGATAGGACAATGAAATTCTTGCTTGCTGCAGCACAACAGAATATTGTAAGCAAAAATACTGAACAGTTCAGTTCAATATACACATAAATAAGCAGCTAAAGTGCAATAGGCTGTTACAGTTCAGAGTCTGTTTGTTTGCGAGTTTAATGGCCTGATGGCTCTGGGGAAGCAGCTGTTCCTGAACCTGGATGTAACAGATTTCAGACTCCTGTACCTTCTGCCCGATGGTAGCAAAGAGATGAGTGCGTGGCCAGGATGGTGTGGGTCCTTGATGATATTGGCTGCTTTTTTGAGGCAGCGACTGTGATAGATCCCTTCGATGGTGGGGAGGTCAGAGCCGATGATGGACTGGGCAGTGGTTACAACTTTCTGCATCCTTTTCCGCTCCTAGACGCTCAGGAGCGGAAATCATAATTCATACGCTGGGTTGTAAGCTGCCCAAGCGAATTATGAAGTGCTGTTCCTCCGATTTGCGCTTGGCCCCTCTCCCCTAACCCTCAGTCTAAAGAAGGGTCTCGACCTAAAATGTCACCTATTCCTTTTCTCCAGAGATGCTGCCACTGAGTTACTCCAGCATTTTGTGTCTTTGGTGTAAACTAACATCGGTAGTTCTTTGTTTTTACATCTCCTTTAAACTTTGCCCTTCTTATCTTAAAGCTACAATGTTCACTTAACCTCCAAGTTTCAAGTATTTTGTAAATTACTATTCATGTTCTCCATTGTGCCTGCCTGCGGCGACATTTTGCCAGCAGCCCAACAGAAGAGGATCACTTACAGCTACAATCAACTTATCTGGATCAGAAAAACGGCCAGAAATCAGCACCATGCCGGACAAGCTGCTAGTGTAAGTTCAAGTTCAAGTGAGTTTATTGTCATGTGTCCCTGATAGGACAATGAAATTCTTGCTTTGCTTCAGCACACAGAACATAGTAGGCATTTACTACAAAACAGATCAGTGTGTCCATATACCATTATATAAATGGTTATCTGAAGTGCATCTGAAGGCACTAGCGATTTCGCGATCTCCCGCAACTGCGGGAGCCTCTGACTGCAAGCGTTCCCTCGATCGCTGGAGAGAACCCGACCCGACTGGGAATCACAGGTACTGTACCTGGAACACCGGGAAGCCCTCCGGAGCCGACGAACAGGATTTCCCAGGAGCAACGGAGCTGTAGCTGCCGACTGAGGGAATCCCCAATCGTAATGGAGATGGAGCTGCCGACTGTGAGGGAATCCCCGTTCCAGCGCAGGCTTGCAGAATCAGCAGGTACAGTAAAAGGCCTCCATTGTGTCCGGAAAAGTGGCCGATGGACAGGACTTTAGGTCAGACTGAAGCACAGGGGACTTCAACCCCCTCCCCCTACTATCCTACTGGCCAGTGTACAGTCCATTGAAAACAAAGTGGGGGACTTAAGGGTAAGGCTGATTTACCAAAGGGAGCTGAGGGAATGCTCTGTGTTCTGATTCACAGAGACATGGCTCACCCCCAGCTCCCCAGACTCAGCGGTCCAGCCTGAAGGTTTATCCATCCATCGCATGGACCGTACACTGGCATCTGGGAAAAGGAGAGGAGGGGGGGGGTCTGCCCCATGGTCAACTCTTCGTGGTGCTCAGACGTGGCAGTCCTATCCAACTCCTGCTCTCCACACCTGGAACACCTGGCTGTGAAGTGCCGTCCCTTCTATCTACCAAGAGAATCTACCGCAGTCTACATCGTTCCCCTGGCTGATGTCCATCTGGCACTGAGGGAGCTGCACGCTGTGGTCAACAAGCACCAGGCGGCTTACCCCGAGGCATTTACCACCATAGCCGGGAAATTCAACAAAGCCAACCTTAAGAAATCGCTCCCTAATTTCTACCAACATGGAAATTCCACCGCTACAAAGCCCTACCTTTAAGAAATCGCGGTCCCTAATTTCTACAGAGCTGGTCGGGAACATGTCTCCGTGCAGCACCAGAGTTTTTATGTATCAAAACTTTTAAATCTCTCCCTACCACAATATGCTACAAAGACGCCTATCGCGCGGAGCTTTATCCCTCGCCCTCACTTCTGGTAAATCCGACCGACTTCTCCGCGGTGCTGCTCCTCTTCACCGCCCCGCGCGGCTGCCTACAGGCAGCAATCTGAACCAAGCACCACCCACCCGGTGAGGCCGACTCGTATCAGAGGGGGGGCTACTGGACTCGACATCGGAGGGGGGGAGAGTGCAGAGGAACATCACTGTGAGGGACTGTTTGTCTTGGGTCTATTTGTTTGTAGTATGGCTGGGCATTTCGTTTGGATGTTAAATTGAATTTAGGGTTTGGACTGTAGACGGGCAAGGGTCGGGCACCAGACCGAATGAATACGCCACAGTCGCTACAGACTTCATAAAGAAATGTGTGGAGGACTGCATCCCCACAAAAACCTTCCGAGTGTTTCCTAACCAGAAGCCTTGGATGAACCATGAGATCCGTACTCTTCTGAAGTCCAGATCCCGGGCATTCAGGTCTGGAGATACAGTGATCTACAAGAAGTCCAGATACGACCTTGGTAATGCATCAACAATGCCAAAAGGGACCTGCTCCAAGCTGGAGGATGAGACGGACGTTCAGCAACTTGAATGCCATCATCTCCTACAAGGCAAAATCAGGAGGCAGCTCAATTGTCAGCGAAGCTCCCTGAAGCTCAATGTGTTTTACGCACAATTTGACAGGGAGAACACTGATTTGCCTTCCCGAGCCCCCATTCGCTGTGATGGTATTTCAGTCACAGTCACAGAGGCCGACGTCAGAAGATCCTTCAGGGGGGTGAAACCTTGGAAAGCACCTGGACCTGATGGCATACCCGGTCGTGTTCTAAAAACCTGTGCGGACCAACTGGCTGTAGTTTTAACGGACATTTTCAACCTCTCCCTTCTGAGGTCTGAGGTTCCCACCTGCTTTAAAAGGGCATCAATAATACCGGTGCCCAAGAAGAGCAAGGTGACGTGCTTCAATGACTATCGACCAGTGGCACTAACGTCGGTGGTGATGAAGTGCTTTGAGAGGTTGATTATGGCGCATATCAACTCCTACCTCGACAAAAACCTGGACCCACTGCAGTTCGCTTACCGCCACAACAGATCAACGATGGATGCGATCTCGCTGGCCCTCCACTCCACTCTGGACCACTTGGACAACAAAAACTCATATGTCAGGCTGTTATTCATTGACTACAGCTCGGCATTTAATACAATCATCCCCTCCAAGCTGGTTACCAAGCTCTCAGACCTGGTTCTCTGCGCATCCCTCTGCAATTGGATCCGCGACTTCCACATCCACAGACCATATTCTGTCCGTTTTGGTGGAAATGTGTCATCCTCAATAACAATTAGCACGGGAGAACCTCAAGGCTGTGTGCTCAGCCCCCTACTTTACTCACTCTATACTCATGAATGCATAGCCAGACATAGTGCGAACTCCATCATCAGGTTCGCCGACCACACCACTGTTGTGGGACGTATCACTGATGGGGACGAGTCAGAGTATAGAAGTGAGATCGACCGATTGACCAAATGGTGCCAGCACCATAACCTGGCTCTCAACACCAGCAAAACCAAAGAACTGATTGTGGACTTTGGAAGGAGTAGGATAGGGACCCGCAATCCCGTTTACATCAACGGGACGATGGTGGAAAGGGTCAAGAACTTCAAATTCCTGGGCGCGCACATCTCTGAAGATCTTTCCTGGTCCCAGCACACTGATGCAATTATAGAGAAAGCACATCAGCGCCTCTACTTCCTGAGAAGACTATGGAGAGTCGGTAAGTCAAAGAGGACTCTCTCGAACTTCTACAGGTGCACAGTAGAGAGCATGCTGACTATTTGTATCGTGGCTTGGTTCAGCAACCTGAGCGCCCAGGAGCGGAAAAGGATAAAGAAAGTTGTAACCACTGCCCAGTCCATCATCGGCTCTAATCTGCCCACCATCGAAGGGATCTATCGCAGTCACTGCCTCAAAAAGGCAGCCAACATCATCAAGGACCCACACCATCCTGGCCACGCACTCATCTCTCCGCTACCATCGGGCAGAAGGTACAGGAGCCTGAAATCTGTTCATATCCAGGTTCAGGAACAGTTGCTTCCCCACAGCCATCAGACTATTAAAGTTGCCAACAAACTGAACTGTAACAGCCTATTGCACTTTATCTGCTTATTTATGTGTATATTGAACTGAACTGTTCTGTATTTTTGCTTACAATATTCTATTGTGCTGCAGCAAGCAAGAATTTCATTGTCCTATCTGGGACACATGACAATAAACTCTCCTGACGACGAATTTGAACCTAATATATGCAAGTCCAATTAATATACGTAGAGAAAAGCAGTGATATTACTACTAATTTCTGGCTAACCCCTTTATACTTCTCTCCAGTCTGACAAACAACTTTCACTATATGTCTCCTGATACTTAATTTTCTATCTGCTCTGGTACAAACCATTTTATTCCTCCTTACAGATGCTGCCTGACCTGCTGAGTTCTTCCAGCATTTAGCATCTATCTTTGGTTTAAACCATTAACTGCAATTCCTTCCTGCACAATAGCTCTCTTGTTGTTGATTTGAGGATTTCCATCTCTGCATTTTAATCAATTTGCTGTAATATATGTGATTATTTCTTAAATGCTAACGGTTGTTTTCCACGTTCTTTAGCAGTTTGGTTTATCACATTCCAAATTGCAGCTATTTCTGAGGCTGTTTAGTACATTATACAGAGACAGCACACATCTGTCTTTAAGTGCTGGACATTCAGGAAAACATGCATCTCAAAGTAGTTTTTAAGTGGGCTTCTGCAAAGAGTTACATTGCAAATCTACAGGTGCACGTAGAGAGCTTGCTGACTGGTTGCATCGTGGCTTGGTTCAGCAACTTGAGCGTCCAGGAGCGGAAAAGGCTGCAAAAAGTTGTAAACACGGCATAGGCCATCACCGGTTCTGACCTCCCTACCATCGAGGGGATCTATCGCAGTCGCGAATTCAGTTAAGAATAAGGAGCACTCCATTTAGAACGGAGACGAGGATACACTTTTTCTCACAGAGAGTGGTGAGTCTGTGGAATTCTCTGCCTCAGAGGGCGGTGGAGGCAGGTTCTCTGGATGCTTTCAAGAGAGAGCTAGATAGGGCTCTTAAAAATAGGGGATATGAGGAGAAGGCAAGAACGGGGTACTGATTGGCGAT